>NC_086160.1:52951187-53576187 GCF_035149785.1 Candoia aspera
AAGGAGAAGTGGGAAAGAGCACCAGTGTTATGGGTATCGTAGCTGCTCTTCTCCTTCTGTCTCCCTCTCGACGCGCGCGCGCTCGCACATAAGCGGAGCGAGAGGGAAAAGCTGGAGCGAAGAAAAGGGGAGGCTGCATCCGCGATGAGGTCATGGACAGCTCCTTGAAATACGGCCGGTGGCTGCCGCTGCTGCTGTGCCTTACCGGCTGGGGGAAAGCGGGAGGGGGGGCAGGGGCGTGGAAACGGATATTAATAACCCCCCAAAATAACGCCAGGCAGCCGTATGCTCCGCACCCGCGCCCCTTCACAACGAATAGCAGGATTGTAGCCAGTCGGCGCTCGCCGCAAAGCCGGCGGAGGTGTGGTCGCAGAGGCCAAGGTTTTGCTTCTGTTCTCGACAGGACGAAAAGAAACGGGGATTGGCAGAACAAGTTTATTCAGGTCACCTTAGGAGCTCCCAGCTCCTAGCTTCCAGGTTAGAGCAACCTTCCCCCAGTTGGCGAGGCTGATTGTGAAGCATGGTTCAAACTCCGCTAGGGAGCCTTCCTTGGGCTCTAGGATTGCAACCCAAAGCCAAGCACATTTTACCGACTGAAACGAAGGCATCACACGAATTTATCTGGCTCCCTGTCCATCTGTAGGCATGGACAGGGTTGTGTGATGTCATTGTTAAGGCTACCAGCAAAGTGGAACTTTCCTGATCCAGGTTAATGTATCTGTCTTTAAACAAGTGCCGTGGAAAGTGATACTTAGCTGCTGTTTTCGACAACCTTTTACATTTATTTTGATGCAGCATTTTCTTGCTACATTCATTGATTTTGTAAACTGCCTTGTAGGTTTTCAGGTTAAATGGAAGGTCAGAATAAAAGAACGGATCACTCAAGTCTCCCATTAGCACAGCGGTCAACTAGACATCTATGGAAAGCTTTAAATAAATGCAGTAGATGTTCTTTTCCAGCAGCAGGCAGGAGGCTCTAATCTTGGAGTAGGATATGTGACTGTTGGATATCTATCTATCTATCTATCTATCTATCTATCTATCTATCTATCTATCTATCTATCTATCTATCTATCTATTTATCATATTTCTCCACTGTCCATCTAGTATGGTGATGACTCTGGGTGGTTTACAAGTGGATAAAAGAATAAAAGGTTCATTATACAGTATAAAACTTCATAAATATAAAAATATTAAATAGAAATAGAAAGTATAAAATCCAAGACTATTTTAGTGAAATTTTCCGGGGCCACATCATGGTACCAACCACCCCCATGATTGACTCTCCTCCCTCTCGTCCCAAGCAAGGCGGCATAGCCAGGTCTAACTCCCTTTCTGAAGGCTGGGAAAGTGGGGGCCTGTCTCACCTCTGGGGGTAAATTATTCTGAAGGGCAGGGGCCACAGCAGAGAAGGCCCTCTTCCTGGACCCTGCCAATCAACAATCTCTCATGGACAGGGTCCGTAACATGCCCTCTCTGCCTCACTGCCAGGACAGGTCGATGTAATGGGTGTGAGGTGGTCCGCCTGCCCCCCATATATTGGAAGATTGCATCATCTGTCTTCTACACTGCCCTTTGGAAACCACCCGAACATGGGATTACATATTTCAAAAAGATGGGAACTTCCTGATAGTATTTGGAAAGAATGGCCAGAAATTCTTCTGAGATGGAACCACATTTTGCCTGTGAGCCTGGATTATCAGTTCCTTAGAAAATTTTCTTTTCTTTTCTCCATCCTGTCCCCTGTGGCACTGCTGATGGGAACACAAAAAAGAAACATTTTAATGGCTGCTCCTGTCAAAAGAGATAGGCCTAACTATATCTGAGGTCCTTCTGTCAGCAAGCAAGGACATTTTATATCCAGACAAGTATAAGAGTTGTGAAGTGCCCCATTAGGTGATACAAGCTTGTTAATTTGCTTTCTTCTCAAAAGTTATTGATACTCTGAAATGGGAATTTTAATATATTTATTTTCTTGTTTTAATGTAGGCAAAATCTCTTATAAATAAATATACAGCTACTGCCTCAAATCTCTCTTGTTTTTCTGATTTAAATAAAAATACCTTCAGTTAAATTTGTTGAAGACTGAAACCTGATATGTCAAGTAAGTGTAAAAGGGAAAGCAGGCAACAGGAAAGTGTTGGCTCTGTTTGGTTCAGCAAAAAAGGGTTCCCAGAACCACTTGGATCAAAATGTTGTTTCTAAAAATCAATAGTCATTACAGTACTTTTGGCTATGTTGGGAAATAAATGGCTTCAGCTCCACAGACAGCTCACATGATTCTTTTTCTTCTCCCACTTCTTTTTCTTATATTTCTCATTCAGAGTATATGTATATATTAATAATACACATACCACCCATCTATTGATAGATTTGTATATCTGTCAGTTTCCATTATCTTTCAGCAAACAACCTGACCATTAATAGATTTTTTTAAAATAGCTTAAAATACAGCTTGATTTGAACAATACATCTCCTCAGAATCACATGATTCAAAGTCCAAATACTTGTCATCCAGCTATCAGTGTTTCCATAGAAATTGAACGCTATTATCCATTTATAATATCCTGTTTGCCTTATTGTTTAGTATTCCGTGTCATTTTTCTGGCTCCATCAATCCAAGTAGAGGTTTTCATGAGAAAGTAACCTCCCCGATTTTAGAAACATCCAGGAGCCAGTTCAGAATCAGGCTAGGCAGAAATAAAGTAATTTTTCCCAAACTGATCTCTGTTGTTTTTTTCATAATCCAGAGTACCTGGAATCTAGCATTCTCTTGATTCTTCTAAGAAAACCTTCTGTGGCGCACAGTCAGCTTCTGCTAAGAAACACTTTCATGTTACAGGTAGTCCTTGCTTAACAATGGTAATTGGGACTGGAATTTCTGTCACTAAGCAATGCAATGTCACATGACCATGCTGCTTAGTGATAGAAGTTCCAGCATTACCATCATTAAGTGAATCACCACGGTTCATTAAGTGAGGACCTCACGTGATTGCAAATTCCAACTTCCTGCTGGCTTCCCCACTGACATTGCTTGTGAGAAGCTGGCAGGGAAAGTTGCAAATCGCAATCACATGAACACAGGACCTTGTGACGGTCGTAAATCTGGGATGGTTGCTGAGCACCTGGATCACAATCGTGTGGCTGTGGGGGTGCTGCAACTGCTGGAATTTTGAGACTGGTCATAAGTACCACTTGTTCAGTACCCTTACAAGTTCAAACAGTCACTGAATGAGTGGTCATTAAACAAGGACCATCTGTATATCCAAAAGTGGTTGCAGGGGAAAATATATGGCCAAATGAGGAATCCATGTATGGTTTTTAGTGGCCTGGTATGGCTGCTGTTGTGCTGGTGTGAGCAAAAGGAGACAAAAAGGGGAGAGGAAGCACAATTCTAACCTAGAAGTGCAGGCGTACTATCATGCAGGCTGATGAGCTGAACTGGCTGCTAGCCGGGACTGTTGTGGGGCAGATGTAGACAGTATTCCCATTGGCCCAGCTTTGTATATAGGTGTTGGGGACTAGAGTCTAACCCAAAACTGGAGAGACAGGAGAAGAGGAAAAAAAAGGACTACAAACACTGCTGCAGAAGGGAGTGGTTGGAGAGTAAAGTTGACATGAGCGTGTGGAGCAGTTGTTGGTTCCTGGATTGTACAGGGAGAAGAAAAGTCAACACATGGCTTCCCTGGAGGAAGAGAAACAAAGTCTTCATCCAAGACCCAAGACAGGAAGAAGAGAGATGGTTGGCTTCAGAGTGAGTTGGAGTCTTTGTTGAAGCCCTAGTCTCTGGGGAAGGACTGGGCAGAAGACTCCCAAGAGAGGTTCGTCCCCCAACGGAAGAGCAGCAGATAATGATCAGCTGAGCAGATCCACAGATAGGAGATGAGCAGCACTGGGCACAGTCATGCGTAAATCCAGCACATTCCTTCCTTTTACTCTCTCTTGATAATCCCAGAAACTGGGGGAGGAAGATGGAGTGAAAGAAAAGTTAAGCATTTAGGAGGAGAGTAAGAGGAGAATAGTCTCTGGGACAGAGACTTAAGAAGAAATCTAACACCAGGTAGAATCTGGGATCTTGTTGTAAATACCTAGTGTAAATATTTATTTAATTTTTATCCTGCCTTTATTATTTTTTTTATAACTCAAGGCAGTGAACATACCTAATACTCCTTCCTCCTCCTATTTTTCTACAACACCAACCCTGTGAGGTGGGTTGGGCTGAGAGAGAGTGACTGGCCCAAGGTCACCCAGCCGGCTTTCATGCCTAAGGTGGGACTAGAACTCTCAGTCTCCTGGATTCTAGCCCGGTGCCTTAACCGCTAGACCAAACTGCCTCTCCACTGTCTTTGTTTCTGTATGCCAATTGCCATCCTTGTAACCCTAAATACTCATCCAGTTCTAAAAGAATCCAGTCACACTATGACACCGTGGCCTCCAGTTTTGTGGAGATGGGACTGCCAGCAGTTCCAGGAAAGGGGAGTTGTAATTCAGTAACAGGCCACAGATTCCCCATCCTTGCTGTACATCCTTCTTATGGCCTGGATATCATTGCAATTCTGAATGAGAAAGAAAACAATAATATGATTACAAGTACACAGTCTGGACATTGGATTCCAATAATAGAGGAGGGGTCAACTTTGTGAGCTAATGGACACTTTTGAAATGTATGCTCTAACAAAATGCTGCTATGGTGGGTGTATCCAGGTTGCAGAAAATAAATTGGCAAGTTGCTGAATATCATTTGTTGTTCCTCCCCAGGATGCTTTCTACCATCTCAGCTTATCTTGTTTGTTTGTTCTTTTCCAAACAGGGTTGGCTGCAAAGTGTCTCCAAAGAAAGCACTGGGTTGCATCCAGACATCATTTTATTTTCTAAGGTGCTGTAGGTCTGTGTAGGATTCAGAACCTGCTTTAGATATGAAGGTTATGCTTGAGGCTGGAGCTTTGTTTTGCAGTTTGCTAGCCTTCAGGGCATTTATTTTTAATTGAACAAAACTAAATATCACTTGGAGGTGGGAAGGCACCGAATAAAATGTTGCTGGGTACCTTGGCGCCATCAGCACCAGGTGAATAAACCCTCTGACTGGCATATGCAGCGATTTTGCAATTAGCAAAGTCTCCAGTGTGGAGTAACAGTTTAGTCCTTCAGTGTCAGATCAAACCCATCTATTTTCCAAAGCATTTAAAATTTGTCTATTCTTCCCAGTAAGTTACAATGTTGTTGCTTTTTAATCTCGTTGCCAGTAAAGGTTAATTGTTGTAATGGTTTATTTTATTGTACTTTTATTGCATATCACTCTGTATCCATTAGGATGAAGAACAGGCTAGTGAATTGTAAACAGATGAATAAACCCCAAACATGCAGTGCTTTGTCAAACTTCTGATTATCAGGAATGTTTACCAATACTTTGATTTAAATGTTATGCCAGATGTAGAATGTTTTAGCCTAGATTGGGTTTCTCTAGTCTTGTGCTACATATTTCTAGGTTTATCAAATTCCTTTCTATAATTCTTGGGAGTTAGAATATCTTTTAAAATAAATACTTTTTTTTCCATAGCAGCAATAATTTCACACTCCAGTTGTTCTTTCCAAAGAAGTGGCCTTTAGGTTTTATGTAACGTATTTACTCTGAAATGTTACAACTATCAGTCCATAAAAACACTTGCATCATTACCACCTACTGCCAAGTTATTCCATGCATAAAGATATTTACATATCACAGTTAATGTTTTCCTGATATTAACCATTTTTATCCCCTTATTTTGCCTTTTCATCTCATAACAGAAGACTTTTGCAGTACCAACATATAATTCCTGTTGTGCCCTTTGCTTTAATTATTTGTGGCAAGAACTCCCTGGGTGACTCTAGGCAGTCACTATAGCTCTGCTCAATCTACTTCACAAAGAGGAGCTTATTAGAAGCTTATTAGAAGCTTAGAGGAATGGTGAGATATACATATAATAAATAAATACAGCAAATATCCTGTATAATAACATTTATGATAGAATCCTGTCTGCACAGCCCCCCTGAATGCAGAGGGACTTAATTCTGAATATATAGCATTATGCTGTTAATACCTGATTTAAAATACTGTTTCAGCAAAGCTTCCCCATTACATCTAACAGTAGCTAACTAGCTATAGGTACAGGACAATGGTTTGAGAAATTAGAATGCTAAAAGGAGAAAGATTCCTGTTGATTTTGAAAAATAAAGATCTATACAGAGATTAATAGCATGATCTTGAGAGGCCTTACATAGGATGGAGTCCAACTGAGTTAGACTCTGTAGAAAGTCAAGGAATATGGGTTTAGTCATTGGTGCTACCTGAGCACCCATTCTTTAAAGCAGTGCTTCTCAACCTTGGCAACTTTAAGATGTGTGAACTTCAACTCCCAAATTTCTCAGCCAGCATTCTGGGGAATTCTGGGAGTTGAGGTCCACATATTATAAAGTTGCCAAGGTTGAGAAATACTGCTTTACAACATTTTGGCATAGAAAAAAAATAGTGAAATGATTGAAAAGATTACATATAGACAGAGTGGAGAAATTTCAGTCTTCAGACTATATGATGTTTTCAAGCCATCTCTCACCACCAATTATTTATTTGGTAACTTCTGTTCACTGCAGTCATCATCTCCCTCCATCAATGTCCAGTGAGATATTGACCACCAAAAGGTTGCCCATTCTGCTCTATAGATTCAAATAAACACTTGTTTATTGGTTTACTTTAAAATATTCATTACGAAGTTTTTTAAATGAAACCTTGGGGTGAAGGGAGAATGTATCCCAACAACACAATCATGTATTTGACATGACACTTCGATATCAGTGCTTTTGATGAAATCAAACTTCTGGCTTACTAACTTTGTTGTCTTTTGTTCCTTCACATAAAGAAGCTATAGGGCCACGTTCAACATAACTTTAAATTACAAGAATTTTAAGATTGAGATCTCAAGTACTATGCCATATTTCTATAATAATGGAATATTATGACTTCAGAAAAGGAGGACAAAACTGATACGAATACTGAAGTTTATAGAATATATTGTATGTAAATGGCAGTGATGTTGATTTTTAGATGAACTTTTTGACTTAACTTCAGCTAGGAAGTCATGGTTAGCTTAATCAATGTAAGAAATGCCCACTTGGCTGTTGTGAGGGCTATTCTTTCATCCATCTATCAATTTATACCTTAATCTTGGGAGCACCAAGGATTCCATACCTTAATCTATAACTCACCTGGTTCAATGCAGCTAGACCTATGCTCTTCAGCAAAGGATCGTTACCTTGTCGTGGTGCTGGAGCTTGAGCACCTCAATGATGCCATGAGCTAAACCGTGAAGGGCCACCCAAGACGGGAAGGTCATGACAGAGAGGTCAGACTAAATGCGATCCCTGGGGAAGGTAATGGCAACCCACCCAAGTATTCTTGCCGTGAAAACTAAATGGATCAGTACAACCAGAGATATGTCGGTATACCATCGGAAGATGAGACCCCCAGGTAGGAAGATGGTCAAAATGCTACTGGGGAGGAACAGAGGATGAGCTCAACTAGCCCCAGACGTGATGACGCAGCTAGCTCAAAGCCGAAAGGACGGCTAGCGGCCGACGGTGCTGGTGGTGAACGGCGAATCCGATGTTCTAAGGATCAACACACCATTGGAACCTGGAATGTCAGATCTATGAGCCAGGGCAAATTGGATGTGGTTATTGGTGAGATGTCAAGATTAAAGATAGACATTCTGGGCGTCAGTGAACTGAAATGGACTGGAATGGGCCACTTCACATCAAATGACCACCAGATCTGTGGACAAGAGGACCACAGAAGAAATGGAGTAGCCTTCATAATTAATAGTAAAGTGGCTAAAGCAGTGCTTGGATACAATCCAAAAAATGATAGAATGATCTCAATTAGAATTCACGGCAAGCCATCTAACATCACAGTGATCCAAATATACGCCCCAACCACAAATGCTGAAGAAGCTGAAGTAGAGCAGTTCTATGAGGATCTGCAGCACCTACTGGACAACACACCTAAAAGAGATGCTATTTTCATCACAGGAGACTGGAATGCTAAGGTGGGCAGTCAGATGCTAAGGTGGGCAGGTAAGCATGGCCTGGGAGAACAAAACGAAGCAGGACATAGGCTGATAGAATTTTGCCAAGACAATTCACTCTGCATAACAAACACTCTCTTCCAACAACCTAAGAGATGGCTTTATACATGGACTTCACCAGATGGACAACACCGAAATCAGATTGATTACATCCTTTGCAGCCAAAGGTGGCGGACATCTGTACAGTCGGTAAAAACAAGGCCTGGAGCTGACTGTAGTTCAGATCACGAACTTCTTCTTGCACAATTTAGGATCAGACTCAAGAGATTAGGGAAGACCCACAGATCAGCTAGATATGAGCTCACTAATATTCCTAAGGAATATGCAGTGGAGGTGAAGAATAGATTTAAGGGACTGGACTTAGTAGATAGGGTCCCGGAAGAACTCTGGACAGAAGTTGGCAGCATTGTTCAGGAGGCAGCAACAAAATACATCCCAAAGAAAGAGAAAACCAAGAAGGCAAAATGGCTGTCTGCTGAGACACTAGAAGTAGCCCAAGAAAGAAGGAAAGCAAAAGGCAACAGTGATAGGGGGAGATATGCCCAATTAAATGCAAAATTCCAGAGGTTAGCCAGAAGAGATAAGAAATTATTTTTAAACAAGCAATGCGCGGAAGTGGAAGAAGACAATAGAATAGGAAGGACAAGAGGCCTCTTCCAGAAAATTAGAAACATTGGAGGTAAATTCCAGGCAAAAATGGGTATGATCAAAAACAAAGATGGCAAGGACCTAACAGAAGAAGAAGTGATCAAGAAAAGGTGGCAAGAATATACAGAAGACCTGTATAGGAAGGATAATAATATCGGGGATAGCTTTGACGGTGTGGTCAGTGAGCTAGAGCCAGACATCCTGAAGAGTGAGGTTGAGTGGGCCTTAAGAAGCATTGCTAATAACAAGGCAGCAGGAGACGACGGCATCCCAGCTGAACTGTTCAAAATCTTGCAAGATGATGCTGTCAAGGTAATGCATGCTATATGCCAGCAAATTTGGAAAACACAAGAATGGCCATCAGATTGGAAAAAATCAACTTATATCCCCTTACCAAAAAAGGGAAACACTAAAGAATGTTCAAACTATTGAACAGTGGCACTCATTTCACATGCCAGTAAGGTAATGCTCAAGATCCTGCAAGGTAGACTTCAGCAGTTCATGGAGCGAGAATTGCCAGATGTACAAGCTGGCTTTAGAAAAGGCAGAGGAACTAGGGACCAAATTGCCAATATCCGCTGGATAATGGAAAAAGCCAGGGAGTTTCAGAAAAACATCTATTTCTGTTTTATTGACTATTCTAAAGCCTTTGACTGTGTGGACCATAACAAATTGTGGCAAGTTCTTAGTGGTATGGGGATACCAAGTCATCTTGTCTCCCTCCTGAAGAATCTGTATAACGACCAAGTAGCAACAGTAAGAACAGACCACGGAACAACGGACTGGTTTAAGATTGGGAAAGGAGTACGGCAGGGCTGTATACTCTCACCCTACCTATTCAACTTGTATGCAGAACACATCATGCGACAAGCTGGCCTTGAGGAATCCAAGGCTGGAGTTAAAATCTCTGGAAGAAACATTAACAATCTCAGATATGCAGATGATACCACTTTGATGGCTGAAAGTGAAGAGGAACTGAGGAGCCTTATGATGAAGGTGAAAGAAGAAAGTGCAAAAGCTGGTTTGCAGCTAAACCTCAAAAAAACCAAGATTATGGCAACCAGCTTGATTGATAACTGGCAAATAGAGGGAGAAAATGTAGAAGCAGTGAAAGACTTTGTATTCCTAGGTGCAAAGATTACTGCAGATGCTGACTGCAGTCAGGAAATCAGAAGATGCTTAATCCTTGGGAGAAGAGCAATGACAAATCTCGATAAAATAGTTAAGAGCAGAGACATCACACTGACAACAAAGGCCCGCATAGTTAAAGCAATGGTGTTCCCTGTAGTAACATATGGCTGTGAGAACTGGACCATAAGGAAGGCTGAGCGAAGGAAGATCGATGCTTTTGAACTGTGGTGTTGGAGGAAAATTCTGAGAGTGCCTTGGACTGCAAGAAGATCAAACCAGTCCATCCTCCAGGAAATAAAGCCAGACTGCTCACTTGAGGGAATGATATTAAAGGCAAAACTGAAATACTTTGGCCACATAATGAGAAGACAGGACACCCTGCAGAAGATGCTGATGCTAGGGAGAGTGGAAGGCAAAAGGAAGAGGGGCCGACCAAGGGCAAGATGGATGGATGATATTCTAGAGGTGACGGACCCGTCCCTGGGGGAGCTGGGGGTGTTGACGACCGACAGGAAGCTCTGGCGTGGGCTGGTCCATGAAGTCACGAAGAGTCGGAAGCGACTAAACGAATAAACAACAACAGACCTATGTTAAGTGTGTGTGTGTTATTATAATATTATAATATTATTTGTGAATTCTGTTCATTTATAATACTATTCTCGTGGTTTTGATTTAACTTTTTGAAATTCCAGAAAAATAGTGTGATAGGGAATGGAGGCAGGGGGAAGAATTATTGTAGAATATTGAAATGTAATACATTTACTGTAAAATCAATTTGCATAGGCAAACTAGTAAACATGGAATGTTTCTTTTTAACTTAAATTAATGGGGCTTTTAAAATGTCTTAACTGTGTAGTTTTATATAGTTACAGCAAATTCTCAGACCTATATCTTAATTAAATGGGATTTATTGCCAGAAGTAAATCAGGGAACCAGATGGTAAAGGGTGGTATATCGGACTGCAAGTTGAGTTTAGGAACAAAGCAGCCATAACAACAGCAAAAGCCAACCATAAGCAGAACCTCACAGTAACTACAATTTATAAATATTCATTGTCATCTACATATATTAATTTAATCCTGAACTTGGATTGAGGGTTAAAGAAAGCAGTACATAAATCAAATATTTGAAGGTACTATGAACACTATTGGGTAAAAGCTGCCTTTGCTTCTGTTTGTGTGTGAATAAGGAATTCCCTCCCTCCCTCTTCGATAAAACAAAATTTGTACTACCTTTCTTATTGCTGTTTTGAAATGAAAATCAGGCTTCTTGGTCTAGGAATCAGCTCTTTTACATGAAATCCTTATGGCCCCAGAGAGTTGATATCATAATGCTCAAAGGAGTTATTTAGGTCACTGAGTCCAAATCCGGTTCTGTGCAAGTAGTTTTTAAGCTAAGACTGGATTGACAGCTATTAGGATAACATAACAAGGTGTTTATTTCCTTGGACTGGATGAGATGCTTCTTAAAGACAGCATTCCCAGGTAGGAAAAAAAGATGGATTTTGTAATGTTTGTGAATGTACAGTGTCTTGTGAATATGTGAGGATCTGCAGTGACTTTCTTCTAATCATCTTCTGGCATGGTGGTCATATGCATCTATCAGTAAACATTGATTTTGTGGGCAAGGAATTCTTGTGAAAATAACTCTAAACTATTTCTATACTTTCTTATTTGGGAGTAAATCTCACTAGATTCAGGGGGATTTACTTCTGAGTACCTCCCAGACTGCTTGTTTGGAATCCTTGTCCTTTTCCCAAAGTTTTGAAGTATAGATCTGAATTAACATCTACAGTATGTAAATTATTAATGTCAAAGCAGCTGGCAGCACCTAGCTAGTCTTGCAGATATTGAAAAATTTAAGTGAAGTTGCTCTGTTTAGTATTTGGATGGGGGATCACCAGGGAATTATGTTGCTGTAGGCCAGACCGGAAATTTGGAAGAAGGCAATGGCAAACCACTTCCATATTGTTGTTCCACAATATGGCATCATCAGATTTTGAACTTGATTTAAAAAGACTTTTTAAATTAGTAGAAGTAATAATGATGGAATTGGTCACAACAGGAAGGATTTTCCAGATATCATAACCAGTTAACATGATACTAAAAATTGATTATAAGAAGTGTTTTACTGGATCAGATAAAAACTACAGCTAATCTGTCTCCAACTATGCCAGCTCTGGACCCAAGAAGGTTATGTATATTTTGAGTGGGGATGAAGAAGTTTGTTAAAAATAAACATACTCTGAATACTTAATCCAGCCTAGTAGTAGAAAGTCTTTATCAGTAATGGCTAATAGGCATTAGTACACTTATCCTTCCTTATGTTTAATAATCTAAACTATCCTGCTGAGAATTAGAAGAACTGGAGCTGAATATCTGAGGACCCCAAGTTGGGGAAAGCTGGGGTCTATTGACTAATGACTTTTTCATCTGGTGCTAAATAATTCCACGTTAGTGCATTTTGAAATGCTGTTGCTGTGGAACAGCTGTTGCTCTGGAATAGTTCAACTTTTCAACTATTTTTATTTCATTAAATGATGCAAATCAGGAAAAGGTTATGATTGCGTAACATGATAACAAAGTACTATAACCATATAACTATGGTTGGGAGCAGAGGGCTTTTTTTTTCATCATTTTGTTATGGATAAGGCCTCAAAATTTGAAAGTGACCTGGGACTTCTCCCACCCCCTATAAATGCAGTTCATCAAAATGTGCCTCCCCATTCCTCAAGGAAAGCAAATATAACTGTCATAAAAATTTATTTCTGGAACTGAGTTACTTGTATTCCTTAATCTTTAAGAAAAGGCTTGACTTGCAACCCCATGAAACCACATCCTTGACCAACTTTTCTTTCAGGTCTCTGTTTCAAGACATTTTGGAGTTTTGTTTTTCTATAGCTTTTATTGTATTGTTAAATAGAGAGGACTGTTCAGAACCCAGCACCATATTTCAACACAAAAATAATCAAATAACACAAGAATTGTTGGTTGGACTAATTATTGTGAGATTTGAGAGCTAGAAAGAGTTTCAGCACCAAGTCCACTGCAGACATAAAAAAAGCCAATGAGTTTTGCAGATGCAGAGAAGCTGCTGATAATCCCAATCAACAAAACTACAAAATTCTTTCACCCACATAGTTTTGATGGTATAAATATGGAAGTACTTGTAAGCCCTGATAACAAATGACTCCATATCAAGGAGTAGCCTGTCAACAGCAGTTTGTGGACATTGTCAGCTGCACACTCCATTGGAATTAGTTTTCAGGCCCTGCTTCTTTTAGTCTGCAGAAAGAATTATTTTTTCCTGCCCTTATTTTAGCACAAAGTTAGTATATGTGTTGTCAGCATGAAAATTAAAACTTTTTCTTAAAAGTTGTTGTTGCCAAAGGGGTTATACATTTCTCCACATACTATGTAGAAGTTTTATTTTTTATTTATTTTTTATTTTTGTTATTTTTTATCCCGCCTTTATTATTTTTACAAATAACTCAAGGTGGGGAACATACCTAGTACTCCTTCCTCCTATTTTCCCCACAACAACCCTGTGAGGTGAGTTGGGCTGAGAAAGAGTGACTGGCCTAAGGTCACTCAGCCAGCTTTCATGCCTAAGGCAGGACTAGAATTCTCAGTCTCCTGGTTCCTAGCCCAGCACCTTAACCACTAGACCAATACTTTCATACTTAAATACGGTTGTTCATTGCCTTACTGCTGTATTGAGGGTGCTTCTAAGGTAGCAACAAAGCATATAAAAAATATAATGCCTATTCATACTATATATAATTTTTTTTAAAAGTTTAGGTGGTGAGAAAAAGTGATGAATTAAAGTGGAAATTGTAGGAAACTTGGGAGGATGTCAGACCTAGCCCAAGAACAATATATAATCAATCCAGCCAAGTTCAATTCTTTATTTGCTTACACCGTATAGACAGAATCTTGCCCGACTAGACCTATTCTACTCTAACCTAAAGGATATAACCTGGGAGAGGCTAGGGCATGGCTTTTCTGAATCTCTTTCTCTTCCTACAGTCCAGCTCCAGGCTGTGTTGTCTTTTGTCTTGCCCTCCTCCTTGGAATGTGCTCCCTCCTTCTGGAGAACCATCTGCATTACTGTAGTCCATCACATCACCTCCCCCTTCATAGACGCATTCCATCACATCAGGAGTGACTATGTAATCCTAGAACTCAACATATTGCAGTTGGGGAGAACTGAATGTGGCCAGATTAAGTGATCTAGATTGCAAGAGAGCTGACTTCAATAAGTGTAGGAAGGCTTCCATGGATGGAAATCCTGAACGACAAAACAGTTCAGAAGGCTGGGAAATTCTGAAAAATGAAATAATTAAGGCTCAACCACAAATGGAAAGAAGGGCTTATAAAAAAGCAGAGTATCAGGTAATTGAATCTGCAAGGATGGGGGTCAGGGAAAGCTAAGAATGATCTGAGGCTTGCAATGAATGCTAAAAATAACAAGAACAACAAAGCTTCTTTGGATGTGTGGAACAAGAGAAAAGTCAAGGAAAAGGTCTGTCTGCTGGCTGGAGAAGATGGGAAGATGGTCATGGACAACAGGGAGAAAACTAAACTATTTAATTCATATTTTGCATCTATTTTCTCAAAAGGAAAAAAGTGGCCCAATCTGCTACAAGGTGCATCATGGGAGCCAGAAGAGAAATGCAGGTCAGAATAGGCAAGGAAGTAGTAAGAGAACTTCTAGCTGCTTCGAATGAATTCAACTCATCAGGGCCAGATAGGTTATATGCCAGGATACTAAAGATACTGTTCAATGTGACATCAGAATCTCTGAGTAAAATCTTTTGAGAACTCCTGGAGTACTGGAGAAGTGCCAGAAGATTGGAGAAGAGCTAATATTGATCTAATCTTTAAAGTGGGCCCAGAAAACAACAGACCAATGAGTGGGACATCAATACTCTGTAACACCTCAAGCAGTGCCTGAACAGTAACACCACTAATTTGCACCTGATTGCAATACATCCTGAATGGATAATACAGCCCAACTGCTTTTTCTATATTCGCATTAACGAACAGCAATGTATATCATTTATGCTTTAAAGTAACAGAAATAAAGAAGTGAATAAAATGCTGTCAGAATCCAAATTGGTAAAGATACTTGTTTAATTTCCAGTAAGATGCAGAATATTGGCTCTAAGCTTCACAAAGACTCAGGGTGTTTTGAATCTGGGACAGAAGATTCAGTATGGCTGACTAACTAGAAACCCTGAAACGTCCTGAATTAATTCTCAAAAAAATGGCAGATTTAGCAAACACTTAATGAATTAATAGTTCCAAAATAACATTATTTTATTCCAATCAAGATATTGATTGAAGTTACATTTCAATAATTTTATAACTCTTAAAATGATTCTAAGCAATTTTCCTACAAAAAAAAGAAAATGCTAGTGCTCATGCTCCATAGTGTATGTATAAATGTATTTTGCTGCATTGTGCTTAGTGTGTTTTGTACAAAGTATCAAAATAAACAATTGGTTAAATATTTGGAGCATAGAAACCCCACACTAGAGTACTTAAAAGATGCATACATTTATCACTATATCCTTCACATTTGCAAAATCATCCAATCATACAGAAAGAAAATACACTGCCACAACAAATCTAGAGCTCTTCTGTAACCTTAGTTCTTTATTGTATACATGTTGAGTCCAGGCAACTATAATTTATTTGGGAGCCATAGATTAAAAGCACTAGGGCTATATGCATTTTGAAAAAGATTAGGAATAAGAATGTTGAACTTTATGCAAACACAATACTTCCCTGCTCTTTATGAAAAAAAAAAAAAACTTAAGGCTTCTTTGCCAGACTGGAGGAAAAAAGTGTTAAGTGCTTTAAGGAATCTACTGATTAAAGTTAATCCAGTTCTAAATATAAAGCAATATCAATGATATACTATATTTTTTTCCTGGCCCTCTTGTGATCCATCAGAAAACAATCTGTTATTTTCTACATACTGTAAACTATAAATACTTTAAAATGTATACTAAATCTTTAGTAAAATGACTTAAAATACAGGATAAAAATCTTACCAAAGCACAGTCTACCCTTTCAAAGACTATTTATTAAAAAAAGTAATTCAGGTTTGATATTTTAACCAGTGTTATATCTCAAACATCTAGTCTCCTAAATTTAAGGGATGCATAAACATAAATGCAAAACTCCAAAGTTCCCAAAGACTTAGTCTCCCTATGACAAAAGCATTCTCTCACTCACAGTGTTCCCCGCTCACCCTTCAGTAAACAGAGGAACTTGTTTATTGATAGCTTTGGAACATGTGCAATTTAACAGCTACATTTTCCAGAACAAGCTAGTGCTAATAGTGAGCTACTTGAATTTTTAAAACACATGGAGCTACTTATATGATTACTTGTATTTCTGATAATGTCAGAATGTCAATGGTTGAAAAAACTAAACTAAAATATTTTCTAAATTATATTACATATATCAGCAGAGGATTATTAAAACTTATCTTCACAAGAACTTGCAGGAGAAAAACTTACAAAGGTAAATGAAACACCATACAGGACATATAGTGTGTAAAAATAGAGAATTCCCAACCATTAAGGGGAGGGGTGAAATCACATAAAACCTTACAATGGGGCATGACATAATGTAACATCTGTATCTCTCCCTCTCTCTCGGACAGCTTAAGGGAAAGTGGGCTGTATATACCATTCTGATAGATTCTTAAGAAGTTAATGTCATACCAGATAAAAAATAAACAGGTAAGAAAGGTGAGACCCAAGCAATCCCAACTGAATCCAGCAAGATGGGGCTATGCAATCTGGCAAAATACCAGTCTTGTTTTAGTGAGTTTGAAAATATTTAATGAAGACCATGAGAAATAATGCTGATTAGATTATTCATATCTACAAACTATCCTGTCATAGGTAGCATTTGAGTATATGGATATGCTACTGGAAAAGTAAGAAGTATAATTCTAAAACTATGGGTTGGATCTGGAAAAAGATTTTCCTGCTTGTCCACAAGAAAGAGGATAGAATGCTCTTTTATGCAAATTCTCTTTTGTGTATTTCTTGTGATTGCAAAAAACTGCTTCAGAGAACTGGGGGAGTATTTGAGAAAGCTGGATAATAGAGGCTGTAAGAATTACTAAATATTGTTTGCCTACTATGAAATGAAGGTTCACAGGCTTCTTATTGTATACCAAAAATGGAAGTATTGTTTTGGGTTACAAACAGCAAATATGGTATTAAGCCCATGCTTCTTAATCTATTGCAAGTAACTCTGATAGTGTGGATGGAATGAGACTTTTGATGTACAACTTAATTTTGATCCCATCTACAGCTTAAGTTTTCTTTAGTGGACTACACAGGCAAACCTCTGTAATTTGTTACAAAAAAATATTTAATTTCTCCTGTTCCCCCACATCAGAAAGCAAGAAAATGTTCCATTTTTAGCAGTCCTTTAGAATGAATTTTAGGAACTATCACTCCCATTTATTTTAGGAAACAAGTATTATTTCAATTTTTTATTTCATTCTCACAACAACTTACAAAATTCAGTGTACTAAATATTTGTGCAAAAATTCATAGAAGAGCTTGTTCAATGCATTCTTTCCAAACAGGCTCAAGTAGTATTCCATTTTATCAAATTCAGCACAATTTCATTTGTCTCACTCCATTATGAAACAATGAGATACTTTATCGTAAGTTTATTTTCTTTCTTTATAAACATTTCATGGAAGTCATAAATTTACTCATCCTCAGAGAAACGGATATGCTTGCTTATCTCTTGAGTCTTTGCCAGTCTCATTTTTTCAGCTTTTGCTATCAACTATAAAAGAAAAATAAACGAAAAAATTACCATTTTAATTCAGAAAATATGGACATGATCAATAAAACTACCATTTGCAACTAAAAACTTTAAAATCAAGAACCATGTTTTATTTGGGCAAGAACAGCCCAATAACATGCACAACATTTTGATTTCCTTGATTTTAATGAGACATGGCTTACTTTTGACAATTTAATGCCTACTATTGCTGTTCAGACTCTCCTAACAAAATCCTTTAAAAAGTTGGGCTACTTAATCATTAATCTTACCCTTAAATATTTTTTTAAAAGGTTTGCAGAAGCTTAGTGGGCAATATGGACTTATCAAATAAGAAAACCTTAGTAAGCAACCTATTTTTTCTGGTCCCAATTAATCTACCACGCTTTCATAATCTTAGCCACTTCCAGAAGAACTGAGGAATTCTGGAAGGTGCAGTCTCAAACAAATTTTTTTTATGAAACAGTCTATAGTTTTGAATTTAATCAATTATGTGGTTGTGATTTGGATGCCATACTATGAAAAGAAAGAGTTCCTTTTTGAAGATGAATTTTTAATTTGTCTCTTTATATAACCCCAAAATCTAAGTTTGGCAACTCTGCATACATTAAAAAAAATTGAAACTGGGCAGTGCTAATAATCTCCAATAAAATCTTTATTAAAAATGCCAAGTTTATTGATAAGTCTTAGTTTCTACAAGGAGTTAAGTCAATTCCCAACAGGATGAAAAGGAAAAGACAATTCAGCTGCTAGCAGCAATAGAACAATTAAATATAAGTGTAGTAAGAACCTTAGTAGGTTTTATGACTATAATTGTTGATAGGTAAGAAGACAGGAAATTGGGGTCATGCGTGCTAATTATTTAATTAATTTAATTAATTTATCATTTATATTATTGTATTAGAATTGTTTGATTTTAGGTAAAATTGTTTACACAATTTTCTATAAATTCAGAAGATTTCCCTTTAAATCATCTATGTAATTTCATGGAAAACAATGCTTAATATTCTTGAATAATGGCAACTTTTTTCCAAAGAACATAATTGCATTTCACTGAATAGCAACAGCAGATGGAAACATTTCTTTCATTCCATACCTAGGTAGAAGAAGAAACAAAAGCTAAATTTTCCAGCGTGGATTCCATACTGAAGTCATTGAAAATCCACCTACCTACTGCATTCAGGAAGACAATTTCAGCCAATAGTATTAAAGTGGTCCATAGTTATGCAAAAATTACAGGAATTAACAGCACAAAGAACAGTGTTAACAAGATCTCAATGCCTGAATGACATAGTTGCATATATTCAAAATGTAAAGTCCCCCCAGCCCCCCGTAGGGGAGAGATGGGCAGTGAATACATTTATAAAATAAATAAATAAGGTAATTTGATTGACAAGTAGGATGCAGGATTCTTCAGATCTTTGAGGTTAATTACTTAATATGTAGCTTTGAAAATGCCTTTGAAATGTACTAATTCTAGTTTTCAAGTACCTAACAGAAAATTGCGTTGGAAATTATGCTGTTAGGATTTGCTTTTGGACCCAGGTTATCCATCAGTTTTATTCACAATCTATAATACTTTTGAAAATAATGTCTAATTATGGTAATACAGTCATAAAAACTACTCCAACTCAGGATTTGGAGGTCAAACTAACAGAAGCTGATTAGGTTTTTATTGTTGTCTAAATTTGCCATTTGTTACTATAAAGAAGACCAAACTACTTCCAGAAAATGTATGGCCTGCTACAGAGTTAAATGATCGAATAGACTCTTTCGCCTTAGCTCTGGTTGCAAAGGGAGATGTATAATTGTTGTAAGAAACAACATGCGATTGGATGTTCATAAGAACATGCTATCTAGAGGTAGTCCTTGCTTAACAATGGCAATTGGGACCAGAATTTCCATAGCTAAGCTATGCGTTTGTAAAGTGTGACATCACATGACCACATCGCTCAATGGCAATCCCTGCAGTCCCTGTTGCCGTCATTAAGTGAGGTTCATGGGTCATTAAGCAAGGACCTCCTTGCAACTTCCTGCCGGCTTCCAACAACCAAAGACAGTGGGGAAGGCAGCTTGCAAGCAGGCCGGAAGTCAGGCAAATGACTGCTGCTGAGTGGATGAGGGTGCGTGAGGGTGCGCGGGTGGCTGGCAAGGTGCACCGCGAGTGCAGTGAGGCTTGGGGAGGGTGCATGGGTGGTCAGGTAGGTGCAGCGCAAGCACAGAGGTTCAAGGAGGGTCTGTGGGCGGCTGGGAGGTGCAGTGCAAGGGTGGCGGGGGTGGCTACTGCCAGGTAGGGAGGGTGTACAAGGGTGTGTGGGTGGCCAGCAAGGCTTGAGTGGAGGGGCTGGGGGAGGATGTGTGGGTGGTGGAGACTTATACGAGTGACTTACAACCTTCTCTGCTGGCTTCCCCATTGACTTTGTGGGAAGCCAGGAGGGAAGACTGCAACCATTTTAAGTGTGAGCTGGTTCCAAGCACCCAGATTGCAATCATTTGACTGCGTGGGTGCTGGGATGGCCAGAATTTCAAGGACTGGTTGTAACTACCACTCGTTCAGTGCCATCGTAACTTCGAATGGTTGCTGAACACAAGGTCGTTAACCAAGGACTACCAGTATTTTTATTGGGCTGGTTAATACTACTTTTAGCCAAAATTCTTTGTATGTACTTCTCCTAATTACCCTGGTATTGTCAATTTAGTTTTGGGTATTTGAACACCAATTTCCTTGTGCTGGTTAATGACCACAATAAAGTTTTTCCATTTCAGTTATTGGGCTGGTATTAGCATAGTTTCTCCAGTATTCCTCAAACAGTTTCAACAAATACAGGTCTTGACATACATTAGAGCAGGCTTTCTCAACTAGGGTTCCATGGAACCCTAGGGTTCTGCGAGAGGTCACTAGGGGTTCCCTGCACATTAAAGTTTCATTCTTTATTTTTAGTTTCAGGACACTGTTAATGCATATGTACAGGCCTACATATGAAACAAATATAATAATATTGTAACTTCTGGCCTATATTTGAGCCTGAATGTGCAGGGGTTCCCCGAGGCCTGAAAAATATTTCAAGGGTTCCTCCAGGGTCAAAAGGTTGAGAAAGGCTTTCATTAGAGACTAACAATTGTATTACTATATATGCTTTTACAGCAGAATGTGATAATGGAAAGTTTGTGAAGTCACAAATTTGTTTGCCTTTGAGATGGCACATAATGCTACTACAGATCCACTGAACTATCTTGAAAAAACAAAGCTGCCTTATACTGATTAGTAGTTCCAGCAGTGCTAGACGATCAAGTATATCTAGGTCACCTGGTTTATTCTGACTGGCAGCAGGTCTCAGTGGAACTGGGTTTGAGCATCTCCTGTTCAAAGAACAAAACCTGGAATCCTACTAAAATCTATACATGAATTAGAAGTTCTAGATCATTTATCTTACTTTTTCTGTGCCCCGCTTCTTTTCTCTAGGTTGATTAAGTTTAGCCTGTCGGTCCACCAAGATCTTCTGCCAGTATCTTTGTTCATGATCACCTTAATACAAACATTTGAACCAAAGTACATAATTTTACTTAATATGGCCCTGGGTCGATACATTATTATTATTAAATTAAAAAGATGTTCTTATTATTCCTATAACAATCCAGAAATGTGTGCACATGAATAGGACTAAGCTGTGGTGGGAAATATGGGCAGAAAGGGTGTTAATCCAAAGCACATAAAGTTCTATGCATAAGTGGGACTTCTGATAAGGCCATTTCTAAATCTTTACCTTAAAAAACACAAAAATCTTTAGAAGCCACCAGACATGAGACTTTGGGAGGTGAAACTGTCATGTACACCCACTTCCCCCACCATAGTTTATCCCTGCTTGGGTGTAAGTGACTGACATCTATAGCTTACTTCTTAAAAAGTAAGCATTTCATATGAAAGAAAAAGCTGCAATTATTTTCAAGTTATACAACATGCATCTTCCTTCTTTCTTTCTGATTCTGAATTGCATCGACAAATAAAAATAGACTCAGTATGAACATTGTCTTGAAAACGTACTAAAAAGAGTGGGGGAAGAAGCAAAGAGCAAACATAAGAATGCATAGAAATACTATGACTAAGAGGAAGGGAAATGAAATATAGCATATATATAAATTTGAAAAGTCACAATTATAAAAGATAAACAAAATCTCTAATTATTTTGCTCCCTTCCCTTCTGGAGATCATTTTACTGAACGATCCCCCTTTTAAACTCTTGTTACTGACGTATTGTGATGACTGGAATACTCAACTTCCCATTAAATCTAGCTCATAAGTATTTACTTAGAATTCTTTTTAATGGAGTGTAGCATTCAATACAAAGAAAAAGTTG
This sequence comes from Candoia aspera, assembly GCF_035149785.1. Classification (NCBI taxonomy): domain Eukaryota; kingdom Metazoa; phylum Chordata; class Lepidosauria; order Squamata; family Candoiidae; genus Candoia; species Candoia aspera. Next base: position 52,973,265 of record NC_086160.1, read on the forward strand.
CGAATGAAAAATCCTGCGCTTTTCCCCCAATTAAATATCTTCAGTGAATTCAAATCCCCCCCCACTCCCCATATCAGGTATGCACCCCTCCCTTTCATGCCAGTTACTGTAAGAATCTGCAGCTGTCTTCAACAGCTCCTTGCAAACAACCTTGGCATTATAAGATAGTCCAAACAAGATGATTTCACACTCCAATGATGTTCCCCCTCTCGTGCCTTCGACTCACAAGAGTGATACACGTGTTAACTGAAACATGCATGCGAGTCCAATCAAGTGTTCTGGGGATGTTTGTTCTGGGAGCATGACACATATACATAGGCCTTAGCATTTTGAAAATAAGAGCTAAAAATTAAAGGAAAGCAGGGGAAAGATAGGACCTGAATTTTTACTTGTTATGTAAGAGTCTGAAGGGTCAGAGAACAATCTATAATGAAGGAACAAGGAACACAGTGTTCTTAATCAGCTTGTCTGTATATATACTACTGGACTGCTCTGTATCATCCTAATTTAAAAGGGTATATCTAGCAGTTGGCATTCCAGACAAATTGTAATCACTATTGCCAGTGATACCCTTTTTAACAAAGGGAAATATGTGGCTTAAGCTCCAGACACAAACATAGAAGTGACACTAACTAGATTTGAAAAAAAAATGTTTTGGGGACAAATACCAGAATACCGAAAGTCGTAACTTGAACAAGTGTTAAAATATTCCTGAAATTGATACAATATTTGCAAACCGCATAAATCTATAACAGAGTATAAACCTCACCTGAAAGGATCTCAAGTTTCCAGTTGTACTTTGTCTGCAGCTCTTTATGTGAGTTTATTAAAATTTGTGCATCTCCATGTGCTTTAAGCCGCACATAACATTCTGTATCTCCTTCCAGCAGATCAACATAAGCAACATTAGCTAGTGTTGTTAGCATATCCTATGATGAAAGGGATGCACCACACAAGATACATTTATTAATTTCTATCTACTTGTTAAGGAGAGAGGGGAAGAAAAATAACAGTATTATTTAATTATACAGTGTTGACTAAAAAAAATGCACAAAGAAAAAACAAAATACAAAGCAAATGCTGCAACTTTAGAAAAATAAAGTTAAGTGCAATATGATAATACTCAAGAAAAGAGTAAGAATTTTTTCTATGCCTTTATTTTTGTGGTTTATAATATTTGTACCTATTTATTTCCATCTCTCTCTCATACAGTGCTATAGCACTCTAACATCCAATAGCTTAGTATACAGATGTTCAAAATATATAGTTCTAATCAGTAAACTTCATTTTCATGCTTTTTGCCAATTCATGTTTGTATGCTGTATGCATTATAATATCAGCACAAAATAAGTTTAATAAATAATTTGATTACAAAAATGTGTATGCCATTGCTCTGTCAAACCAGTCTCTTAGTTACTCCATGAGGTGGGTCAGTTTGCAAAACTTGTCCATGGCCAACGAGTGAACTGCATAGTAATAACAAAGGTTACCATTTTCAAAAGCTAATTCTATAGCTAGTATACCCAATTTAAAATGCTTTATTTACTGAAATTAAAATCTTCTACAATTCCAGTTCTTTATGCTCTGCACATCCAGATGTGAACCTCAATAAACATACTGGACTGTAATTCACAAACAGAAGCTAGAGTAATAAAAAGTATAATCTTATCTGGTATACTTTTCCAAATCTGAACATACAGCCTCCTTGAGCATTTATTTATTTAATTTTATATCCCTTTATTATTTTTATAAATAACTCAAGGCGGTGAACATACCAAATACTCCTTCCTCCTCCTATTTTCCCCACACAAACAACCCTGTGAGGTGAGTTGGGCTGAGAGGGAGAGACTGGCCCAAAGTCACCCAGCTGGTTTTTATGCCTAAGGCGGGACTAGAACTCACAGACTCCTGGTTTCTAGCCCGTTGCCTTAACTTCTAGATCAAGCAGAGAGATTTAAATGTTTAAATATTAAGATTTGTGTTACAAATAGTTTCAGATGATAAATCTGGCAAGATTAGGGGTACATATATTCATTGAATAGCAAGACAAAAATTCTTACATTATACATTCCCTAGGCAATAATCATAATATTTAACATTTTAAGTATTAATTTATATTGTTCCAAGCACTGTTTGTTTTTATAAATACAGTTCACTAAGTATTATTATCCCCATGTTATAGATTGGGTAGAGAAGACTGAGGCTGAAAGACAGGAGCTTCTAAAAATATCTAACGAAATCATTAACAAAGAAACTATTCAAACTGGCAGATTTTCTATTCATAGCCATAGCTCAGTCTTTCAGCTGTCATGACACATCAACTCTCTACACCAGACTTTTAAGAAGATTCAAAAGGACAGTTGTATGTTATCTACAGATTTTAATGTTCTATTTCAGAAAAAAAAAGACATTTAATGTTACGAGAGTATAAGAATTATTTTTCTGTCTCTAAAGTATGCTACTAGTTTGCATTATATGTTAGTAGTTGCATATTTCAGACACTGGATGTATTTTTAAAAAATGCTTGATGTTCACAGACACATGTTGGATCTGACATTGAAGATACCACAGAAGAGAATTCAGATGCAAACTGATAAGATCTAACCTCTTCATTAAAATTTAAAGCCAACCTGCATTACACATGGAATACTCATTACAGCACAAAACATTATATATAAGATGAAAGCAAAAATCTTATATATAAGATTTTTAAATAGATGTATAATACATTATAACAAATATAACAAAGGCATACATGATAAGCATCAAAGCTAAACATCAGGAGCTGTCATTTCTCAAATCACAAAAGAAAAATTATTCACCTCCTAAGAAATAAGAATAAATTATGACTTTAAAAAAAGTTATTTGTACAGGCAAGCAACTCTTTACAGCTAAATTTAAATTGTTTCTTTGAAATAAACTCATTCTACTTCTTCAGTTAAATAATCCAGGAGTAAAGATTATTCAAGATATATGCATTACTAGTTGACAATCAGACTTTATTCAAAGTCATAAAATTCAAAGAAAAGATAATTACTTCTCTAAGATTACAAAAGCATTACCTTGATGTGCTTCCTGCCTGGGAGTGGGTCAGTACTAAGGATTTTCACAATCACTCCACTCTCAAACTGGGGTCCCATTGTATGAATCTTCTCAGCAGGAGCTAAACCATAATTGCTGATAGCTGTTAATTTGAAAAGGAGAACATTAATGGAAGTTCTTAATTTGGTCTCGCAATAAATAAAGTTTTTACAATTTCATATATGGAATGGAACAGTATTGCTAGAAATAAGTATGTTTCTTGTAACAGTTTGGCATAACACAGATCAGTATTGGTAGTGGCAACACCTACAATATAATACTTAAAGAATTCTAAATGCTATTACTATACTAATTACATCCTTTAATCGAATATTTTAAAACTAGGTAACTTATGTATTTATAATCTTGTGGTTTTTTTGAGGACAGCATCTTTATGTTCATTGCTATCAAAAAGTATCATGTCAAATATATGTTTACTAACATTAATTTAGCTAATTTTAATTTTTAAAGTTAATTGGTTCTGCAAAGAAATATCTGTGAGAGACCTTTCAGTCTTTTCTGAATCATCAGTCACTGCAGACATTTGATTCTTCATAATTAAATGGCCAGAGAATAAAGTTAAAAAGTTAAAAAATTATTTGTGTAATCAATAAACAGAATGCTACACGTGAATACAACACAATTTTGTGATTTTAGTTACTTGAAAGTGGACTTCAGTCTGATAAACTGTACTTTTACCCCTCTAGAACTGCAAAATCTACCAACTGCATCCAAATGAAATAAAGTTATACATTACCACTGGGAAAACTTGCTTTGCAATTATATGACATCTTTCCTGTTCTATCAGCAAATACATGTTTTTCTATGCAATGTGAACATCATTTACTAGAAGGTCCTAAGACAAAAAGTGTTCAGTATCCAAAATCTACCTTCACTCCATGGAAGTCTATGTTTGTTTATTAAAATAAACCCAATTTTGTAATATAACTTTTAAGTTCATACATTTCCCATCTGTTCTTATTCTTAAACCATAAGCTCTTCTCCTTAAAAAGAAACAGAAGAAGAAATTCACAATTATCTTTACATTTGCCATTTCTTGTTGCAGAGTCATCTGGCGTACAGACATCTGTTTCCATTGCTCCAACAGTCACAGTGTTTGTTTTGGCCATTGCTTTTTTCAGAGATGACATGCTGGCTTTCTGTAGGGTCAAATACTCTTGTTTCAGCTGCATCCACTCATTCCTACAGAGATTGAGATTGAAAAATGCTAATGCAAAGGTTGGAAATGATGGGGAACAAACAACAAATGTACTGTAAAAAGAATGGAATTTCCTTTGAATATAGGGGTGCAAGGTACCTATTTCTTAATATGGCATACAGTAACTGCTTCTATGACAACTTAAAAGAAAGTGAGACTAAAACACTGATTCATACCAGCATGGATATATATGAGTTTCTGAAGTTCTATAGAACTTTTCATTTGACTGAAGAGACCTGAATTTACTGAAAGCTTATATACTTGAGAAAATTGGTGTAATCGTCAGAATTTTGTGTCACCTATGACATAATTTTGTGTCACCTATTACATAATTACATAACCACCCAGAGTCCCCTTTTCGGGAGAGATGGGCGGTGATAAAAAATTGAAATATAAATAAATAAATAGATTCTTTCAGATTTGTTTCTGAAATGTTAAAAAATATGTGATTCAGTTTCTACTGGATCACCTAATATCTATTGGTCACTGGGAGTCTTTCCAGGAATACCAGGGTAGATAGATTTTGGATCGATCTTAAAAACACAAGCAACTGTGCATAATTGGTATCTGTACACAGAGATTAGTTATGCATTGACTGTTTAAGAAATAGAAAAGTTTGCTTGTACATTTACCCATACTAGAGATTAGTAGACCAAAGCCTGAATACAGGTAGTTCTCACTTTAACAACCACTTGTTCAGTGACTGTTCAAAGTTACGATGGTGCTGAACAAGTGGTACTTAGGACAAGTCCTCAAAGATCTGCCTATCCCATCGCCCCCACAGTCACGTGATCCTGATATGGGCACTAGGCAACCAGCTTGCACTTACAATGATTGCAGCGTCCCGTGGTCACATGATCGTGATTTGTGACCTTCCCTGCTGGCTTCCCACAAGCAAAGTAAATGGGGAAGCCAGCAGGGAAGGTCACAAGTTCCTCTGGTAAGTTGTTCACACCTTCCCCCAGCCCAGCTGCACCCATGCCGCGCCTCACCTCGCAGGCCACCTGTGCACCCTCCCCTGCCCGGCAGCAGCCACTCCCAGACCTGCCGCACAGGCTGCTCACATACCCCGCCCCCCCAGCAACAGTCACCCCCGGCCCTGCCACGCTTGCACCTTACCAGCCTACCAGTCTGTTTACGAGCCACCTGGGACATGCTTAACAACCCATGATCCTCACTTAACAATGGCAACAGGGAGTGCTGGGATTTTGCCATCGCTTAGCAAAGTAGCGATGGAAATTCTGATCCCAATTACCATCATTAACCTGTAGTCCATTTTTCATTTGCTATTATTGATTAAAGAAAAGAACACTAATGTCTGGATTGCACCTATTTTAGCAGGCAGACTGAGAAAATTATCATTCAAGTATGGTTACTGAAGTATAGGTGGCATATTTTGTTGAATATAATCCATTTTCTTTACTTGTAACACAGTGGACTGTATTGTACAAGGCACAATTAGGGCAAAGGAAAGAGGTGAACTTCGTATTTACAAGATCAAATTCTCCATAGCTACCAATACCCTTTCTTAACATACATTTAAAAAATCAAATAAGTATTTTACAGTAATTAAAAAGAAAAAAGTTACAAATAGGTTACAAGCATATGAGAAATATTATGGGACAAGAACTGCAGGACCAACTGAGAAGCTAAAACAAATTAAATGGTTAAGGCTACTTGGCCATCTACAACCCTAACATTTCACAAATCATTAATTCAATCAGATAAAATGTTAAAGACTTGTTATCTCACCTTCCTGGTCAACCAGGCAGGCAAATATACCATCATTTTATCAGAATTGGTAAAATTTCTAGTACTGTTTTATAAGATGGCAAATAAATCCTGTACATTTTAACATACTTTGACAGAACTCTCAGGGGAATAACTTCTTCTCCCATCTTATGTCTCTCTTTATGTTTCTTCTTGTGTTTTCTTTTAGACTTTGAAAGAGAGGTTTCTTTCTTATCACCAGTCTCTCTCTCTTCTTCAGTAGAAATTTCTAAATAAAAATGGGTTAAAGTTATTATAAACAGCTAACAAGGAGTTCAAGATAGTTTACTTGGTTCTCTCACATGAAATATGTTTTTTTTTCTTATAATTGTAGCATAACTGATTAAGGTGACCCAATGAACTTCATGACTGAACCTTGGTTTCTCCAACCCCAGAGTGATGCCCTCAAATTGGCATTGTGATTAGTTTAAGAAATACCTAGCATCCTTCTTCACTACTTAGCAGTAGTATCCTCTTTTTAAATCTAACATTACATTTCTAGCCTAAGAATCAAATGTAAACATCTTGAAAATTACATGTGTCTATTTGGAAATAAGGAATTGCACATTTTTACTTATTAATAAATCTTTCCAACTGCACTTTAGGTCTCATACTGGGATTTTCTGAAGCTTTCTTCTTCCCTACTTCATCCTATCCACCAGATACTTAAAACAGATTATAGGGATATGACAATATTCAGCATTTGGTCCACTATCAGAACCAAGGCAAGGGAATGGTAACAGTGGATCCAACCTATAGATTATACTGGAAAAATTTAACAAACTTCTTTCATTCTTCAATTTCCTTTTTCAAATATATTTCCATCATTCCAAGAAATAAACAAACAAAACATAGGATTTTCTTTCCTCTTTCAAACTAGAACAAAGTTTCCATTCTCTTCCAAAAAATCATTAACATCACAAGTTTTTTTTTTCCAAACCCTGTTCTTGATTAGGAAATCAGTAAGAAAAATGAATAATATGAAACTACCTTTGGAATCATCCAGCCCTTCTGCTGATTCCTCCTTTGCAGAATGAACATTATCTTTCTGAGAAATTTTCTTCATTTTTACAACTGACATCTCTCCATCACCAGAGCGACTCCGCTTCCTCTTTCCCGATCTGGTTTCTCCCAATCCTGAGTTTTGTGTTTTATCAAGTTTCTTCTTTTCTTTCTTTGAAGAGTGTCGTTGGATTTCTGACAATTCTGTTTCAGAACTCTCTGATATCGTTCTGTGACTTTTTGTGCATTCTGTAGAAATGGCCATGTATAAGTCTTTTGCTCCAGTATTTGTTTGCTGGCTGTTTTCCTTCTTCGTTTTAGATTTTTTCTTTTTCTTCTTTTTCTTTTCTTCTATGCAAAAAAACAAAATTTACCTCAATATTCTGAATGAATTACATTTTTGCCCTCTCTGCTTCCAAGGAGTCTACAGAGACCACCTGCTTCATTTCTTCCCACAATTTCTCACAACTCCCCTGCCAGAGGAAGATTAAGGAAGATAACTGAATCCACAGACAAAACTGAAAGTACCAAGGTTATACTCACCAACTACAGCAGAATCACTTGTAGGCAATGTCAGAACAGCTTTGTTTTTTACTGTTTTGGGAAACATACCAGGTTTTCTTGGTGCATCTTCTGGTGGGTTATTTAAGAACTTAAAATGCAAAAGCCAGATAACATAAGACAGCAGCTACTAGTTAATAATATAACTATAAGTTATATTATCCTACAAGCATATATGTTCATTTTACATGAATATATTACAATTTTTTTCATTGAATATTTTATGGAACATGTTGTACTTCCTCATGTTCTGAACAATTTGAATGTATTATATTTAAATATCTTTCTAGCATTAATAGATATTTAAACACACAATCTATGATACAATAATAAAAATTGTTCAAAAGGCCTAAATTAAGACTGAACAACAGTACTTAAAAAGAGTTCAACCCAAATTTTCCAGCCAGAATAAACTAGAAAACAGAGTGCATTTATGTAACTATTCCAAGCATCATGATTTTATACCTTAAGTTGCTTTGAGGAATAAACTTCACTGAACACTGGGAGGCTCAGTTTGGGTAATACGCACAGGATTGACAAACAAATTTTATACTGCCAGTAACAAGAACTGGAAGCTATTTAACATATTCAGAAAATATTTTTTTTAGAGTTCCAAATGTTTAATGGACACTATTAAGACATTTTCAATATAGCACATATCTTCCCTCAGATAATAGATTCTGTATTCTCAAGTTCTACCCCATATAGACTGTAACCACTGAAAGACTCACATGACAAAAGGTTTTTACAAAAAACAGTATTGAATTGTATATACTAAAGTAAATAAACTAGTTAAAAACAAAACAATCTTTTTGGTTGCTTGTAACTGACCTCAATAGCTTTTTCTGCTTGTTCTTTTGTTTCAAATTCCACAAACGCAAATCCTTTGGGGTCTTTGGAGGTCTTATAGCGAGGAATGCTGACATAAACTACATTGCCACATTTTCCAAATACCCGTTCAATCCAACTGTGATTGACATTTTTAGGAAGCAATTCCTATAGCAAAAAAGGAACAACAGACATAAAGCTATATCTCCACATATGTATACAAAGAAAACAAACCAACTTTGAATGCACATTTATGCATGAACCATTATACTAATATTTTATGATTAAATGAGCAATTAACCGATATGCAAACCCAGAAGTGTCATAAATATGACATCTATTGTTTATAACTAATTTTAGCAGAGAAATACATTCATACACATATATAATACCAAAGACAAATTTATATACTCTTAAACAATTACCTGGGGAATACAAAACCATACTAAAGGACTGAAGAAGAAAAGTTACTTTGAGACCGTTATCCTTTAAAATACTATAAATGGTTGAAGCTTCAGCAAAGGATCGTTACCTTGTCGTGGTGCTGGAGCTTGAGCACCTCAATGATGCCATGAGCTAAACCGTGAAGGGCCACTCAAGACGGGAAGGTCATGACAGAGAGGTCAGACTAAATGCGATCCCTGGGGAAGGTAATGGCAACCCACCCCAGTATTCTTGCCGTGAAAACTAAATGGATCAGTACAACCAGAGATATGTCGGTATACCATCGGAAGGTGAGACCCCAGGGTCGGAAGATGGTCAAAATGCTACTGGGGAGGAACAGAGGATGAGCTCAACTAGCCCCAGACGTGATGACGCAGCTAGCTCAAAGCCGAAAGGACGGCTAGCGGCCGACGGTGCTGGTGGTGAACGGCGAATCCGATGTTCTAAGGATCAACACACCATTGGAACCTGGAATGTAAGATCTATGAGCCAGGGCAAATTGGATGTGGTTATTGGTGAGATGTCAAGATTAAAGATAGACATTCTGGGCGTCAGTGAACTGAAATGGACTGGAATGGGCCACTTCACATCAAATGACCACCAGATCTACTACTGTGGACAAGAGGACCACAGAAGAAATGGAGTAGCCTTCATAATTAATAGTAAAGTGGCTAAAGCAGTGCTTGGATACAACCCCAAAAATGACAGAATGATCTCAATTCGAATTCAGGGCAAGCCATCTAACATCACAGTGATCCAAATATACGCCCCAACCACAAATGCTGAAGAAGCTGAAGTAGAGCAGTTCTATGAGGATCTGCAGCACCTACTGGACAACACGCCTAAAAGAGATGTTATTTTCATCACAGGAGACTGGAATGCTAAGGTGGGCAGTCAAATGACACCTCGAATTACAGGTAAGTATGGCCTGAGAGAACAAAATGAAGCAGGACATAGGCTGATAGAATTTTGCCAAGACAATTCACTCTGCATAACAAACACTCTCTTCCAACAACCTAAGAGACGGCTTTATACATGGACTTCACCAGATGGACAACACCGAAATCAGATTGATTACATCCTTTGCAGCCAAAGGTGGCGGACATCTGTACAGTTGGTAAAAACAAGGCCTGGAGCTGACTGTAGTTCAGATCACGAACTTCTTCTTGCACAATTTAGGATCAGACTAAAGAGATTAGGGAAGACCCACAGATCAGCTAGATATGAGCTCACTAATATTCCTAAGGAATATGCAGTGGAGGTGAAGAATAGATTTAAGGGACTGGACCTAGTAGATAGGGTCCCGGAAGAACTATGGACAGAAGTTGGCAGCATTGTTCAGGAGGCAGCAACAAAATACATCCCAAAGAAAGAGAAAACCAAGAAGGCAAAATGGCTGTCTGCTGAGACACTAGAAGTAGCCCAAGAAAGAAGGAAAGCAAAAGGCAACAGTGATAGGGGGAGATATGCCCAATTAAATGCAAAATTCCAGAGGTTAGCCAGAAGAGATAAGGAATTATTTTTAAACAAGCAATGCGCGGAAGTGGAAGAAGACAATAGAATAGGAAGGACAAGAGACCTCTTCCAGAAAATTAGAAACATCGGAGGTAAATTCCAGGCCAAAATGGGTATGATCAAAAACAAAGATGGCAAGGACCTAACAGAAGAAGAAGAGATCAAGAAAAGGTGGCAAGAATATACAGAAGACCTGTATAGGAAGGATAACAATATCGGGGATAGCTTTGACGGTGTGGTCAGTGAGCTAGAGCCAGACATCCTGAAGAGTGAGGTTGAGTGGGCCTTAAGAAGCATTGCTAATAACAAGGCAACAGGAGACGACGGCATCCCAGCTGAACTGTTCAAAATCTTGCAAGATGATGCTGTCAAGGTAATGCATGCTATATGCCAGCAAATTTGGAAAACACAAGAATGGCCATCAGACTGGAAAAAATCAACTTATATCCCCATACCAAAAAAGGGAAACACTAAAGAATGTTCAAACTATCGAACAGTGGCACTCATTTCACATGCCAGTAAGGTAATGCTCAAGATCCTGCAAGGTAGACTTCAGCAGTTAATGGAGCGAGAATTGCCAGATGTACAAGCTGGCTTTAGAAAAGGCAGAGGAACTAGAGACCAAATTGCCAATATCCGCTGGATAATGGAAAAAGCCAGGGAGTTTCAGAAAAACATCTATTTCTGTTTTATTGACTATTCTAAAGCCTTTGACTGTGTGGACCATAACAAATTGTGGCAAGTTCTTAGTTGTATGGGGATACCAAGTCATCTTGTATGCCTCCTGAAGAATCTGTATAACAACCAAGTAGCAACAGTAAGAACAGACCACGGAACAACAGACTGGTTTAAGTTTGGGAAAGGAGTACGGCAGGGCTGTATCCTCTCACCCTACCTATTCAACTTGTACGCAGAACACATCATGCGACAAGCTGGCCTTGAGGAATCCAAGGCTGGAGTTAAAATCTCTGGAAGAAACATTAACAATCTCAGATATGCAGATGATACCACTTTGATGGCTGAAAGCGAAGAGGAACTGAGGAGCCTTATGATGAAGGTGAAAGAAGAAAGTGCAAAAGCTGGTTTGCAGCTAAACCTCAAAAAAACCAAGATTATGGCAACCAGCTTGATTGATAACTGGCAAATAGAGGGAGAAAATGTAGAAGCAGTGAAAGACTTTGTATTCCTAGGTGCGAAGATTACTGCAGATGCTGACTGCAGTCAGGAAATCAGAAGACGCTTAATCCTTGGAAGAAGAGCAATGACAAATCTCGATAAAATAGTTAAGAGCAGAGACATCACACTGACAACAAAGGTCCGCATAGTTAAAGCAATGGTGTTCCCCGTAGTAACATATGGCTGCGAGAGCTGGACCATAAGGAAGGCTGAGAGAAGGAAGATCGATGCTTTTGAACTGTGGTGTTGGAGGAAAATTCTGAGAGTGGCTTGGACTGCAAGAAGATCAAACCAGTCCATCCTCCAGGAAATAAAGCCAGACTGCTCACTTGAGGGAATGATATTAAAGGCAAAACTGAAATACTTTGGCCACATAATGAGAAGACAGGACACCCTGGAGAAGATGCTGATGCTAGGGAGAGTGGAAGGCAAAAGGAAGAGGGGCCGACCAAGGGCAAGGTGGATGGATGATATTCTAGAGGTGACGGACTCGTCCCTGAGGGAGCTGGGGGTGTTGACGACCGACAGGAAGCTCTGGCGTGGGCTGGTCCATGAAGTCACGAAGAGTCGGAAGCGACTAAACGAATAAACAACAACAACAACAAAATGGTTGAAGGAATGCTCAGTAGCGGCAGCAGTGGCTTGCAATTTTTGTATTTCACAAAATAAGTAGTCTTTTGTTCTATGCACAGAAAAACCCAAATATGAAGTTGAGAATCATCTTTATTAGTTCAATCAAATGCCATAAAAAAGTATCCAAGCTTAAATGTTTCTCTAGAAACTATAATACTTTTAGATGCAGAAGAAATTATCCTGCTTCCCCACACTGTCCTATAAATGGACACTGATGAACTATAACATAATCTATAATCTATAGCACGCGCTTGGCTGGAGAGTTCTACCTGAAGGTCTGCTAGAGTGAGTTGCAGTTTCTCATTCAGGAATAGAACTGTGAACTTCTGGTGGGGACGTGGCAGACTGAGTAGATAGGCCCGTGGGCTTAGCTGACAATGCAGCAATTTTTTTCAGGTTCCAGCAGATTTTCCTGAAGCCCAGAAACGTTCTCCGGATAAAGGAGAACAGCTGGAATCATCCCATCTGTCCTCCGGACAGCTGCTTGCAGCCAGAAGTAAGTAAGTAAGTAATAATGTTTATTCGGTCAATGACCAGCAACATAAAATGAATAAAAATAGCAAAATCAAAATAAGTCAAATGAGTACAGTTATATATAGACAACTGTAAATTAAAACCATTATAATATAATCTATAGATCCCTATTACGATAATGACATATTTATTTACCTAAACATTAGTAGATCCAATATATTAATACTATATTGTAATACTATATTGTAAAATATATCCTCAAAAATTTAATAAAAGATAACTAAACAAAATATTGATTAAAATTGAAAAGTAAACAAAAATCCCTACTTCTTTAACCAGTTTTGCCTTATTACCATTGCGGCAGCACAAAATTTAGCTACTGCATGTGTGATGGCTGATTTTGAGTCCTGAAGAAGATGGTTCTCATAAAAATTATTTGGTCTCCCTGGAAACCTTTCTATTAGGGGGTGAATGTATATTGATCTGATATCCCTGTAATATTTACAACATAATAAAACATGAGAGATGTTTTCAACCTCCTTATTGCCACATGTACAAATTCTCTCTGCTAAGGGGGTTTTATTACACCTGCCTTGCAGGAGTGCTGATGGAAGGATATTAAATCTGGCTCTAAAAAATGGTATTCTAATCTTGGGAAAAGTTAGGTCTTTCAGATAACTTGCTGGTTCCCATGTACCCCATCTTATCTGATTTCTACTGTGTAGAGGTATCCTATCAACTTCTAACATTTTGCATTTGACTGGAAAGAGCTAGCTGGGAGGGGCAGGGCTGTCATCATTTTCCAAGCCGCACTGTAGCCTTAAAGAGACACTAAGAACAGCCACCTCATTTCTAAATCACTAAATGTATGGTGTATACTTAAAAAAAAAGTATGCATAACCTAAGAGAGGCTTTCTACAGCAAGGAGAAGCTGACTCTCTTGGTGCTTCTAGTTATTTTGGGGATTACTTTTTTTTTAAAAAAATCAAGTTTTGGACTTCGTTTTCCTTCCAAATATAAAGGAGGATTGAGAGTAAACAATTGTCTTCCTGTTAATTATTTTTGTACTAAATTTGAAGATATTAGCATTTTCCTACATATTGAATTGGCTGATTTGAACCTTCAGCTTTCTGTTTCTACTTTCCCTTGGGAACTGTCTGCTTATCTCATTCTCGCTTCTATAAATACATTCCAGAACTTTTCCATATCTTCGACTTTGGCTGGTTAAGCTCCTAGGGGGTGTTATAATCTACTGCATGAGACATGGAAGATTTCAAACAGATTTTTTCTGACTTCTACCAAGCTTTTATGCAAGCTATTCAGAACACTGTGGAAAATATGAGGTCTAAACTGTGTCATCTGGTTGGGGATGTGGTGGATGAAATTGAGGAATTCAACAGTGATAGAAATATTTCTTCTAAGAGTGAGATTAGGATTTCTATTGAGATGCTGGATGAAGATTGGATAGTGGAGTTGGAAAAATTTAAGGGAGAGAGTAATCTGCTAGCCATAAGTAAAATTGATTTCTTGGGGGAATGCCATGAAAAAGAAGGGGTCATTATGTGTGGGAGATTTTTTGAAGAGAAGCTGGAATTTTTGAGGGGGGCAGTTGGGCTGTTTGATTTGTTCAAGAGAAAAGCTCTGTACACATTGTGGGGGTATGTAAATGTTCTGGTTTATTCTGAAGTGGGATAAGGGTTAAAGAATGTTTATCTGGGTTGCTTTAAGGGTTCGGCTGATGTTATGTGCTTTTAAGAAAAAAGTTTATTTGGATGGTTTCAAGGATTTGATTTAAGGCCACTGTTTTGAATTGTTTTTGTTTTTTGGGTTTATTAAGATTAAGATTATTAAAACTGTTGTACTATTAAGTATAATGGCAGACAATTTATGTGCTTTTTAATTTGATTCTTATTATAGCAGACAGAAATGTATAGAATAGTAGTAGGAAGAGAATAATTAAATAAGTGTTATCTTTTTGAGGGCGTAAAGTTGTTTAGGGGGTCTATATGAATTTTTTTTCTTTATTTTAATACAAGGGGGAGTAACTGTACTTAGTGATTTTTATAAAGTGCTAAAGTAGAATGATTTATAATGTGGTTTTGATTTAATATAGAGTAAGAGATTATGAAAAATTTTGTATATCCTTCCTGTTAAAAGTTGGAAGTCACATCTTTCTGTAATTTTGAAAAAAAATTCTCTTGGGTTTTCACACCTTAGTTCTTTTTTCTTTTTTGTAGTTCTTTGTTTTTTCATAGCTTTTATCCTTGTTTCAAAACTTAATAATTTTTTTTTAAAAAAAGGAATACAACTGTGAAAGAGGGGGGAAAAAAAAGCTAAGCTGCAAAAGGCCACAGGAGACAACAGCTGCAGCAAACATTAACAATTCAGTGGATGAAAATAAGGTAGAAGAATTAAGCAAAACCAAAAATTTCACAGCAGACCTCTATAAAAGCTAAGCCAGATTTTTAAAAACATATATGCAACTGCACTAAGGAAGCAGCAAGTGAAAGATATTTGTACTAAATTCTCAGTAGTAACATAATGAGCAGAAGAAAGGCCTCAGGTTTAAATCTTGAAACTGACCTAAGAGAACTAACTGGAAAATAGTGAAGATCATGGTTTCTCAACTAGGGTTCTGTGGAACCCTAGGGTTCCGCAAGAGGTCACTAGATCACGATTTATTTAAAAAATTATTTCAAATTCAGGCAACTCCACATTAAAGAGGTTTCATTATTTTTTGTTTAAGAACACTGTTCATGCATTTATACAGGCCTACACATGAAATGAAAAAAATTGACTTCTGGCCTATATTTGAGCCTGAATGTGCAGGGGTTCCCTGAGGCATGAAAAATGTTTAAAGGATTCCTCCAAGGTCAAAGGGGTGAGAAAGGTTAAGATAAAAACAATTGATTCATTAAGGAAGTGAACTGACTTAGCGGGATATACTCGAAAAAAATTAATTAAGTACAGAAGAAAAACATAAATATCCAATCTGGATGTCTATAATTATGTTTTAAGAAAATCTAAATATTCAGTTCAATTAAAAATAAACTTCTGATCTGTGTATCTAAAACATATGTTCTAACCCAATTAGTGAATTATAAGGGGAAAAAGTGATTGTACTAGAAAAAATTGGAAACAGAACTCGATAAGATAAAAATGACAAAAATATAATTTTATATATTTATATATTTTAAAAAATTATATATAATTTAAATCCACATTTGGTAAAACACATCTGATGAAACTCTGGGATTGGTAGGCAAAACCAGCAAAATGTGTATGTTATGAAGCTGATATTTCCACAGTTAGTATTAACTGCAGCCTAAGGTTACAATGGCCAAAAGCATTTTTGCACAATTGTGGCAGTGGAAAATGTACCAGACCGAATTTAATTCAATGGATGGATTGCTCCCCTATTTCATTCTGACATGTCAGAGACAAGGGCTGAAGGGAAGGAAAACCTCTCTCTATGAATCCTGCTCCCTTAGACGAACTCTTATCCAACTGCCACCATCTACAGAGAAAAATACAGTCCCCTCAGCACTCAGAAATTGAGGATTTTGAAGTGTTTTGCTTGAAAGGAGAGAGGAGGAGCTGGCAAACCCAAGGCTCTCCTGGCTTATCTGAACAATGTTTATTGTTGGGCTTGAAGACAGCCAAAAGTTTTTTGCCAACTGGCTGATACACAAAGTTCTAAATAAGGGCACCTGGCAAGCTAAAGATGTTTTACAATTCCCCAAATTCTACTTGAACAAAAACCATTACAATATTTAATTGGCTGTTTCTGAAGAAATATTAAAAGTAAAAAAATGAAATAGGTAATATCTTACCACATATACTGTACGATTATCCACATCTTTTGGTTGATCACCCAAAGGTTGCCGCCTTCTGATCCTAGTTCCTTCTAAATCCAACTGGAAGGTATAAAATTAAATTAAAAATCTATTCCACAATTTTTCCTCTTTTTGGCCTTACAGAATAAAAACAGAGTTTTCATACTCACTTCTACAACAGATGAACTTTTAACTGCTCGTGCAATCAATTTTCTGTCAGTGGTTAATTTTTTCATTTTGTTAAAAGAAACCAGAAGCGATATGTCAACATCTAAAATTAAAAGAAATAAAATTAGGATAGGAGATTGTAAAAGGAATTGGGAAAACTTAGGACACTGATCTTGGGAACTGCTTGTCAGAAGAAATTCTCCATTTTCCTGATTGGACAATGAGGAAAGATGGAGAAGAATAATTGGTTTTAATGTAATTTGAACTCTTGAAAACAGATGGCTAAGAACAGCTGATCAGCAATAAGCCTGGGGTCACTATTTGCACTTTAAATAGTCTTTACTGAAACAAAGAAGCAAGATAAATAGTTAAAATAATGTATACAATATACTTCCTTTTTGGAAAAAAAAAGTCCTCTATATTTGAGTTTTATAATAAAGTCTGTGATTGAATTACTGTAATTCATAAATTACTCCATAAGTGATTTTAAAGTTTTACTACAAAATTCTTCATTACATTTCAGATAACAACTGTACATGGTTATAATGCAATGTAATTATCAGATGAGCTTCCAGGAAGGAATCCCATAGAAAGAAGTCCACCTTCAAGAATGCTTCCTACTGCTTTGTATAGCACAGCTGACGAAGTCTAGTATATGAAGAGATATCCCTTTCTATTACTTGGATGAACTATTTATGATTTTAAAGTACAAGCATTTAAATTAGCCAGAAAAGCAACAGATGGCCAGTTGTTGTTTTTAAATAAACTAAATATAGTGATATCTGCCAAAACTAACAGATCTGTAATAATTTATTTTATTTTTATTTTATTTATTTTATATCCTGCCTTTATTATTTTTATAAATAACTCAAGGCAGTGAGTAAAGGTAAAGGTTTCCCTTGATGTAAAGTCCAGTCATGTCCGACTCTAGGGGGCGGTGCTCATCTCCGTTTCTAAGCCTTGGAGCCGGCGTTGTCATAGACACTTCCGGGTCATGTGGCCAGCATGACGACTCGGAACGCCGTTACCTTGCCGCCGAAGCGGTACCTATTGATCTACTCACATTTGCATGTTTTCGAACTGCTAGGTGAGCAGGAGCTGGGATTAACAACGGGAGCTCACCCCGCCGCGCGGTTTCGAACCGCCGACCTTCCGATCGGCAGCTCAGCGGTTTAACCCGCAGCGCCACCGTGTCCCTCAAGGCAGTGAACATACCTAATATTCCTTCCTATTTTCCCCACAACAACCCTGTGAGGCGAGTTGGGCTGAGAGTGTGTGACTGGCCGAAGGTCACCCAGCCAGCTTTCACGCCTAAGGCTGGACTAGAACTCTCAATCTCCTGGTTTCTAGCCCGTTGCCTTAACCACTAGACCAAACTGGCTCTCATAATTGTTATAATCATATAACTGGTTCATGTATTTCATAATACATATGAACCAACAGGAATTATTTTTTCAAGAGCTGCATTTCAGTAATAATGTATTTTATTGCTAGTTTAAAAAAACAGACTCACATCCATCTCTAGATTTTTCTATTTGTTCTCGGAGAAATTTGTCTTTGTGAAGATTGACATCACCAAACCAGAAGTCAACTTGCTTTGCTATATCTGAAAGCACCTGTTTAACTCTAGATCTTTTCTTTTTTTCTCGTTCCTTTCTTTGTTCAGTAGTTTCTTTTTCCAAAATTTTGCTTCTTATACTTTCTGTCTCCATTCCTATCACACGGTCATCTGAAAATTAATAAAGCACAATTATAATTTTCAACTTAAGTGCATCCATTTTATACTTACAACATGACACAGTAGTGTTAATTAGCAAAGTAATTTAAAGAATTGATCTTTTTCTCAAAAAATGTATATCGAGGAGAGCCAAATTGAAGAGTGCTGCTCAATGGGAAACAACAAAGGGCTAAATTAGCAAACATGAAGCTATTAATTAAACGAATAATAGCCTGGAAAGTTTCCGTAATACTTTGCTATTTCACATTCCTCAAACCAGCACTACAACTGCATTTTGTTCTATTTTAAAAACAGCATTCTGGAAAAACAGTATGGCAACGCACAGCAGAAAATGCATTTGTTTGCATTTATCACAAAACACAAGGAAAGAAAGAACAGCAGTTCTTGCTGTATATGCAAGACATACAAGTACTTGAGCAAAAATATAAATATTAGAACAACAACTTAACATTCAAAAATAACCACAGTTAATGTCATAATCCCCAATCCACACTTTGAAATGTGGATTCACTGAACCCAACAACTCAATCCCAAGTAAAATATGAAAGTGACAATCTTGTGCTACCAGAAATTTCCATTTCTGCTATATGCTTTATCATGAGAATTAAAGAATACTAACAGACATTTGGACTGGACAGCTATAATAAATCTTTTAAATAATAATAACATGTTCTAAGTAGAGAAAAAAACCTCTTCGACATCAGCAAAATTTTCACTATTACAAAGGTAAGTATTCCATACAACAATCATTCTCACATCTCTTTGTCAGTGAGACAGTAGTAACATGTTTCATTTTAGAACCATGGGCTAGAATACATACAAATGTACCTCCTGCTGTGAGATGACCATTCACAATGATTAAGGACAGTGCATTTCCAATTAAAACTCCAAGGAAAAGCAAGGCCACAGTTTCCCAAGTGGGCAAACATGCAACATCAATGCAACATTTCTTATTAAGATATTTTACTTTTCAGGTTCTGAATATGCAGCTCGCTACATAAATTAATGTACAGAATTCACTCTCAAAAAGCTAAAAGTCTCTGCCCCCACAATTGCGAAAGTAACTATCCCTCCTGAACGCTTTCAAGAATCCAAAGAAGCCAGCCACTGTTGGAAACAGAACGTTTACTGCTTATCCCAGCTTACTTTGATCTAGAAGGTAGTTTCTATTTTTCCGCAAGACGTAAAGTTAATGAAAGCACTTTAAAAAAGGTCTTTTAAATCAGCTGACCAGGCGGGACTGAAAATCTGGCACGGCAATTTCACAGGGCTTTCAAGTGCCACAAAGTCCTTCTTTTGCTTGGAATGGAAAGAGCACGAACTGTCCGTCCTCCAACCCCAAATCAGCTTGGAAAAGTGGGGAAATGAGAACCTGCCCGTCGCTGTTGCCTCCTGCCGAACAAGGACAGGGCGCAGCTCTGAAGAATCCAAAGAAGCTGCAGCGCCCCACCTCCCCTTAGGGCTGCCCCGAACTGCAGCAGCGGCCACTTAGGCTCTGCACCCGACCGAGACTTCTTGGCTGCGAGTGACGGAGATGCAGCCCAACGTCCCCGGAGGACAGCAAGTGGGGCGTGCCAGCCCTAAACCTGTGAATCTCACCAGCTCAACGGGTTGCGGGCAAAGCCCTATGCATCACCTGGAGCTGCTCAGCGGGAAGGCAACAATTTCTAAGCAGCAATCCCATTAGCGGCAGCCTTTACACTCGACCCACCGGTCCCCGCAGCATCAGCCAAAGGAAAGAGGGCGGGTCCGCAGCAAGCGCGCCTACAGATAACGTCAGCAGCCCAACGATGCCAACAGTTAAACGGGCTTATTCACGACTCCGCTTCCCGCCCCCCACCCGCGCAGCACAACGCCATACCGCCGAGGCCCTTCGGTTCAGGTTTACCATGCGCAAGGGAGGAGAAGGGGTTAAATCCCCCCACCCCTTCGTACCCACGTGCTCTCGAACGGACCTGACGCCACCAGGTGAGGGGTTCACAGCAACGTCATACTCTACGCTGCTGGAAGCCCCCACTCCCCTCCCGCCCCGTCAACAATGTAGTATTAAAAGCTCACGCGACGCGCGGGAAACCCCGCTCTTCCAGGATTTTATTGGCTGGCTGAAGGGCCAGCGAGCCTCGCTCTGCGCAGGCGCGCACAGGAGTCTTTCTAAGGGAGGCGTGATGAGGGTGCTCACAAATTCCCGTTACGGATCCCATAGAGATAGAAAAAGTTTAAACATATGCTCACGCGCTTTTATAAAACTGTTTTTCAAACTTAGCTACTTTAAGAGGTGGGGACTTCAACTCTTTTTTGAAGTTGAAGTCCCCACCTCTTAAAGTTACCAAGTTTGAAAAACACTAGTTTAGAACCATACGGTAGCAACGAAATGGCTTTTAGCGTCAACGATTCCAGAGCGATTTCAGAGCTACATTGTTCTATATTGAAGCCACCCCGTACTGCTATTAAAACTATAGGAACGCCAGCGCGTTTGCACTGTATCACTGGAAATTGGGATAGAATCCCAGTCAAAGATCGGAGAAAGCAGTATTTTTATCTACCAGAATAAGTGAAAAATGCGTAGGATTTTATCTGACAGCGCAAGTTAGAGTTGAATCTCACTGAATTAGTTGATTTTGGAAACTAAGCAAAGCTGACCCAATTAGGACTTGTATGGGGGACGGCGTGGGATTTCAAAGCTTTCACTAGGCAGAGAAATCTGGGAAAAAATTCAGAAAAAGGAAGTGGCAGACGACGTCCACCGTGGCTGCTGCCACCAGGACTCGACCTTGACTTTACGCTAAATTCAGCAGGGCTCTTTCCTAGTAGATGCGACTAGAACCACAGCCCTCGCCTCCTTCCGTCCAAGCTCAGAATAGCACCGTTCTAGCCTTATTAACTTTATGATTAAAAACCCTCTACTATTTTGCGCTGGAAGCTTCTTTAATGTCCGTCCGCGAGTCGGAGATGACGGTGCAGCCTTTTCGTCTCTATGGTATTTGTCGCGTCGCGGAGACGTCATTGCACCTGTAGAGCGGGAAAATTCGCACGGCAAGACGCTCGTGAGAGAGGATGAGGGGCGTTTCTGCCGTCCCTCATCCATGCGATCCTTGTCGCTTGTGAACGAGTCCGGTAGGCAAGGTTATCAAGCTTATAGGCGTCCTTCTGCTAACCTGGCTGAGGACTGCGATATATAGATCCGTCAGTAGGTGTGATATGTAATCCGTTTTATACTTGTACTCTTGTATACTTTTAAGGATGGTGTAACGTCTGATTTGGGTGCCGTTTCTTTTCCTTATCCTCTAATGAAAAAGAGGCAGCGGATGCATCCGGTTTGATATCATTACCGCTGCAGAGTTCAAAGTTATAATAACTTGGAATGGCGGTCTTTTAAGGCAGGGGCGGGCAATATATGCTCCCCACACCCCCACCCAACTGCGCTGCTGAATTTCAGTCCAGTAATTGCTGAAAATCAACAGCGCGGCTTCTTGTTATTGTATGATAAGAAATCCATAAATTTTGAGGTATAGGTCCTAAAATAGGCTTAAGGCAATTTTGTTTAAAAAGCCCCCACATCCTAAAAAAAATTGAAATTCTATGCTCTATTCAGTATATCACAGCTATTCCCACGTTGAATCTGAACCTAATCCCCACTCTACCTAATGAAATTCAATGTGCAAAGGGTTGCTACCAAAAACTTGCCTGTTTCTCAGATATTTAATCTATGTAACCCAGTTCTTGCATAAAAGCATTTTGCAGAGAAAGAGCCATATAAATCAGCCTTAAATCCATGAAAGAAAAGGGATAGAAATGTAATAGATAAGAAATAATTGTCTGTATTGTAGTTTAACTTCATATACTTTGTTGATAAGAAGGAAGGGCAGAATGAAAATGTGATTAATAAATTAAAACAGGGAGCAACATTATCTGGCATGTGTAGAGTTAAGGGTAAAATAAAAAATAGATTGGCAATAATGGCTAGAATTGTAAATATATCAGGTATCTTTAGCAAGCCTGATACTCTTAGTGACCTTCTCCAGGATGATCTCTCCCCAACCTGGCTCTTCAGGTCTCCCATGGGTGCACCCATTGCTGCTGTAATCAGGTCCTTCTCCATTCTTCCACCTTTCCCAGCATCATGGACTTCTCAAGGGATAATGTGTCCAAAATTTGAGCTTGGTCATGAGAACTCTGGATTGATTTGCTCTGTGATTCTTTAAATAATCAATTAGCTTGATAGTTATCTCATTATTATGTAATTACAGACTGAAAGTTTTGCAGAGAAAAAAATTAAATGAGACATCTTGTGGTTATTACATGGAATTGAACATATTGGGGGAATATATTAGAATCATTAAAATTATTAAAATCAAAATTCAGAACAATCTTTTTTAAAAACCTGAGAATAAATTGCTGGTTAAGAGATATCATGTGGCCAAGGCTACATTCCTTTAGAGATTTATCTGTATCCATTTAAAACAAGATTTACTTTTAAAGAAATGTTTAGGCAATATACTGCTTGGTTGAAATTTTAAAAACATTTGCTCTAGAATAATTCCCATTGAAAACTGGGACTTCTAGATGTACATTTGTTATACTGCATTGTAAATCACCTTTTGAACTTCAGAGAATTCATATTCCTGTTAAGGGGATTTGGAAAGGAAACAATATGAGATGAAATTTAAAAACTATAATAAATATTTAACTTTGAATTTCAGAGATGAAGTTAATTTAACAGGATTTTTCCTTCTCCAGGCGGTGTGATGGTTGGAAGTGCAAGCAGGTGGTATGATCTTAGTATGCCCAAATAATGGCTTATCAGGAATTTATTGTGAGTCTATAATCTTTTTTATTTTCAACAATATTTCATACATTAAAACATATCATGAAATAAAAAATATAAACAAGATTCTGAAATAGTAATCAGAAATATATTTTCACATATCAATATAGGTTTTATACACACATCAGAAGACTAAAAAATCAAAAGTGTGGCAAGATGGAATTTTGAAGGCCACATTTGGAGGAAATAAGGTAAATATGTATGTTCAGTTTGGTGTTACAGTGTCAGCAGTTTTATATCTGTTTGATTATCTAATGAAATATCAGTCATCTGTTTTATTTTTCTTGTTTAATACAGGCAACCTTATTTGATGACAAAGGACAGCTCTTGGATAGTATTTTCATAAAGTTTCAGGTATGTGCTTTGTTTTTATTTGTTTAGTAATTTTAGAGTATCAGTTGCTTGTTCAATTTCATTAAAATATTCTCTGTTGATACAGCCTAACCACATTTGGCCAAAGTCCTACTTAGACATACAGTACATACATAACTTTCATGTTACAGTATTCCCTTTCAAGGTAAACAACTTTATGCAAAGTTAAGAAAAAAGTAAGAAATTTGAAGCAAAAGAAATTGAAGACAGGATATAAGATAAAAGCAAAACAAATCTAACTGAATCTAGTTCACATCAACACCATTTACCTCTCCATACCTCTTTATAATTGAAAACCAACTTTGCTTTCATCACAACATATGCTAATTTTTGTTCTTTACAAATCTCACTTCTCTTTGAGGATCTAATTAATTCAACACAACTACAACTTTCCCAGTTTTCCCCTTCTCCTTAACCCATTCACTCTTCCTTTATAGATCCTTATTCATTCTCTCTGTATGGCCAAGCCAGCTTACTGTACTTCTTTCATACAGATTTCTCCCTTTTGCATTCAATCCACATTCATTCAGCACCCATTCATTCTTGATCCTTACTACTCTTGTTTCACTCCATAAACCATCTCTACTGCATTTACATTACTTCTATATTTCTGTTGATAGACACAGCTCTCACTTCCATTTAACCAAGCGGTCACTTCAGCTTATTTCAACAAACATTTATTCCTCACAAAGGACCACATATTAACCACTACCTTTTTACTAGGATTTACAGATCTTAAAATTCTGCATTCATTTCTCTATCCCTTGAGCAGAAATCAGAAATCTCCAAATGCAATTATCCGGTCTACTGAGATTGTATAGGCTGAAGACATTATCAAACCTCAATAGTCATAACAAAGCACTACACCTGAAAGGACAATTATAAAGGTCTGGGTCAAATATGAAACTGACATAGACTTATTTTAACCAAAATTGGATCAGATTGAAAGTGACAAGATTAGCATTGCAAACTATCCAAATGTTCAACTTTGCTCTGCGGAGATAAAAAGCTCAGATCTAGCCATAAATGCATCAAACTTCAGAAGTGTCAATACAGTACTATTTTCTATCTTGCTTTTTCAGAGACCAACTTTCACTTCTATACTTTGTCATAGAGAAAAACATTGCCTGCACAATTCTGATCTTTGTAGGTATAGAGAAGTGACAGTATCTGAATAACTTTTGCAAGGCTTTCATTGCTTCCATACTATGCGGCTTACTTTTAAACTGCTAGTTCCTTTACTGTTGACAGTGATTCCTAAAAGGCAGAAGCTATCATCATTGCATTATATCCATTGTCAATTCTAAGGCTGATTGCTGTACCTGTTGTCATTATTTTGATCTTCTTTCGATTTAATCCTGTTTTTCCACTTTGATCCTTGACTTTAATTATTAGAGCTTCCTGACCATGTGCATTTTTAGCTATCAGAGTAGTGTCATCAGCACAGCACAAATTATTGGGAGGAGCCAAGATGGCAACAAACTAGCAAAAATTATCACTGTTTCTTCTTCCAGTTTTAAAACCACATTAATCTTCCAATCCAGTCTCCCTCAATATATATTCAGCATATAGGTTGAATAACTAAGGAGTCTCACTCCAATATGTCTCACTCCATTGCTGACCTGGAGCCAGTCTGTTTCACCCTGTTTCATCCAAACTGTGGCTTTCTGTCCTGAATAAAGGTTTCACACAAGAACAGTGAGATGTTCTCGGATTTCCATGTTCTTAAGGACATTCCAAGTTTGATCAATGCTACATCTTGGTTTTTAATTCACCTCAGTCATCTCAAATGGGTGGAACTTGAAAGTGCATGATTAGTGTTGCCTGTCACATCCTGGATTCTGTGTGTTCAGTCAGCTCATCTATGACATTTTTACTACCATCTTGGCTGATGTCACAGTTATTATTATTGCAAAGCCTTTTGTCTGTTGACCCAGAAACTCCTACTCTTCTAATTCCTGTGTACTTCTCAGTAAGAAGACTGGAGTACATTGATGTCAGTTGGGGAGTTCAGCTTTGAGGACCTGAACTAAGCTTAGTGGAGACTAAGCCTTGCCAACTCTTTTAGGACCATTGGAGGCATGAATGTCTCATACCTCTGCAGACACAATGCAAATTTACTCAGTAGGACATCCAAAGAGATGACCTTGTTCTTCCTGAAAGACATACTGTACGGGTGAACCAGAATGAGTGGCAGTTGGGCTCAGTACCAAAGCCAAACCCAGACAAGATGATAGAAGTCATAAAGTAGAAATCAAGACAACAAAACAAGGTATTATAAAAACTTTATTAAAGTTATTGCTGAAATAGTGCTGCTTGTGACTTTAAGAAAAGAGAGATGCAATATCTGTTTGGATACATAATACTTGTTCCAAACCAACAAATGCATAGTAAACTTTCTTTTTCCCATTCATACATTTTGTGGTGACCTGCTGAAGAGCATAAATCTGTCTTTCAAACAAGTATATTTTCAGTAGTTTTCACTGAAATTCAGAGGAAATGACAGTACATTAAAAACTCCAGAAAATGTTTTATATAAATTCCTAAAATATTTAGCCAATTTTATGTGGAATCATGTCTGTACAGTTATGCATAAAAAGTGAAATATAGAAGCTATATTGATATACTGTGAAGACAGATAAAGTTGCTGAAATGTAAAAATACTTTTTCTCATCTCTCTAGATAAAACCTGGTGATGACTTCGAATCTGAGCAATATTTAATCACTGTAGAAAGTGAAAATATTTCCAAAACTGGTTATAAGAACACAGAACAACAAAAATTAACAAGTAATCCCTTGAAATCCCTTGCTGCTTCATCTCTATGCCATCGAAAGCGAAAATATTCTGTATGTTGTCTTTTCCCTTTCTTTTTTCATATGTAACAACTGTGCAATGATCTGGGTTTAAGGGAGAAAAGGTGATTTGTAGCATATAGAGGTGCTCAAGTAGTACCTATCAGCAGATCTTTAAAGAATCATTATCTTTTCCTCTGTTTGTGCATTGCCCCCCAAAAGACATGTTTGCTAAAAGCAGGTGCCAACAGATGCTATGTAAGTACCCATGCTCACTTTGAATCACCTTTTTCCCCTCTGGTCCCAGCGGGGGTGCTAGGACTCCCAGAACTCTGAGGACTGGTTGTAACCACCATTCGTACAGTGCCATCGTAACTTTGAACAGTCACTGAACAAATAGTCATAAGTTGAGGACTCTCTGTGATCAGCCATGTGCATGCACACACGACTTTTGGTGATTTTTCTCCCTTGCCATCTGCCGTATCACGTATATTACAATGTGAAGTGGTTCAGATCAGCCACTATGTCTCATACTAGTTACTAATGCCCTGGTTATTATGAGTGCTAACAGCAGCAGGTATAATACGTTCTATTAGATCAGCAGAACAAAGTCAGTAAAAGCAAACCACAGTATGGTCCACAAGCTATATGGATGCTATGTGAATATTAATCTGTTGTCTGTACTACTTCTCAGACAGTTACATAAACACCAAGACAGAGTTTTCCTCTGTAAAATTCGTTGCTGCTGCTATAAGGGTTTTTCTAGATTGTCTTTGAATATTCAGAGAAAATCCCTTGAAGTACCCATACTGGGCCTTCTGGAGGACACAGTTGCCTCGGGGCTTTGTGGAGGGTTTCTGTGTGAATACTTCTTCAAACGTTTTGCACAGGTTTATTGTAGAATAAGCATGTTGCAAGTAAATATGTACATAACTGATACTCCATTTATTAAACTTGCTACAAATACAAAATGTTCTTCCAGGGTTTCCAAGTACCACGTCAGGTGGCAAAGAAAAAGATAGTGGAAGAACCTGCATTGCCATCTACATCTGAAGGTCCTCTCTCATTCTTCCCCTGCCAATTCTATGCGTCTTCTCCTTTATTTTCTGTTCCTTGCAAAAAAAAGGAAGATACCGTCTTACTCCCAAATTTAAATGAGGATGTGTCTACAAATAATACTAAAAATGCTGAGCCGGTTAGTTTTCTGGCTTCTACCTCTTTAGACGATGAACATGAAGTAGTACAGAATAAAAAACACAGTACTGACAGCATAGCTGTTGAATATTTGAAGCCAAGATTTCAGTTAGAAAATGCACCGGTCAACTCAAGGTACCATGCAGTTCCGCAGAACATTCGAAGCAAGGCTCAAATTGTAGCACTTTTGAACCATGACCAGAACACTTCCAGGGGACTAGAAAATGAAACTACTGCCTCACTGAAAAATCTACAGTTTACACTGATGCAATCAGAATCCAACCCAGAAGTTCTGCCTTTAGTTGAGCCATTAGTAAGCACAGACTCTTTGCTAAAAAATAAGAAAGCATCTTTCTCTAGCTTCACAAACAATACTAGTGGAGAAACTACTAAACATATGTACCCACAGCACATCTCAGAAAAAACTGTGCAAACAAAAAGCCGTTGGGATGCTTATATGCCATCATGTTTATCTGCTGTACGTAATACAGAACACAACGAAGAGAATGCTAGTGATTTGCAACCAGTTCAAAAGGGCTTAAACGAGAGTGACTATGTAAACAGAAGCCAATACAATGACCATAAAAGGATTCCACAAATGCCTTCTTCCTGGAAAATTGATATTTCTCCTGTTAGTAAAAGTTCTATTGAAAGTCAGCCATGTGACCTTTTACCAGCTGAATCCTTCATGAATGAAAGCAGTAACGCTGAATTCAGTTCATTTGATAATGCTAATTTGAACTGTGGAAATGCGTTCAAAACATTTGAAGACACATTATCGGAATCAAGCAGACATGGACAAATTGATAATTTGGAAAGGAGTTGTCCATACCTGCAAAACAAATCATGTGCAATTATGTGTTCTGAACGTTTTTCAAACAGATCTACAGATGCTGACTTTGGCAGTCCAGGAAAACAGTTTACAGAGGTTAATTTTAATCTTTTAAAGATGCTGGATTTTAGTGACACAGAAGATAATGAGCCTAATGTAAATAGCATTGTTTCGCAAGGTTCTGTATGTCTAAAGCAGGAAATTAAACACCCACTTGAGGTCGATGCTCAAAAAAACTGTGATGTAACTGCATGCAGTAGTGAAAAGAAAGACAATATGCAGTTAATGTTTCTACAAGATCATGATTTGTATAGGATCTCAGGATCTCAGCCATTACATCTTTGCGATGAGATTTCTGCAAAGCCTGTTAAAATTAAGGAAAATAGCATAGCTCTTTGGGGGGGGAAATGGCAAAATTCAGAAGTTTCAATTAATGAAAAGATAGATACAAGTATGATACATGCTCAGAATATGGATGTTCACCAGCAATTGCTTTGTGCTGGCAGAAGCTTGTTAATGGAGAGTGGTGCAGACTGTGAAATGCATGATAGTAAGTATTATACTTAAGTAACTCGAGGCAGAAAAACATTCCATATATTTTTACTGCTTCATATTATTTGCAAATAAAAATAATGTTTGTAAAATAATATATTTTTATTTATAACATGGAGGTTGAAACAGGTATTTGGTATAGTAATAAAATAATTCTTTGCAGTAAAAAATAAGAGTTCTGATATTTTTCCCCATTGTATTTCAGACAAACATCAACAAAATTAATTTCAACTTAGTTACTCCTTAAAAATAGCGTAACTAAGTAAACATTAAAATTAAAAAATGCAGAATGTATTTTGGATTTTTTTAAAACAAATCAAATGAAGACAAAGATTTCAGTTTGTGTTACCCCATAGCTGTTGATTCTTCAATCTTTCCTCAGTTAATAGGTTTCAGACTGTTAGTCTGTTTTTGAACATACCATAGCCTTAGGAAGCCATCACATCCAGAGTGAGATTGATAGAAAAAGGTTGTTTGCTTTTACTTCCGTAAATATAATTTGAAGTATTTTTTTCACTAGTTCACCTAGTCCTTTCCATACCTGAATTTAAAAAATGTTATAAATATCTTTTACTGTAAGAATATTTTATATAGAGAGACTATAGTTGCTGTAAGTTTTAGAAAATTCAATATGACCTGTGTGATATTTTTGCAATTTCATACTGTTGATTAATAGTAGTTTTAAAATTAAAATCTGTTCACTAAGCATTTAACAGTAATTTTCCTAGATAAAGCAGTACTGATACCATGTGAGAAAAGAAAAAGTATTTCTTATTTTATGCTGCTTTTCAGAAAATTATTCTTAAAATGGCACACATCTGCTCAAGAAGTCAAAATATCTGTATACTGGAATAAATTAAAAGTGTAAACTTTTGCCTAAATTGATTTTTTTATATGTGCTGTTTTTGAACAAGCTTCCGTGATTCTTACTTCCCCACCCATTCATTTGTGACATGGAAAGAATATTGACTGCAAAATTATTGTAAAAACTACTAATACTAGTTATTAAACATATCTTATAAGAAACAAAAGGAACATTCTCAAACTAAGTTCTGTTTTTGATTTCTATTAAAAAACCATTTCTCCCTGTCTCATCTGAAAAACAGAGCGTAAGATGAAACAAAATTCCCCTTTTTTTTCAGATTTTCAAGGATATTTGCTGTAAATGCGGCAATATTCAAACAACTACCCATCTTTTACAGTGCCCTTTGGGACCAACATGCACACAGAGTGACTGATTGGTCGGAACCACCTCTGCCATCAATGTGGCCTGGCATTGGGCTAGAATTATATAAATTTTATATTTTTATTAAATGTTTTTAACTTTTTAAAATTTAATTAATACTTTTCCCCTTTCTATTTCCTGCATTTCTGACATGAAACGAGATGAGATTCTGATCCTTAACATGAATTCAATATATATGAAAATTATTCTTATATTTTGTTGTAAGATCTAAGTCTCAATTTATGCAGGTTATTTTAGATGCTCTCAGAGGCTCATCTCCTATCAAAAATACCAATAGATTTTGACCCTAAGCTTTACTTTTTTTTAGATTTTTTTTAACCCGCCTTTATTATTTTAAAAAATAAGGCAGCAAACACACTTAATACTCCTTCCTCCTATTTTCCCCACGACGACAACCCTGAGAGGTGAGTTGGGCTGACAGAGTGTGACTGGTCCAAAGTCACCTAAGGCAGGACTAGAACTCAGTCTCTTGCTTTCTAGCTGGGTGTCTTAACAACTAGGCCAAACTGGCTTTGTGGAAGAGCTGAGATGGACCTAAATTTAGGTGCCTATCACTGGAATGCTGGAAGTGGACTTCCTGGCTTCTACTTCTCTGTAGCAGACCCTCCAATATCAAAGATGAATATTTTTAAAGGAGGAGGGGAATTGTCCTATGCCATAATCTTAATCAGAGGATCTCCAGAACATGAGAGGCCAAGGTGGGAAAGAAAAATGGAAGTCCTCAAGTCTTTTTCTGGTGTACAAGGCCAAATTTACATCCAACTCAGGGCTCTTTAAAATTTACTCAAAAAGAGTTTCTCTTGGCATAGTGAGATGGGTAGTGCTGTGTGTAAGTGATACTTACAATGTTTGATTTTTTATTGTGTAAGCAGTTAATATTTGATGTTTGATTTTCAAATATTTCACTGTTTAAAGATTCTTTGATTTTTTCTGTTTCTAAGAATTTTTAGCTCTAGCAACTCTTTTACTTCTACAACTTTGAACTTAGTAATTTGTTTTAATTTGTTGTTATGACTAATTCTACCAAACTGAATTCATGTCTAACAGATTCATATATGCAAAAGCATTAATCCATAACAGACATACGCATATTGAATTAGTCTGGGGACTGAAGTTCATTGTGGTTTTCTTTCTTTGGTAGTTAAACAAAATTTTGCTGAAGTATTTTGTCCTGAAGAGGTGCAGATGCCTTGCCTGCATTCTGACTCTCCAAATTTGGTAATCTTTTTTGGATGTTGAGTAATAATAATAATAATAATAATGGTTTTAATCTATGTGTTCCACAGTGCATTCTAAGGGGACTTTTCCTATCTGCATTTTTTTCATACTGACTCTTCCTGGTCCTGCTTGTGTGCCCCTGGAGTCCTAAAAATCACTCCATTGTTTGGGGATTCTCCAGAGCAAGGTTTTGTTGATGAAAAAATGTTCAGTCTCCTACAAAGAAGTATTGATGTTAGCCTAGTGTTATTATTTCATTAGTATTACTTATTAAATTCGTACATTGCCACATACTGTGGGTGATTCACAAAGTAAAAGCATGGAGAAAAAATAACAAAATAATAAAGGCAAGGAGCAAAAAGATGGCAAAACTAGGCAACACTACTCAGAAGGATTTTCAACCACCCTAGCCAAGAGCCTGGACCTCTGAAACACCAGTAGGGTGGGCGCCCCCCAGAGCTCGAGGGGAAACCTCATTCTAGAGGGCAGGCACTGTGACAGGAGGTGTGCTTCTAGGGTCCCAGTAGATGTTAGACTACTTCAGATGAAGTAGGGTAAGGTCATTGTTGCTGAGTGGTCACCAGTGAATGTAAGTGTTAGCATACATATGAACTGATAGTTTTTGCAATTGAGCAACTTAATAATGTAATAACACATAAGTCATTAATACTCTTAAGTAGACTGCAATTCAGTGCCTGGGTTCTTTAAAAGATATAAGGATTAGTAAAGATGTGCAAAATACACCAACATTCTGAAGTTTTAATAATTTGTGCTTATATTTTTCAAAATTTAAAAGACATTGAAATGTTGCTATGGTGTAGAGAAAAAAATTAATAAAACACAGATAAACCCCAGTGTATATGCAGCAGCGCTTGGGGAGAGAGAGAGAGAGAGAGAGAGAGAGAGATAATCCCGCCTTTATTATTTTTATAAATAACTCAAGGTGTTGAACATACCAAATACTCTTTCCGCCTCCTATTTTCCCCACAGCAACAGCCCTGTGAGGTGAGTTGGGCTGAGAGAGAGTGACTGGCCCAAGGTCACCCAGCCAGCTAAATTCACTTTGGGATGACTAGGTATTGTGGACACATAAAAGTTCTAAACATTTAGCTTCTGGAAATCATAAAAACTAAATTTGTATCACCTTTTTTGCCTATACATTTACACATAGGTTTACATTAAGAAACTGTTACCTAAGCATTGGCTTTATACTGCTGTGATGCTTCTACTAAGCTAGATAATAAATGATTTTAGGGGGGATGGGGACAAGGCCCCATATACCAGAAATTAATAAATGGAATGTATTAATCTTAATATGTTATTTTAAAAAATGCCATAATTGTCAGCTAATAAAAGCCAGCTTATTAAAGCATTTTTAAATACATATTGTATATTATATGACATTGTATAGGAAATAAGGAATTTGCATGTTAAAAATGATTTTGAGGTAATGATTTAAAAGGTACAGGTAAATATGTGTAAAATTGTGCATTTTTAGGTTTTTCCTATGACATTTTTTAAGGGTCTGAATTCTCAATTGAAATGTAAGGACTCTTACATTTTGATTTATTTCTGCAGAAAACACTTTGCAGGTGTGATGTAAGATTATAACACCATATTTTTGATAGAATTCTGTTTCTGAATCAGATTTCAATTTTAAAGCAAAAACTGCAACTTTGAAAACTTAAATTTAAAACACTCAAATTCTAAACCATAAGGCCAATTTGCTGTTATGGTTAATAAAATGAACAACTATAATAAGTCCTTGCAAATTTTATTTTTCTTGGTGCTTTTTTGGGGGGGGGGTCAATGAACATCATTGCTTTACAATATTTGTTCCATTAAATTCACAAAGGTGGTTGAATTTCACGGATACCAGGTGAAAGGCTCAGCAGCTAGTGAGATGATGATGAGAGAACCCTGTTCATATCCTATAAGGGATCCACACAGTGATATGCCAGAATCTGAGCCTACTTCAAAGGATGCCTGTTTTTTCTCTGCTCAAGAACTGTCCTGTCCTGCGGTGCCTGATTTTGTTCAGGTGAACTGAGAAAATTTCTTAAATCTATAGATTCTTTAATCTGTGAAATACTCTGAAAAATGTCAGAGTTATGATGGCTTAAAATACTATTGTTTATCAAAGGAATAATCATTACCACTATCAGAAGTTCATAGGATAGGAAATTTCCTGTTAGGATCAGTTTAATCCAATCCCTCTCATCAGAGGGGAAAAGATCTTTATAGATGCTTTTTTATGCTACCTAAATTTTTAAGAGGAATCACTGAGGCTCCTGTTTAGTGCCCTTGTTTTATTTATTAATTGTTTGCCAAGCTGATATGCCGTGATTAATGCCCAAAATTAATCCAAAATCCTTTGTCACCCTGGAATGTATTAAATATGTTTATTTGGGGGTGGGGGGTTATCCTTAGCCTCTAGGTTCAAGGAAACTTTCAGAAGATGATCTCAGTAACAGTGGAACTAAAACATTTAAAAAGGAATTCAACCTTTTTGAAGAAGTCGATAATAAATTTTGTAAGTGACTATCAGTATGAACAATTAATTATCAAAGTTCAACATGATAGTTCAACATTTTGTGTGTTTCTTCCTCTTAATAGTAACAAAGACTGTGTCTTTTAAACCGCCACGTCAGATTGTGACAAATTTTTCCTCAAATCTAGATTTGGACTTCAAGAAATGTGCTTCGGTGGAGTTTAATGAGGTATGACTAGGTGGCTCATTTTGTTTTATCATTATCATCAACAATAAAAAAATTACCACCACAAAGCTGCTTTGATTCTAGATACTGTCAATATGACAGTATTCATATTGGACAATATTCTGTCCAAGGAATTTAGAGATGTCCTCTCTCTTTTTCAAGAACATAATTGCAACATTTCTGTCTCTCTTTTCCTTCTTAAAGGTATTTCTCTTTCGGAAGGAAGGAAGGAAGGAAGGAAGGATATATAGATATAGATATAATCTTAAGAACATCATTATCTACATCTATTGCTAATTTTGAGTTAAATAAGTTATTTAGGGACTAAGTGAACATCAAAGTGCAGTTCATTGTTTTCTATAAAATATGGGAATAAATGCTTACAGATTTTTCTATAGGAGGAGGGAGGATAGTGGGAATTTAATCATTCGATCAAGGTATCTGTTGCATGTTTTCTTCTTGGTATACTGGAAGTTAGAAGTAATAAGATGATTTCTATGAAAGATTAGTCAAGCATTACTGCAAATAATTTGTTTAAATGAGTAATTCTACATTTCTATTATATGAGCAATTTTTTTGATAATCCAAAACAATATAGATATTTGTATCTATTTGTAACTAAGTTTCCTCACATATTTTTGCTTTTTACATTCCTTTTGTTCAGCTGTTATCAAAACAGTGGGTTTCCTCACAGACTACTGGCTGTCATTTTTTCTCAACTCCAAATAGTAAAGAAACAATGCAAGAGCAGGAATTGCTGATGTCCAAAACTGTTCCAGACTTGCATATGGATAGTAAAACCTTTTTCAGTAAGAAAGTTTTGATTGTTGATGATATAAATAACAGTTGTGCCAGGTTTTTTTGAATGCTCCAGTTAGTATTTGAGCATTCTTAATCTAGCTTGATCACTGTCAAAATGTGATTCATATTTTAAGAAATTATGCTGAAATTCCCTCCACATCCCTGCCTACTTGGCTGGGATCATGACATTTTGCTCAATGCACAATGATTTTCTGCTCATAGAAAGGACCTTCTTTGTCTCTCACCCTTTTGTGAATACAGCTCTTCATTTATGAATTTATTTTTTGTCCATGAACAAAAGAAATATATTCAGTCTCTACCTACCACACCCCAATTATTTTCTACTATATGAAATAGGTATGAAGAATGTAGTACTAAGAAATGGAGACATACTGCAATATGTTTTGATGTCTTCCCAACTTCTAATCTAACTAATCTTGTTTAGAGTCATAGCTATGCTAATAAAAGTAACTAGGAACTTAATTTGAGTTTCAAGTAACAGAAAGACACATCTTTTCCTTTACTTTAAAGCTTTCACTATGTTAGTTTGGAAGAATATAGCAATTCCAAATTTTCAAGAGTGTGTATAACCAAAGTTTTAAGATCCTTTTGTTTAACAAAATCATTAGCTTAGGAAATACAGTCGTCGTAGTAGGAAATACAATGTGCTGCATTAGCAATGACTGCAGTTAAGTTTTTGCTACTGGAAATATTTATGGAAAGGCAGTCCATTCCAACAAATATGGACAGAAAATAATACTAATATTAAATGTTTTATGATGTTATCCATAGAATTTTGTTTTCAATTGTCCACATACTGTACCCTGTTTTATAGGAATGGGAGAGTCCATATGTCCAGCAAATGATACGTCTATCCTTTTACCTGCTCTTAGAACACAAACTCCAGTTGTTTCTGGACTTGTAGATAAACAACTTTCTGATTCCCAACTTTATCCCAGTGCAAAGATCTGTAAACAGATTCATCATCAATGTGGTTTCTCAGTAGTCAACACATATGACAAGTCAGAAATGTTAGGGCCTGAGGACAGGATGTGTAAATTTTTTATGGGTGAAAAGTACATAGGAGTAAGAGACAAGACAGCTATACAGAATGGATTTCCTAATGTGTCTGAACAAAAGGAACAAAGCAAATGGCAGAAATACCACAACACAACTGGTTGTGATTTGAGATTTCAAAATAGCAATGAAGTGGACATGGCTGATGATATCCAAGCTGAAAGTTTTTTAGGAATGCCACTAGAATACAGGAGAGAGAATCAGAGTAATGTCATCTATAAAAGCCCTCTGGACTCTGTGCATCTGGAGACAATAAAAAGCATGCTTTGTAAACAGCAGCGAAACTTTATCAGCCAAGATTCTGTTTCAGAAAGAAAGAAACTTTCCCTGCACTTAAATCAACATTTTTGCACTGAGGAAACTCTAACTGAATTAGGTCAGCTGAATTTCTCCAACATAACCAGAGATAGCAAGGTATGTAATTGTTCCTAATGTTAGGAAATGTCGAAAATTGTCCATTATGTGTACATTCAGATTAGCTTTGTTGTATGTTCCTGGTATTTCTCTTACAGGGTTTTTTTTAACATGTTAAAGGTTTCCAAGGATACTTTGTTAATAGGCTTCAAAATATTTAATATTTGTTGTTACATTTAAGATATAGAGCCACTTCTCATAATTACATTGTAGCTTGTTAAATCAATATATGCAAGGTTTCTATACATCCATGGAACCAAGACTCTTCCTTTTGCTGCAAGCTGTGGTAAAACATGGAATCTAATTAATCATGGTCTGATTTAGACTAAACTGGGACACTAAAGTTGCAAGCTTCAGAACAAACCAGGATCTTCAATAATTGTTTGAATTCTTAAGGTGATTTTTATGGAACTCAACAAAGACAGGTTCCAAAATTATATACATTTTGGAGGCAGGATAAGTATATTTCCAGATTACTTATAGTTACAATTTAACATTCAAATAGATGTATTTTAAAAGACCCAGTTAAGATTTGTGATCATAACAGCCTGAAGGATAGACAATAAAGGCGGGATAAAAATTAAATAATAGTAATTATTATTGCCTTAATAAAAGTTATATTCAGTAGCTGTAAATATAGATAATATCTGCATATGAGACTAGAAAAAGGGAAATAGGAATTTGCTTATTTTATTTTTCAGGACACCTCTGGACTGTATTTCCCTAGGGTGAATATGGTAAAGGATACTAATGTACCTAAAAGGCAGAGATACATCCCAGTTGAGTTTCAGTCACCAGCACACTATAGGAAGGTTTTTACTACTGCATTGATTGGTATGATCCAACTTTTCATTTTAATACTGGTACTCAAAATCCATAAATGGTTCTAAAAATGCATTGCAGTCAAGGTTTTTTATTAGACTTCTCAAGAGGACAAATTTTATAGGATCACTAGTATAGCAAATGGGATTTCTGACCAATATAAACTGCCTTGTCCAAGATTAGCAGTTTTGCAATAGAAAAATTACATCGTAATTCTCTCCCTGGCCCCTACTTCCAAAGTCAATTAGTACTTTTCATTTCATTTCATTTCATCTGCATCATAGGTCAATGAAGGAGAACTCTGTCTGTATTGTATGGCAACCCATATTTAGCACTAAAACAGTTGATAGGGTTTCTGTTTCCCCAATGTTTACTTTGTCGTTTTTCTATAGATGACAGTAAAATTAAGAAATTCTTATTTTAAAGAACCTTTGAAAAGTTTTTAATTTAGTTCTTCCCTTCCCTAAACTAGAGCTACTATTAAACATGAAAAGCTGACTAGGCAGCTGAAGCAAATCAATAGTATTTGATATGCAATGAGATATATTTAAATGCATGTTTTTCCCACTTTCTAATTGCATAACATCTCATATTTATTATTTCCTATACTTATGAAAAGAACATTTAAACATATTATTGTTTGAACTATCACAAAAGCTACATAATGCTCTTGGGAAAGTGGATATATCTTTCTATACATCAGTGAAAGAAGGGCAACGAGAGAATTCTGCACCTGTCTGCAGCCACAAAATAGCAACTAAACTTGTTATGGTTAGAAAAGAAGGCCGAAATAAGGTACGTTTTTAGAGGCTTGGTTAACACGCATTATCATAATTTCTTTAACCATGGTTTTACTAGGATAGATATTAATGGGGCATGCGTGTGAACTGCATAGGTATAGATATTTTTTGTGAAGTTGCAAATTTTAAAATGTCTAATTTGTGCATATTGGCTTGTATTTTGGGAATAAAATAAATTATACATTTTATCAGAAAATTTATCTGACAAATATTGAATTAATAACCATGACAAAATATTTTGAGCATTTTAACAGTAAACTGCTGAAGCAGCTCAATTCCGGGCACCCTGAGGGAAAGGGGAATAGTTTCAGCAGAACCTATTTATGATATTGAATGGCCAGCAATCTGATTTCTTACGTAAAAGTTTTGTTTTTGTAAGTGTACTAATGGCTGCTGGGACATTTTGTCCCTGTGCAATTTTCTCAGTGAGTATCACTCCTTAAAACCTGGCATTTGCTCCTTTAATAGAAAACAATATGAAAAGAAGGGAGTCACTAAACAAATTAGCAGCAGGAAAAATAAGTTTATTTTAATAAATATGATGTATCAGATCAATAATCTGATATATCTAGTTACAACTTTGTACTATCTGTGACCCAAAAGCCATATCACTCAAAACCAGTTTAACTGAATCAGCATCTTCCAAGAGATCTGTTAAACTATCCCAAAAATCACTTGACCTATAAAGTTAAGCTTGCTTGCTTGCTTTCTTGAATGAACTGTAGTCAGGTTGTCTGTTCAATAGATTTATTCATACACAACTGCACACACACTTACATAAATTGATTAATTGTATGGATTGCATTTTGCTTCAGGGTCGTCTTTTCTATGCTTGTGATGCTGCTAAAGGAGATCAATGTGATTTTTTTAAGTGGCTTGAGGATGTAAAACCTATAAGGATGGAGAGTAAACCTCGTATTATACTTCATGATATAAAGAGCATTGCAACTTATCTCAGATGTCAAAGAATTTCTATCTATGAAGAATGCCAGCTTCTAATAAGGTATGTTGAAATGTTAAATACACTTGAATAGTAGTTTATAACTGAAAGGAAGTGGTGCTAATGGATAATGAAAATGGCCTCTACATTACTTAGGTTTTCTTTAGAAAGAGTTACTAAAAAGTAATTAAAAAGTATGTTGTTATGATAGTGCAAAAATAGTAATAACAACAAGCCCAATGTTACAAATGAATTTCAAGCAGACAGTGTCAGCTCAAGCACAGCTAAGCAATTCCTTGGATCATGGTATCTCCTCGGTATACTACTACTAAGTATACTACAGTAGTTTAACACTTTCAATCAATCTCTATTACTGATATTAATATTGATGTTAATGAAGAATTTATTTATTATTTTAACTAATTTTAAAGCTCACGTCCCCAGTTTTATTATTTTTTTCATTTCATGAAAACCCATTTTTAGTATTTGTTTATAAAAGCAATATATAAATTATAGGGTTCTTATATTTCATTTTTACAGGAAAACTTTTGATATTCAAAGAAAACAGTCTGGTAAGCTGAAGAGATGTAATGTTGCAAAGGCTAGCTTTGATTGTGTTTCCAAGAGCAAATTATTTCTTAAACTGAACCGGAAGGAGCACTCCTCTACGTACAGCAAAGGTTGGTAAACTTGGAAATCTCTGAGACTAGGGAAAATTTTTGTTACGTTACATTATGTTATATTAAATAATGTTACAACATAATGTTATATTACATTATATTTGTTTGTTAACTGACCCTATCTAATGACTGGACAGTATACCCCAGACTAAGAACAAACCAAATATATACAAATAATAATATAATAAACAGTTCACAATATGACAAAAGTATACAGGTATGGAGAAACTTCCATGCACCAATCATCTGGAGCCAGCAGTCTGGGCACTGTATTCTGGGCTAATTGGAGCTTCCAGGTTGTCTCCAAAGACAGCTCCACAGAGAGCACATTACAATATACCTACACTGTGGTGATCAGGCTGTGAGTTATTGTTGCCAAGGCATCCTGGTGAAGATTGGGCTGCAATTTGTCACCAAAGTTGGGCAAAGGCCCAGCCATGGCTTCAACCTGCTATTTAAGCAGAAATCATGAGTTTAGAAGGAACCTCAAGTCACATACCATTTCTTTTTGGGGGAAATGCAGCCCAGTCCAGAGGTATTATCAAGACCATTGCTACTTGATTGTCTCAATATTCACTGGGGGAAAAATCCCTTTATCTTGAAAGTGTTTAATCTGAGCTCATTTTGTTTCATCCAGCTCCTGGTAGCCTGCAGACACTGGTTTACAGTTAGCCTCAAACCAACAGATAACTATATTTATTTGATCACTTTATATCACCGCCCATGTCACATATGTGACTGGCATGCCCTCATGTCTCCTGTTCAACATCTATGTGAAACTGCTAGGCCAGGTCATCTGTTGGAGTCAAATATCATTGATTGATTGATTGATTTGATTCCTATAGCTACCAACAAAGCACATGACTCAGTTGCTGACCCCTGACTGACCAAATGATATTGTCAAGGTTTTGTCCCAGTGTCTGAATCTGTTGGGGTCTGGATAGGGAGGAATAGGCTTAAGCTCAACTCTACCAAGGCTGAGTGGCTGTGGGTCCAAGGACTATCTGGCTCTGAGGATTTTCTGATTTTAGTTTGGGATGGGACTGCACTTCCACAGACAAAATTGGTGTACAGTTTGGGGCTTTTCCTAGATTTGTAGCTCCTATTCAAAGAGCAGATGGCAGCTGTGGCCAGGAAAGCTTTTGCGTGGATTCATCTTCTGCATCAGTTGTACCTGTTCCCAGACCAAGAGACCCTTCTTACAGTCACTCTGCCTTAATCACTTCATGTATGGACTATTGCAATGTGCTCTATATGGGGCTACCCTTGAAGATCACTTCGAAGCTCTAGCTGGTTCAGTATACAACAGCATGAGTCATGTTGGACATGACTTGGTATAGCCATATACAGTAACATCTCTACTGTGCAAGCTACACTGGTTACCAGTGGGCTTCTAGATGCAATTCAAGGTACTGGTCATTTTCTATATAGTCCTACATGGCATAGGGCCAGACATTTGGAAGACTGTTTTCTCCAATTGTTTCTGCCTATCCCGTAAGAACCAGGATTGGCATCCCTTGGGACCCATCTGTTAAGCAGTGGAACTCGGGAGGCACGCCTTCTCTGTCATAACGCCTACCCTTTGGAACAGCATCGCCCATCCCCCACCAGGTCTGGACAGCCCTAATCCTGCTGTCTTTCAAAACAGCCAGAGGAAATAGATCTTCCCCAAGAGAAAGAAAAATACCAAAATCGCAGGAAGAAAAAGTAGGAAGAAGAAAAGGGAAATAACTTTTCTCAAAGTTTCAGTTGTAGATATTCTTCTGAACTGCAAAAGTGATGGCTTGGCATAACTTATGCAAATATATATACTATGTTGACAGATGATCTTTGGGTTGTTTCCAAGACTTTGACCTTTGAACCCTTGGACACGTTCATTGCATATAGTGTTTTCTTTGGACCATCCTCTAGCAGTGAAGTGGAGCTGGAACCTCTCAGTGGTTATAGCCCCTCAAATTGGTGCTCAAATAGTAAGTTTCCGCTCAGGATCTTTTTTCTGTAAGTGTCTTAGAATAGATTACTCAAAATATGACTAACTCTAATATGCCATAAAATGGAATGAACAACACATACACCTTTTGCTAGAAAAAAGATTGTTGTATCAGATCAGCTATTTAAGAGGTAGTAGAAAACCCAGTTCATGGCATTTGATAGGTTGGAAAATCTAAGTAGCCCAAATATTTTAGCCACCCACAGGATGTTTTGCCATAAGTGAGATGTGTTTGCTTGAAAATTATCTTAAATCGTGGTCAGCTTGAGAAAGTTAAATATTTGCACAACTCTGACTAAACCCAAGGCATGGTATGTGGTCTTTTAAAGGATTAGTGGGAAAGCAGAGCTAGAGTACAGGATAAGAATGGGTTGAACTGAAACAGAATTACTTGCTTTTCTTATAGAAACATATACATGGTATGTGTATAGATAGTAAGAAATCCAAATATATCCTTGATAAGCAGACAGAATTAGATGACCATAATACAAAAAACTCTTAAGTTCTAGAGAGCAACTTGTGAATGGGAATATTTCTTCTATTGCAAATGGTAGATGCATGTCAGTTTTTAATTAAAAAGTCATTAATTACAGAAAAGATGAGAGAAAGCCAACTTCACTGGTATGGACGTGTCCTTAGAGTGGAACCTTCCACTGTCGCCAAAATAGTTTACCATCTTAAAATGGATGGCCGGCGGCCACGTGGGTGACCAAAACAGAAATGGCAAGACACCATCAATAAGTACATTCAAATTGAGGGTCTGCGCCCTGAGGATGTGGACAATCGGGCAAAGTGGCGTTTCAAGATCTGAAAAGCAGACCCCGCAATAACGGGAAAATGCTAGGAAGAAGTAGAAGATGCATGTCAGTTCTGAAAAACATTGCTTTGAGGCCAAGGAATTAAAACACTCCCTGACATCCACTAGTCTTGATACAAATGTATAAACCCACGCATATTATTTACTTTAAAAACCATTGTTACATTTGCTACTTGCATGCATAGTGCTATGTCTTTTTGGACCTAATTTATGGTTCAGACTTTTCCTTAGTTAAGTTCATCTCTTAATAACTATGTCTTATTATATTTTCTTTCTTAGTGATTGTTCATGCCTTGCTCGTGTGTAATGCTAGCACTGAACTTACAAATTTGAGAAATATACAGGAAAATGTCAGTTCAATCACTTTGCCAATCATGCAACATCTACTTGCAAAGTATGTAGTTTCCTATTTATAATTTAGATAATTATTTCTGTAGACAGTATCATTGAAAAAATGGCAGAACAAATATTGCTTCACAGTTTAATATAAATTTTGCATATATTGTGAGAAATATTTAAGATGTAACTGTGCAAACAAAAGTATAATCTGATTAAAATATATATTTGCAATCATTGTGATCTCAGGGTTTTTTAAATCCATGGAAATTTAGATGACTTGAAAAAATTAAATTGGAATATACACTAATATATTCCAATTAGGTACCAGTAAGTACACTAGGAGAGATGTGGCTACAGTATAAAAAAAATGTATCACTTAAGCCATTTTTAGTCTGTTCTTAGCTTCCAGAGATGAGTAAGATTGTCTTTATCCCCAGCATATAATTTAATTCTGCATTATGGTTTGCACCCATAAAATAGGTCACAACAGACCATGGCAATAATATTTATGTTGATAATTATAGAGAAAAAATATTTGCTAAATTCACATATACATACAGACATGCACAGCTTCCACAAATATCTTGAATGGGTGTTAAGAAAGGATTGAAATAAAATAGAATATTTAATTTCATTTTAAATTATTTCCTTGTATCTAATGTACAATCATAAATGACAGTAATATTATCTTTTAAAAACAGAAGCACATGTGCACATTCATTGATATAAATAAATTAATTTGAATCACTTGACTGGAAATACAGTATATTTTAATTCTAGTACTATAGTTCTGACTAGGTGAAACTTCTCTTCTTTTGTATTTTAGGACTTTCAAAGAGTTCTCTCCAAAAACCAAAGAGAGGAAACAAAAGTTTAAACCTCCAGTGCTAAATACAAACGCAATAACCTCTGAAGCTTTCAGCCCAGAAATAGTTATAAATCTTGCTGGTAAAATTATTCAGGATTTTCAGCTAAATAAGGATCAGGCCACAGCAGTGATGCAGATAGGTGCCATGATGACATCACAGGAAATTAATACAGAAACAGGGAAATATCAGACGTTTCCAATAACAATAATACACGGTAAATTATTTTACAAGAGCTTCTTCTTTTTTTCTTTTTGCTTCTCCAGTTCTATATTTAGTCCATATTTTTAATGAACTATATTCAATTTTTTCTTTCTTCCCTAAACACTTTTTTCCAGAATTTTAATCTATATTGTTTTTACTACTATTGTCCATTTATATTCAAACTTGAACACAGTATGTTTAATTCCATGCTGGTGTACTGGCTTCATATTCTATCTTGCAGCTTCCCATGTACCCCACCAAATCTGCTCTAGAGGGTTGGGGTTTTGCCATGAGCATATTTGGGATATGCAAAGAGTGTGCAATGGGGAGGAAAATAAGAACTTTACTTAGGTTTCATTAGGAGCTTTTATATTGAAAAGGGTTTCTGTGCAATCTACTTCAATATCCATTGACATGCAGGTTAAATGGAAAGGCATGTTCTACCTACACAGAACTGTGAGATTAGGACAAAATATTATCTGAATCTTCTCACTATTCTAGCATACTACAATTGTAGTGTTAGTCAGCTTTCTACTCTAATCCCAATATAACATCTCAGCTAATTAGATGCAAT
This sequence comes from Candoia aspera, assembly GCF_035149785.1. Classification (NCBI taxonomy): domain Eukaryota; kingdom Metazoa; phylum Chordata; class Lepidosauria; order Squamata; family Candoiidae; genus Candoia; species Candoia aspera. Next base: position 53,017,783 of record NC_086160.1, read on the forward strand.
CACTGTATATACAGCTCAGAGTTTTTAGTTTATGTTTTCTCATGATGAATATTTGATTTCTCTAACCCAATTAATGCTCAGCCTAGTTTCAAAGAAAATAGCAGTTTGAAAGGTTAGTGCAAAATATGTTTATCTGGTTCTGTTAATGTACTTAATTTATTAAACTCAACATATAGGTGTATTTGGATCTGGAAAAAGCTTGTTGCTGGCTATTGTTATTTTATTCCTGGTACAAATATTTGAAATCAGTGAAGCAGCTAATGGCAAAAGGTCAGTGCCATGGAAAGTATTAGTTTCTTCTTCCACAAATGTTGCTGTAGACAGAATACTGTTGAGGTAAGTAATTCAGAAATCATTTATGCTCATACTGTTCCCATACAAGGTGTTTTTGTTGTTGTTGTTACAATAATACTGTATGTGCATATTATTTCCCCCTTCCTCTTTGTTTTTGCAAACTAATCAAATACAACTTTTCATGCTTTCCTTCTGGGTATCAACATAAAATGCTATTTTGGTGAAATCTAAAAGTACTTTCTAATCAGACTTTCACACTTGGCCTGCTATGGAAGAAAAGAGTACTCATAAATACTAGTTTAATCTAGGGTTGGAAAAAAAAATTAAAAAGCATAGAGCTGATGTGAATCAATTTGGAATGGAAATGCTGAAAAATGAAAAGAATGTTATTTGGAGTTTCTTTGGGAGCTTGAAGTTCTATGAAAACCTACTGAAATTTGAACCACACTCTGCCTCAAGAGCATTTTTTCTGATTCTTCTCTCCTAACTATTTAACACTGCCACAGAGTGACAAAATGATTAATGTAGCAAGTTTCTATCAAATTCCTCCAATTCAGTCCTTTTGCAGAGTAAAAGGAGCATTAGTATCCCTTTGACCCTGAAGCATTCAGTGGAAAGACTTTACCTCTCAGATGGAGAAGAACTCTGTTTATTTATGTCCCTACCCCCTCCTGAGCCAGTCCGGTGTAGTGGTTAAGGCATCAGGCTAGAAACCAGGAGACCGTGAGTTCTAGTTCTGCCTTAGTCACAAAGCCAGCTGGGTGACCATGGTTCAGTCACCGTCTCTCAGCCCTAGGAAGGAGGCAATGGCAAACCACTTCTGAAAAACCTTGCCAAGAAAATGGCAAGGACTAGTTCAGGCAGTCACCAGGAGTCAACACTGACTCAAAGCACCAAAAAAGAAACCCTCCTGGGCCCTTATAATTGGTTAAGGATATCCCAGTGTGACAGCTTCAGATTTGCACATGAACATTTCAGTTTGTAAACTGATGAAGTTTAATGACTATGACAAAATATAATGAAAAGCCAACATTTCTTTTAATGTATTTCAAATAATGAACTGTTGTTTACTTCAGCCTACTAGACATTGGATTTGAAGACTTCATTAGAGTGGGAAGCATTAAAAAAATTGCAAAGCCAATACTTCCTTACAGGTAACTTGCTTAAGATCTTTGACCAGGTCCAAGAGTCACATAATGGGTCTTCTAGGAGCCTTTGATCAAGCAAGAGTTTGTGTAGAGACACAACTGTAGACCAGTACTTTCACAAGAGAGCCATTTAAGCAGCTGTTACAGTTGTGTGAATTTTTTCAAAGTACAGGTAGCTATGTGGAAGTTCAAAGCAGTCTTTTTAGCAACTTATACAATTAGAATCATTTATTCCCTTATTACTTTCATCATAAGATATTCTTTTTCTCAGTTTATTTACCATTACTCCCTATCCTCCGAAGTTAGCGGGGGATAAGTGAACACTGGGCATTTGGACAGTAGCATTTATTAAACTTTCTAAGCCATTTTGAGTATTAGAAAGTATGAGACATAAATTATCCAAATAAGCACTTGTAATGGGTTCTTAGTGAAGTAGAGTTGATGACAACTTCTATATTATGTTAAAGGACATTTTATTTTTCAGATCTTCTTTAAAAGTCAGGTGAATTATATTCTATGATTTTATTGTTACATCATTCTGCTGTTTGGACATTTTAAAATTATTTTTTAAAAATTGTTTTGATCAGTATAAGCCACTCTGGAAACAACTGGTGATAAAGTGTACATTTAAAACAAATATATGAGCTGTGTCCTTGAGATGGGCAGCCAGATAAATCTAATAAATATATATTTTTTTATTTTTTTATAAATTTATTCACCGCTCATCTCCGCCTCATGGGGGACTATAAATATATCCTTGCTGGCTACATCTGTGCAGCATGTTTGAACGCACTCATATATATAAACAAGAAGGTTCTAACCTAGGCTATTGCTTATAATTCATTATTCAAGTGTAAATATAACTTTTTATACAAGGCTCATTCAGATAGATAATCCTTTATCTTCTGTTCTTTATTCTATAAAGCAATATGCTATGCTATCTTTTTGGGGGGGAAGGGATCTTCTCTCAGATGTTAGTAACTGAGCATCTACCTAAAGCAGAAGCAGAAGTCTTTTGTGGAGAGGTGTCTTAGCACAAATGAACTGTTCTGTTCACTATTATTCTCTACAACTATGCAATATGTTAAAGCTTGCATGCTGGCTCAGGACCTGAAAATGAACAGCTGAAAGAATTATTTTCCTTGATGAAGGAAGATTTAAGCCCAGTGGAAAAAATCTTTGTAAAGAAGACTATTGAACATCATAAGTTGGGCACCAATAAAGCTTCCCTGAAAAAGGTAATGATAAATTATATTTGCATGTGCCAATAAGGAGCATAGATTTTTGTTATTAATTTTATTTTTAGATGCTCTGATTAAGGAATACAACGTGGTGTAAAAATATTATAAAAACAATCAACAATAAAGCCATTTAGCCTAAGCCAATGGGATAGTAAGAATACAAAATTAAAGCAAAGTTTATTTAAAAGGACAATCTGGAACTTTAAACTCCTGATTGAAAAAGCATCGTTAGTTATCATTTAAAGCAAGAAAGTGAGGGTGCTATTAACACTTCTTTTAGGAGACAGTTAATTGGAGTCTTGCCCCAGTTATGCATTGATGGTGAAATGAAATATAATTATGGAGAAATCCTTCATTAGTTAACCTGTGGTGTAAAAATAATTACTTTTATGGACATTAATGTTGGAACTACAGACTTGGTAGATCTAACTCAATGATACTACAGATGAATAATTTGGACCCAAACCCATTGTTTGGGTGGTTATTATTGCCTGAAATTTGGACAAACTCAAATTCAGCAGAATTATGTCCACTTAATCCAAAGTCCACTAACTACTACCCCTTAAATTGAGCATTTATTGTAACTATGAATAAGACTGGCCATAAAGTAATCATTCTTTTACTGAAAGAAACTAGCAAATGTGGCATCAGATGGATAAACTGAACATGAAGTTACTTGCATTTTTAGTTCCCTCATGCTTCATTTAAAAAAACAAACAAAAAAGCAAGCCAGGCATAGGGGTAATAGATTCAGGATCATGGGGTCATGTTTATTCATTATGTTTTATTATAAATTTGATTTTTTTAATTGGTAGCACCATTTCTGGATATAAATACATTCAATAACCAAATAAGTTGAATTTTGATTGTACAACTTATGGTTCATTATTTGTACAGATATATATTTATTTTTTCTCTAATGATACAGGTGAGGGTAGTGGGTTCTACCTGTGCTGCCTGCTCGTTTCCATGCATGAAAGATCTTAAGTTTCCTATAGTGATTCTAGATGAGTGTAGTCAAATGACAGAACCTTCCTCTCTGCTCCCTATTGCACGGTATGGCATCATTTTATTTTGCTACTAGTAGTTAAATGCAGCTGTACTGACTGTTTTAACTTATGATGTAATTTGCTTTAAGAATGCAAGCAGGAATCATCTTAGAACCAACTAATGTAATTCTTATTATTGGCAACAACTCAGTGACCAGCCTTGTAACTAAATTCTCAAAATGTAGTGGATGTAGTGGTGGAGGTGCAGTGACTTGGCTGACAGACAAGAAGGGCTGTGTGAAGCTGATCTCCGTTATTTACAAGGTTCTAAATACAATATAGTCTTTGAAAAACTAAAGCTGTAATAGTGAAATAAATCTTCCAAGTATAGTGAATGCAGCCAAGAGAGGGGAGCTGCACAGTTCTGGGTCTGCTTGCCGCCCCGCAAGGCAGGGTTTGGGCTTCCAAAAGGGCAGAGATGGGCAGGGAGATAGGCGGATAGGGGGAGTTAAAGCACCTCTGTAGTCATAAATGCAGATGGGCTGCCAGGCACCCAAATTTTGATCACATGACTGTGGGGGCGCTGCAACAGTCGTAATTTCAGGCACAGGTTGTAAGTCCATTTTTCAGTGCCGTTGTAATTTTGAACAGTCGCTGAAGAAATGGTCATTAAGTGGAGACTACCTGTAACCAATACAGAAATTATATATCTGCCTAAAAATACCAGTTTATGGATGCATGGAGAACAAGTAATCCATTAGCTAAGGATTACTTGCTTACATTAGCTAAGGATACATGCTGTTTGGCAAAATATGAAACATTGAAGAACAGTTAATATTTTAATATCTTTTCATTTGGGCTTCTTCATACCATGCTCCAAGTTTGCTGGAACTTTGTGATCTGGAAGAAATTAAGCAATTTAGAGATAATTAACTGTTTTTAGCATAGAGCTCCTGAGCATAGTAAGAGTTTAAACTGTAGCAAGTATTAGCAAGCAAACAGGCATATAGCATAGTTTCAGCTCTGTATTACCTGTTAGGCTTCAAGAGGAAGTTGGTCAGACAGCTAGAGCTAGCTGAAGGTTGTGGTTTTGCATTTGACAGGTATGGCATGGTGTCTCTAATTTTGTCTTTAGGCTTTTTTGGCCAGTGCTATGGCTTATATAATGTATGAGCTGCCTTTTGCTGAAAGGAAGTTTCCCATTTTTTAAATTAATATGTGATGGCCAGAAATATGTTTACATTTATAGCTTTGAATGTGAAAAGCTGATTCTTGTTGGAGATCCTAAGCAGCTACCACCTACCATTCAAGGGTCTGAAAGTGCACATGACAGTGGTTTGGAACAAACTCTCTTTGATCGACTCTGTTTGATGGTGCGTACTTCTTATATCTATAAACACCTCCTTGTTTTTTTTTAAACTTATTTAGAGCCTCTGGAGTGAGGCAGTTTAAAAATCTTCTAAATACACCTATATATAGCAAAATATTGCTTTCTTAATGGTATATGCCCTTTTTTTGAAATTATTTAATACATACTTCAATTAGTAGATATTTCAGCATGGAATACATGTGACAGATTTGATGTCCATTATGAATAGGCATTCATGTAGAAGAATTTCATAAGGACTGGATAACTATCAACTCTCTTCCCTAAAAGTTCTCCCACAAAGAATTAGTGGTGCAGTTAGAACAAATGCTTCTATTGGAATGTTTCTAAAAATCACTCCAAAGAAGAATAAATCATATTTTACAGAATTCCTGAATCAGGCAGGATCTGTTACAGTATCTGGGTTGAATCCATAAGGCCAGTGTATCATTTTCACAAATATTAGTCCTTTAATTTTTGAAAATATTTTTATCAAATAGCATTCCTTCTTTGAACCTTTAATGTAAGTTATACTGTACTATAGCCTACAAGCTCATATTTGTAGATAAGATGAAACTATTATGTATTTTTTTCTAAGGGTTGGTTTGCCAATTTCTTCTTCCTTTATTAAAATAGAGAAAGTACAGATACATTCCAAATGTTGCTAATTAATAAACTAATTTGAAAGACAGTTGCTGCAAGGAAAATATGATTCACAAATTAAAAATAAGAAAAAAGAAATAGTATGTAAAATAGGTTTAGAAAAAAACAACTCAAAGGCATATGACCAAATTACCTTACTTCTTTGTTGAAAGAAAACCATTTTAAAGATGGTAAAGAACAACAACCCACACTTCAAGTTTAAAAACAATTATCTCAGTTCTCTATAGGTATGGATGAAGTGTCCATAACTCTTGGTATACTGAAACATTTTATAAACCAGGAAGGCAGGTATGTCTTTCACAAGTAACAATCTTATAGAGTTATGCTAATGATCCTATTTATTTCAGATCAAGTGTGATGATAGCATGACAGCCCCCAAACTATGAATTAATATTCCAGTTTGTGACAAGGATTTTATAACCAATTCTTACTACATATTTTCTGAAATAATCAGTGTAAAATAAAAGGGCTGTTTCTTATGACCGCTTCTGTCAACCCTTTTCTGTAACGACACAATTGTATGAAATCTCTCTCAGATAAAATTCCTAAGCATTTTGAATGATTGGATTTAAATAAATGAAAAAAAATTAGAATGCATGCCCCATGATACAAAAGGGTTAGAAGATTTTTCCAGCTTATATTTTAATAACTGTCCTATTCTATTATCCTTATCTTGTTGAACATATTATTTAGAACTATAAGTCTAGCATAAAAAGAAATCTCAACATAGAATTAAATTTGTTATGCAGTAAGAGTTTATGTATGTTATAGCTTTAGTTATAATAGGGTTTAACAGTGCTTTCAGTTATTTTTTTTTTCTCTTTCTTTTTCTCCTTGCTACTAATCATAGGGCTATGGGTCTATATTACTTAGGACACAGTATCGTTGTCACCCTGTTATTGCTGCTATAACTAATGAACTATTTTATGAAGGAATTATGTTGAATGGAATTCCTGAAACAGATCGAAGTCCTCTCATGGACTGGCTACCAACATTGTGTTTTTATAACGTTAATGGATCAGAACAAGTAAGTATTGCATTAATTGAAGGTAGTAGTTTAAAATTAAGAACTTACGATCTCAGTTCTCATGTTTTTTTGTAACCGATTGTTTAGGGCTAAAATTGAAGAAGGTGCATCCATGAAATAATTGTGTCCTGAGTATAACATATCCATGGAGCTTCTTCATTTTATAAACCCATACACTCATGGCTAAAATGTTAATCCATATGAGTGGGTTTCTTCCCACAGCATGTACTTCTTTCAATCCCAATTGACTGAGCATTCCAGTGGCAACCATATGAGAAATCTAACTTGATAATTAGTCTTAAGTTAATAGTACTACATTTCATTATTCCACCAAACAAATTAGTTAACATATTACTGGCTTTTTTCCCCAGTTATAACTCCAAAACTGTTCTGTTTCCTAGATCGAGACAGACAACAGTTTCCACAATATGGCAGAATCTCTTTTCATTGTCAAATTAATACAGTCTCTGATCGCCAGTGGAGTCGATGGATCTATGATTGGGGTAATAACCCTCTACAAATCCCAAATGAGTAAGGTATGTTTTAATCATCAAAACAATTCCAATGCAGTATTTTTCAGGATAGCATTAAGTCTAAATTTTAATTTGATATTTTTCAAACAAGAAATCCTCAGCTTCCTTATGACTTAATTTGCCTTAATACTCTTTAAACTAATTGGGAATTATTGGAAATGATTATGTTTCAAATACATTATTAATTAAAAACTAAAAATGTATATTTCAATAATGGGATGGTTTGCCTCAATTTTGGATGTAGTTTTTCTCTTTAATTAGAAAAGTAATGTATATAGCTAACCATAAAGAATTTTCATTGATATTTGTGTTTTTCAAATCTTTTTTTTTCAATCAACCTGTTCCAATGGTAGCATATGTCAGTGCCCATAATTTTATTTCATTCAGTCATATACAAAGCTGTAAAATGTCAGGGACTTCATTTGTTTGTGTTTGCAGATCCGTAACTTGTTTGGTGCTGTACACATGGATGCTGCCCAAATAAAGACTGTCCAGGTGTCTACGGTTGATGCTTTTCAGGGAGCAGAGAAAGAAATAATTGTTTTATCTTGTGTAAGGACAAGACAAGTTGGCTTCATAGATTCAGAAAAGCGAGTTAATGTGGCTCTGACAAGAGGAAAGAGACATTTATTGATAGTAGGAAATCTAAACTGTTTAAGAAAGAACAAATTGTGGGGAAGTGTTATTCAGCACTGCACAGGTAAAGTAAGATATTTTAAAATATAAATTATTCATGTATTCATTCATTGTACTTATAATCTGCCTGTTCTTTGAAACACAAGGCAGTGGGGGTGGAGGGAAAGGTCCCTCCAATATTATTTTTGCGATAGCAGACTTTTGAAGTAAGCTGATTAGAAAGAGAACGACTGGCCCAAAATCTCCAGGAGAGTTCTGTGATCCCCTGGAGATTTGAACCAAGGCCTCTCTGGTCAAGGTGACACCTTTATAACTTTAAACTGGCTCTCTTTAAAGTCATCACTATATCAAACTTGGGTGAGGAGAATTATATGATTCTTTGTATCCAGGCCAGTGTGTTTAAAATATATTATTAAAATTAAAATTAAACTGTTAATACATAAACATACTATTCTGCTATTTATAGGGAGAAGGAATGGATTACAACATGCTAGCCAATGTGAGCAGCAACTGAAAGATATCATTAAATCTTATTTCACAAGGAAGGCGGAAGAAGAAATCAACATGGAAAAGGAAAAATCTAAAAATGAATCACTTTCACAAAAACCAAACACATAAAAATATTGGGTTACATCATATCAATAGTTTCATTTTGGAGATAATTTAAATATAATAAATAGCTTTATAACAAGATCATTTCTAATGAAAGCTAACTTACTAGGAACTGTACATTCCGTGTCAACATACTTTTTCCTAATACATAGCTAATTCTTGTACTGCTCTGAAAGTACCATGGGACTAAATAAACTCAGAATTTAAATATTTTTCATGGTGTTTTCAATAGGATATAAATATATTCATAAATTATGGATTATAGTTCTCACTATTACAATAGATACCTACATGCTGCAATCAATTGTGTAAGATCATTGGAAAGAAAGTCCATACTTGGCTTGTTTTACTCTTATCAACTATATCACTTAATATCACTGTGCTGGAAGGAACACTTTTTAATCCATCCATTCTAACTCCCTACTTCATGCAGAAATACAAACTAAGTATCTCTTACAAATAACTTGATCCTAAGCTAAAACACATCCAAAGGAAGGGTACCCACTAATTCTCTAGGTAATTGATTTCATTGTCAAACCGCATTTACTGTTAATAAATAATTTCTATAATTCAGTATGAGTCTGCCTTCTTGTAACTTAAATCTACTATTTTGTGGCTTGGCCTGCTATGTAAAATACACTTTCACATATCTGCCATCATATCCTCCAGTCTCCTTTTCTGAAGGCTGAATATAACAAGTTCTTTAAATTTCTCTATATTGGACTTAATTTATAGGTCCCTGATCATCTTTGTTTCATTTGTTTGAATCTTTTAAGTGTACTGCCAGAACAAGACATAGTATTCAAGATGTGTGTCTGATCAACACAAACCCTAACAATAAAGTGACACTACTGTAATTCTTGGCATGTGTTGGTTAGCTGCCTCAGACAAATATCAAACAAGGGGGGAAAATGGAAAATATGTTTTCATTTGAGAAAAATTCTACTCTTGGTTTGGCTTGGCTTGGCTTTGCATGGGTTCTATTTTTTTACAGTCTTAGAAGATTTTTTCTTTGTATGAACATCCTCTTCTAAAAGCTTAGGACAAGCTTTTTATATATAGCACTGCTTATAAAAGAAAGGCATAATTCATTGCTTCAGATTCCATCTTATATTTCACATCCTATTGATTAATATTCATTGTTAAATATTATAATATAGCCATGATTGTTTACAAACATATTAAATAAACCTTTTTAAAAACTAATAAATATATCACAGGATACATTTTTAAGTACCAAAATTCATTTCATCAAGTGTGACAGCTTTGGGATTTTGGGAGGCAATAAAACTAAAGTACTATTATAATAAGCATTTTTAAACCAATGTTTACCTATCTCACATTCCTAAGAAATCATTATAAATTATAAAACCCCTATAACTTTTTATGACTTTTTTGTAATAATAGTATAGAAAATACAGTTCTATTCATCATACAAAAACTAGCAGCATAGAAGTTGTAGTTGCATAGCAGTTGAACATATATTCTCATTTTTAGCTAGTTCCAGTTATACTTCCAGGTTAACCCTAACCCTTCCAGTTGGATTTTGAAATGTATTGAAGTTAAAAGTCTATCATATTTATTATGTATATACCATATTTCAAAGTATCTAACATATATGTGGTAAGATGCAGCAACTTTGGATAGAAAAGCAATTTTAATTGAAAAACAGTTTCAGATAGAAAGCATTTAAACTTCTAATAGAAATTAACCCTCCGTTGTTTAGCCATATATTACTTTAATTATATCACAATGCTATTCCAATTGTTTAAAATAACATGCTACTTGCCTTCTCGAACTAGTATATAAAAAATATTCCGGGATTTAAGATACTATATCTCAGAAATACAAATTTTGTTTTTTGAAGAGTTAAGATTCTAGCTGATATAAAGATTGTCCGTTAGGTGGTGCCAGTGTACTCTCTGCTTTCCATTTCACAGCATGAAGATAGCAAGGAAGGGTCATCTATTTTTTTCTTTGAAATAATGACAGTTTGCATAATCTCACATGAATTAAGATAATTATTCAAATGTGATGCAAGACTCTTACCAAACGACTTTGAAGTTCTCCAGCAAAATAAAAATTGCACTCTAAACTTTGAAAGCTATCTACATTTCAAAAGTGAAGACAAGCTTCACTATCATATTTTGGTTATTTCTTAAAAAGGTTTTCTTTTAGCCCAAGCTGTCACTAAACCCATTAATACACGAAGTGTGGAAGAAGAAGAAATAGTTAAGAGCTGAATAGCATCTTTTAAATTACTGGTGACACCCCTGTTCCAGCTCCCTAAAATCTCAATCAACAATCCATTAGAACTCAACAGGAGTAAAACTAAATCCTCGTTTAAGTGTATTTATCCGATCTCTTTTCTCTCTTTCAAATGCTAAATCCATTTCAGCATATGCCCCTTCTTTCTCTTGCCTTTCTCTAAAGGCTGGCAGCCTATACTTCTCTTGTAAATATGAAAGATGCTAATCATATGACATATCACGTCTCAGTCGGAGCTTGGAATAAAGCCTTGAGATTTGGGATCATTGCCTCCAGACAACAGCTTCATCAGCCGGAAAGTTGGAGGTTTTTTTCTCCTTTCCTTCAACTCTCAATCCCTTCTTTGTCTAAGAAAAAATGCAGCCAACTCAAGCTACCCTGGCCATATGGTTCACTCTGTATTTTCTTAGTTGAATTCTGAATTGTTTCTGTGATTTGCAAAGAGATTTTTTTCCCCACTGAAAGTGTATATAAAGACATAGTCGTACTATTTTCTGATAGGATGGCTTTCAGTGCTGCTGCTGCATGAACTTCCTGCGTTGATAGTTAAAATCAATGCACTCTGCATTGATTTTATTTAAACTACTCGATGAATTCTTTCCTACTGAACTCTAAATATTCTTGGAAATACAGCCCTTTAACTTCCAACATTTGGAAATTGAATAAATAAATAAATAATAAATAAAATTGAAGTTGGTGATCACATACTTCAAAGCATAGAGTTTATTTTAATAGGAATCTGTCAGATTTCTTTCTCCCCATCTTTTCTATGGATATGTGTTTATATCTTCTCCTTCTCTTGCCCCCTCCTTCCTCAAGACCCTTTCAACGAATCATTAAATTCTACAGAGGTGGTCAAGCCAGGCCCGCTTTTCATGCATTTGGGAAAAGAAAGGAGTTCTTGAAGTTTAGAAGATACCCAAGGAAAACTCCTTGAATGACATCAAAAGAATGGGTTTCCATAGCTGTTGAAGCACGAGAGCCATGTAAGCTGCACAAAGGCGGGTTGGGGCAGTGGGACTGTCCCGCTGCTCTATCCCAGCACAATTGGGTCACTGAAATAGGGAATTAATTACCATTGGAGAGTGGGCAACCCATTCACCACTGCCTGAGTTTTATTAAACGCCAATATAAATAACAAAACAACTCTTGTGGCTGCACTATTCCGACACGCCAAAGGAAGGATTAGCTTGGGGATTAACATCTTAAAGTCTATGAGACTTTCTGACTCAAGGCTCGGAGCTGGTAATCGTATTTGTCTCCTGGTTCAGCGATTAGTGCTCCCTCACTCCAACCTTCGCCTGCTACCCAGTGTCCCTTTTTGCAGGCTTCTCTTTCTGGGCGTCCATGCCATCTCTCCTCACAATTGGCTGTTCTTTTGGCCATATCTATAAAGGGGGGGGGGGGGAGAGAAGAAAGAAAGAAAGAAGAATTGCATCTCAGCCATGCAATCTTCAGGTTTCTGGGAAAGTGGAGGAGCAGAGCTTATAGGCTCCTGAGGCTGTGGTGGAGAGACTCTACCGCCCTAAAAGGAGGAGGGAGGGAGGGACAGCCTGAAGTTTAAAAATCAATGTGTTGAAGCCTGCACCTGCCATGCAAATGGGGGAGACCAAACAATCAGAACACCATCACAAAGAGGGAGGGTTGGAGAGAGAGAATAATTACAAGCAAGGGATGCCTCCAGGCTACATGGGTATAGGCATCTTCTGATGAGACCCCAAAAGGGCACCCATCTGTCAAACCACGGGAAGTATAGGGAACTGGTTGTGCCCTCTGGAGCTTCATTTAAACAAACAAGAGCAATTTCTTCACCCAGCGTTCTTGTACCACTTTCTTCAAAGTTTCTGAGTGCCAAGTCTGAACAATAATGATAAATAAAACACCATTACAAATCCAAGTTTAGAATTAAAATGAGACCCAAGAATAGTTATGGTGGCAGGTACTTTAGAAAACTCACTGGAACTCAAAAACATGCATGGATACTTCTTTCTGGCTTGTTTGACTAAGCCTATCATAGGGTGAAGCAACTTGGGCTGATCTCTATGGAGCCCAGGCTGATACTAAGCTTTCATTGCACCGTGTATAATGCCATGTAAGATGGAGTCACTTGGTGCAATGAAAACAGGAAAGGCATATCTACACTTCTTGAGGGTCCAAAGTGCAGAGTCTACAGTTTTTGTGACAATAATTCACACTTCTGAATAATTTTAATTAGCACCAAGCAAATTAACCTTATCTCGCATGTTTTTTTTAATAGTTCTCATTTAATTTGATGAAAGACGTTTTTTCCCAACAGAATTTTTTAAGGAATTATCATGGGTGGAGTATGATGTTCTTGCACTTATCTAGTTACAAGCTGCTCAAGGAATATGTGTAAACATCTTTGCTTTTGTTGTATAATACTCTCTCCAGTGACTTGCAGTTATGCTTGCTTCCCACATTTCAATCCCATTCAAAGGGAAAACCTGGGGATGAGGGACTGCCATGGGCATTTTTGCATGGCAGTTCAATTTTCTGCATGGCAATTCAGAATCAGAACTTTGAGAAATTGTTGGAAAATTTTGCCTTCCGCGGGAGAAATTCTCTCTCTACTCTTTTGGTTCACAGATTTGGTGGAGAAATTTGAAAAACCATTTGTGCCCAATTGTAGTTTTAACTGAAATGTGGCTATATTTTTTAAAACTAGGATACCTGCTTTAAGTAAGATAGATGAGAACATTATATTTAGATATCTAGATATCATATGAGAAGCACCTTACAGAAAAACAGTAAAAACAGTAACAGACCACAACCAGAACTTAAATAGCGCCAATTACAGGTTGCAAGATATTGGGGGATAAAATCTGGGCTATAGTCAGAGAGGCAAGAGACAACAAAATCTCTTAATCAGTGCACAGTATTTACAGAGGAATATCAGCGATGCCTGTGTACCTTTAGAGAGTAAGGGTGATGACCTTGATGGAGATATGCAAGCTCTACCACCAAAGTGCGGAGGGGTGAAACATATCTTAAATCCACAACAGACAGAAAATAGATGGAAAAGCTCAGACAGAATCTCCCTAAGTGACAGGAGTATATGAAGGGGGAGGAGGTACAGCATAATCTGACTTGCAAGACTGTTATTATGGCCACTCCCAATAAATACTGTAGTTTTAGTCTTTCCCTGAAGTTGATGCCCTGCTCTGGTCTACCTGGTGGGACTGACAATATCTGATTATCTATGGGTGATAACATACATCTTCCCCACTCTCCCATACAATCAATATATTTTAAAGCTAGGGTGTGTGAGTAATGTAATAATTTAATTTAATTTATTCCACTGAATTGATTGGAATTCACACTATAAACTACAATCAAAGAAATTATGTCATGGCATAACATGATCTGTGAACTATCAACTTCTATGCAGCTCAGGTACCCTAAGTAAAATATTAAATTTCTTTGCTTGGCCAGTATGGGGCAAATAGCAACCTGCACAGATTCTGTCAGGGTTGCCAGTTGTCTCAAATGCCTTGGAGGCTGGAGTAGACTGGAAAGCAGGACCTACACTGAAGGCTACAAAGGATAAAGAGTTAATTGTTTACCTTTTCTGGGCCTGAAGGCTAAGTAGGACTGAGAAGTTGAAAAATCAGAAACCACTACGATATTGTAGCACAGAAAACAGAACTGAACTTGGCTTTACCAAATCTCAAGTTTGATCTGAATGCATCTTTACCTAACTCTGGGTTTACTGCTTTAACGTGCTGGCTGACTGTTTAGGTGACTGTGGTTGGGTTCATACGTCCCATTAAACCAAAAGGTGATTGTATCGTATTTTTACTTAGCACTGACGTAAGCACCGTCCCTGTTGTTTGCAGCCACGGCTAATGGCTTAGCGCGAGTCGTGGACGGAGTCCCTCTGCATCAGTCAGGTCGTTCAAAATATGACAGCCTCTACCTCCGCCCAGGCCGGCCCCGCTGTGTAAATTGGGAGGGGAGGACGGGAGCTGTTGCTCCTTCCGCCGAGGTAAGCCCTCGCCCTGACCCCAAGACCTAACCTGGGCGTCCCACCGCGCAGCAAGCCTCCTCCTCGCCATGCCTCTTGCTGGAAACTGGCAGCCTCCTGCCGGCTGGCGCAACTTGGGCGGTCGGTCTCAGCCAGCCCAGTCGCCTTCCCTCGGGCCGCGGGCCGCGCCAGCCGGCCTTTCCCCTGAAACTTTTGGGCCTCCGAGGGGTCGCCCCGGCGTTCAGACGTCTTAAGCATGACAAAGGCCTCTCGCCAAGTCCCCCGGCCGATCCTGCCCGCTCCCTGCCCTTTCCCTTAAATCACTGACGCTTTCCTAGTTTCTTGATCCCTGCCTGCTTTGGCCTTTCATTGTTCCCCTAAAGGAGGACTGAGCCGCGCGAAAAGGGCTGCGGTTGAACAGTTTGACCCTTGCTGGATCGATCGGGTCCCGGGCCGGGCAGGGATCTCAGGCCTTCCGCCCACACCCCCGCCGGTGCCACCCTTTTGCAGAACAGTTCAACCTCATTTCCCCAGGACGCACTTAGCGGACCACACAAGTGCTCTCGAGCGCCCGCCGAGGAAAGGCGGCGGCCGCCCCCGTTTGTCGGTTTGTCCTCGCTCCCGCTGGGCTTCAAAATGAGGAGGGACGAAAAATAAGACATTTCCCCTCCCCTCCATTTTCCTGATCAGAACTGTGGGCAAATTAGGTGAGGCGGATAAACAGCTCCTGGGGGGGGGGGGGAAGTAACCTTAACTAGCGCTCGCTGTCTAGGAACCCAAGCCTGTCATAGCGGGGTGCCGAGCAAGGGGGCTGCCGTTTCTACTCTGGTTCATGCAATCTCTCTTCCCCCCCCCCCCCGTTCAATCTTTTCCGTCCCCCGTTTTCTTGGCAAGGTTTTTCGGAAATTGTTTGCAATTGCCTCTTACCTGGGGCTGAGAGAGTGACTGGCCCAAAATTGACTTTGGGATACCATTACAGCAAAAAGGAAAGTACAGTAATGCTTCACCATCTCTTTTGGGAGGCCAAGTTAGTGATTTGTGACCAAAGCAGTGCTTGGGAATGTGGGAATGTACAGCCATGCCCCTGTTCCTGGCTGGGAGCATACAATCATTGGTCTGAAAGGTGCCCAAGCCTGAGGACAAGGCCCCTAGTTAGCAAGGTATGGTGAACACCAGACAGAAGGTACAACATGGACAGTCTAGTTCAATGTTTCTCAACCTTGGCAAATTGCAGATGCATGGACTTCAAGTCCCAGAATTCCCAGCCAATCTTGCTGGCTGGAGAATTCTGGGAGTTGAAGTCCACATATCTGAAAGTTGCCAAGGTTGAAAAACACTGGTCTAATTTATGGTGGCATTCAACCATTAGTAATACACTGTCACTATAGTGAGGGCTAAATGGTATGCTGAACTGTTAGTGGGAAAATATGAGAACAGCACATCATAGATTTTGGTGCATCGCAGAGGCAAGACTAAACTGAACTGAACTAAACTAAAAGGGGATGGGAAAAGGGGAAAAAATTATTTTGCCATCTCTTAAGGTAAGGGACTCAACTAATGCAAGACACTTTAGCAGAAGGATTCCAGGAAAGATGCCTGAAAATCAAGGCTGATCATCAGCAGTGGCTTACTTCTGCAAAACCTTGGGCTGTTTCCCAGTCAGAGATCTGAGGCAAAATGCCAGAATAAAACAAGCAGTCTGTTGGAGCTGAAACTGTTCTGTTGGTGTGAGTCACAGGGTGTGATATTAATCAATAGCACAACAAAATAATAAAATAAATACAGACAGGATGGGGGAGAAGAAAAGGGTATTTGAGGATCATGTGGGAGAGTGGTATCTCATTTGCTTATAGAATCAGCAATCATAAACTTGGAAAGGGCCAGTTCAGCTGCTAAGTCCACCCCCTGCTCACCAACAGAATTCAATTTAGAGCACCCTCAACAACTATCTCTTAACACCTCCAGCAAAGTGGGCCTACCAGCTCACTGATAATTGCTTCCATTCCATTGTCAAACTGATCACACCATCAGAAAATTTTCCCCCATAACATTTATTAATTTTCCTAATATTTTAGGAAATCACAGAAGATCTAATGTTTATACTATCTTCCTGATTTTCGAAGGATTTTGTGGCATCTCAAAGACCAAGATCTTTTTTCACTAGGGATTCTTAGTGTAACTGAATACTTGCTGTCTCAAAATAAGAGTGGTAGAATATTTTGGGTGCTGATTGGGTGATGAATAGTCAATGGTATGTATTCCCTACTTTTCTAAACTTCAGGATCTTCTTAGAGATTGTATCAATGACTGATCAAGTTTGGTCTATTCATCTGAACATAGCTTCTTGAAAAGTAAAAAAAAGGAAGAGGGATGGGTGGGGCATTTACTAACATTCATATGTCTGTGGTGGCTTTAGCAGGAAAACTACTTAAACAAATGATAATCAGATTGTTTAGACTTACATCCTGTGACCAAAGAGCCCAACAGTAGTTTTTTTAGCATGTTCTGATGATGCCCAAATAATCATCATGTGAAAAAAGGACCTACAGCATCAGATGGAAGGAGAATCCATCTGTTTACAAAAGCTAATGTCCTAGAATTCTGTTAACGTTTAAAGGGCCAAAAAACTCTCTATGTTTGCCACAATGGACAAAAGTATAGGACCCTCTAGATCCTAGATAAATACATACATACATACATACATACATACATACCCATCAAGTAAACATTCCAAAGATTTTGGTCTTATTTTCATTTCTAGATTTTCATTTAATTGTATGAGAAAAGTACTGTTTTCTTTGGGTTCCACTTAAAGGCCTAAAGCTATTTTCTCAATATATTTCACTGACTATAATGCAGCTACCAAGCAAGTGTCTCTAGCATGGAGAGTAAAATCATACAAACCAACCAAGAATTCTTTTTGTTCCTTTCTCCAACACACATTTCTAGATGTACTTCCCTAGGAACTAGGAAACTCCATCTTGAGGGAGCTTGGTGCCCTGTGAAATGTCTTGAATGTGCCATTAGACCAATCCTATACAAGTCTATTTAGAAGAAAGTCCTATTCAAATCTCTTCAGTATTATATATGTTTACTTTCTTCAGCAAAGGATCATTACCTTGTCATGGTGCTGGAGCTTGAGCACCTCAATGATGCCATGAGCTAAACCATGAAGGGCCACCCAAGACGGGAAGGTCATGACAGAGAGGTCAGACTAAATGCAATCCCTGGGGAACGTAATGGCAACCCACCCCAGTATTCTTGCCGTGAAAACTAAATGGATCAGTACAACCAGAGATATGTCGGTATACCATCGGAAGATGAGACCCCCAGGTCGGAAGATGGTCAAAATGCTACTGGGGAGGAACAGAGGATGAGCTCAACTAGCCCCAGACGTGATGACGCAGCTAGCTCAAAGCCGAAAGGACGGCTAGCGGCCGACGGTGCTGGTGGTGAACGGCGAATCCGATGTTCTAAGGATCAACACACCATTGGAACCTGGAATGTAAGATCTATGAGCCAGGGCAAATTGGATGTGGTTATTGGTGAGATGTCAAGATTAAAGATAGACATTTTGAGCATCAGTGAACTGAAATGGACTGGAATGGGCCACTTCACATCAAATGACCACCAGATCTACTACTGTGGACAAGAGGACCACAGAAGAAATGGAGTAGCCTTCATAATTAATAGTAAAGTGGCTAAAGCAGTGCTCAGATACAATCCAAAAAACGATAGAATGATCTCAATTCGAATTCAGGGCAAGCCATCTAACATCACAGTGATCCAAATATACACCCCAACCACAGATGCTGAAGAAGCTGAAGTAGAGCAGTTCTATGAGGATCTGCAGCACCTACTGGACAACACGCCTAAAAGAGATGTTATTTTCATCACGGGAGACTGGAATGCTAAGGTGGGCAGTCAAATGACACCTGGAATTACAGGTAAGCATGACCTGGGAGAACAAAACGAAGCAGGACATAGGCTGATAGAATTTTGCAAAGACAATTCACTCTGCATAACAAACACTCTCTTCCAACAACCTAAGAGACGGCTTTATACATGGACTTCCCCAGATGGACAACACCGAAATCAGATTGACTACATCCTTTGCAGTCAAAGGTGGTGGACATCTATACAGTCGGTAAAAACAAGACCTGGAGCTGACTGTAGTTCAGATCACAAACTTCTTATTGCACAATTTAGGATCAGACTAAAGAGATTAGGGAAGACCCACAGATCAGCTAGATATGAGCTCACTAATATTCCTAAGGAATATGCAGTGGACGTGAAAAATAGATTTAAGGGACTAGACTTAGTAGATAGGGTTCCGGAAGAACTCTGGACAGAGGTTCGCAACATTGTTCAGGAGGCGGCAACAAAATATATCCCAATGAAAGAGAAAACCAAGAAGGCAAAATGGCTGTCTGCTGAGACACTAGAAGTAGCCCAAGAAAGAAGGAAAGCAAAAGGCAACAGTGACAGGGGGAGATATGCCCAATTAAATGCAAAATTCCAGAGGTTAGCCAGAAGAGATAAGGAATTATTTTTAAACAAGCAATGTGTAGAAGTGGAAGAAGACAGTAGAATAGGAAGGACAAGAGGCCTCTTCCAGAAAATTAGAAACATCGGAGGTAAATTCCAGGCAAAAATGGGTATGATCAAAAACAAAGATGGCAAGGACCTAACAGAAGAAGAAGAGATCAAGAAAAGGTGGCAAGAATATACAGAAGACCTGTATAGGAAGGATAACAATATCGGGGATAGCTTTGACGGTGTGGTCAGTGAGCTAGAGCCAGACATCCTGAAGAATGAGGTTGAATGGGCCTTAAGAAGCATTGCTAATAACAAGGCAGCAGGAGATGATGGCATCCCAGCTGAACTGTTCAAAATCTTGCAAGATGATGCTGTCAAGGTAATGCATGCTATATGCCAGCAAATTTGGAAAACACAAGAATGGCCATCAGATTGGAAAAAATCAACTTATATCCCCATACCAAAAAAGGGAAACACTAAAGAATGTTCAAACTATCGAACAGTGGCACTCATTTCACATGCCAGTAAGGTAATGCTCAAGATCCTGCAAGGTAGACTTCAGCAATTCATGGAGCGAGAATTGCCAGATGTACCAGCTGGGTTTAGAAAAGGCAGAGGAACTAGGGACCAAATTGCCAATATCCGCTGGATAATGGAAAAAACCAGGGAGTTTCAGAAAAACATCTATTTCTGTTTTATTGACTATTCTAAAGCCTTTGACTGTGTGGACCACAACAAATTGTGGCAAGTTCTTAGTGGTATGGGGATACCAAGTCATCTTGTCTGCCTCCTGAAGAATCTGTATAACGACCAAATAGCAACAGTAAGAACAGACCACGGAACAACGGACTGGTTTAAGATTGGGAAAGGAGTACAGCAGGGCTGTATACTCTCACCCTACCTATTCAACTTGTACGCAGAACACATCATGCAACATGCTGGGCTTGAGGAATCCAAGGCTGGAGTTAAAATTGCTGGAGGAAACATTAACAATCTCAGATATGCAGATGATACCACTTTGATGGCTGAAAGTGAAGAGGAACTGAGGAGCCTTATGATGAAGGTGAAAGAAGAAAGTGCAAAAGCTGGCTTGCAGCTAAACCTCAAAAAAACCAAGATTATGGCAACCGGCTTGCTTGATAACTGGCAAATAGAGGGAGAAAATGTAGAAGCAGTGAAAGACTTTGTATTCTAGGTGCGAAGGTTACTGCAGATGCTGACTGCAGTCAGGAAATCAGAAGACGCTTAATCCTTGGGAGAAGAGCAATGACAAATCTTGATAAAATAGTTAAGAGCAGAGACTGACAACAAAGGCCCGCATAGTTAAAGCAATGGTGTTCCCTGTAGTAACATATGCCTACGAGAGCTGGACCATAAGGAAGGCTGAGAGAAGGAAGATAGATGCTTTTGAACTGTGGTGTTGGAGGAAAATTCTGAGAGTACCTTGGACTGCAAGAAGATCAAACCAGTCCATCCTCCAGGAAATAAAGCCAGACTGCTCACTTGAGGGAATGATATTAAAGGCAAAACTGAAATACTTTGGCCACATAATGAGAAGATCCTGGAAAAGATGCTGATGCTAGGGAGAGTGGAAGGCAAAAGGAAGAGGGGCCGACCAAGGGCAAGATGGATGGATGATATTCTAGAGGTGACGGACTCGTCCCTGGGGGAGCTGGGGGTGTTGACCGACAGGAAGCTCTGGCGTGGGCTGGTCCATGAAGTCACGAAGAGTTGGAAGCGACTAAACGAATAAACAAGAACAACTTCCAAGAAGGGCTGCAGCCTGATTAAAGGAATTGTTTGTTTGTTTTAGAGTGAAATTGTGGCAGGCTTGTTTTGAACAAAGAATTTGCTTCCAAATAAATATCCATATAATAAGGTTTCAGCAGCCTTCTTCATCTGAAATGCAGGTAGCTTAAACGTACATCAGGGTCTCATAGTTTACATGGCTTAGCAATCCTAGTATAACAGCATGTGAGAAGAGAAGTAGTGATTGTTGAAGAGAGAAATCCTATTGAACTTGGTGACTGGTTTCACAAAACATGCTACACCACATAGAGTAGTACTGTGATTTTTCTCAGATGCCACTAGCAGCGATTCAAGCCTATCTCCAGTAATGGTATGTTGATGCAGACAAAAATCAGACAAAAAGACAGTCAAAAATCAATTTAAATATGCTTGTACCTGTTTTTTAAACAGACGAATGTCCATGTAGGAAAGTTCCAATCTTTCTGCATTTTTACCACCTATGAACAGTGGAGTTCTTCCTCAATGACGTGATTAGTCTTCTGTCCACCATTTTTTCATAGGCGCACCCTTTCCCTTATTTTAGCTTATTTTTCCTACAGGGAGAGGGAGAGGAAAGAAAGGACTCACCAGTTTCAGTTGTCTAACTCTGCTTTTCTGATTTTTAGTGAAACTGACATGTTCTAGAGAAAATCTTGCCAGTTTCCATTTTACCAAAATAAACCTACCCATTTCTGTGCTCTGCCACCATTTTCCTTCTTCCAATCTGAAGAGTATTAGAACATTTCCTTTACTTTTAAAAGGGCAGTGTATTAATACTGATCATACACCAAGTCATAAATCTAAAGAGAAAATAATGAGGCACTGGTGACCTAGGCACTATGAATAGAATGGGCTGTGCTGGAGGAATAACTGGGTTATCTGCGTATTGTACAAAGGCAGTATGCACCTACATCTGAAGTAAGCAGCTGGGAAGCTGACTTTCCTCCACTAATCAGAAAGGATAGTATGATGATATTTAAATCAGAAGAAACATTATTTGTGGATGTAACGCATATAACATGGGGACGTAATAAGGAAGCTGTTTTAAAATGTTCAAAGCGTTTGCATAGCAAATCTTCCATCTTCCCTTCCAGGGAAGCCTTCCTCTATTGTGGTGTTTAGCCTTGAGCCTGAGAGGCTAGGTGACAGATGCCCCCTAAATATTCTCCCCCTAAATTCAATCTTTTTTTAAAAAAGTAATCAGCTCCACCCTGGTTTTGGTGTCCCATTTTGAACTTACA
The DNA here is from genome assembly GCF_035149785.1 of Candoia aspera. Taxonomy (NCBI): domain Eukaryota; kingdom Metazoa; phylum Chordata; class Lepidosauria; order Squamata; family Candoiidae; genus Candoia; species Candoia aspera. Next base: position 53,040,113 of record NC_086160.1, read on the forward strand.
GGCCCCTCAGAATCCACAATGCTTGATTTTGGCTGAGAAACCCCAGTGGCTAGACTGGCACACCACACAAACCAAATTGAACACCCCACTTATGGCTTAGCACCACAAGTGAACTCAGCTACAGATGAATTGAAGTTTAAGCAAGCGGAGCACCAATGGGGCTGGGCATCTACTAGTCCGTGGTGCAGCCTATTCCCTCCCTCTGGAGAAGCTCAAGGCATTGGGATGGAAGAGACTCAACACCCCCCTTACTGCAAAATGCAACTGGCCTAAACTCTGCTCTTAAAGTATGGTCAGACCCATATTATGACCCTGGGTCTCTTTCCGCTTTGATCAGCTTCCTCTTCTCCATCCACTGGTTTCCTTTCTGGCACACTCTCCTTTCTGCCAGTTTGAAAAGGTAAGCAGAAGGCAGAGTGGTGAGGTGCCCCACCTGCCTGAGCTTGCACAGCCAAGCTTGGTGATGGTGGGCGAAGGCTGCAGGACGGACCCTCTTCCTCTCCCCTCGCCGCAGCCCTCGGGCCTAATGAGTTGTCCAAAGGAAGCAGGTTCCAGCGCGCGTGGCTAGCGGGACGCTCTGATTGGCCAGCTGCGCCTCGCGACCCCCATTCATTAATAAATTAGCGGCACGCTCCAGCCGAGCGCAAGGCACCAATCACACCCCAGAATTGTCTTGGTTGCCTACACACTTTCGGAGGATCAGATAAAAGGGAGGAGGAGAAGGGAGGGGAAGAGGAGCACCCCCCAAAAAAAAGAAAAAAAAGAGATGAGTGATGATAATGAAAAGGAAAGCTAAACCTGGGGAGGGGGAGAGCCGAGGAGGCCTCGAGGGTACATTTGATTGTTTTCCATGGGGTATATAAGGGGTTTTAAGTAGAGTCGTGTGCCAGACACACAGCCACAGAAACACAAGCGGCTTCGCTGTGACGAGAGGGTCCCGGCGCGTGCCGGCAGCTCTCCCCACCGAGTCGCCCTGTTTCTTACACACACGCAGGCCAGCAGCGACGGGCCATAGAACCAGCTCTTCGGAGACCTTCCCCCACTCCCGGCAAGGGGCCCTGGACCCACACCAACACCCAGCGACGGTGGGACCTTCTCCAGCAACAGGGAGGGAACGGCGTGGGGCCAAGCGGAACCCGAAGGCTGCCCGAGGGGACGGTGCGGAACGAGGCAGAAGCAGCCAGCCACGTCTTCGGGCAAAAGAAGGGGGCCGAGCGAAAAACAGTTCGGTTACCTCTCAGACAGCCAAGTAAGTTTCCGATTCTCCTTCTCTCTTACCCATTTCTCTGAAGCGAACTTGGTTGGCTGAAGGCTGTTTCCGGAGCTGCCGCCAAAACTCCCGCTTGGCGCTTAGGCGCAATCGCAGTGGCTCCCTCTGCGTGCCCTCTGGGCCACAGAACCCTGGCGGGGAAGGCCGAGGCGCGGCTTGCTCCAAGGGCAACCGCGGCTGTTGTCTGCAATGCCTTGCCGAGCGGGGTGGCTGGAAAGCAAGGCGCTCCCTTGGTTAGTTCATGCTCGGTACAGTAAACCGCGCAAGCAAATCCGAAGCAGCAAAGTCAACAGCATTCGTGATCCGATGCAGCGAAGTGATTCGTGATCCCAAGGAGATCCGTCCGAAGCCCCGGAGAGTGGACGGTAGACTTCAAAGCGCTTGGGAGTCAGCGGGCTCTACAGCTTGGCTTTGGGTGCACGTGTGCGTCATCGCTACATAGGTTGTGGCGCTGATTTCTATGAATGCTATGGAAAAGTTTCGCACGAGCGTATTGTGTTCCAAGGGAGCAGCGAGCCGCGCCACCAGCTTTCCCCCTTTTGTAAGAAGAGCGAAACTGACCCACCCGCGCCTGGCTGCGCTCCTGCACTAGGGAGGCGGCGCCGGCCTCTTTGGAGCGTTTTGGGTGGGACGGGAAGGGATGCTCCCGAGGAGCTCCAACCGCCTCTCCTCGAGGTGACCACTTCTCTGGTTTTGTGTTCTTCTTGCAGGATGTTCGTGAAGACGGAAACCTTGGAAGTGAAAGAGGAAGAAGGGCTCCTTGAGACTCGGTCTTCTTCTATTTCTTCTTCCTCTTCTTCCTCTTCTTCTTCTTCTTCTTCTCTTTCCTCCTCCTCTTCCTCTTCTACCTCCTCCTCCTCCTCCCTCGCACCTTTCTCGTCGGGCTCCGAGGAAGAGGACTACGAAGAGCCGTCCCACGTCCTGCTCTCCCCTTCGGGGCCAGCGCCCGAAGTGGCCATAAAAGCGGCGGAGCACACGCACCTGCCCCATCTCGGCTTGAGACGGCACGACTGTAAGAGGCGCTCCGGCCGGGCGCGAAACGCCTCCCGTCTCACCAAGACGGCAGAGACGGTCCAGCGGCTCAAGAAGAGCCGTCGCCTGAAGGCCAACAACCGCGAGCGGAACCGGATGCATAATCTGAACGCGGCGCTGGATGCCCTGAGGGAGGTGCTGCCCACTTTCCCGGAGGACGCAAAACTGACCAAGATCGAGACGCTGCGCTTCGCTCACAACTACATCTGGGCGCTCACCGAGACTCTCCGCTTGGCCGATCATTGCGGGGGCAGCGGAGCTGCTGCTGCTGCTGCTGCTGCCGCCGCCGCCGCCGCCGCCGCCTTTTCCGAGGCAGTGCTGGGAAGCATAAGCGGCGGCGGCGGCGGCAGCATTTCTCCAGCCTCCTCTTCGGGGTCCTGGAGCTGCACCACCAGCCCCGCGCCTTCGGCCAGCTCCTCCGCTTACAGCTGTACTCTGTCGCCCTCCAGCCCCGGCAGCTCCGCCTCAGAGTTGGACTTTTGGCAATCGGAAAATGCCGGCTATGTGCTGTCCAGAGATTTAATCTGATGCCCTCTTGCTTCCCACCCGTTTCTTCCCGGGTGGGCCGGAGGAATGGTTAGGCTAACCGTAGCCGGCCAGCACCGGCGATCCCACGATTCGACTCTCGGAAAAGATTGCCCCTTTACCGGGCCGGGCTGGGGCGCGGCAAGCAGCGCTTGAGGCGTATTAGGGTGAAGCGCCTGATCTCCGGGACCCCGCCTGGCGGCAGCCCTCCACAAACCTTCTCTAGGGCCGTGAACGCTCTGAGTGTCTTCCTCTCCCCAGCAGTATCCGTCCGACGATAGCGGTGCCTGGCCCTGGTGGCATCTGCTTGTTTCCCATTGCCAGCCTGGCGGCTGTGGGAATTACACCTGTCAAACCAAACTTTCTGTCGCCGTGATGTGCACTTTCCCACAATGTCTTTTGTTCGTTTCACTCTCTGCCTCCCCCGCTCACAGCGACATACATACCTCTTTTTCTTAGCACCCCGTCGCCTTTCAGCCAGCTGTCTCCTATGATTTATGCGGAGGGGAAAGGAGAGAAATGAGAAGTTGGAGGGTGGTTTTGTTTATCTGTTGATTTGCTTGTTTAGGTTGAGTTAGGAGGCACTGCATAATTTGTAGGCATTACCCTGATTGAATGCAAGCGCGGAAATTTAGGGTGAACTCTATTCTAAGGGGGGGGTAGAGAATATAGAAGTGGGGAGGGGTGAAGTAGGATGGGATGGATGGCGCTGAACCTGAGGAGAAGAGTCTCTTATGCATTATTTATCTCCACCTTTGATTGATGGGAGACGCCTTTATTCTTTCAACAGGCTAAAAATACAGACAGAAAAACGTCAAAGAGAGCATAAACTGTAATTAGCCACACACTTTTGCTTTTATTTATTGGAAAGGAAATAAAAAGTTTTTTTGTAAGAAATGTGGGAAGGGGGAAGAGACACAGATATATTTTTGTATATTTTACAGAGTTTATTCTAGTATGTATTTACAGTCACAGAGCAGTGAGGTGGTTCTTAAAAATAAAACATATATAAATAAAGTATATAATTTTTCATGAAAGGTAATGGTGGCTATCTGTGGCTTTGCTAATAGGCTGAAGATACTTTCTGAGTTGTTACTGCTTTAGTAGATGTCCTTTGGCTACAGTCTTGGATGTAAATCCTAATGAATGTAGAATTTCTTTTATTTATCTACTTTGCTAATAGTGCCTCAAAACAGATCAGTTTTGAGATGTGCTTTTTTTAGAATCAACGAGATTAATTCCTACATGAGTGTAAGAATGTAGCCAAAAGGGCATAAAGCAAGGTGTGGTTGTAGTCCCTTTGTTTTAAGTCAGTAGTAAAACTTTCACTCTTTATTTAAGTGAAGTGTACACCTTACAGGGTAGACAGGGAGAACATAATAGAGATGAAATTGGGAGAAGATTTTCACTTCCTGGTCAAGCAGAAAAAAAAACTATTTTTAATTTTTTAAAAATTGCTTTAATATAGAAAGAACAACAACACTGCTGTGTACAAGAAAATTATTCAGCCTAGTTCTTAAACAAATAATTAAACCATGTCCGCATGAAATAATAGTCTTCGATCTTTCCCTTATGTTCATGGAGATTCCATTCATAAACAGAAAATGAATGCTTCTCTGTAATCCAAGATTGCAGGTGGGAGGTTGTACTGTCTTTCCAACACTGAAGACTGATCTTCTGTGCTGCCTCTCATGCTTGATAAATCCATAATTCTTCATAAAGTGATCAGTTCCAAGTTTTTGGTATATAATTAAGAGCCTTAGCCATGGTCGGTTAATATGGGATATCCCAACTCTTTATTCCAGAGTTCTTGTACATGACTGATACTCTACTAATACTCCTTGTTTATAAAAGCATGCTATGGACTTAGAAGCTCCTAAAACTCAGTCCCATACTAATACTAATTCAGGAGTTTGTGATGGTGCTAATGCACCTGGAACAATAGCCTGAACCACAATTCACTACAGATACCTGGAACTGTTTAATAAGAAAGATAGAATATTTGGAATAAATCAATTCTACACGAAAGGAAGTAAATGGATTCAGACAAATTCCCCCTTGTTTATTTCAGTAATGGTGCAACCCTTGACTCCAGAGTAAGTCCCAATAACTCATTAAGCCTTAATCCTGAGTTTAAGATTGTGTCTTAAATTGGAATAACACTGAAATGGAAGTTACTTTAGTTAAGAATCAAATGGTTACTCCTAGTGAGCTACACTGATACCTGAAAGCAGCTTAACATGATTCAAAACATGTTCAACAGGGCATCACTTTTAATTAATTGCATTGCACTTTTGTAAAATGGAAAGGCAATGGCATTTGAGGAGTAAAAGCAAATCTACCCATAGACATGGATATAGGATTGTGTATGTGTGTTGGGGGTTTCAGGCAAACATTTCATTATTCATTTGATTAGGGAAGTGGTAAAATGATCTAAATATTTCCCTCTTTTGTGATTTGTGGATATACACAAAATCTAAAGCTAGATTTATATGATTCTGCACTCAGAACCATAAATACAGAAAAATCCACAAAAGAGCAATTCTTCACCATCCTTGCAATACAACCTTAGTAAAGGTAAAGGTTTCCCTTGACGTAAAGTCCAGTCGAATCCGACTCTAGGGGGCGGTGCTCATCTCCGTTTCTAAGCCTTGGAGCCGGCGTTGTCATAGACACTTCCGGGTCATGTGGCCAGCATGACGACTCGGAACGCCGTTACCTTCCCGCCAAAGCGGTACCTATTGATCTACTCACATTTGCATGTTTTCGAACTGCTAGGTGAGCAGGAGCTGGGATTAACAACGGGAGCTCACCCCGCCGCGCGGTTTCGAACCGCCGACCTTCCGATCGACAGCTCAGTGGTTTAACCCGCAGGGCCACCGCGTCCCTAATACAACCTTATCCATGGCTATTTACAAATTTTATTAATGTTCACTTCCAAATAAATGGGTATAGAATCACAGTATATACCACTACGTTCATGCAGCAGAGCAATAATGGGTTTAACCCTAGTGTTGAACAAGCCAGAGTTGCTTGGTTCACATAGTATTATACCATAAATCATGGTTCATAAACCACCACAACTAAGTTCACATATTATACTATGCTCAAACAATATTATGATTTAATCTAATATATGAACTAAGCAACTGTCTGTATGTGTGAAACAAGTTGGATTAAAATGTAATATTTTAAACTCCTAGGCATACTTACCTGGGAATAAAACCCACTTTTTCCCCTCCTTCCTAGCAGTTTCCTGCAGGAAACCCACAATAATCAATGGAATTTACATCTGAGTAGCCAGATATTTAGGCTAAATACTAATGTTTTAAACTGACATGATAACACAATAGCTACCTCCATTCCATTTATGTGTTCTCTGGAGTTCACTTACTGCAGAATCCAATGCATGCTTACTCAGAAATAAGCCTCAGTGTGTTAAACAAGTTTATTTCCAAGCAAGAATGCAGATTCTGCAACATGTTGATACAATTTTAAAAAGAGATGGAAGAAATCCATTACACGTTGTTATCAGCTAAGGGCAATGAGCTAAACTGAGGACAGTTCTTATTTCTTTGCTGGATTTATATCCCACTGCTCCACTAGCCAAGATCATTTCAGATGGCTAAAAAACAAAATCTCTAATTTAATTTAAAATACTGTATAAAACATTTTTCAAACTAGAAAGGACAATAATTGCCTAAATCAATCAGATCAGCCCCTCAGAAACAGCCTGTGCTCTTAATATTCCATAAACAGCTGTGATTCCCCCAGAAAAACACCAGGGAAAAAGAGTTCATTTAAGCTTCTTAAGCTTCATAGAATTTCAAAGCTTGCAGTCCAGGAGCAGTCTTCTGGGATTGCATCCACCCAGGATGTTAAACAGAAGTATAGTTTTGCTTGTTCATGGCTTAGCATCTTGGGTAAACCAGTGTGGTTAGCAAACCATGATTTAGTGGATTAGTGTTTTGTGAGCTTTTAGTAAACCATGATAAGAAGACAAAGCTTCAGAATGATGGGCAAAACAAGGGCTGGCTGGGTGCTTCACAGACAGGTAATTCTCCAGCTATCCAGTTGGAACCAGCCAAGAAGAAGGAGTGGTGTGGATGGGGCAGGGCAGAGGAAGAGTCTCCTCCCCCGCCTTTCATCATTCAGCTTTATCCCTTCGGAATGGGCTGAGTGGCAGTTGGCAGACGTGCATCATGGGGACCTTAGCTGCCCAAGGGGAGCCCACCCCTTGTGAGAGGCAGCCAGTGCCGTCACCCAGCAGCCATGACGAAGAGCGGGATGACGAAGAGGGCAGAAGGAATGAAGTCCTTCACAGTACTAACAAGGAGGGGCATGTCGAGCTTCTTTCTCTTACTTTTTCTCTGTTGGCCTACTAAAGCAGAGATCACTGCATTTGCATCTCACATTTGGGCAAAGTTTAGAATTACAGATGAAATGAAAGATGTTATCCAGCAATTCTACATTCATGCACTGCACTAAGCAATGCATGGGATTTTTAATCACAACTGACTGGGATGGCAGAAAAGAGGAAACCACAAACTATGGTTAGAAATCAGAGTGGCTGAATTTACCTAACACATTACTAAAGCTGTTTCTTCACTAGTGGTTTGTAGGGTGCTCCAGAATCCTCCACCCATTATTGTTCAAATGTAACAGGATAGGCTTTATATTGCCCCATTAATGGTTAGGTGATAGTAAAAGACACTTTAAACCACAACTGAAAAAAGAGCCTAATCCAAAGAAACTGCAATTTGTACATCAAGCCAACTTGGGTGCTACTGGGTTTACAGAGATTGCAATCCTACAAGTGCTTATTCAATAGGGCTTCTGAGTAGGTTCATGAGGTTAATTTAAGAAATCATTCTAATAAACTGAAGGTGAAAGAAAAAGAATCAGATCTAGGATGGGAGTCCAACAAGAAATACCAGGGCTGTACTCTAGACTGGGATGGCAAGAAATGTGCAGGAAGAAGATCATGGCAACCACTTCCACCCATGGAATGGAAACTGTGAACATCCTTCGAACCTGCAGTAAAAAATGTATCTACACTCTTTGGGAAAACAAATGAGACCATAAATTATTGGGGCAGGGTATGGACAAGGGTGTCTGCAGGGTAGGAGGATGAAAAGGTCAAGATGACAGAGAGGTGACAATGCGGTCGAAGTCCCACCCCTTTTTAAAAACAGGCAGGACTTTAATTGCCCGGTGGCCCCCATCATCTTGATTCTTTTGACTCTCCTCTGGGGATGCTTCTGGGTAGGGATGGGTCAGAAGACTCAGCTGAGGCTGAGTTGTGGTCCATTTCTGCATACGCTTAGCAATGAAGGCTTTTTTCCTCTGTATTTTTATATTTGCATTAAATAAAGTAATACATAAATAAAAACCTGCCTTTAAAAAGATTCCAGGTGGCCTTATCAGATTCCTACTAACTATATGGATAGGCCCATGTAATTTTCTCTGGCAATAATATGGGAGCGGCTTGCTATAACCTTCTTCTGGGACTTTTTTCAACTTCACACCTTTGGTGAGACCTGAAAAGCTAAGCAAAGTCAGATCTGGGTAATCATTTCATGGGAAACTATTAGGAAATCCCACAGCTGTAGACCAAACAGGAAAGCTGGAATGGCAAAGCAAGTCTGCCAAGAAAACTACATGGAACAAATCCTCACTACATTTAGAAATAATATACCTCATTAAATATGCAACGATCAGACAAAACAGCAAATAAAAAACCATGTAGAAAAGCAGCAGAACCAATTTTGAAAGTGGAATTTTCACAAGATTGGGGGTGTTGAAAAATAAAGGTTTTATCTAGTATCAGAAATATGATTAAAAGGTGTTAAGAGATTCTCTCAACATCCTACAGTGAGGTACCACCACCCACTTTATTTCACAAGGCATCATTGCTGCCCCAAAGTTACTCCAAATAGTACTAATTTATCTATCCCCCTGTCATTTCATAGACTGACCAGTATTTAAAATCCAATATTTAATTTGGCACACTTGAATTTATCCTGCTATTCCTATCAAAGGCTGGATCCACACTTCCTATTTCTTTTCTGTGTCTTGTGATAAAACTGGGGTTGCTTATGCATTACGGACAATACAAAGAACAGAACAATTATCATGGGTGAATAAAAAGATAACTTAGCCTGTTGAGAGAAGGTGGATGGGACCTTCAAACTAAAGCAGATCCAGAAGCAGGAGGGAAAGGAGAAGAAAGTTAAGATACTACTTTTCTGCCGGAAAAATGTAGTATTTTCCAAAATAAATATTCTAATTGTTATTGTGATGATAAGTGTTGAACAGAATTTTTGTGGTATAATTGTGATTTCATTTATAAAAAGTGCTGTAGCTTTTCCAGCATTTAAGCATATGCTATTTTACGATCTATCTCTGTTCACTTTCTCTGTTTATTTTTAATTCTTTGAAGGTAGTTGGTTTCTGCCTAGAAGAACAGAATTAGCTACACTTCTTCCACAAAGGCAGCCCTCTTTTCATATGAAAAATTGGGATAGATTAGACTATTTTGAAAGTTTACCCATTCTTTTGTTCCCTCATGGTTAATCCTAATAATGACATTAATGAACTATAGATTTTTATTTCTTTTTCCTCACGAGCCAGGAGAGGGATGAATTATGAACCATATTTGTCATAGAAACAGCATGAAAATTAGCATAAATTTTGAATTAATTCAACTAATTGTTTTTGGGAGAACTTTATTATGTGTGTTACTTAATAGAAGAGCGTGGCAGGAAAAACTTGGACTTGAGGCAAGCAGCATAAAACTAACATAATGTACTCACTTAGAGCAAGCAAACCACAGTGGAAAGCAACTTCATATATGGTTCGTTCACCTTGATAAGAGGCTCAGTCTAATCTTCATTTAGATCATTCATTACCAGCACCACAACTATTGTTCTCATCATTTTTATTCTGGTCCTTTTCCTTTTCTTCCTTCTCCACACTGCATATACCAGCTACACTTTTTTGCAGTCTCTGGATATCAACACCTGGAAATCATTAGTTGGCAGCCAATTCTCAAGCATCCATTAAATAAAATGTGCAGTTCATGAATCTGTCTGTTGGATTGGATCCCGGAAGGGAGGGGGGGGGGGAGAGAGAGAGAGAGAGAGAGAGAGAGAGAGAGAGAGAGAGAGAGAGAGAGAGAGAGAGAGATGCCTGTAAAAAGAGAATTAATGAAATTAGGTTAGCCCCATAAAACCCCCACCTTTTCAGCCTTGGGCTAGAAGTGATCAGCTCTATTGTTTCCTAGCCAAGTAGGGGGTTTATTGTGTGATAAATAATTCTCCCCTCTCCCATCCTTTTTAAAGTGCTTATTTGCATAATCACTGCTTTGATGTAAGCAGCAATCTGAGGCTGAGAAGTCCAAATCTTGCAGTTGGCTAGAAGGGAGAAAACAAGAGCCAATCTTTCACTACCGTGACACTGTGTGGGGCTGTGTCAGGACCAGCTTTACACTTCGTAGGAAAGAGAAAGAAGGAAAAAAGAAGTGTCCCTTTTAATAATTAAACTCTGGGAATGCTAAAGAGGGCAGGATGTTCTCTCTTTTTAGCTAAGAGCGAGGTGAACATATGATTTTCCTTCCCAATTTCTCTTTCAAAAGGATGCTTACAAGGAACTTAATATGAGTTTTGATTTATCCCATATTTAGGACAGAAGCATTCATTAACAAATCTATTGATTAAGGTTTTAGGTACAACCCATGGTAAAGTACATCTAAACTCTGTGAAATCAATGAGATTTAAGAATTTTGCAGTGTTCCAACTCTGCACATGCAATGGACACCGAGCTACAAAACTATACATCATTATAAATTAGTTGTTCAATATTGTCACCTTTTTCTACTGGATAGACTGATGTCAGAAATCAGTGGAGTGAAATAATTAAGATGAATAGAGCAATCCAGTAACCAAGTTTATTGTGTTTGGAAGGATAGTGAAGAATTTTGACAAGCTCAGTGTCCTGCTGATGGCAGATTAGCAGATAGTAAGCAAAGAATGAGAGATGTTTGCATTATGGTTTAAAAATATTTATTTATAAATACTTGTTCCTTCTCTCACTTTTCTGTTGCACTGGTTTAAATAGTTTGCACTGCCCAACCACCTCCACATCTCCCTTGGAAATTTCCTGAAGGTTTCCTAACCCTAGGAAAAGCCACTTGTAGAATTTGGTGGATCCAGTATCATACTTCACTCTCTGAGATTAAATTTCCTCCTCTACCCTTGGAGGGGTAACCCAACCAATTCTTTGACTTTTGGAACCCAAAAGCTACTGGATTTACAAACTAAAATTATTGATTGGCTAGATATTATCTGATTCCCACATGAACATTCATAAAACTGTCATCATCTACAGAAATAAGTATTTAAGGTGGGTTTTTTCAATCAAAAGGGTGATAGATTTCATTTCTAAACAGTTGAAACATCCCCTTATTTAGAATCTTCAGTATGGTGTCTTTGCAGTTTTATAATATACAAATGTAGTTCTATGAAGTGGATCACTATTAGGTTACAACTTGGTTAAGAGACAGAATAATCAAGTATCAGTTAATTGCCTATTGAGGGTTCATTTAACAAATGAAAAATCACTCTTAACAGAAGTTTAAAAAGTGCAATCTTTTAACGTACATTCCTAATGACAACCACAGCAAGATTACTATACTAAACTATAGAGGACTTAATATATTTTATTTCAGTAATTTGAATTCTATAAAGGAAGAGTCAATATTGTTAGTTTCATTTTGCCATCTTGGGCCAGGTCCACATCTTCAGTGGAGTTCTTTTCTGAGTCCCATCCTCTTCCTTGCCATTGTCAATATTGCCTCTTGGCTTTCTTTCTTCTCATAGGTCTAACCTGCTCAAATGCTGAGAAGAAGACTACAAGATGCTGCCGTATCCCTGCAGGAGTCCAGTTTTCCTGCTTGGTGAAGGCAGGTGAACCATGTATAGTATTAGGAGGCCTGGGGGGTCACCAATAGGCCTTTCGCAGAAGGCTAAACTCCAGCAGATGCCCAACAATGCAGCTACTTGGACAATGGTTAACTGAGATGCTGAGAAGTAGTGACTTATCAAAAGCCATCTGGAAAGTTTATGGATTGAATAATGTTTGAACAAGGGGCCAGTAGTTTACAAGCTACTGAATCATACCAGAGGGATGAGGAAAATGTTTGTTTTGTTACTCCAGACATAATGGCACCAATACAAGGCTATTGAGTGTGCTTAAACCAGAAGGGAAATAGTGTGGCTTCAGTGGGGTCAGCTTTTGATTGGGCTGGGAAAATTGGGACTTTGACTCATCATGATTAAGAGTGAGATCTGTTTGCACAGATTATTGCCCACTTTTACATCAGTCTTTGCCATTCGCAGAATAGATTTTGTTGGCTTTGATCAGTTTTAAAAAATAGAAAAGTTATCTTTCCTTGAAAATGCAGCCACAATTTTCACTACCTTCTAGTTACAGTATAGGCAAGTCTTTATAGAGCTAATGAAAAACAAATTTATTTGTTCAAAATACTTCTACTGAGGGATATTCGGCAAACATTTCTCCTCTGCCCACATGGAAGGCCCTGTTTATTATTTATTTAAAATAGTTGTATGCAGCCTTTCAGATACATTCTCTAAACCATAATGTAGCTTATTTGGCTTTGGTTTGTGCATCAAAACATTGATAAACCAGTCACTGTGGCTTATAAGCAATGTGAGTGTGAAAAAACCCACAAAAGATGTTTTACATGCTGACAGCTCAAATCATTCATGACAATATTTTAATCTGCATATACTGTACATTTGGTTTACCAATAAAATGAGAAAGAATCCAGTAGCACCTAACGAAGTTTATTCTGGCATAGCTTTGCATTTCATCAAATGAAGATTTGCGAAAGTCTTCCTTCTGATTTCCTATCCAGCACAGTAATAAAAAATACTACTTACCTAGGAGGTATTTCTTAGTAAGCAGCATAAGTCTGTATTTATAGAGTTGAAGCAATTGGGTTCCACAAGAATGTTAATGCTGTGCTATGTAATGTGCTGGGTAAAAAAGACAACAAATGGACAACTGTCCATCCAAAATAAGGCAGGCAAAGTAAAAAGATGCTTGTTTCCATAGCAGCTCTTTGCCATAAAAGCTTGATTTCTCCTGACAAAAAGGTCATCTTCCTTGAAAACATCTTTATGATCCCTGTGTGTATTGTGCTTTTAGTATAAAAGCATCTCCAAACTATCAATGCTCAACTGGCAGTTCTATGTCTCTCAAGGGGGTTTATTGCCCTCCTTGGCATAAGAATAGCATTGAGGAGCCAAACCTAGTGCCAGTGTGACAAAGACTAACCCCAAGGGCCCGTGTTTGCTTTCTTTTGGATAATGCATACTTCTCAGAGCATAGCACCATAATTAAAAAGAGTGTTCCTGACTCACAACCATAATTTGGCTGTGTAATCTTAAACAAAGATATCTTCCCTGCCTCTTCTGGATGAATGTCTTACAACAAAGGCAGAAGCTACATGGATTATTATGGTGGTTGATCAGCTGTTCCTCCCTTAATTTTCTGTCATTGATCACAACACAAAATTAAATACAAGAAGCCAAACATCAAAGCCTCAGGGGGATTGAAATTCTTTGCCTCTTTAAGTTTTGTGGCTGTTGAAAGGAAAATGCAATAAAGCTTCAGAAAGAGGAGAGAATATAATCTCTGTAAAAAGCATCTGTTTATACTTACGAAAATTTAAAATTTATATAGGTGGTTTCCAGTTACTTGTAATTTAAAGAGTAATAGCAAATAATCCTGTAGTTCCTGGGACAGTGTCTAAAGAGTCATCGGATATGTTGGTTTTCGGGGTTGGGAAATCCCTATGTTGGAAAGATTTGAAGGGGATGTGGTGGAGGTGAGCAAGAGGACTTTGGATCTCAGCCTTCTACTGCATGTTGAAATGGAAGGAAAATATACACCAGCTGTAGAACTGGTCTAAATTTATTCTCTCCTATTCAATCTCCTACTTTGAAATCACAGTTTCAGTACAACCTTGATGTGAAATTAATGATGTTGAAGACACTGTTAGGTAGACAGAATGAAGAAGTGGCTGTGCAAATAAATATCACTCTTCAGTTTTAAACATTCAGACTTTTTGAAACCTGTTCAATGACTGCTCAGAGTAAAGAACTCTTAAATGTGCCATGTGATTAATGTTGTCTACTTTGTTACATTATTAGCACTGTAGTTAAAACAAGGAAACAATCCTCACAACTTCTTGGATGATGGGAATCCAAAACCTGCTTCTCTCCAATCAGTTTTGGTTTCCAAGAGTATTTCTAGCATATGCTTACCACTAAGGCTGCCAAAATCCATGGGACCACCAGATGACAACAAAGAGTTTGGAATTTTAGGTATCTCTTTGCTTCCATCTAGTGTTCATAAGAATTTTTTCAGCACATGTATGATAGCTCTACTACCATAGCTTTTCCCAACTTGGCAGTCTCCAGATATGGTGGCACCTACACTTATGAAATTCCTAGCCAGCATGAATAATTTGGACAAATTTATGTCCCAATGTCTCCGGAAAGTATCAGGTTGGGGAAGGCTGCTTTACCACCACACACCACTCAAACCATCCAAAACTGTGGTGAGAAGAAAACTACAGTCACTTTAAATCTTATGATATACTAATATGGATTTTGTACTTTTTGCTTTTTTTTCAGCCCCCAAGAGATGCAGAGGGAATAGTAATTAGGCAATGATAACACTAGAATGAGTGGGGCTGTGAATTCTGGGTATTTTTGGCTTTTGTTGCTGTTCTGCAGAATTTAACATTCTTATTTAAAGAATGCTTTAAAAAGAAGCCAAAAACGTACTTCTGAAAATCAGAAAATTGCCACTGAATTTGAATGGTGTAATTTTTGGAGCCCCGCAAGGTCACTAAAATAGGACTGGGGCATGCATGTAATCCAGTGGTGATGGGCCAGCAGTCCTTGATTTAAAATATTTATACCCCACCTCCACAGAATTCTAGGATTTCTATGAAACAGTGCTATTATACTATGGCTTGAAATCATATAAAGTTAATCTAGTCAGCCCTTGAATCATAATGATTTGAATGGATTTGCTCCTTAAGTGTGGCTTAATCATTAATTTTATATAACTTTGCAAAAGGACAAAAAACAACATAAGAAAATCTTCTTTGGTCTAAAAGTTATGCAGGAAGTAATGGTATGTATTAACTTAAATGAAGCAATTGTTTCTTGAGAGAAAAGGTGAGATGGGTCTTATAAAACATGGTATCTGCAATTTGAATTACTATTAGTATTAAGAGGCTGCACACACCCACACACAACTGTGGCTTGAGTTGTGCCACAGGAACTCAATGCACCATTTTTGTCCATCAGAAATTTCTTAGTTGATTCATCTAACCAAGATTTATAAGGCTGCCCAACTCAACCAGTGTGACTCCTAATTATGCCACCTCCAAGACAGCAGTTTGGGGGCCTGTTTGCAGACATATTAGAGGAATTAGTGCACATTAATATGCCAATGCATCAGGAATGGCTTTCTCTGCCAGTAGCATCATGGTACCTCTCTCATAACCTATAAATACTTTCAGCCACCTTCCGAGACAATATAGGAGTACTTCCCAAATTCTATGATTAATTTATATATTTACAATATGTATGCCAGTAAGTTTTTTCCCCAGAAGACTTTAATATAATAATAAACATTACATAATATGGAAAAAGGAACTTTTTTTAAAGACAAGATTGCTATTGTTTTTCTAAAAATAGTTAGAAAAAACTTCTCCAACTTGGTGTCCTCCAAATTTCATTTTTATCCTGGCCCCATCCAACATGGCAACCAGAAAGCTAATGCGATCCTTATCTTGAAAACATTTGCACATCCTTGGTTTCTAGGATTGAACCCTCAGGCTGCAACCCTAAACACATACTTAGTAGAAAGTAAATCCTATTTAGCATAGAGGGACTTAATTCCAAGTAAACATACTTTGGACTAAACTATGGAAATCTTTAGAAAGGCATTGCATGCAATTCAGGCAAATAGGGGGCTAGTGCACATCAACACTTATTCTGCGTTTGTTTGACAGAAATGTGTATGGCACCAGCTCTATTCAGGCCATCTCCGTGTTCCTCAGAAGCTTATTTCTGCCTCTTCATGAAATACTTGATGATCGTCTGCCACACATTTGACTGAAGCTTCACTTGACAGTGTCAACGGGCCTTCTGTTTCACTTGACTGAAGTAATCAGATAAACTCAGCGTGAAGGAATAAAACGGAGCCAGGAGCAAGGCTGACAGTTAAATGGAGGCTAAGCCTGTGTTTTCTAGGCAAGCGTCATCAGAGCCTTATTGGGGAGAATCTGATTTGGTGGCAAGCAGCTCAGAACAGCTGCGCTCAACAGCACAATCACGCTGTTGAAGGGCAGAAGAGAACTGTGTCCTCTAATCGTATTTTCTTAGATGTGGACAATAAGGTAGAGAATTCTGACCAATCAAGAAATTCAGAGCCAAAGAATGCTCTTGTGCTTTGCCCTTTAAAATACATGAGCAGACCCAAATATTATTCTTATTCTCTAACTGGTAGTTTCCCAATATCTTTTTTTATCGTAAACCGCCCAGAGTCCCTCCTTGGGAGGGAGATGGGCGGTGATAAAATTTGATTGATAAATAAATAAATAAATAAATGAATAAATCTTTCACAAGCCAAAACTAATTTGTGGTGTCTTTAACTGCCTCTCAGATGGGGAGGAAATGTCTGAATAAAAATATGTCTGAAGTTTCATTTTGCACTGACAATTAATCTGATGTGGCTTTTCCCAAGTGGCTTTTATTCTCCTTTCTGGTTTTGTATTTGTTTAAAAACTCCTGTCCTCCAATTGGGCTATTATCTCACAGATTGGACTGAAAGAGTGGCTGAAGAGAAAGACTTCAAGATTTGCCATATTGCTCCAGTTGCCTTTGGGTATTTAAATTACTTTTCAATCATCCACCAATTTAAAAATATTCTTGTCCATTCATATCATATTTGTATGCATTGCTGCAAAATTCTTGTATGATCCAGAAATATTGTAGGAGCATTTATAGAGTAATTTGTGAATATTCTAACCACTCTAAATAATATAACCCTGGAAGTCAGATTGATATTATCTCCACGGTACAGACATGAAGGTTGATGCTGATATAAGGACTTTTTTTGTGAGTTGCCCTTCGAAACATGTGTGAGGAAGTCATAAGATAAGTCATAAGACTTTGTTTGGCAGTGGTGGTGGTGGGTGTTGTCTGAACTACTACTTGACACAGTCGCCCAGAATCAAGGCAGTGTGAGATTGAATTAGACAGAAGCCAGTCTGTTGCATTGCAGTAAAGCAAGATGAGAATCCAGTCCGATCTGCTGAAAACTTTGGGATCCTCCAGCTGATCACTGTAAGAATTATTTATTTTTCAGGTTGAGGAGAACCTTTTCTGCAAACGCCTCACACCTATAGGATGCCTTGCTATTTCATATTCATCAGGCCCCACCACTGTCAGCTTTCAAGAAACCATTAAGGATATCTTCATTTACCTAAGCTTTGCCCTAAATAAATGACTGGAAGATGAACCTGTTGAGTTGTTGCAACCTTTGTAGAATGTTGCTTTTAGCACTAGTTTTATTAAAGCAACCTTCCTTCCTTCCTTCCTTCCTTCCTTCCTTCCCTTTTTCATTTTGCTTGTATGCTACTCAATCCTGAAGGCACTAAAATGTTGACATCAACATAAAACAAACAGGTCTTCAACATTTTCCTGAAGCCCAAGAGGAAGGAAACTAACCAGGAGTTTCAAAAAGTGGAAGTGGCTTTAGAAACACACACACACATACTTGGCAATCTTGCAGGGACAGGACCCAAAGAGAGTTGACCCTATTTGATCTGGTTGTATTGGCAGATTAATATAGAAGGCAGCACCTCAGATAACCAGGTCTGAAGCCATGTAGGGCCTTATTAAGCTGAGTTCACAAATCACACCAATTCATAATGTGGTATGTTTGGCTTCAGTTTAGCCTAATGTGTGAACAAAACCATTGTAGTTTGTAGCTTATTGTTTGAACCCAGCTAGCTGTTGCTCAATCAATATGTTACTGTTAAGCAAGATGAGATAAATAATAAGGATATTCAAACTTTTTAGGCTGGGGAACACATTTAGAATGTTGTTAAAGAGTATTCTCACAGAATGGTTGCCACAATGAATATGGTCCATTGTGAAACACCTACTTTCCAAAGGCCTGACTGGTAAGGTTGCTTCCCATGATCTCTCAGGATGCTCTTTATTTTATTTTCTAAGAATGATTCTGGGGTATATGTAGGATCCATAAGCATCCTTGGAAATAAATTTTGCATGAGGCTGTTGTTTGGCAGCCTATTAACTATTTTTTTTTCACTAAAACAAAAAAAAAAGATGGAGTCTGGAGGGGAATAAAGGAAAGTATCAGGTTGGGCACCCAGGTCTTTGGGTGGTGTCTTCCATAGTATCCACCATCTATGAGGAATTCCTTGCTGAAGCTTCATTAGAATGAATGGCAACTGTTCAAGTTGAATGATGCTACTCTGTAGAAGGCATTTGTGGGTATTAAAATCTAAATTCTTAACGAATGGTCATGGTTATAAAAAAATTATCTTCCAGGAAGAAAAACTACAACAAAACAAAGCATATGTTATGTGGTCATTTATATATTTGTATTAAGGGGTATATGGGATTTTACTTATTTCCTAATCATTTTAATTACTAAGAATAATACCTGTGGGTCTTATTTTCTTTAGCCTCTTAAGCATTGTTGCATATTTTCTGTGCCAGAAACTTTAAATGAGAGGGGAATTGCAGCAACTAGTTGAGCATTGTTCTTACTTCTTGGAATCTCAGTAGTTATATTTTGCTTTTCTTTTTCCTATCTTTTGCTTCCTCTCTCTTGCCTTTATTTTAAAAAGAGAGAGAAGACAGCATGGACTAGTGCTGATGGAATATTTACCTCCAAGAGCTTTTTCTAAAAGTTAATTACTGCTTGGAGCAAGTTGATTTGGCTGTCTTGAGCTGTCTTTTATTAGTAGAGTCTTTCATTAATTTCCCTCGCTAGATTTGCTGTTAATAGCTGCCTGGTCTCAGGCAGCACAAAGCAGCATCTGTGCCATTGATGGGGGTAGGAGAGGTGACGCCGTTTACAAATCAGCTCTGATTAACATGATGCTGTAGTCTATGGGGAGCTGCATCTCTCATCCACCACCAGCTTCAGGAACATCAGTCGGTACTACTGCAGCTTCAGCATGATCAACTGGTGTCATTTAGTAAAAGGAGGGGACAAAGCAACTTCGCACATGGCAACAGAGGGCAACTGGTGTAACTAAATGAAAATGCCAATGGATGTATTGGACAAGAAAATGATTAAACATACAATGAAGTAAACAGAATACGAAAATAGCTGGTGCCACTGATGGTTGTTACAGAAATTTATCTGCCCCTAAAAACACTTTTTGAAAATTAAGAACATAAAATCCATGACCATTTAGTCCAACATCCTGCTACCAATAGCAGCCAGCCCAGATGCCTGAAACCAGACTAGTAGTTAGTCCTGTTGTGCCCAAAGAAATTGACTTTCATATAATGGATTTTACATATCACACTAAGCCATAGTTTGGATTAGCCATGTTTATTAAATGAGAGGCTTGAATAACTTATAAACCTAACACCCTAGTTTATAAACCATACTAGCTGGATCCATATTCTGAGCTAAAGTCAGTCCAAATAAACCACATTAAGATTGAGCATAGCTGGTGAACTCAGTATGACTATGTCTCATAATTGACTTTGGTGGGCAGACTTTTGAAGCAAATCATTCTGTAGCTGATGGGATTCACACATTCTACTAAGTTATGGCTTGTTGAGTAAACTGTGTCTGATTCCCACATTATGCTAAGTTATAAAACCACAGTTTTCAGCTAATGAGAAATTATCCACTGGATGATCTTCTAGCAAGGGAAGATCTGACTATTAAGCCTCATCAATTAGGGACATCTGCCGTTTTGCTCAATAGGAAGACTACCACCACTGCCAGTTATTTTTGACTTGCTGCTCAAAGGCGTATGATTATTAAGATGATTCTACTTTCTACAACTTAGAGATCTCACATACAGACAAATTAAAAACTATAACTATTGGTATGATTCATCCACCAAATTAGGAAAGAATAACCAAATAAGCTTTTTGTGTCTAATGTAATCTCAGTATCCGTGAGAGTTAATTGAGTTTGGTCAAAATATAATGCTTTGTATCCTCTACATGCAGGAACAAATATGCCAGGGAAAAAAAATCAGTTCTACCCACTCTGATAACATGACACCCATTGCATCTCCCCCACCCTCAAAGCTGTAGGCCAAAAGAGAGTGAAAAAGGTTGCTCACTTCTGCTGTAACTGAAGATGTGTATTCCGAGTCCTGCATTTTGGGACAATTGTAGGACTCCAGGTAAACTTTAGATACCTCTGCAGTCTTCACTTTTTTATGCAGAACTTTTCCAATTCCCTTACACTTTTCTTTTAAGACTTAATTTCCAGGTTACCATCCTTCTTTATACCTAGTGCCAATTTGTCTGGATCCTTCTTAAAATATGTTATCCAGAACTACATTTGGTTAACATTGTAACTGAAATCAGTAGTGTATTTTTTCAAGAAATTGCCTTTTAAAACAAATCAAATTATTCAAATTCTTAATTTACAACACGGGATCAGTAATAGATATAACCAGATAAAATCAAACAATTTAAAAGAAAAGGAAAGGATTGTCAAGGTATTTTTTTGTTGGCAGATTGCTAGGAAAGCCTTTGGCCCAGGAGAGATCAGAAAAGTCACACACCAGGCATTTCTATAAAAATAATTTATTTACAGAAAGCAAAACGAAAGCAAAACATATTTAAAAGTCTTGGGCTCTCAGTGAGAGCAGCTTGACTCTCTATATGTCTGCACAGAAGAGAAACAGAAACAGAAACAAGTCCAGGCACATTCCCCCCCCCAGGTGATGCGACCATTAACACGTGAAAAGGAGACAATTAAATTCAACCTCTTCACCCGGCCAAAATGATTAGTTACTATAGCAACCTTAATCTGCAGTAGGAAACATTAACATTTTTTACTTTAGTTTTTGCCTCATTTAAATTACTGCAACAATAAATTTGGCTACTGTGTAAGTGGTCTGCAGGTTGAGTCTGAGAGTAAAAATATATACTCTGATTTCTCTTCAGATTATATAAATCTTTTGCCTTCTGAAACTGACATAGCATAATAGCTAAGGAGTTAATTAAATAATAGTTTAAAACTTACAGTCAGTTTTAAGGACTGCACAGCCATAACAACATGACAAAGAAGAAGCCTCCCTGAAGGTGATCTTCAGCTGTTTTGGGCTATAATGAACCATGCTGTTTGGAGGTGAGAAATGTTCTAGCATAATACAGAAACAGGGCACAAAGTTGAAGAAGGTAAAGATACAGTGGATAAAGCCCAGCCACAACAGCAAAACTCAGAAAGCAGGTAGTAATTCTAATACTGACTGTCCACATTATAAGGAGGCATAAAGCTTCTAATACTGAATTGCTGAACTGAGTAGAGCATTTACACACTGCTTCCTCCATTGACAGAGGAATAGCGGAAACCCTAGCATGGCTGCTTCCTTTTGCCTTTGTAGGAATCATTAGTCCAGGCTTCCCCCAGTTTAGAATAGTTTCTAGAAATGCCGAAAGAAGTAGCCATCTGTGTATTGACTGTGCTGCCTGGGAAATTTGGAAAGACACATGGTTTGCAGAAATTGTATTAATCTATGAGAATAAACAATATGGAGGTACCATAATGAGAGCCAGCTTGGTGTGGTGGTTAAGGCACCAGGTTACAAGAAGGGAGACCATGAGTGCTAGTCCTGCCTTAGGCACAAAGCCAGATGGGTGACTTTGGGCTAGTCACTCTCTCTCAGCCCTAGGAAGGAGGCAATGGCAAACCACTTCTGAAATCTCACCAAGAAAATTGCAGGGACTTGTCCAGGTAGTTGCCAGGAGCCAACACTGACTAGAAGGCACCAAAAATAAAATAATAAAATAAAATAAAATATAAAATAATAAAATATAAAATAAAACAAAACAAAACAAAACAAAATGTAACAGACACAAATAAGGTGGAAATATTTAACCAGAGCATGATTGAGTCTCTAAGAGGCCTGGAACAGAAGGTTAATCATCCCTTTCCTCTTTCTTCTCCCTGCAACCTACATCAATGTATTTTTTATTTCTCCATTTTTTTTCAACCACTGAAGTCAATGGCCCAGTAAATGCAGGTGAATCAATGAAATCTGATATAAGCCTTGGCATTATATTTTAATTTATTAAGTTTTACTATCCTGGATGAAAAAAAAATCTGATCGTTTCAAGTACTGAACCATAATTTGAATGCCCTTATATGTATGGAGCGTAAGAGCAATTGCTTAATCACATTGACTTAGGCAATTTTGAGTGATTTCCTGCTTCTAGGCTCCAGGTTGCTTTTTCCAGCAATAGTTATTTTCTATCTATCCATATTTATGGCCTCTTCTTTGCTCTACACCATTTGAATACTATAGCCCAAGGATTGTCTCTTTTCAGGCCAGAACTAGTTCCCATTGGATCTACTCTGTTGCCAAATAGGCCTGCATTCCTGTTTTGGTGGGTTCTTGTCTCTGGCTGTAGCAGATTTTATTTACTTATTTAGGGAAAGCATGTGGGGCTGGACTAGGACTGTGAAGACTACGTTTCAATACAATCTAGCCTTGGAAATTTATTACAAGGCTTTCAGCCAATCTCTCTTAGATCAACCTGCCACACAGTTTTGCTGCCTTGGGGATGAATTGAAGGGAAATTCCCAGGTATACTGCCTTAGGAAGAAAGGTGGGAGATCAACCAATCAACAAATAAACATGAAATGAAGTACTGGTGATAATGCTGGAAAAATCTCTACTACAGTTTTTTCGAGTCCTTGGTGCTCTCTGAGCTTGGTTATTTGTTTGCAGACGTTTCATTACCCGACTAGGTAACATCGGTGCTCCCTGTTTATATACAGATTGGGTAATGAAATGTCTGCAAGCAAACAACCAAGCTCAGAGAGCACCAAGGACTCCATAGTTCAACACTGAGTTACGTATTTTCTCTTCTATTGGATAATTTTTGTCCTTTGACTGACAGAATGCAATATCTTTAGGTAGCATTTTTATTTCAGGATACACAATGGGCAAAAATCCAACCTCCAGGATCAGTCTTAAGTGGTGAAATTATTAGAAGTAAACATGCCGAATATAAAAAATTGGGATACAAATAATTGGCAAGGATTATCTAATATTAATGCTTACAGCTTATTCAGATACTTTTTCAGAGCAGCTCCTCATTTTAAAAATGCAAAGTAAACAATGACTAGGCTTAAACATTGTAATTAGACCTAATGCACAGAAAGAAATGATATACTTTTGAGTTTGCCTTAGCAGGCTATGCAGACCAAGCTAACTGTTAGCAATAAACTATATTAAACAAATCATGGTTTAGTCCAATATATGAGTCTAGCCATTGTGTTGCCCTGCTGACTAGATATAGACCTGTATACAATGTCTAGAATCCCCAATTGGGCCAGGCTCCCAAGATGCATATACAAATCTTTTCACAATTGTTGTAAACCTTTATTATTGCACTTTATAAAACTGTTTTGGGTATATAATATGTGTGTGTGTGTGTGTATAGAGAGAGAGAGAGAGAGAGAGAAGGAGAGTGCTGTAAAATTGGGTTATATCTACTGAACTGTTTGCTGCAAAAAACATGGATTTACAATTTATCTGAAATTGTTAAGCAAACATACCAACATGCAAGCAGAGAAAATGAGAGCCACTATATTTTAGCTTAGCAGTATAAGTACCTTCTTTCTGGAGACAGAGCCCTGGAAACTCGGTTAAATTTTGGGAGTAGATACTGTGGGTGTCTGTTTTTCTTGGCTGTGGAACAAAAACTGGCATAATCTTCCCAGGAACACGTGAGCTGTCATGTATCGTTTTAATCTGCAAAACCCTGGAGCCAAATGTACTGTCACATGCTGATTTCACTTTTCTATGAGAAAGTGGCTCTGGGATCATTGATGGATTGTTTGCTCTCTTTTTAACACAGTCAAGATACTGAATGCCCTGGGGTGATAGACAGTGTGCAATGGGAACGAAAGCAAAACTGATGACCCAGTTCAAGTTCACCTTACAAAGCTGGAGCAGTCTGCGAGCAAGACTCTAGAAAAGGATTATTCACACTTGCATTATATTTTTTGAATGCATTTTTTATTCTTGCGCAGCTGCAAAAGTCCCAACACTGAAGATTTTGCACAGAGATTTAAAAGAGATTTAATTTTCTCCTCCTTTCTCTCTCCAGCTTTTTGCCCTTACCACCTAATTTCTTCTATAGCTCTGGGCTGTGACAGAACATTTATATACTCAAACAATGCAGCACAAACATCATATAGGTAACAAAAGCAGGATAAAGAAGCTGCTATACAAAATCTGAGCTCCCTCTAGTTTCAGAAACAAAGCCATTTCC
The DNA here is from genome assembly GCF_035149785.1 of Candoia aspera. Classification (NCBI taxonomy): domain Eukaryota; kingdom Metazoa; phylum Chordata; class Lepidosauria; order Squamata; family Candoiidae; genus Candoia; species Candoia aspera. Next base: position 53,064,569 of record NC_086160.1, read on the forward strand.
TTTTCCTTAAGCCAAATTTTAAGTGATGCATTCTTTTATGAAATGTTCCTGATCTATCCAAAAATAACACAGATACGCATATATCTTTAAAAAGAGGCCATTTAATTAACTGACCATATCTTCCTAAAAAAATAGCTTGAAGAAGTCTGCTAAAAGGTGCTGTGTTCAGAAAATATTCCTGTTTTCAACTCAAATGGCAAGAGAGTATTATCTCTACAATAAAAATACTTCATTTACAGCAAATATGTAGGTGTAATCTGCAACTAAAATACTAATAATAGGGTGTGGCAGGCTTGACACATCATACTGAGTTATAATGTATAATGCACAAAGCCTAGGACTAAGCCATTACACCTGAAATTTGGCAGGTACCAGAACTCAGATCCAGAGAATGATGAATATGACAGTTGTGGGAATCATGCCCCATAGGAGTTCATTTGCAACAACACAGATAAATTTTGTTTTGCTTTAAAATGGGGCATCTCATCTTGTCTAGCTTGAACACTGAGACATATCTTAGTCTTCTTTGTGAAAAAAAAATTGCAAATCATTGCTAGTTTTATTGATATTCACTCAACTCAGATCCTCTCTTTGAGCAAATTAATCAAAAGGTGTCCGGAGAGTAGTCTGGCCATGACAAGGGATTGATGGAAACATCTAGACTGTTCCAAGATAAACACCAGGTTTAATATGTTTCCACCTGTATGGTTGGGCCCAAGATAACCTGGGACATCATTTGGCTGTGAATTCCTGGGCTGCCTCCTTAACTGGGATGGTAAATTCAAGTCCCCCAGCACCACAAGATCCAGCAACCCTAGTAAATGTGCAACAGAGAAGACAACAGGTCATCAACTCTCTTAGCTTGTCCTTGCCTCTGTGGATACGCCTGATCAATGAAGCCAGAGTTATCTTTTCTCTGGAATTTCTTACCCCAAGCTCCAGGTGCTGTCCCCACTACAAAAGATGTTCTGCTACAGTACAGCACCAGAGGCACCGGTAATCCAGAGGTTGCTCCTGTTCCTGCCTGCTTTGCTTCCCTTGCCTCTCAGGCCTGGAAATCAGCCGCAGACCCTGAGTTCTCCTGCCAAGCTCACTGCATGTTGCCATCCAATCTTGACTTCTTGCTGAGCTGGCAGTCATGGTTTCTTCAGCTGCTTTCCAAGTCTGACTCCAAATTCACTCTTCCACTTCTTAAATGTCCATGTTATTCCTTGTACATTTGTTTTCTCAAGCCCAACTTTCAAACTTTCATTAGCTATATTAGTTTCTCTTTCACCTCCTCTCACTTTCACTTTCTTTCCCTTCCATCCACCTACTAAAACATCAACCTTCTTCCATTCCCCATCACCAGTGCCATTTTAAGTGCCGATCTTGCCTTAGTCTTGGTTGTGCAGTTAGACTCAGAACCTAATGGTCTTGTATCTCCACCTTCTTTGAGTGGAAATGTATACTACATTATTACATCTAAATGTGTTATCCCATGGTAACCTGCTACTGTATTTGGGGGGAATCTTCCTGTTTAGTTGGGCCTTATATGTCTGCCCCAAAATTCTGCCCTGTGAGCATCACTATTTATTTTAATATACATTCATATCAGATCAGGCATCACCAATGTAAAATGAGGTTCTAAATACATTTTTTTAAAAGAAAAAGGAGAAATGGGTATATGTTGAAGCAAACAGATAACCACTGATCTAAACATGCTCAGTCTGCAAATTATCAACTCACATTTTGGTAGGAATTCCAGGGTCATGTGAAATGGCCCACTCAAACAAAATTCACATCACAGGGTGGTATAAAACAGATGTCTGCTCTATAGCTGAGATCCCACCATTGTTTAACATTGGGAAAGCTGCAATGGTAATTACTACTTTTAAAGGGGAAAAAAGGTTGAGACCCACAGTTGATTTAGAAATTCTCCTACAGCAACCTCAAAAAAAAAAAAAAAAAGTGAGCCATATAAGAGCTTCAGTTGCTGCAAATGGATTTTGTGCAGAAAAATGTGCAGTAATGTTTGCTGGGAGTCAAAATATTCCCTTATGAACATTTAGGAAGTGAAACAGTGTTATTCCACTATTGCTTCTTTTTCCAGTTCTCCAGGTGGTAGCTGACAAAAGTCCAGGGAGGTCACATCCATGAATTATAAGCTTTGATCAAAAAACACAAAAGATTGCTTCATAAACAGTTAAAAACATAAAGAAAGAAAAGCGAAGGGAAGGAAAATAAAAGGCAACAGCTGCTTTTACCCAGGGCAAGCACCACTGACGCCTGTGGACAGCATGCACACCACAAAACATTCAAAGAGATGAGTGTCAAACTGGAAGCAGTCTGAATACATCAGGTAGCTCTGAGCAACACCCTCTGATAATACCATTGGTCAGCGCAGCAGAATGGGGCACCACTTCATTCAGAAATAGCTCTGGGAAAAGGTGAGTTTTAAAATTAAGGCTAGGAAACTAGCATAGAAAGGAATGGCTCGGTGATTGCAAAGAATGTTTGCTAAAAAAAATGAATTTTATCATGCACCTAATCTCCCAATAACCCAGGCATTTCAAAATCATTTTGAGTAGCTGCGCCCCAGGACACTTATGCTTTCATTTGTTTTCAGAGAATCTCCATTTCTTTCTGCTCTGAGTAGCTTTACATCATCTTAGCAATTTAATTGTTCTAACATTAAACACACCCATACACAAACATGTATACATTAGGTTCCTTAGATCCGAACTCTTTCCGCTATTACATTTTTTATTTACTAATGTTTTATTTAATAAATAAAATTTTATTTATGAATTTTTAATTTTTTAATTTTTTAAATTTTGGTCTATGACTGTACATTATTTAATAAACACTATTGAATAAATGAAGTCCAGTTTTTGGAGAGAAACAATTTTATGGAATGGATCTTTCCTTCTCACAAATGCTTTTAGCATGTGAGATGAGCTTTAAAGATAATATTGCAGATTTTCCATTCTACATCAAAACAAAATTGGTGCAATGCATTTTCAAATGGTGCAAGTAATATTATTGACAGACACTCACTTTTTAAGAAAAGGATTACGTCTGGGCCTTTTTAATTGCCTTTAATAGTTTTATTGTTTTTAATGTTTTATGGTGGCATTTGTGGTGTTTACGTTTTTGTGGTGTTACTTTTATTTTGATTTGTGGTACAACAGTTTGGTAGCTTTCATGGAAAAAATGGAACAAGAAATAAATATATTGATGCAGGCTTTCATGGCCAGTGTCATTCTGAAGGTGATGAGTTTCTGTGCTAACAGGCCATGGCCTAATTATCTGATATCCTGCTAAGAAGTGCACTAGAGAGCAGACCACTTTTACTTCTGAAGATGCCAGCCAGAGTTGCTGAAGAAATGTCAGGATACCAGATAATTAGACCATGACCTATTAGTCCAGAAGCTCATCACAACTAGAAAAAATAAATACACTTTCTTCCTCCTCTGAATTTCTTTGGACCACCTTGATTCTATGACTAAAATATGAGAAGTTGTTTTTAACATATAGGCAGCCATTATCATCTGTTCTTTGTTGGTCCCTGGATAATACTAAGTTGAAGATGAACCAGGTTCCATGGGTCAAGTTCAAAGCAGAGCTCCCACTTACGTTATAACTTCAAATCATGCAGTTGCTGAAGTCTGCTGACTTACAAATTTAACAGTGTTCAGCTAGCTTATTTGTGTGGCAGTATTAATAGAAGAAGGGAGAAATGCAGCCTTTTGCAAGAAAATACTTAAATGCTTGACATAAAGAACATGACCGCTGGCTCAGCTGAGAGGCTAATCAAGCCTATTTAACTTTGCTCAATTGCATTAATGATCATCTCCAGATAAGGTAAGGTAGAGCATAGGCTGCCTCAGTGCCAAATTTCCCATCGCATGATGCTCAGGCACAGAGCTATTTCTGCACTTGGAACAACAGACTTCTGTGCACACAACATTGTAATTGTACAAAGAGATAAAAAGAAGCAACTAAATGCAAGGTGTCTCCTTGTGGGTAACATCTGCCCTCTATTAAAGTACGAGCTTTTTGATATTAGAACATGTATATCACAATTTAATTGGATTTTATTTATTTCTCACATTTCTTCACCACCCATCTTGCCAAGCGACTCTGGGTAGTTTTCAATTCAATTAAAATAACAAGAAATTAAAATAATAAAAACAAGTCCATCATAAAAATATAAATATAAAATCCCTGATCGACAAACCAACTCAATAAAATTCCTTGGGGCCACATTACGGCGCCAACCACCCCCATGATTGACTATCCCTCCTCCCGCCCCAACCGAGGTGGCAAAGCCAGGTTTTCACTCCCTTTCGGAAAGCTGGGAGAGTGGGGGCCTGCCTCACCTCGGGGGGTAATGTGTTCCACAGGTTATATTGCAGATATAAAAAAATAGGAAAAGATGTTTGTCAAAAAGTCACAGCAGGGTCTCTTGGATAAAGAGGTTGAGTATTACCAAATGTCACTTTGGTTTCTCTATTGAAGGTCTTGTCAATGAAAGACGGGAACAGATTTCATTGCATTCTCTATGCTGATTATTGAAGAAATAGTAGATCCCTTTTTTTCCAAAGTTTGTCAGGCCTGATGTTTCTTTCTCAGAGACAGAATGGATCTGGGGATCAGTGAGATAAATTAGGCCTTTTCCATTATCAGTCACCCAGCCTGTCCATAGGAAAAAACAAAAAAAGCCATTGTCTTAATGTAAGCATTATATAAACTATCATGCAATTTTCTAAAATCAACCAAGTCAGAAAAATAATGTTTCTTACTATATTTGAACAAGCAAACATGAATCAAGATTCCTTAAAAGGCTCAACCCTAAATTTTGTTCGTCTGTGCTTGTATACATCCTGGGCGTGGGCATCTGCATATTTTGCAGGTTTCAGGACTTCAGGTTACTTTCAGCTTTACCCATCAAGAATTTTTTTAAAGGTAAGTCTCCTTTGAGTTGAGCTTACATCCAAGCATTTTCTTGGCAGCATGATGATGGAATTGGTTTGCCCATGCCTTCTTCCAGGACTTTAAAAAAATACTTCCTTGTCTAGCTTACAGCTCTGGTATACCTTAGTATTTTTTCATTCAAATATCAGCCAGGCCCTAACTATGCTTAGCTTCCAACCCCAGATTGAAAATGAGGCTCCTCCTCCTTAAATATTTACCCATTATTATCATAAAAAAGAGCTCCAAAACAACCCCAAACTTGCTGGGCAAAATGCCTCCTACCCCAAACAAACAAAATGAAAATGGAGAAAAATGATACAAAAGTGGTTATGCAGGTTTGAAAATGTTTCGAATGATTAAAAGTTGTAATATTTTTATTTAGTAGATTTATATTCCACATTTTGGTAGTATACATTGCACTTCCTTATTCAATTTTTCCCCTGGCAACCACATTGTGAGATGGGTTGGGCTAAGAAAGAGCAACTGAGTCACTTGCTGAGATGGGCGGCTATAGAAATCAAATGAATAAATAAATGAATGAATACACTGGCCTAGTCACCAAGCAAATTTCCATGGCTAAAGATCAATTTGAATTTAGATCTATTTTAGTCCCTTAGTATTAAAGGCATATTCATTGACAATGTAACAATTAAAAACATTTTTGAAGGTATTATACATATACAAAATGCTACAAAAGTAGAATTATAAGCCCTTTAGATTCTATGTTCCTAAAATATTCCTTTATTTATCAATCATATTTTATCACCGCCCATCTCCCCCACATGTGGGGGAGTAAATAGTGTTTCTGCAGCTGGATCAAAGGTGGGGGGGGGCACCAGGCTAGAAACCGGGAGACCGTGAGTTCTAGTCCTGCCTTAGGCACAAAGCCATCTGGGTGACTTTGGGCCAGTCAGTCTCTCTCAGCCCTAGGAAGGAGGCAGTGGCAAACCACTTCTGAAAACCTTGCCAAGAAAAATGCAGGTATTAGTGTCAGGAATCAACATTGACTTGAATACACCAAATATTTATTTGGTGACTCCTAATACCTCTCATTGATCAACCAAGACAATATAACAACTTTAGACAAACATCTTCAGAGTTATTTTCACAAATTAGGACAAATGGCATCTAAATTGCTTATAGAATTTACTTATGTGAAACTACTTATTGCTTATGTGAAATAGACATCAGTCACTTAAAGCTTCCAATCAACCAGTTAAAACTTGCACTAAGCTTTGCTGCTGCTCAGATATTCATTGATTCCATTCCATTCTGCCTTCTGCATACCAACATTTTTCTTCTTCCTCTCATCTACCATGTAATTCTATTTAGCATTCAGGCCACTGAAGTTTGAACTCTAAATATTCACACTATGAAGAAGGTATGACTGTTCAAAACAAACCTCAGCTTTTAATAACACCTTGGCCTAATAAAATATTAGATTTCATCATATGATGTCCTCAAGTCCACAAACCTTGTAAATCAACCACCACATCTGTGTCTTGGGAAAATTCATAGCAGAAATGACCATACGCAAGTCCGTATTCTGTGGCTTTGTACTCCAGTTTTACTACATTGGTATTATTGGATAACTTCACAAACTCTCCCAGAATATAGGGTTCCACTGTTACACATCCTTGGATAGACTTGCCTTCTAGTATCTGTCAAACAAAGAAGAGGGCTACAGTATGAATAATGTTTCCATTTAGGTACTGTCCACTACTTCCACGAGGACATTTGTCCCTTGTCTTCTGCTGAATTCCTTACAGCCTTCTGTTCTCTCCTTACCAAGAGTACCACCGATGGAATGTAAAAGATTTGTGTAGGGATTTTTTGCTCATACAGCCTTTTGTTGAATTCTGCCACATAGTACTGAGCTGTCATTTGCCGCTCTACATCACTGAAATGGTACACAATCTCTTTCTCTTCTTTGTACTCTTTGCCAACATACCTGTGGATAATATAACACACACCACAAATAATATCCCATATTTATCTAGGAAATATATTCATTGCTGTTCTTCAATAGCAGCTCAGGTGTGACATGAAAATATAAACCCATTAAATACAATCTAGGCAGAGTGACCCTATGAATAACCTGGAAGATTCTCCATAGCTGAGGAACCACACCTTATAAGTCATTCTGGGTTCATAGTAAAAAAGGGAGTCACAGTTCTGAACTCCCTTTTGCCTTCCTTCATTCCTCCCACCTTTTAATGATTTTTTTCCAAAAGAAGGGAAAAAGTGCTGTGTGGCTGACATAATTTATCTTCATGTTTGGAGAGTGTCTAAGAAAGCAGGAAGTAATATAACCATATATAACTGATGGGCTAATAGAATACTTTGGTGGTGGGAAGAGGGAAAATGTTCATCCTCATGAAAAACACTGATAATATTAAGGCAGATGTCTCCAGGAAGAACTCTGTTTTTCCTATGAAGGAAGAAATTAATGATAACTTGTATCCTTGGATGTTCCCCCTAGGATTCAGGTTGGCCAAGGATATTTGCTATCTTAAGGTTGCCCCCTCCCTATTTCAACTTCAGAAGCAACCTGATCTGGCAACTGAAACTCTAAGGTCATCTTTTGATAATCTGGGTGCTGATAGGACTTCAACTCAGCAATGCTTCTACTTCTGAGGAATTCTGGGAATTGAAAATCAAGTCCATTTTCTAGAGGGTACTCAGGTTGGGAAAGGCTACTCAGAATGTGAAGATCAAGCAGTGGCAGACCGTTGACGTTTTGTGTTGTACTTGCCGCTTATGTTAGGTTGCTAAAATAACATGTTGCCTCTGGTAGAACACTGTTCTGCTACAAAGGCTAAGTAAGATTCTGCTACCAGGAGCCCTACATTAGTCAGATGCAGCATAATATGGAGCTTGTGTGAACTTTTCCAGATAGTGTGTTCATTTGAGCCATACCTTCCCAGGGTCTCTTCTTGGTGCAGGAAATGTATCCAAAAAGCATTCCTTTGCTTGCCTTTCTTTGCCACACTCAGGTAGTCTCCAACATATGCAGCTGTCTCCTGAGCTGTCCACAGCCCAGATATCTTAGAGTATTTCAAAAGAAGAGCATCTAGAAAGAAAAATAGATGAACTGCCTTCTTCTTCTTCAACAAAAGATTATTTAATGCCAGTAAACAAGAGTGAAATGCAAGGGTTAATGTATTTTCCCAGATAGGGTGACAGAGCTATGGCATTTTGCTTTCACAACCTGACCTGTAAGAACTGCAATAATTGCTCCAGGATAGTGCTACTGCCTCATATATGTACAGAAATGGAATTTATTTGGACTGAGAAGATATTTCTCAATAATATGTTGCCAACGACTAAAGGTAAAAAAAAAATCAGGGTTATGCCTGTAAAGGAAGTATAGTGTATTGCTTGTCCAGAAGGTATGATAACTACAAAAATAACATTAAAACAAAGCAAGTTCTCTGTAGCAGATACAGAACTTCATTTGAAAAATGTGGATAACAGTATTCAGATTCTGTCATTAAATCATTAACAGTTTCTTCACATCTTATATTTTTAAGAGTACAAATATGTATCCTTCTGTGGTACAAAATCCACAGAAAAACAGTTGTAACAAAGATGATAGGGAGATCTGAGGTCAGAAGTCTTGACATTTTCCTAACCTCTGCACCCTCATTTCTTTTCCTTTATTTTTGGATGAAAAATAAATTTCATTCAATTTTATATTAACATTTTGTTGATATAAAATTGAATAAACCTACCTCTCTAGATAAGATCTACCACCTAGCCGGCATTGCCCTGCCTGCTGTCTGTAGAGAAGCAGCAGCAGCATATAAAGAAAGGTTTAAATTATCAATATCCAAACAACACCCTCTGTATGACCTACAACCAGCTCCTCAGAGATTAAAATGCAGGAAAAGTTTCCTTAGGTTGACGGAAGATTTTGATGAATTTAAAAGTAAAGTGGACCTATGGAACCAACACTGGATGGAACCAGCAGAGGAGTTGACACCTGGGTCTGATGAAAGTTGGGAAGTATGGAAATCGAACAGACTGCGCACGAGCATAACAAGATCCAGAGATACTCTGAAAAAATGGGGCTATCTGGTGGTCTCTGCCCTTTGTGAATGTGGAGACATGCAGTCAACAATACATATGTACACTTGTCCTTTGTGCTCTGATCAATGCACATTTGAGGACCTCATGACAGCATGACAGAACACAATTAATGTTGCCAGTTTCTGGGCAAGATCTGTTTAACCTTTATATATTTTAACTTTTATGTTTTATATTTTAAATTCTATGTTTTACAGAATGCCTTATTTTAATTGTGATGCTTCTGACACAAATAAATATCAACATTTTGATAAAATTCTCATTGGCAGGGTACGAAGCCTGTGCATTTAATTAGCGCCACGATAGCCATAGGGTGAGTATCTTGTCTTTCACTGTGCTATCCTCTTTCCATCGATGAACTACAAGATTCCATACAATCCTCTGACATTAGCAATCATAGGATTTGTGTGTGTGTGGTCAGCTGTATCCTAGTGTTAAGGAAAGGGAAGCAGCAAAAAGAAGAAAGAAGCCCCTGTGACTATTGGCACTCTACGTAGTGCTGTGGTAACATGGAGAAGATAGATTTAATTGCATCATCCACCACAGACAATTATGTGATTGGTCCTATATAATATGCAGAGTTTTACCACAGCTACTCTGCCACTGCCAGTTGTTGTACAGGATAGATTCTGGATTTTCATATTCATAATACCTTAAAATGGAAATGGGACAAGAAAAGGAAATACACCAACATACTGATCATTCCATTGAATTTAAAATAAGACTAGCTAATATTAACTGACATTTACCCCCCAAATTTGGTAGTAAATATGTAAGAAAATAAGCATAATGGTGTCTGCTAGCCATGGCAATAAGCTCCACAGAACTCTTGATCCCAGTGTGGATGAGCAGGTAGCCCTACGATGAATCAAATGGTCCAAATTTATAAATCAGTATGAAAGTGCCAGGATGCAATCATCTTCCATCTCAGAGAGTAGTACAGAATTACTGGGATCAAAATTCCTGGAACAAAGATATAGTTTAGAAAATGTGACTTACAGTGTGTTTTATGCAGGAGGTTTGGTTGAAAGACTCCTGTACTCTTCATTCTCTCAATTAGCCAAGCATGTTCAACACCTGAAAAAAGCTTGTCATAATCATCACTGCTCAGAATGCGAGCTTGTTGAATTTGTTCTTTTACCATATTAATAAAGGAAAAAGAGCTTTCACTAGAATTCATTAAGGAAGAACTTCCTAGTTGAGAAAAACTACTGGAAAAACTGGGTCCTTTGCACCATGATTTCAGTGAGCTTGAGCTGTGGCTGCTGTTCACAATGCCTCTTAACTTTTCACCTTCATCTTCTTCAGTTGTAGCACAATCACTGGAATGATTTACTGCTGGCTTGTTGACCCATCCTGATGAACATCTTGGGGTCTCAGGCCTGTAATTTTGTGGATCTTCTATTACATCTTCATTGGTATGATGGTCTGTTAACTCTCTTCCATCATCAGAAACCAATTCCCAGTCCTCTGCTGTTTGTAGATTAACTTCAGGTATTTTAGAGGAGCATCCTGTTCGCATCATATTGGCAGACTGGTTAACCCAGTTTTGTACAAAATGTTCACATTCAGCTTTTAGCACATTGTTTCTTATGGAAGCAGATACTATCTTTTCGCTGGGTAGATCTGGATTCATTAGGGAATCTTCAGTTCCATCGACGGTTTCTCCTTCTAAGTCAATCAGTTGCCAATGACTTCTAGACATTGGGCCTGAATCTCGTATACAGTTTGCATTGTCTTCTATGCTTCCTTTTCCAATGCTAGGAATAGCAGCATTGCTGCTGTCCGTGGTTCTGGAAATCTTTCCTGAAGAAATTATTCCAAATAGATCTTTTTCAGAAGTAAGACTCATTATATTATCTTGGTTGGAGTTGGTGCTACTATCTTCTCTATCCACTACTGCCTCCATATGTTTCTTTCTGAAATTTGAGTCTAATTCTTTTGACCTATTAGCGAAGGCTATGTTTTCCTGAAAGGGATGCTTTAAAGGACTTGTGTCACTTTGAGTGCATTGAAGTGTGATTTTGTGTGTTTTATTAGACAACAAGCAAAGATCACTCTCCTGAACATTTTTTTCGACATCTTCAGGCAAGTCTGTAGTGTTCTTTGTTTTCTGTACCTTATCATGGAGTACCTTATCATTTTTATTACTGACAATTTCTTCCTGACTAGTAATGGATCTTGATCTGGACAATTTGCTCCAAGTTCCCAATTGACTATAGACTTTATTCCTGCTCTGAGAATCAAATGAAATCTCACCAACTTTGTTTTGATTATCAGAAGTTTCACTTGCTGTCTCTTCATCAAGAGAAACACTCCCTGTAACAACATAAGAAATTTTCTTTCCCATGTGGTCTTTAAGACCATCATGTCTTTTTCTTGTTTTCTGTGAAACTGGGATTGCTACACTGTGATTGTCAAAATGAGAATTTGCTTCAGTTGTGCACATGGTATCCATATTTTTCGTTTCGGTCTTTAGAGCTGTTATACAGGCTCCTGTCTTCCCTTTTCCTGGTCTAATTTTATGGCTCATGCAAGTACTTCCAAAAACATCACAGACTGCTTTGTGATGCTGAAAATGCATTCTGAGAACCTTCTCAAAGCTCAACTCACCACTCACAATCTGCTTTTTGACATCAGTTTTGTAGCTATCAGGAATGTAGGATTTGGCATCAGAATTAGGGAAATTTTGCACTTGCAATTGCTCTTTAACTGACATGACCAGGCCCATAATATCTTTAGCAAGCTGTTCTTTTTCCTGCTCTTCATTTTGAAGTGAATGACTGTAAGCATATAGCTTCTCCACGGCTTCCTGGCACAACTGATTCACCTGATTAAGGCTTTTGCTCTCTCCATACAGCCGCTGGTGCACTTTTGCAAGGGAGAAAGCTGCTTTGATAAAACTGTGGAGCTCTTGTTTGCTGGTGACTGGTTCCTTGTCCTTCTTGCTCAGTAGACCAATTTCAAAGGACTCCTTTGCTTGGGATAAATAAAATGCTTGCTTTTCTGAAGGACACGCACTTGAACAGCTGTAAGTCAGCAAACATGTTCCACGGATGTTCTGAAAGATAAGTACAATGGAAATGAATAGGATTTTGTCAAATTCATGTGCCAAATATACAAATCCTTTAAAAACCTATTTCAGCATGTAATTAGAAAATTGTTTTTTTCAATAATTTCCAGTTAATTATATTTTCTACAGTTAGTGAAAGATATTAGATGTATTTATTTAGCATATATTTATTTAGTATAATGTTTTCAATCACTGCTCATCTTTGTAGAAAACGGAAACTTAGAAGAATACACTGTAAAAAATATTGAAACAGCATAATCAGAATCAAGCAACGATGGGTATAACTACAACAGATAAAACATACAAAACAAAGATATAAAACCCAAATTAACTCAGTCAATCTTGGCTAGTAATTCATATGGAAATTGTAGTCCTGAAATTTGAAAGAAACCAGGTTTTCTACCCAGCATCAAAGAAAGCAAGATCCTTCAACAGTATCTAGTAATGAATTTATTCATGTTATTTAGAGCTATATGTTGGCTACCTGGACCTTAACATGATCTTACAGTTGAAGGATTGTACTATCTATGGTGTTGGAATGACTGAAGAGGAAGGGCAGAAAGAAACAGCCATGTATTACATATAGACTTGTCTAAAAGATTCATTTGCCCCAGAAGATAAATTAATTTTATGGAACTTAAATTAATCATGTCTTCTTAATTTCAACATTATTTATAACTAAATATGGATTTAAACAAGACACTACATTTATAACTATACTTATTCTAAGGGAAATGCCAGTGAAATAAATGGAACATGCTTCTAGGTATATTTCTGACTGCAATATTAATTCCAGACAATAGCAAATATTTTAAGTGATAGTTGTTTAGAATGAAAAGCTTTAATCCAGTATATGTTCAGGCTGCATCTTAACTTTCTCCTTTATATTTCATTCATTTCATCTGCACTAGAAATTCAGATTGTAATCTGAATCAGAAATATAGATAGGCAGCAGCATATTATAACAGTAAGTGACAAAGGCAGCTGTAAAGAATTTTCAGGACTGGAAGGAAACAGAAACACTGAACATGGTACTTACTACTGCGGTGAGCACAAACAATGGCGTGAACTGGCTCAAGACTGCAGCCAGCTTGCAAGCTTCAGCAGCCGAAAGTAAATGATGGTCAAACTCTCTAAGAAGGTTCTGGTAAACCAGCAAGAAGAAAACGTACATTTAGAGATACTTCTTTTGTGTGTTTTAAAAGCCTACTCTATATGACACTGATTCAATTGCATTGGTTGATTCAGAAACAGTGTATGATAAAAAGGATAGGCTTGAATTATGAAATATTTTTCATGAATGTGGAGCTGAAGATTGCTAAATGTGTCAAAAGCAGTATATGACAGAAATAAAGCATGTGTACGGATAAATGGAATTCTTACAGAATGATTCAGTATTGAACTGGGAGTAATACAAGGAAGTGTAACGTCATCTTATTTGCTTAATGTATTTCTGGATAGATATATAAGGAATGCTTGTAGTATGTTAGATGGGATGGGACATTAATGTATGTGTATTTCAGTAAACAAATGATGCCATGTAATTGCCTGAGAGCCTGAAGTGATTTGTAGTGAATGCTATATACAGTGTATGATGCAATCAGGAATATAGATCTCAAAAAATTAATTTATTACAGGTACCTACATTTGACTTAGAAAATGGAGTGAACAATCGCGAAGTACATATAACTGGCAAAAACTAGAGCAAGTATTTGTCTTCTCATATACCATTTACTAAAAATGGAACAATGAATGGATTTTAAGTGAGAAAAATGCTAGTAGAAAGGTAGTGGGTGCTATACGATTGGGTGTAAGGAAAGAATATTGGTTGAAACAAGTGAAAAATGGCTATGTATAACAGCCTTCTGCCTACTTTATTATATGAAAGGGAGAGGGGTACATGCAGATAAACATAAAAGGAAGTGGGAATGGGGAACTTAAGAGGTATGCATTGTAAAACAAGAAACATAACTAATGGTCATGAATGAATGGGTGATGCATGAATGTAGCTTGAATACAAACATGTATAACTGGTGTAAAAAAAAGATTGGTCATACAGTGAAAATGATGAGCTTCAAACACAAAACAAATATATGAAACAAAGGTGAATGGGTTGAGAGGAAGGTTGGATGGAGTTAATGACAGTCTCAAAAAGAAAGAGGTGAGAAGTTTAAAGAACGAAAGGCAATGTATGGACTGTATGGATATAGTAGAAGCAAGAATGGTTAGCAAGGATAGAATGATATGGAATGATATGGGCATAAATTAGTTTTAGTTATGTTTCCTTTCCTTTTTCTTATTTCAGGCCTTTATTTCCTTTGGTTTACTATTGTTTACTCCCTGCACAATGCTTGTTCCAAAAAGTATGTATGTATGGCAATTAGCTAAATCAGGTTCACCTCTGCTGCAAAAATAGTTACCAGGCCAAGATGAGAATTGTTTTTAAATCTGATGTAATCATCTTCACTCATGGATATAAAGATGTCAGCCAAAATACCCAATGAGGTAGCTATACCCTAAAAAGAACACACAGAAAAAAATGTATGTTTCTTTGTTTCTACTTTAGGTTATTTCAAACATGTATACTTTTATTCAAACTTGAAAGAAGGGAAGAACATCTAAGGCTCTTTATCTACCAAATTCTTAGTGGGACAAGAACAATCAGCTTTTTTCTCTAGTCATGAAATACTAAAAGAAGATCTACTTATAAAGAAAATTTGCTTTTTTGTTGCAACAGATTTGCAACAAACTATATTGTTCCATTTGTGAGCAGATCTGGTCATGAAGACTACAATAAATCTGGACAATATGAAGTAGATGAACAAGATGAACTCTGCAGACACCGGTAAATCATAGAGAACTGTGATTCTAGGTACTTAAAATTTTGTGCCTGCTGAAGCACTTCAAGATTAATTAGGCATATCAGTATTTTTTGCAGATGAGTGGAAAGCTGAAGAATACTAATAAACTAACTCATATTACAGACGTAAATATAGAAATAATAACAGGAATGTATTTAAATTTCACAATTAATTCCCCATCCAAATCACCTGTAGTTTTTCAATTACTCCAAATCAGTAACTTCTCTTCAATTGATTTAACTCTAATTAATTTTCCACACAGATCCTGTTCCAAATTAAATTTGCCTTCAATTAATCACCCTGTTTCATCTTGAACGAAATTACTTCTAGGTATAAACTGTAGAGCCATACTTTAGTGGTGGTGTTGAATATGCCTGCATGTGTGCATGCATCCATGAGAAAGAAAGGACAAAGTGCCCACATTCATCTAAGAACTCTGTTTCTTTCTCTTTGATAAATGCATCTACAGTATATAAACCAGTCTCAAAATTTCAACAGCTATTATACTTTTTAAAAGCAGAACAAAGAACAAAATTGTTCCTTAAGATTTGCAACATCTTAGATGTCAACTGCTCCAAAACCAAAGGCTTCAGAGAACATGGAATTTTGCCTCTTCAATATAAGCAGTTTTATGAAGGTGTCTGTCTCTCTGTATTCAGTTGAATCTATGAAATCAGTGTGTAATGTGTCCATTTTTAATTTGAGCTAATAATCACAGAAAATGATATCCAGCTCCAACCTAGTAATGCCCTGGGTAGGGAATATTCAGGGTTTTTAAAAATTGCATTAATCACCTTCTTATCTGGCTGCGGAAGTGTAAAATAACCCAAAATTGAGGCCCAGATCAGCTCTGCTGCTTCATACCACATCCCTGAAATAACAGCACACATAAAATGTTCATTTTTAAAATATTTATTTTTCAAAAAAGAGTTTTGCTAGTGATAAATGTTGGAGCCAGTTCACAGGCTCTGATAATGACAGGGGTTGAGCATTTCATGATAGGAACTAACACTCTCAATTAGTGTTTATTAATAATGTATTTGTTATCATTTCCAAGAATGCATATTTTACATTACAGCTATTGTAATCAGGATGGGGCACATAGTTACAAAAAGATCAACCAAAGAGCATATGCAGTACCCATCATATCATGTTATGTACTACAAGATGCATTTCATTTTCCAGAATATGGAATAGACATCCTTCTCAGAATTTCAACTATATATTTTATTTTTTTCAATTAAAAACATCATCCCAGTAATGGAGAAAAGATGGCAATTACATTTCAACACATTGCAGAAGAGGCTGTGTATTGGTAATTACACCAAATCTTCATATTTTTGTTAAGAAGTATTTCTCAGCATGAAAGCTTTTACTCATACTAGAAGATAATTTTGTTTGTGAGTATGTGTGCTTTCAAGTCAGTCCTGAGTCTTGGCAACTACACGGACAAGTCCATGCTGTTTTATTGGCAACTGTAGGTGGCTTGCAATTGCCTTCTTCCTACAGCTGGCAGGGAGTGATTGGCCCAAAGTCATCCAGTTGGCTTTTGTGCCTATGTCAGGATTAGAATGCCAGTCTCCCAGCTTCTAGACCAGTATCTTTAACCACTACACTAACTGGATCTCAGGAGACCACTGCCGTTTTGTTATTAGTATTATCATGTGCAACTTCTTGTCTCATTAACTATTTGTTTCTGCAGATGTTATCATTGGGTTTTCCACCAGGTCTGTCCAAGTGAAACAGTTACAGTGCAATCTATTCCAAAGTTATAGCTCATGAGATCATAAAAAGTGAGACTGTTGGATTTATCTAGCAAACCTACCCAGTTTCTGTAGAATCTGTCCTCTGATCTGTATACAGACTGATTGAACAAGAATACGATCACTTTCTTTATAGTACTTCCATACTCCTAAAAAACAAAAGGAAAAGGTCAGTTAAATATCATTCAGAGCTTTGAAGATGAGGAATCAGAATAGTAAGATCAAAAGTTGCTCAAAAGTTAATACTCAGTTAAAGTTAACAGTCCTTGTTTTACAGTTACTCATTCTGTAACTTAAGCTCTTGGAGACATTCAAAGACATAAATATATGATTATTTTATGCCTTCAATGACATAAATTTATTTTGGGATTATAATTACAGTGATATTTGGTTACATTATATATTTCTAGAAAGCTCCATTCATTAGCACAGTGAATATATTGCAGATCTTCAGTGAGCCAAAATAGTTATTAAAATGACAGGAACACATTAAAATTGGTTCCCAATAGACCTGACATGGAAGGTGAAACATGCAAAGCTGAAGAAGCAAAGACCAAAATGGGGTTTTCCTCCCACCAAATCCCTTTATAATTTAAGGAAAATGCATCTAAAAATTATTTGCCTATCCCAAAGTAGGCCATAACTAGTTTTTATAAATTAAAATGGAAAGATGTATCAAAAACATTATTTATGTACCTGTTGCTCCACTGCCAATAATAAGACTGCTAAGAATATATTCAGCCTTCAGTAATTTACCTAGAAATATTAAATATATATTTTTGTTATAATCAACATGATAGGGCAATGCCACTTCATGAATAAGGTTCCTTTAGCTGAAATGATCACCCAGGGTAAATACAGACAGCTGTGTTGTTACACCTACAACTATACATGTGGATCAACTTTGTGGTATTAATTTCCCACCACACTCAACATAATCACAGGTCTTTTTTTAAATAACTGTAGCTTCCCTTTAGCCCAAAGTGGCATATGGGGAACTACTTCTTAACTTGAACAATGGTGCTCTTGTAATGATTGGGACCCACCTTAAATTAGGCTGTAACCAAGCAGCAGCTTTAGTTAGAGACTAGTGATATAGATGGTCTTAGTCTCACCCAGTTGAAGCTGCACTCCTCTACTGGCTTATTTGGGAGTAAGCCCTATTGAACACAATATATTAAACAATGAGAGGGCAAGTACAGCCTTGAAGTGTTTAGTTTTTTTATATATAGGATCAGATTCATCCAAACAAATACTTTGTTCTATTTGAGGTTTTATGCTCTAGATATGTTACCTTGACTGACACTGGATTTTAAAAATGAACAAACTGAGAGCTCTCTCTTTTTTGCTGACATATCTATTTCTCAGATTTCCCATGAGAATGCTAAAAAATCCTAATATTCCCACTTGTATTGGAATGAAGTTATTGAAAGAAGATTATAATTTCGTTAGTTTACCAAGCCACTGAAACAAAAGCTAACCGATTGTTTTAGCTTTCCTTCTTAACAATAATCAGAAATATATTCTATATGTTTGAAAAAGTACTACAATGCCATTTATGTTCTTTGCACAGAGCAAAGGAAAAAAGTCTCAGTCTATATAAGTTTATTGCACTATAGTATTTGCACCCTTGAGTTATGTGGGTTGTTTTTTAACCCCTTAAATGCAGTTTGAATTGTACACAGAAAATATTAGAACTGTGTAATCTATTTTAAGACACCCCTGTTCTGAAATACAGCAGTTCACATATCGGTATCTAAAACAGCAGGAAGCAGCCACATCTAAAAACAGGAGACAAAAGCTCCAAGTACTATTTTCCTCGTTCTTTCACAATTTTGTCCTGTTTTCTTCCCCATTAGAAACTCTTTATACCATGCACTTTGGGTCAGCAAAAAGAGGTGGAAGAAGATTACTATGTGGCTGACAGGAAAAGGGTATCAGTTTGTTTGTTTTTAAAAATAGAATTGTGGTAATAGAAACATCACCTTTAGAATGGGACAATCTATCCTCTTGAAAGTCAAGCATCTTCTAATTAGAACTGGGCTAAGAAAATGGAGGAAGGGTCAGGGGGCTTGCAGACATCATTTCATTACCTGAATTCACAGAGATGCGAGCCTGACGGATCACCAACTGAGGAGCAATTGGTACTGTAGGCTCCAGCTGATGCAGCCTTTTGACAATTTGAAGAAGCTGGCTGGAACCATCAACCCAATATAAAAACCGGTCAACCAGGAACATAATAGCTGCTGCCATCACATAGTCTCTGTTGGCAATGGAGGTTTTTAAGTAAACCTGAAAAGAGGACCAAATGCATATGTGAGTAGGAACAAACTGCCCTAGGGAGCTGTTTCTAGGGGACCGTCCATAAAGTGCACCATTCACGAGGAGACAGAGAGGGTACCAAACTGCAACATTTGTTTGCTTATTTCTCTGAAAGTTGTCCATGCTTCCCTTGGACTGCAGAAACTCCCAAGGCAAAGCAGGGAAGTACTGCATCCAATGCAGCAAAAGAGTAGAAAAAGTGGAAAGGGACTTAAAAGAGACATTACAAAACGTGATAGACATTTTCTGTATGGCAGCCTGCTATTTACCTTTGTGTGCAGTGACATTTATTTTTGTAGTTTTTCCTGTTCATTCAGCTTCTGAACTTAAAGTTAAGTGGTGCTGATAAACTTATGTAAACAAATGTATAGATTGTTCTAAGTCATGATTGGTTTAGTTTGATTAAGCCACTGTTGCTGGGTTCACAGATAATGCAAAGACATAAACCATGGTTTATAAGCTACAGGGACTGAATTCACACTATAGGCTAAGTTAAGCCACACTATGGCTTAAACAGAATGTGTGAGCCTAGATATTAAGTTAGTCTAGAACTAAGAAAGTTAAATTTGGTTCTCACTAAAATCAGTGGGATTTAAATTATGGACAATGTATCCTACAGATTTTAATGAGAACTAAAAAGCAAAAGCAGTATATAGTAAGAGAAATCAAATGATCTGTTTTGTTAAAGGATGGAAGCAAAATGGACTTTAATAGACAGATATATATCCTCTTCCTAATGCATTTTGGGAAGAACCTGGGCCCATTCCATCCCTAAAAGGTAAAGGTAAAGGTTTCCCTTGACGTAAAGTCCAGTCGAGTCCGACTCTAGGGGGCGGTGCTCATCTCCGTTTCTAAGCCTTGGAGCCGGCGTTGTCATAGACACTTCCGGGTCATGTGGCCAGCATGACGACTCGGAACGCCGTTACCTTCCCGCCGAAGCGGTACCTATTAATCTACTCACATTTGCATGTTTTCGAACTGCTAGGTGGGCAGGAGCTGGGATTAACAACGGGAGCTCACCCCGCTGCGCGGTTTCGAACCGCCGACCTTCCGATCAACAGCTCAGCGGTTTAACCCGCAGTGCCACCGCGTCCCTACTGTCCTAATATTTATATTTCAGAATAATTTGCTCAGATTTGTAGCCATGCATATGTCTGCAGGGAGCATCAATGTTTTGGGGCTTCAAGAGTGAAGGCACTCTCAGTGCCCAAAGGAATGCAGATTCAGAGCAGCCTTCTCAGATTATTGGGCAAGCCCTTGTGATGAAGGAGCCCTAGCTAGAGCTTTCATGCCTAGTTCAGAACATTTCATTTGTAGGAAAAGCTTCAACGGTTGTGTCAGTGGGCCTTCAGACAAACTTTAATAAGGAACAGTTAAGAGGAATTGGTCTTAGCACACAGCAGCTCCTACCCAAACTTGTTTGAGCTTGGAAGCTAAACTGGATGAGGTCTGGTTAGTACTAGATGAAGTTTGGCTGCCTGAAAGCTTTACCACAAAAGATCCAAGAAAGAAAAAAATTACAAGGATGGATCAATCAATATATATGAAATATAGGAGTGATAAAAATTACCTCTCAGATTTGGGACCAGCTGCTTTTGTTAGTATATCAGGAAAGAATTATGGCCTATGATTTATTTTTAAGTCCTTAATTTATTTAAGAAATTTATACTTTTTTTAACCAGTTTTTCATAAAGCAAAAGTATACAAATAAGCAATAATTTTAGAAGTGTTTTTTGCTTAATTTCTTTAATAAAACAGAACAAGGAGAAACTGAATAAAACAATTAAAAGAAGAAGAAAAAAAGAAATGCTACAGCAGCAGCAGTAGCACCCGTTGCTATCTCAAACAAGGACCCAGCTCAAAAACAACACTCAGAGAAATTTGAAAGCCTCTTGACAATCAGGTAGAAAAACAGAAGCTTTTTTCACAGAGGAAGAAACATCCTGTCAATACTTGGAACCCTTCTGCTTCCCTCGCGTTGTCTTCGCTTAGGATTTAATTGATCACCAAAAGAAATGATAGAGGTAGAATATCCTTTGGCCCACAGGGTCAGGGGTGTCCAACTGGTCAGTCTGAAGAAAGTAGCGTCATATGGCAGACCCTACCTCTTTGCATTGTGATATCACAGCAAGAGCGGTGGATCTTACAACGGGACAGTGTGATGCTCCTTTTGTCCTTTTGACAAAAGGACCCAAAGCTGTGGACAACCATCTCTTCACTAAGTAAGCGCAAGAAGACTATCTTCCAGTCATGAGGATTTCACTAAATGTTTCTTCTCCTTGTAAATAAATTTTGAAAGCCAACTCCCTGTCACCATACTGAGGGAAATTTTCCTGCAGGGTATTAACAGGAATGCAGAGTATATGTTTACTCACAAGATCAGGGTGTCAATTACTTTGAAGTGCTCTTCAGATGATTCAGGCATTAAAAAAACTGACTCTTTTTGAGGATACTTTTTTAAAAAAAATAAAAGGCTGCGATTGAAAGGGATTCCCCTTTCCCTGGAACACATGCTTTCCACCATGGGAGGAATCCCCCTCTTGAAGCACCTGTAAACTGACACTGCCTAGGTACAAATTCTTCACAGTGCTCCTACCATATGTATAGGCGCTGCCTTCATTGCCTAATATATTTTTCCCCTTTGCTCCTTGCCTTCCTTTAAGAAACTGAAACACAAAAGCATGGGAGAGGGTGACCTGCCAAACAAAAGAGCCTTTGAGTTCCTAGGAAAAGGAGATGTGGAGAAGGGTAGGAGGAATCCAAGTGGCCCTATTATTTCCACTTGCACTAATTAGACATTTTTCTGTCAGCTATTGAGCACTGCTGAGAGGCCAAACTCACTGAATTCATTTCTAAAGTGTTTACAGAAGTTTGCATCTGTTTGTGTCTCTTCAGGAGGAAAATAAGCACTTCAATAGCATTGTGAAAAAATCTAAACCAAGTTTCCCTATTCTGGAAGGCTGGGCAGCTGCATAATTTAACTCTCTGCTTAATGCGGAAACCTCTTGTATCCCTCTTCAAAATCAAGTTGACATAAAATAAGGCGAAGTCAAGACAGGGGAAGAATATTGCCTATTTTTTTTCTTTCCCATAAGATAAGGTGGCACTTCACTCTGATAAATTCAGCTTGGTATCAATTGTTGTTATTATAAAACTGTTTTTCCATCTCCCTCAACAACATGCTAAGAAAATGTTTGACTATTTTTTTGCCTATCAAATCAGCCCTTAGTCCACAAGAAAACTGTAAAACAGATGTAAGACCTCTTCTCCCTAACAAATATTCAAACATTATCAAACAAAATTTAAGGCAAATTCTGAGGACAAATCTGTAGCAATTGAAGGGTGTAAGGATCATTTCACACATGAAGCCTAGATAAGGCAACTAATTTCTTCCTCCCAAGATCGTTTGCAGAGATTCTAATAAAATTGTTTCTTACAGGCCAGGACACTAAATTCTGTCCAATTCAATTTTGTTAGTCTCAAAACCTGTAATATATGCTTGGTCCGCCATAAAGTTGCCAGCATTTCTTGAAGAAACTGTGTGCTTCTGGAATCATCCTCTTTTGACAGATCCATGCTGAGTTATAGCAAAGCTTCCTTCTCTTTTTACAAGCATTATCATGCAGAAGTATGATGTAACTGGAAGGATGGTAGCATAATTCAGATGTTCCTATTCACATATAACAAGAAACTGTAACGAGACTTGCGTTCACCTTGTTGATGCTTATGAAGGGGCTGAAAGCTTCCCTTTTAGGTAATTTCAGTTTTGGCTTACATTCAGACAATAAACTGGGATTGGATTTAACAGTGTTTAGGAAAAACAAGCCATCTTCATAAACTATTTTTTCACTTTCTCTAGCTAGAGTTTTAAAACTAGCCACAATCTCTAGGAATTTGTAATTTGTAATCGTAACTGAAAGAAAAGCAACTTCTTGTGTTGCAAACAAATAGTGTCTATGTATAAAGCTGTTGATAGAAAAAGGTAAAAAAATATGCTGATCAATTGGAAATGCATGTTATATCCTTACACATTATATCAAATACATGATTTATAAAATTCCCTCCACATATGCGTAATATGAAGCTAGGAATATCCAGCTTTTATGTGACTTTTATGTGGAATTATCATGATTTTTGAAATCTATCACACGATGATCCATTACAGATTTCTCAAATCACAAGTTAAGGTAATGTCTCACAAGTCAGGCTCAACTCCTGGAGACTATATGAGCACATTCATACAATTTCTTTGCACTAGTACAGAATTAATTTCTTATTGCCTTCTTCCATGATTTTTCAAGTTCCCAGTCTAGTTTACAGATATTTCCTGTGGTCTCCGATCCAAATATAAATCAGGTCTGACTCTACTTAGCTTTACCAAGTTCAGGTAAGTGCTGCCACCTGCTGTGGCAAAATGAGTTTGTATTATGTTAACAATACCAAACTACTGTATAGCTGTTCTTAAGTCCCTTACAATGGGCATAAACCAGAGCACACTGTTGTGTTAGCGCTTCTGTATTTTAATACCCCCATTTACTATATAATCTCAGTATTCTTTTGCTATTTTTTTTTTAAGAGAAAGTACATTTTTGACCTCACCACAGTTTTGTTTCCAATTCCACACACGTCCCACATCCCCATGGAAAAAGTAATTGGTACATATGGATACGTATAATGTATCTCCACCAAATTAGTATAATTTCAAATAAACCAATTCAAAATTCTAATTGTAATATTTATGTCAAAAGATAATGTATAAACCATTGATTCAGTGAATGAGAAGAATAGCCCAACCTTAAAAAAATAGAATGTAAAGATGGTGGATGGGTGAAAGGGAAAAAGAAGTTTTTGTATTCATCAAAGCTAAAGAGAGGAATAAATATGCATTCTGCTTGAACATCTGTTTCCATAGTGCCCAATGTGTGTATGTAATTGAATTTAGGGCATAAAAGGAACTTCATGGCTGGAAAACCGAAGAACGTACAAATGGAATTAGGTTTGCAAAAGATTTCTATATCTTAATTAAAATGCATCTGGGTATGTGTGCAGGTTGGGAATTAAAAAATGGTTTTCCCAAAGAACTTTTTCTAAAAAGCTCTGAGAGGATGAATATGCTGTTTTCTACTTCCTTCTTTAAAATGGCTTAAATCCTCCCAGCATTATACCTTTATGGTTTAAGTTTTAGCGTCGAGTCCAATGCTACAACATCAAGCATTTGCCAGAAAACCCCCTGCTTCCTCAGAACTATCTGCTCTAGCAATTGTTACCAATGTTGCAAATACAAAATTGCTTGTGCATACAGTAGTAAAGTAATGAATGGAATGGAAACAGAAGATAACAGGAAATCTCAATGAGCAAGAATTAAACGTCTCCAAAAAGAATATGCTTTTCTTTCTCCCATGCCTTTTCTTTCCTTAAATATTGGTAGTTGTGATTACATTTTCTCTAGTTTTCCACTGAAGTTCCCACCACTTTATCATCACAAAACCCCAGAAAGGCAGGCCAGGCTGAGAAAGTAAGTAAGCGGCACACAGTCATCCAAATATTTTAAATAAGGATTTCCATTTAACATCCAAAACTCTAACTATTTATGTTACACTTAGGGCTACCAGATTCAGGCTGCAAAAAACTAGATGAACACTAGATTGCAGCAAGAAGTTGGAATTGTCTGTATCTCTTTGCTGCCATCTAATTGTTGTTTATATTTTTGCAGCTTGAAAGTGATAGCCCTAATCACACAGACCTTGTGGCTTTATCTTATAAAATAAGACTGAAATTCTTGTTCAGTTCCGTATAACACAAGAAAATCCTTTAGCAGAATCAAGATTCCATAGAATGCAACTGATAAGAGTTCATTATCATAGATAGGAAATTAGCTGCACAATGGCACCTTGAAAAGAGACAAAAAAATAAAAAAGAATGTTGCTTTGGCCCCTGAATCATGTTCAAACATATAACTTAGTTATCACTATTAGACTAAGGCAGAAATGGACATGTGACCTTCAATGGTTATTGAATGCCAACTTCCATCACTTGCAGTCAAGTGAGAGATGATGGAATGGTGTCAATTAACATGTAGACAACCACATGTGCACTTCTGTATAAAACCAATGATTTGCATCAAGATGCTATTCTTACATAGAGTCAGAATATTTTCTACAGTGAGAATAAAGGAGACAGTTGGGCGGCTGGGGAAAGCTCAAGCTGTTTTATTTAATGCAACAAAGAGATACTGCTGTGAACTATGGAATGGGCCCAAGTCCTGTAGCCTAATCTTCTTCCACTCTTTTGTTTGAACCACTCCTCTTAAGTTCTAGTTCTAATTTGCTTATCTTGTTTATGTTACACTCTTGTGTTGCAATTATTCTTCTTATGCCAGGTCCCTCTTTTCTTAGGAACTCCTCCCTGTCTTATCTGTTTCCAGAAACTAAGCAGCAGAGCCAATGGAACCTAAAGTCTTTTGCTGGTTCTGATCCTGTATGTCATAATGGCAGCTCAGCCACTCACTACTAGAGGCTTAATCGCCATCACCAAGTCCTTTAGAAGTTTAGAACAGGAGTACTAATAGCCAGCTGCTTCTGCATTATAGCTCTGCAAGTTACGCTTTCTCATTAATGAATGTGCAAAACCCCAAATACTCTTCTAGAGTGTCTCAGGAATCTTAGTTTCAGAAGTGTGCAGATTTAACCACAGTACATGTATCTTAGTTGCATCAAGAATTATGAGTTTTTGGCAACTCTAGCTTGTTTAAGATGTGACCACAAAGCTCTTGACTAGAAGCTGGGACTAGAATCAACACCTGGCTATCAGATAGTTAGATTCCCAAATAGGGGGCATTAATGGGGCCTCTTCTGGCCCATCCTTTGAAGCTCCAGGGAGCTGCCTCCATTTTGTAACTTTTTTTTAAACTTTCTAATACCAAGACAAGGTATATATAGCACAGTGGTTGAGGCTTAGATTAGAACCACCCAGTGGTTGAGACTTAAATCAGAAAGACCAGGTTCAAATTCTTCCCAAAGCACAGAAACTCATTGGGTGGCATGGGGCAGTTACTAGCTTTCTGCCTAGCTACTCAACATAACTATTATAGTAAAAACTGTAGAAGGGAACTATATTTACAAAACTGAGATCCTGGAAGAAAGGCAGAATATAAACCTAACAGACAAATAAAAACAGCCTGCATAATTTTTAATGATGATTATGCTCGCCCCTGTGGATATTCTCTCCTGAAGTGGAAAAGCAGAAAAAAAGTAGGAAAAAAGTTAAAAAATAACAATTGAAATAAATAACTGCAGCAGATATGAGTAAAAAGTGAATGTTGAAGAAACCCTAAGTTGATAGTTAAAATTCAAAAAGTTTGGGGTTTTTTGAATGATTATGACTGTATATTAAGTTTTCTTAGTGTCCAAAGAGACCATAATTTCTGCATTTTATTTTCAGTTTAAGTTTATTGAATCAAACATTTGTTATCAGATACCTTAATCTGAATTTATATTGACAAATAATGAGAATTACTTCTGAATCACCAAAAGAATTCATGAAAAATTGTGCTAAGAGTTACCATATCTTTTCTTCCTTTCAAATTCTTAGCTAAAAGTTCAACAGTGCAAACCATGATTAAGAGAAAAAATATTGCAGGGTACACCTCTCAGTCAACCAATTTTTTAAAGACTGGTAAAACCAACAGATATGGGATTCTCCCCCCATCCCCACCCTCTGCCAACTCCCCAGTCTGTTTCACGAGCCTTCTCATTCTGCTTGTTTTGTACAAAAGGGTTCTGCAGCCAATGCCAAGCTGAACTGTTTAAAAGGCTGATGTAAGGAGTCCTGATTGCTTTGCATACTCAGCCAAGCAATGGTCTGCAAACAAAGCTTTGCTTTTAACAATGCAAGGCTAAGTCAAATTTTCAGACAGGAGACCCAAGTGCTCTCACAAAGATACTTTGAGATCAGGGAAGCTACTCAAGAAGTAAGATGCTGCATGCTGTGAATAAGGACCACAAAATCTGGCCTTCCAGAATAATAAACACTTCATTCAAGGATCCCAGAGCATTTACAAACACTGGTTCATTCTGGTGGAGAGCTTATTCTAAACTCACCACTTTAGAATAAACCCAGACATAATGTGTTAACTGTTTTACCCAACAATGCCAACAAAGGGTTATTTCTGTTTCTGGGAGAATTAATCCCTCAAATCATATGAAAATAGGAAATACAGAATTTCATTTTTTGCTGTCAAGCTGTAATTTTTTTTAATAAATAAAATTCAACCAAAAATCTGGTTATTTAAAAGCAAAGGGGGAAAAAAAGCAAAGCAAGAAGGGAAAAGGCCTTTCTTGACTAATACTAATAATATGGGTCAAAGTGTCAGTCAAAGTACGATTAAAAGGAAAACAAAAAGAAGTGTCTCTTTTCTCCTGCAGTACAATAGTGCTGGAATATAAATTACCAACGGAACTGAAATAATACTTCAAAGCCCACAGGGAAAGGAGCACAGTATTTGGGAATCACTTCTTTTGGTATGATGAAACCATGAAAATGATGGTAACCCACAAACTTTGGGACACTTGGGTGAATAGTTTCAAACTAGCATGAGATGGGACCAAGAGTCCTATAGTCTGTAACCCCACGATCTGCTTTGTTTTGCTGGGGCAGCTGCAGTTATCAACAGATGTTTCAACAATAAATAATTGGTATCATCCCAGAAACGGTTCATCTACCTGGGGTGAGAATATAATGTGTGCAAACATGGCTTTGCTATTACAGCCACATTAATCTCCTATCTATCCAGGTTTCTCAGGGAGTTTACTGCAGGTGTTTATCCTAGAAGGGAGCAGACAAATGCTTTTGAGTTTGGGGGCTTTGTGGGCATTGTCAAAGGGTCAGCCTCCACCATAAATTTCTGTCTAAGGCCACACACCAGAAAGGAAAAGAGAAGAAAAAAAAGAAAAAAGAAAAAAAGCGGGGGGTGGGGAGGGAAGAGGTAGAAAATAGCCAAAACAAATTCAGAATCACAATAAAACTCCACTTAGTGCCAGGAATTTGTAAAACAGCAACAGAGCCGCCCTCCTCTGTCAAGGCATGTAAGTTACATCACCCAAGTTAAATCCATTTGCTTATGGAGGGGGAGAAGAAGAATGACTTGGTATCGATTGAATGGAACTTTAACTATTTTAAATCTCAGGCTAGCACGGCATGCTGTCAATACTGAGCCCCTTGCTGTAATATTCCATTTGTGCCCACTTGGAGTCTTACATTTAGCAAATTTTGCTTGGTTAATGGTCCACAATCCTTTGGATAAAGCTTGGAAATACATATCCATGCAAATGCTTTAGCTGAATACAGCAGGAAGTGGGCAGCATTTTCTGTAAAAGATGCTACCAATAGGATGTTGGATCCCTTGAATGGGAAGGATCCAAATAAAAGATTCTGGAGTGTAACAGGAGCATGCCAAATAGGAATATCTTATCTCTATGCATTTGCCTAAAAATGTAGTAAAGGCACAAATGAGCATCAAGTGGAATTCTTTTGTTAGAGAATTGCTCCAGGAAATTTGCTATCCTGATGAATTTTGGATAGTAGGACTGTTCAAGAGATTCAGCTTCAAACGGCAAAGCATGATTTGGATCATGAGTAGGTGTATATGAAATATCTGTCGGAACACCTTAAAGCAACTGCCTTTTTGTCTGGGCTTGTGTGGCTGCCCATTATGGCTGTTGTGCAGTTGCTGGAAAAGATATGTCTGGTTTAAGGGGTTCCTGACAGGTGCTTCATGCACACTCACAGGACTTTAAGTCACATGTTGCCCTTTGAATGGATTTGATTTCATTCTTCAGCATGAGATGCTTCTTGAAGAGATGCTTCAGATGAGATGCAAGAGGAGGCTTAATTAATGCTGTTGGAGCTGGGGAAGGTGGAAGAAAGAAGAGATTCACATTTCACAGGATATCTTAGTCTGCCTTCTTTTGCACTGACCTGCCGGTATTCAAAAATTGGATAGTCAGGCCCCTCTCTATGTCTTAACTGATGAAGTTATGATTGGTGAAGACCAAAGAAATGGCCCCTCAGTGACTCCTTTTTGGCAGAACAAACTGGCACTCATATGTCCACTGGTGGTCATTTTGTGAATGGGCAAGGCCTCCCAGAAACCTTGTTCTGAAAATGACCATACCAACATGTTCTCAAATTCGAAGTGTGTCCACCAGCCACCATATTCTATATGCTACAACTGATTTTACCTTGGATAAATCACCTATTGAAATATCAAGAAGAAATGTGAGCAACAGTTTTTGGAAATAAAGACCAAAATGGTAATGAATTAAAATGCAAAAAAGATATATAAAATAAAATGCTTGAGTTTGATTTAAAAGGACATAGATTTTTATCAAGTGAAAAGTTAAATGCATTTGGAAGGTAATAGTCTATGACATTCAAAACCCTTCTGGAAGTTGAATAGGACAGTGAAAAGCACCCAATTCATTTTGCTATGAGAAGCAACTGATATCTCCCTTTCCAAATCAAGATGCATATACCCAGGGTTGACCCAATTATTTCAGCACCTAAGACAAAAAAATCCCATAAGCACACTGGATTACAAATATAATAATACTAAATTAGAAAGTATACAAATCTGTTTCCCTTCCCAGATACTCATAATCAGCTGACCATCACCTAGTAGCTTTGAGAATGAAGGAAGCCTCTAAATAAAATGTTTTCAAAATAGAAATATCCTTTTCAAAATTATAACCATAAAGTAACAAATAAAACCCTTTTGCCGATTCTCATCCCAACACAGATCTTAGCAAGCTAACAGCTAACACATAAAATTTAGAATGAAATTCTTTACCTCAAGAAAAAAAAAAAACCTAGCACAAATGGTTTTAATCACTGCCATGATTAACTACCACGGAACTATTATTTCAGAAGAGATTTACCCACTTTGATAACTCAAATCACAATGGCATATATATATGATTATTATTTATTGTTTTATTCACCCCCATCATCTGGGCTGGATAAGGCTATCCTGTTCTTTATCATGCTAACTGATAAAATGTTAGATTTGTGTTTTTCATTTGCATACTTCAAAGTACAACTGATGCACTTGAGTGAATGGCTTCTTTCATCACTTCACTGGAGGAAGTCCCCTTGTGCATGAACCCTGTGCTTACATGAAAACTCATACTAAACTACAGATCAGGTTACATATCTTGCAATATGTGAACAAAATCAAACCATTGACCCCATGTCTTCTGACGACAACAGGAATCAATTTAACCATTGACTTGAATAGAAGTAGGATAGCAACTGTCATGGGGTAGAAGCAACAGTGAAAAATGGGGGGGGGTCACCTGTGTAACAACGACGCTACCATCTGTTGGATCACTGTACATTTAAGAGCTAGTGCAGGTTTCAAGGACAGGTGTCTTTGGTGTCATACCAGTAACTCATGCAGCCTTGCATTGATCATATCTTGCAAATTTGTTTTGTCTTCAAGGTCTATGGCTTGTTTGTATTGCCACCTTTCTGGCACAAAGGGCCACTTCATTTCCTTGGCTTCTTCGATGAGGGTCCTCAAATCCTCAGGGAGTGAAGCTGAAAGGGTCAAAGGGCAGGTAAGTGAGTCAGCCACAAAGGTTACAAGGTGATACCTTTCTTGCTGAAAGCATTCCCTTCCTCAGATTGCCTCTAAGGAACTACAAGCTGCCACTTCTTCCAGCAACAGACCAACAGGGAGAGGGGCTACCTGTCATCAGGTGACCTGTCATCCTCTGCCCTGCAGCTAAATTGGAGCTGTCTGCCATTAAGGGAAGAAATTTAGCAGGAAGAGAAAGACTGGATTATTTCATAGATACGAGCAAATAGCAAAAGGTGGAAAGGAGTGGAGAACATAGGATGCTCACAGGAAACTCATATATTTGGATATAAAATGTTAATGCAACAGACTCATAGCTTGATTGTTCTTCCTTTCAATATTATGGACACAAAATAAATATAGACCATTTCATTATTATTTGATAGATTTATACCCTGCTTCTTCTCCAGAAGTTCAAGGTAGCTCATAAAAATCTCTGTTCATTTTATCTCTGCAAAATAATTCCGTGAGGTAGTTTGGGCTGGTCAAAGTCACCCAGTGGGTTTCCATGGCTGAAGGTAGACTTAAACCTGCAGCTGCTCAGTCTTCGTCCAATTTCTTCAACCATTATGCCACACTGATTCTCAACAAAATTGTTAACTATGTTTGTCAGTTTGCACCCTAAGCTAAGAAATTCAGACAAGCATTTTAGCATCATAATGGCTTGGATCCAGATTTAAACACACTTCTTCTATAAATGGGGCCAGTGCAACAATTTTATCTTCTATCCTGCTGCTCTCTAAATAGTGTTTAGAAGAAAGTGGGAGATACTGAGAAAACTGTCAAAATTTACCATCTCAGCCCAATTATCTAATGAATCCAAGTTCCCTTGATGAAAAGCAGCTTTTCATGGAGACACTACTGTGATACTAGATTAGGATAAGAGATAAATCTGCAACTGGCTGTTATACAGTATGTGATAATTAATTAGAATCTCAAGGAGAGCCAGTGATGTGTAGTAGTAAAGGCACTGAACTAGGATTGGGGAAATCCAGCTTTAGGTCTATCCTCGACCATGGATGTTACTTCTTAATCAATGAATCAGATTTTTAAAAAAATCTTCACTAGAATTCATGTTGACCAAAACAACTTACGCATTGGGAAAATATGAGAACTGTATGAAAAAGTGATAGAAAAGGAACAAACATGGGAGATTAGAAAGCTGGTGCTGCTACAAGACAAGATGAAGCAAATAATATATTTATGACAAATATTAATAATTTTATTTATTATAATTTTAGTATGCTCAATAATGAGCATATGCATTTCATTTCAACAATTAGTGCTCAAGGTGACTTGGATGGTTGATAGCCTCAACGATTATTTAATGGATCATGGAGTTCCAAACTGGAAAGATTCCTTTCCAAATCATCTTTTCCTCTTTTCTCCTCTTCCTCAAATTTTGCCTCATCTGAGCATCACAGAAAATAATGGTAACAAGCTCCTTGTTTTGAATTCACGAACCACAATAAAATATGCTGCACCATTGCTATTATCTTTTAAGCATGACGCATGGTATACTGAATTAATCAATTGCCAAAATGTGTTGTACAACTTTGTGGTGCAAACTCTGCTTCTTAACTACCTGCGTGTGATGTTGCAATGTAAGTATTAAAGAGCAGACCTTGCATCTTTATTTCTTTATTTAATTTTTATCCTGCCTTTATTATTTTTGTAAATAACTCAAGGCAGCAAACATACCTAATACTCCATCCTCCTCCTATCTTGATGTCATGATGCATGTTTCATCGCTGTGGTTAGGTATGGATACCTATGAATCATAAATTCATCATACAGAATATGCTCATACCACACCAGGCCCAATTAATTGCATTTTAAGCCTAGTTTTTGTACAACTTCAACCACTGAATAATCCAAAGCGATAATCTCTGTCACACATTGTGACATTATTAGCATGCCTATTTCTCTGGTCAAGGCAGATTTTTACCCGTATCTCAGCTGAGGATAATTGATCCTAGGATGCTCAGAGTCTCAGATCCTTCACTTCCTGAAGCAGTTCACCTGGAGGGGTCTGTCTAATGAACTGACTATAAAGGCATTGATGCAGCATATCTGGAACTAAAGCGATTATTGATCAAGCTCTGCAGCATTTTGCAGGGGAGGAAGCAAAGAAGCAGCTACCTGATTAGAAGCTGCACAGCCCATCTGAAGAGAAGTAATAAAGCTGAGAGGAAATAGCGACAAGGAAACAAAAGTATCTTTTGTGGAATGAAAAGATATAGGCCCGCTTTTATATAAACTATATCCTTGAATGGTAAGGAACTATAATCAAAGCTGAACATCAGCAATGCACAAACTGTGGCTCAAGAGGCTGTCTCCCCACCCCACAGGATGCAGCCATGGCACTTCTAAAAGGAGTCACCAAAGGAGAAAAATATTAAATGGGGGGAGTAATAATCATACTAAAATAATGTATTAAGTGTAAATTAACTGGCAACTTTTTGGAATATGGCACTGACACAACAAATAAAAAAGACGGCACGCCCCTACTGTACACAAACAATGATTTCTGAATTAGCTGGATCTAAATTTCCTGTTATCATGGCTGATTTACTACAAAGCAGCAAGTACTACTGAAGCATCAGACTAGGTGGGGAGAAACCTCTGATTTGCCTGCCAGACAAAAATAAATTTTTGTAAGAGATGGTGATCATTTAGAGACTTTTAATGAACAAGAAAGCAAACCTCATTCTGATTTCTTGTCTGATATTAAGTAACTTGATCAGGGAGGTATTTTACCACAGGGTATGATGAAGGGTATGATGGCAGTGAATATGGTAAAACTCTTAAGCGACCACTTTGTAATCTACTGTAAAAGCCCAGCATTGTCAGTCATATGAGATTATGCATGGAATTTGGAAAACCTTCTTGCAAATACCAATTGTTTGCAAGTTTCTCTGCCTTCGTTTCACCAAATTCAAGGGGACTTACATGTGACCAAGAGTACATAAGTTTGCACTGTAAAATGATTTAACATTTCTTGTAACATGGTGGGACAGCTTTATCTGGAATAATATATTCCAAAATACTAACAATGCTAGCTTTCTATAGAAAGAAAAAAGCAAAAGGGTTTTGTCATTTTTTATTATTGATAAACTGATCACACCATGAACTCTCCTAGGGAAGGTCTTGCTTCATCATACGGCACACTGGATTAATCTTCCAATATAAGTAGAAATTGTTTTATATGTATCATGTTATTAGCATTTATGAGACTTTGTTCAAAGTATCAAAACACCAGGGAATGTTCTTCTATAAAAGCATCTTGCTCTATTTTATTTTCAAAATGACCTATGTAATGAGAAAGCAATTAAAGAATTCCAAAGTAGGGAAATTTGTTCGTAACAGAGATGAATTTTCAGCAAATGGAAGGGAAGTAACAGGCAGCATTCAGAAGTTTTATGATTATTTTCTTTTTCTTTTCAATAATTTAAATTTATGTGCATCACAAAACTTTGGGAACATTGTTTTTATCAAATG
Organism: Candoia aspera; assembly: GCF_035149785.1. Lineage (NCBI taxonomy): Eukaryota > Metazoa > Chordata > Lepidosauria > Squamata > Candoiidae > Candoia > Candoia aspera. Next base: position 53,098,772 of record NC_086160.1, read on the forward strand.
AAAACTGCCCCTTACAACCTCTGTTTACTGAAGCTTTAAATGAGAACTGACAGCAACTCAATGGTATATAATGTGGCCTCCTGCTCTGCCTGCCTTCATACTCACATCAGGTTCAGGTTCTAGAAACCCAATAATGTTTTGACTGCTAGAAAGAACAGAGCAAGCTGGTGACCTCAGGTGATCAGCTGTCTTGTATCTGATACTTAACACTGGGAACTCACCTCTCAACAGTTGATGCTTGCTTTCCTTGGACTGGTCTTCCACCATTAATGAGGGCTGCTCCAGCATTTGCTTGCATTCTTGCAACAGACGGTTCACCATTTTTTGATTATTCATGATGCACACTCCTGCTCTATTGGAATCAGGAGGAGGGAGTATTCTGGGTGCACAGTGATCAATTACCTAGGAGAAGACACACATTCTAAGTGAAAAGAATCCCTTTCAGGCTGACATACCTGGTGAACAAAAGAAGTAGTGGGGGAGATGATTAACTAAAACATCATCAATTATCTGCAAGGCTCAAATAGGGTAGGATAATAGGATATGTATATGATAGCCTCCAAGGACTTTATTAGAGAAGGGTATGAAATTACTCCAGGGTCCACAAGATAAACTGCAAGACAACAAACATCTCCATGCAAAAGGAGCACAAAGAAAGAGTTTGAAATCCATGGAGTTTTAAAGTCCAGTGAAATGGCCAGCTGGCTTGTGAATACAGAGAATCACTTTACATATATACAACTTCATGGGCTCAAGTGCTCTAAATAGGAAAAAAAATAGCAGGAAGGCATTTTAGCTTTGCATTACAGGAAAGAGCCAGGACGTTAGATACACTAGCGGAGTTCCATCATATAGTCTAAAATATATGGTAATTTTACACACCACACAGGAGTTGGAAGGTGGCAACCTCCACTTTTCCCCCAGCCAATATAAAGGAATGGTTCAACTTCTCTTGCTAAACTGTCATATGTGGATCGATAGCCCTCCTTAAAAAGTGAAATGAAAATGGCATCTTTTTATTGGCTAGAATTCTACAAATTCCAAGCTTATAACAGGTGGGGGACTCCAGGTGGGAAAAACTGCCCCAATTTTCAGCGTGGGGCAGTTTGATTCCCTCCTGATGTGCTGGACTTCATTTTGTGTAATTTCCCAAACAGCATGATCAAAAATGGGGTGATAATGAGAAATGAACCAGGTTGAGGAAGACTAGTCTAGAGATATTCCCTTTGTGACCAGAATGTCATCCTGTCATGAGTTTCTCCACCTTATGAGCAGAACATGAGTGGTAGAGAGAAATGTCATGTTAAATGACATATAACTTGACAAATGACATATGAGTTTTGTCTAATCGTTTGGGAGATCAGGGAAACTCTGAGGTGGTATTTGGCAGAGTTGCTTTGTGTCTTTCATAATGGCTACTTTGACTTATGAAATCAAGTACTAAACAAAATAGAAACAAATGATAGCCAATATGCATATAGGGTTTATAGTGAGGTTAGTTTCTGCTGATTAGGAATCAGATGAATATTTTACACATGAAAAGCTGAATGTGAGGAATATCTTGTTCTTTTATTAATAATAGTAATAATAATAATTTCTTCTAATCAAACATATTATTTAATGAAAACAAATAGTTGCCATCTATCCCTTGACAAGATATTCCTCACAGCTCACTTCTGTAATCCTTATGTCCTCCCTCCTGTATTCTGCAGCAGTGCTTCCATGGAAAGCAACACAGTAGTAAGAAATTGCCAGATCAGCAGTCTATCAGCACACAGGCTCTGTCTTGGCTTGTTTTGCATACTGTTGAGTACAAAAATTCCTACCAAAGTCTCTCTCCTTACAACCCTTCAAGTCATATAACATTATTTCTGATCCAACTTTTTAATAATTCAGGTTCTTGTATAATTATCAAAGCTCTCTCTCATGCACATACCCAGGTCACGTTAAGCTCTCTTAGATGAGTAGGCAACAAAAGCCCTAATGGCACTCAAAAAGGAGAAGCACCCAATAACCAACATCCTCTGCCAACAGTACTCAAATGATATCAGTCTCTTGAGGACACCCATGTGGATATGCAGATATCCATGGGGAAAGTCTTTGGATGTGTGATTGTAAGGATGTTGACTTCCACACAAGCAAGGATCCTAATCCTCCTCCCAGACTATTCTCTGTTCAAGTACTCTCATGTCTTTTGAAACCCAAGGTTCTAATCAAGCAAGTTTTATTTAACTAGACTGACTTCGGTGATTTTATTTGGAATTATGTATTTGTAATTGTTGTCTTCCTTTGTTCTAATTTTCTCTTTCCCCAAATAAACTGATTTGGTTGTATAATTTGAAAGAGGAATATCTCATTAAACCTACAAGACTCCATGGGTTGTAGTATTCTTAAGATTTTCATAGAAGTTCTTATAATTTCTTAACTGATTCTATATGGATTGCATCATCAAGGCTTGAGAAGGGTATATACCCAGTACTGTATCAACAATTAAGGGTCAGCAATCTTGTTAGATACTGATGCAATTGCAGAATTTCACACACTGGTGTGCATGTGCCTCCTAAATTTAAATGGCCAAAAGTTTCACAAATTTACCAATATAAATAGTGCTCTCACCCTGAATCTTGCATATTTTTCCTGAGTACTTCAGGAAGAATGTATTAAAAGAAAATACCATCTTATCACTAAATATACAATTGATGGAAGGCATCTGTTTACATCTTTTATTGATCTTAGCATGGCATTTGACTCCATAAATAGAGATACTTTATGGAAAAAGCTGGCCAAGTTAAATATGGAACCCAGACTTTTATATTTGATAAAGGCCCTCTACACAAATACATGGTTGAAAGTCCATACTGGAGTCAATGGGTCTCTTACACAGAGCATACCCACCCACAAAGGTGTCAGACAAGGATGTATCTTTGTCATGAGTACTGATGGCAAGCAGGAGGGGGCCCCTATCCAGGGGGGAACGTATTACTGAGGAGTTGAGCAGCCATTCAAAGAGACACAGATCAGACCCGCCTTGACTTTTGGGGTTTATCTGTCTGGGTTTTTCCCACGCTTCTTCAGTTTGTTAGGATTTTCTGTCTTATGTAGCAGTAATAAACACTAGAGACCTACTCCTCGTCTCAGCGTGATTCCTGACTGTTAGGACATCAATCCTAACAAACTCCTACTCCCATTGAGGAAAGGGGAGGAAAAATAAAAATAAAGGAGAGACATTTGGAAAATGTCTTCAGAAAACCAAGAAATGCGGCTCGCCATCCAACAATTGGCAGCAGCCCTGCAACAACACCAACAACAAGTAGATCTCCAGATCAACACATTACAAGCTGCCATGCTACAGCAGTTACAACAACCAGCTCCGATTAACCCACAACCGGTGCCAGCAGCAGCAGCTCCGCCAGTAGTCTTGAGATCCCAGGGCAGTCTACCAGAGAAGTTTGGAGGAGAAGCAGGACAGTTGAGAACCTTTCTCACACAGTGCACAATGTTTTTCGACAGCAGACCAGCAGAGTTTCCCACAGACAGAACCAGAGTCACCTTCATTCTAAGTCTGCTAAAGGGACCAGCAGCCAAATGGGCTATTCCCATGGTGGAGAACAACGACCCAATTCTCAACGACTACCAGAATTTTCTGGCAGGGTTCCGAGCACACTTTGACGATCCGATCAGAGAGGTCACTGCCAGCCGGGAAATTCGGAAGTTCAAGCAAGGCAACAAGAGAGTGGGAATCTACATTGCTGATTTCAAGCTGTTAGCAGGAGATTTGGACTGGAATGAGAGTGCCTTGAAAGACCAACTCAAACAGGGGCTGGATGAAGAAATTAAGAATGAATCAGTGCACCAGAGAACGCCAGCTACCCTAGAAGGTTTATATCAACTATCTGTGGTCGTAGACACCATGCTAGAAGAGCTCAGACAGATGCAGCCAGGGAGAAACAGGGGCCTCAGAGTGCTTCCAGGATTTCCAGCTCTCTCCTCAGCATCTCCTTACTCAGGACCAGAGGAGCCGATGCAGATCAGGGCGAGCAGGAAGCTTATTTCCAGGGCTGAGAGAAAGAGAAGGAGAGAGAGAGCCCTCTGTTTCTTCTGTGGAGTTCAGGGGCACATGGTGAGAGCTTGCCCAGTGAGAAGCCAAGCAAATTCCGTAAGAGCCCCAGAACAAGCAGCTGAACCAAGAGCCGCCTCCGCCTCTACTTCCAACCAGGGAAACTCCGTCGGTCTCCCTCCACAGAGCTCAGCAGGGAGACCATCAATCAATTAAGAAGGGCTCATTCCGAGGATTCCAAGCAATCCTTTTACTACTTACCAGTCATAATGAACATAAACCCAGAGCACCAGGTCAAGCTGGAGGCCCTTGTGGATTCCGGAGCTTCCACCAATTTTATTGATGTACAGACTGTACAAGACTTCAACATCCCGACCATAGAATTGCCACGTCCCATAGAAGTGGAGACCATTGACGACCAGCCCCTCAAGGCAGGGCTGATTAGAAGGTTCACAGAACCTTTGCAACTAACAACGGGAGACCACACTGAGTGGATCCAACTTTATGTTACGGCATCACTTATTGTGCCTATAGTCCTGGGCACACCTTGGCTGAAGATCCACAACCCATTGTTGAACTGGACTACGGGAGCAATCTCCTTCCCAGCTAAGGAATGCCAGCACCACAAGATTCAAGCCGCTCTCCTCTCTCCAGCAACCAACGAAGCCACGGAAGCAGGGGGGGTCCAGTTGCCAGCCAAGTATGCAGATTTCGCAGACGTTTTCAGCGAACAAGAGGCCACAGCACTACCCCCTCCCTCCAGAGACTGTGATTGCACCATTGAGTTGATACCAGGAGCCAAGATTCCAGCAAGGAAACAATATCCCATGTCCCCCAAGGAACTAGTCACCTTAAAGGATTACTTGGATTCTAATCTCCAAAAGGGTTTCATCCGACCATCTACTTCCCCAGCGTCTGCTCCTACCTTCTTCGTACCAAAGAAGCCTGACCCGTTGGCACCGGCAAACCAGGAGGCACCCATGAGAGTGGTCCACGATTTCAGTTCCCTCAATAAACTCACGATAAAAGAAAATTATCCCCTCCCACTAAGATCTGATCTGCTGGATTGCTTACAGAAAGCACGCATTTTTACTAGGTTGGACCTCAGGAATGCGTACAATCTGATCCGGATGAAAGAGGGGCATGAATATCTGATTGCCTTCGATACCAGGGTTGCTAAATTTGAGTACCTTGTTTTGCCCTTTGGCTTGTCTAATGCAGGAGCCATATTTTCCTGATTTATGAATCAAATTTTCTCTGATTTACTAGGTAAGTATATGGTCATTTATCTAGATGACATATTAATATTCTCTGAGAATGCTACAACTCATGTAACCCATGTACATAATGTCTTACAAAGACTGAGAGAGAACAAGCTGTTCGCCAAGCTAGAGAAATGTGCCTTTGATTTAACTGAATTACATTTCCTGGGCTATAAAATATCAACAGAAGGCATATCCATGGATCCTTCAAAGGTCCAGGCAATTCTCTCTTGGCAACCCCCCCAAAATGTGAAAGATGTACAAAGGTTCCTAGGGTTCTGAAATTTTTACAGGAGGTTCATAAAAAAAATTAGTGACAGGGCTAAACCCCTCACACAGCTTTTGAAGAAAGGATCAAAATTCATTTGGGGGGAGAGGGAGCAAGCAGCCTTCCCAGAATTTAAGCAACTCTTTGCATCCCAGCCGCTGTTAAAGCACCCTGATCCCATGAAGCAATTCATAATGCATTCAGATGCTTCCGATATTGCCATTGGGGCAGTGTTATTGCAATATACAAACAAAACCGAGAATACATTGCTTCCTTGTGCCTTTTTTCACGCCTGTTCTCACCAGCAGAGAGAAACTATGATGTTTTTAACAAGGAGTTGCTAGCAATTAAAGCAGCATTCCAAGAGTGGAGGCACTGGCTAGAAGGTGCAGCCTTTCCGGTGAAAGTTTGCACCAATCACAAGAATTTACAGCTTCTACAAAACACCAGATCCCTCACCCCACGCCAAATCAGATGGAGTCAGTTTTTCTCCCGTTTCAATTTTATTATTTCCTATGTTCCCGGGGCGCAAAACTGTTTGGCAGATGCCCTGTCTCGATCCATTCAGGCAACCCCCGCCACTCACCAGGAGGTACAGGCTACTATATTACAACCTCACAACTTTGATCAGTCTATGAGGGGGAACCAAACAGAGAATTTAGCAGCAGGCAGACAAGCAGAGGACCTATTTACAAGAGTCAGAGCTCAGCAGCAACAAGACCCGTATGCCAGGGCCAGGATGGATGACCTCCAGAGGGCCCCGCAAGACACTGCCTCCCCATTCAATGTGGAGGCAGGAATCCTCTGGCATAGCGGGCGATTATACATTCCCCCCTCATCGAGGGAAGAAGTACTGAGACTTTGCCATGACCATCAAACGGCAGGCCACGGAGGTGTTTTCAAAACTCTCCATAGAGCTCTGAGAGACTACTGGTGGCCTAAGATGACTGCAGTCATAAAGGGCTACGTGGCTTCTTGTCATACCTGTAGATGAGCCAAGCCTCTCCCAGGGAAGCCCACAGGACTCTTGCAACCTCTACCCACCCCCAGTCAGCCTTGGGATACAATCTCCATGGATTTCATCATTGATTTACCCCTGGTTCAGGGGCTGACTTCCATACTAGTGGTGGTGGACCTTTTCACAAAAATGGCGCATTTTATTCCATGCAATGGCCTCCCATCTGCGCAAGCCACAGCGCAGTTGTTAATGGACCATGTTTTTAGGTATAGAGGCATGGTAAATCACTTGGTGAGTGACAGAGGCCCTCAGTTCACTTCCAGGTTCTGGAGGGCGCTTTTCCAGTCATTAGGGGTCCAGATCCACCTATCATCATTGCATCATCATCGCATCATCGCTAGTAACGCGCAAGCTGAGAAAATTAACCAATGGTTACAGCAGTATCTCAGGTGTTACACCACTTATCAGCAAGACAATTGGCCAGCCCTGCTCCCCATGGCATAATTTACCTATAACAACTCTGTGCAATCCTCTACCAAGATGTCTCCTTTCCAAGCACTCTATGGGGTTAACCCTCGGGTGTTGCCCACCTCCTCCCAGCAGGGAGCTGTTCCAGCCGCAGCTGATTTTCTTAAAGAGCAACAAGCCACACAGGAGTTGTTAAAGGAGCAGCTGAACAGGGCAAAGAGCGCTTACAAGAGAGCTGCAGATGCTCACAGACAAGAGGGGCCAGCGATTGAGGTAGGAGACAAAGTGTGGCTCTCTACCAAGTTTTTGGCCTCTACCAGGCCCTCCAAGAAGTTGGACTCTAAGTTTGTGGGCCCTTTCACTGTGGTACAGCAGATAAATCCAGTGGCTTATCGTTTAAAGCTGCCAGCATCCATGAAAATCCATCCAGTCTTTCACAGAGCCTTGCTAGCCAAAGACCCTCCCCCAAGTACCTTGCGATCGCAAATGCCCCCCCCCCCACCTCCAGTAATTGTGGATGGGGAGGAAGAATACGAAGTCGAGGAAATTCTGGACCCTAGGAGGAGGGGAAGGGGCATCCAATATTTCATGCACTGGAAAGGGTACCCTGAGGAAGAGCGCACGTGGGAGAATGCCAGAGATGTGCATGCACCAACGCTGGTTCGTCGATTCCATCAGCTTTTCCCTCACAAACCCAAGCCTTGCACTCTACCAGAGATTCCTCACTTGGCTGAACAAGCAGGGGAATCCCAAGCAGAGAAGTTTGTAAGTTTGCAGTTTCCACCCCCGCCTGAAGCCTTGACACCAGTAACAGAGGAGGGGGGGAACTGCAGCCCTCCACCTCGGGCTTGCATTTCCCAGGGTGGAGGGGGGACGACTCTTCTAATTATCTAGCTATTTTCCAGCAGTAGCCACCTGGGCCAGAAGCGTTATCAGACCTGGAGAGCAGCACTGATTCGTCCTTGGAGGAGTTTTCCTTTGAAGAATTTTCATCGTTGCCCAGTTCCCATGGGAGCTTGGAGGGGGAGATGGACTCTCATGAGACCTCTGGAAGGGAGGGGGCTGAAATGGAATGTGAATCTGGAGGGGAGGGTGATGTCATGAGTACTGATGGCGAGCAGGAGGGGGCCTCTATCCAGGGGGGAAAACGCATGTGTACTACTGAGGAATTAAGCAGCCATTCAAAGAGACACAGATCAGACCCAGCTTAACTTTTGGGGTTTATCTGTCTGGGTTTTCCCACGCTTCTTCAGTTTGTTAGGATTTTCTGTCTTATGTAGCAGTAATAAACACTAGAGACCTACTCCTCGTCTCAGCGTGATTCCTGACTGTTAGGACAATCTTGGCCCCAATGTTGTTTAATCTCTATGTTAATGACATCCCAGGATTTGTCCGTTCTATGGATGTTCACATGCCAAAGATCCTCAACAGACATATCAATATCCTCTTGTATGCAGATGACATGGTTTTGATGGCACATTCCCAAGTAGGCCTGAGAAGATTGATGGGGAAATTTGGTGCTTACTGCGCTGCAAACCTTTTGAACATTAACAAGTCCAAATCCAAAGTGGTGGGTTTTGGGAAAAGATGGGCCAAATACAATTGGCACTTGGATGGGGAGCCTATAAAACAAATAGACTCCTTTTCATATCTAGGGATGGTTTTTACAGATACAGGGCCTTGGGCTAATCATTACAAGCAAAGTTCTGCAAACGCCACAGCAAGTTCTGAAACACTAATTAAACTACTCAGCTACAACCACCCTTGCTCTCTGCTCTCCATTCTGAAGGTCCACAAGGCAAAAGTTGTACCCGTGCTAACATATGGTGCTGAATTGTGGTGCCTATCAAAGGCCTCCTTACTTGAACAAAATCAAGCACACTTCAAAATCAAGAACTATTCTGGGGACCGACAGGAATACACCTGCAGCAGCAGTAAGAGCTGAAACAGGCACCCATTCCATTTACAGTCTATCAGTAACCAAAGTCTTCAACTACTGGTGGAGGATTCTCCCAATGGAACATGATAGACTACCAAAAATGTGCCTTGAAGAACAGATGGGCACACCTCAACCCTCCACATGGATCAACCAACTCCTCCAAACTATCGCATTCCTCGGCCTTTCATCACAATACTTACTTTCAGCCGGAGACCAGTGTCAGGGCCAGCCTCGCTTCGCAATAAGACACAGACTCACTTAATGGGTATTAAGGATTTCTGGTTTATTGGAATGATAGCTGACAGAACGAAAAACGGGAACGGGGTAGGTAGTGTGGGGGTGTCCCTTTTATACCCTCCTGTATTGCCCCGGGCTTCCCCACCCCTCAATGCCCCGATCCCTCTTGATGGGACCCTTGATGGCTGCCTGGGCGTTTTCCCCGGTGTCTTCTTTTGTCTTCCTGCGACGGTTGTGTCCTCCGGGGCACCATGTGCATCTTATCTTCATTCCTCTGACGTCTTTCTTTTCAGCTGCTTATGGGTCCATGGGTGTGAGTTCCTTTGGGTGCTTGCATTAATCCCTGGTTTGATTATCTCCTTCCCCTTTTCCTTAATGATCTTGATCCACGTTGTGAGGCTCTTTGTGCCTTGCAACGAGGTCATGACAACCAGGCCAAGGCAATATTCAGACAAAGAGTGTTGGATGTTGATGCCCAAACAAACATTGAGTCACTTGCACACAATAGGGCGTCGAAATGGCTGGCCAAGAATAAACTGTCCTTTCAAATAGAAAAGTACCTGACAATGGGTCTGACTCAATACCATAGGATAGCTCTTACTAGAGCAAGATTTGAGCAGCTAGATTGGTCAAATACAGACGATTCCAAGTGCCTTACATTGAGAGGACGTGTGTTTGTGGAGCACCTGAAGTGGAAGACATTGCACACGTTCTATTTAACTGCCAACTATATGCCCCAGACATTAATTGACAGAACCACCTACTGGGATTGTAACAAAAGACTATGTTACTTCCTCCAGGGCACAAATATGTATGTGGTCAATAGAACTGTTACGTTTATAGTTAGGGCTGTCCAACTGAGAACACAATTTATAGAACGCATTGGGGTGGCATGTAAAGGTGACGAATTCATTTAAACTCACATTGTTTCTGTATTTTATCACTTGTTTTATCACATCTTGCATTTTTATCTTACAATTTTATCTCTATTTTATCCTACTGTATTTTATTGTATTTTATCTCACCATAGTATATTTTAGTTAATTTTACTGTTTTTTAGCTGTTTTATGGTACTTTATATACTTTTTATACTTCATATTTTATAGTGGCTGATGCCCAACCTTCTGATATGGTCATTTGACTAATCAATAACGTTATTCATTCATTCCCTGAATTTTGGGGCAAGAATGCCAAAATCTTGCATATTTTTCCTGAGTACTTCAGGAAGAATGTATTAAAAGAAAACACCTTTCTTTTAATTTTCAACCTAGGGTTGAATTGAAGGAACAAGTCTTTGGCAGAAAACCTAAGCCTTCTCCAGGTGGAAGCTTCCTTCACTATAGTTACTAATTTATTTCTATTCGTTGATTCTTCATCACTAAATTCAGGGTAGTTCATATAATCTAAAAACTTTATAAAACTTCTGCACTGAGTTTATGAAGCTGCCACCCCATGCAACCAAGTTTCCTAAAACAGTGAGTATTGTAGAGTATCTCTAGGATACTCTATTAAAAAAGAATGATCTTTAAAGTGGGGCTCTTGTCCATAAATGCTTATGCCATAATTAATTTCTCTACAAGCAAATGCAGCAAAACTACTGATTTTTTCTGCAACATATCAACATAGAACAATTCTAAAATTTATATTGTTAGAATCTGGATTTAACATTCTGAAAAAGCCAATTAGATTACCTAATCCCTTTTATTCCTTTTTTTTTTAATTCCCATAATTTTGATCTGCGGGCTATATTATAATTCCAGAGACCAATGAAGGGGGAACAAAGACCTGATGAGTTCTATGTGGAGGCTGCGTTTATGGATTAATCCCAACAGGGAATAACTAAAGCTCATCACAGTAGCACAGTCAACTGAAAAAAAAGTAATTGCTATTTATGGCTACTGCTGTTTTGACTTTCAAATAAATATTTTAATTATTTTAAATGCCACACCAAAACTTCCCTGTTCTTTGAATGGAAATCTGTGGTGGCCCTAAAATAGATGCAGCTGTAATTATACAAATCTTTTTGTCATGTTAGGATTCATTTGCAGAGCCAAACAGGGAATGAGTGATGCTTGAATTACTGGGGAATCTGGCAGCTGCAAGAAACACATGAGTTGCCTTATTTCCCTTTGGGGAAGGTAGGCTTCTCCTGTTAATATGTTTTCTACTACAGATTAAGGTTACTATGGTAACTAATCATTTTGGCCGGGTGAAGAGGTTGAATTTAATTGTCCCCTTTTCACGTGTTAATGGTTGCATTGCCTAAGGGAGGAACTTGCCTGAACTTGTTTTAGTTTCAGTTTCCCTTCTGTGTAGGCTTGCAGAGAATATGCAGCTGAGAGAAATCTCTCCTCTCAGCAAACAGCCTTTAAATATGTTTGTTTTCTGTAAATAAAATTATTTTTATAGAAATGCCTGGTGTGCGACTTTTCTGATCTCTCCTGGGCCAATGCTTTCTAGCACTCTGCCAACATCTCCTTCTCCTCTACTACTACTACTACTACTACAGGATCTAGGAAAAAAAAAGACACTCTATTTCAAGCATCATAAAATTAATTATCCAAACATGGAGACACACAGACTTTCCCCATGTTGGGTGAGTCCTTTCTCTGGCTTTTGTCTCCATCAGGAGTATCTTGAGGGAAAACGCAGGCATGGAGTGAGAGGAGTTTAGGAGTAGCACTGTTCTAAAACTATTCTTAAATAAATAAAATAGTCTGTTATCCTGCTTTCCAGGTTGGTTTCTTTATTGCTTCATATAGTTTTACTTTTTAAAATATTTAACAGGTCGTACACCATACAAGAAATATTTGTTTTAAAGTAGTATACGAGAACAATCAGTCTATCAGTTAAGTTCAGTGGTTTGGCTGCAGGACCTGCAATGGGGAAACCCAGGTTTATGTTGCTGCATGATCACAAAGCTCACAAGGCAATCTGAAGTCAGTTTCTCTCAGTCCTACCTACCTACCTACCTTACAGGATTGTTATTACTGGAATATATTTAGAAGAGTTCCTACATAAAAGGCCTGCGTAAAGCACAGCTACTTGCTTCATGATTGCCGTGTTTCCAACAGCTAGACCAGTGTTTTTCAAACTTGGCAACTTTAAGAAGTGTGGACTTCAACTCCCAAAATTCCCCAGCCAGCATGAAGAATTCTGGTTAGGGAATTCTGGCTGGGAATTCTGGGGGTTGAAGTCCACACATCTCAAAGTTGCCAAGTTTGAAAAACACTGAGCTAGAAAATCTACTTTGAGGCTATGATACAAAGGAACAAGACATCAAGGAGGACCACTTTCCCTCTATCAGCCATTTCTTTCAGAAGTGCCATCAAAAGTGTCTTCTGCCCATACCAGAACAAAGAATTGAGCAGAACCAGCACAAAGACTAAGTATGGCTTAATTTAATGAAATTAATTTCATATAATTAAATTGGTTAAACAAAAATCATATTTATCCAAGGCTATAAATGTTTTCAATTATCAGAAAAAGGAAGTTGTAGCGAGCAATGTCTACCCATAGTATTTTTGTGGAAGAACAAGCCTTAATTACACTATTGCATGGTGCAGTGTTACTATGTTAGAACCAAGCTTTTAATTTTAGAGCCAAAGCAAGAACAAGTCAAGATTCTAAAAAGTGTGATTACCCATGGAATGCATTACTTGCTCTTAAGGACAGCCAATAGACAACCTAGATGCTAGGGGCTATTTGTTTCTGTAGGAGCTATTCCCTGCCCAGACATCTGTACTAGAACCATGATTTCTCAATCCCAGTCCTGGCAGCACTGGTCTGTACTGATTGTATCATCAAGGACTGAGAAGGAAAAGCAAGCAATCTTTGGTACTGATGGTGCACGTACCTCCCTAATTTAAAATGGTTAAAGTTTCACAAGTTTATCCGTCCAAAACTGCTCTCAGCCCTGAGTTTTTCAGCAAGAATTATGGAATGTTGCATATTCTTTCCTGAAATCTTGGCATTCAAGAATGCCAGAATATCATGAAACAAACATCTTATTATTTTTTATTATTTTATTTGGGGATGGAGATGGTGTGTGGACATCATCTAAAGGCTCTCGATACAGGGTAGCTGTCCACTGCAGCATGGCATAAAAACTCATGCTATTAGATTTCTGTCGTGAAGAAATTCTCTCAGTATTGCAGTTGATAACAATTTTACAGTCAATCACATGAATAATAAAACTAGGGTTATTTCAGTTACGCAGCATGGAACAGGATGGAACGATGTCACAAAAGCTTGTAAACATTATAACTGCAAGAGATGAAGTCCACCATCAGGGACAGGCAGACATTGTTGTAGCAAATGTAACACAGGGTCCACTTTTATTTGTTGTAGCAATATTGGAGTGGGGGTTGCAATCATTTCTCTCTGCTCCGATATTAGTTGAAAAAGCACCTTTAGAGAATTGTAAAATAATGCATCCAATGTTCAGCCCGACTGCAAATTATCTTCCGTCCCCTACTGCACTTTGAACTGTGTGCTTGTTAAAGCTACTTTGAACCCGTGTCATTACGCTACAGTGCATTTTGTCTCTACTCTTTTAAAAGGGTGGGCTTTGCTCTCTTTGGAATTGAATAGCAAGAGTCCTGTGGTCCTGCCGAGGGGAGAAGGACTGAGTCCCAAACACATGGCCTTTTCAAAGGTCAGATTTAATTTTTTATTTTCACGATAATGAGGCTTCTCCCCTTTTTGAAATCAGGAGAGCTGCATTTTATTTGCACTTTCTTCACTTCTCGTCTGAAATTACATTTAAAGCAGGGGTTATGGGGGGGGGGAAGGGGAGCTACCAGCTGTTAATTTTGAAAGGAGTTATTGAAACGACTAAAAATTTGCACCACTGACCTCTCCCCATTTATTGTATTCTGTATTTTGGCTTTTGTTTACTTTGCAGAGTTTTTTTAAATACTCAGCCAGTCTTTGAGGTAATAACAGTATCCTAAGCAGAAGGTAAGATGATTATTATATCCTTCCTCGTTCTCCTTCTCTTCCTCCTGGCCATTTTTCTTGCCTTTCACTCTTATAATAGACATAATATTCCACACAGCAAGGAATCAGTATAATACAATGAGCTAATGTGAGATGAGCCAGGCAATTTGCTCACAGTCCTATTTCCATCATATCTGGGGACTGCAAGACTCAAGGCTTCCTTTTTTCTGCACAGCTCAGTACATCAAATGACCCCAGCAGTATTAAAATAAGGAAAACCCTGAGCAAGAAAAGCCTCTCTGAAGACAAGCTCACTTGTTAATATGCAGCAACATGAAAGGCTTTCTCTTCTCCTATACAACTATAGCAGTGTGTGTGTGTGTGTGTGTGTGTGTGTGTGTGTGTGTGTGTAAATTGCAGGGGGCTCATTGGCATAAATCTTGGCTGCGACCTCTGAGGTAAACGGGATTTACATTACTTTCTGACAAGAATTAAATGAAGGCCTTGTGACTATATGAACAGCCTTCGAGACTGCAACAGATGGGCATGAATGTGCTCCCTAGGCAAACTATCAGTGACATCTGTGTCCCCCAAATTCTGGTGGTCTCAGCCAATTAACAGGCAAAATGAGGGAAAGGGGAGGGGGACCAAGTGGGGCTGGTCCTACCCTACCCCCTTAGCAAAGCTGGAGCAGAACTACTTGTGTTTAGAAAAAAGATCAAAAATAGTCTGGAGCAATGAGGAAATTGTTTGCAGAAACGATAGAGATAAGCTTGGGGGGAGGCGAGGAATAAGCTTTATTAGATGTTAGTTCAGGACCAAGTTCCCTTTATAAAACAAATCCCCCCCACCCCACCACAATAACTTTCAATGAACTCTAAATTTACAGAAATGTAGATAAGGTACAGAATTTAGTTTGGTAGGTCCAAGTACAGGTAGGTACACAGCAAAAAATCTTGATTCTTCGATTGCCCTACAGTTTGCAGATTTTCTGCACTCCCATATGCATCTAGTATGTTTCCAGAACATGGGTCCAGTTGTTGTGGATCCTGATTTGACATGTATACTGAGCTTCTCTTTATGACATGGGTGCCTAGCCTATGGTCCCAGGGCTGCATGTGGTCAATGAAAAGCTTGGGAGGTGACCCCTAGAAACTCCTGTAGAAGTTGCCACTACTGGGGGAAATAATCAGACAGATGAATGTACTTGAATAATTGAACTTACCTTTAATTTTATTTAAATTACAGTAAGTTAACTTTGGGTCCTTGACCCACCAAATTCTGTCCTGGTCTCACATACCTTTTTGGAATATGGCCTCTGGCATGGCCCTCAAAGGCCAAGAATTACTCTTGCCCCTCAAAAATTAGGGCTTCAGCATTATAACATGATTCTTCCTCCTATTCACCCACAATTATTATTTATTAAGTGATGTACAGTGGGGGATTGTTGCGGTGGGACAAAAGAGCAAGGAACCAGGAAACAGGAAGAAGGAAACATATTCGGGCCGTTCCATAGCACACAGGGAACGCTTAGCCAATGAACAATGAAAACCACCAAGGATTACCATATATGGCAAACTTTATGTACTAATGAATATTAAGTGACCATGTGACCTATTGTCACGCGATTTGTAACTCAATAAAAGGGAGTCGTGGAGACCGTTAGCTCTTCTCTTCGGGTTCTCTCTCTCTACTTCCCCCACCAAGAGAAAGCATTTGTGTCTGTGTCATTCTTTGGGGACGAGGACCCGCCGGGTCAGTCGGACCTGGTGCATTTGTCCCAGTATTGTGGCGCTCACCTCTCATCATGGACGGGACCAGACAACGGCCACAGGGGATAAGTAATACTTCGATCATGTTCAGTTTTACTAAGGAATCTGAGTTTCTGTACATGAATCCAGTTCCAAAATAAGGAAGCAGTCAATTTCAGAATATTTTTCCACGTGAGAGGGAAAATTATATACTACTGTATATCATGACTTGATCTATCAGCACTTATCTTTGGGACAAAAACATCAACAACAAACACCACACAGCTTGAATGTAAAACTTCATACTATTATATGCACCTGTACGCTCAAACATATGTACATGAACATATTTGCTAGGCATTCTAAGAGATGTAAAAAAAAGTGTTTTTTTAAATGCTGCATTTGAAGCCTTGGTCAAGAAATGTGTTTGCAGTCTTCTGAGGCCTAGCATGATTTTTGGTTATGTAACCAAGGAGATAAGAGCTGTATCTACACCATCCATGCACTATGATCCTAATGAAATTCTACCCCCTACACTCTTTATTTAACTAAAAGTGACAGATTTCCTAATGAGTCATTCAGTTTCATATCTAGCTTTACCCTTACTGTACAATCCTTTGCATACTTACAGGGAGTAAGTCACACTGAGCCCAAAAGGGCTTTAAAATAAATATGCTTAAGCAGGTTAGCCCTGTAAAACAACAAAAATGCTTATTGGAAATCCTAATCAGTTAGCAATGTGTATATACTGTTGATTTCTATGAGGCTAATTATAATTAGCCCCAACCAATCCACTGCAGGATGAAGACCTCTTCATTGGATCACATGAAGACCTCTTCATTGGATGGCTATTGATCATAATCTAACATGTTGATCCAGAGTGGCTTGGTAGATACTAACTAGACAGATGTATTAGCCTCATGAGGACTAGTGTGCTGCAGCGATCAAGGTGCCCACTGCTAGTCCAGCACCTTGATAATTGCAGCACACTAGTTCTCATGAGGCTAATACAGATAATATACAGTGGACAGAATATCATATACATCTTTTCTTGGGATTAAGTCACACATTCCAATGAACTTTACTCTTAAACTATTTGCATAGGATTGCAGACGTAATTTTAAAAAGCATATAAAGTAAATCCCAAATTATATTTTACTTTTGAATATATTATGCAGAGCCAGTTTGGTCAAGTGGTTAAGGCTAGAACCAAGGAGTCTGTGAGTTCTAGTCCCACTTTAGGCATGAAAGCTGGCTGGGTGACCTTGGGCCAGTCACTCTCTCTCAGCCCAATTCACCTTACAGGGTGGTTGTTGTGGGGAAAAGAGGAGGAGGAGGGTATATTAGCTATGTTGGCTGCCTTGAGTTATTTATAAAAAAAAATAAAAAAAATAAAGGCGGGATAGAAAATAAATAAAAATAATATTTTCTTTAATAGAGACTACCAGTACTTGATGCCTTACAAATCTGTCTACATTTTAGGAATTATGCAAACTACAGTCTAACGGGGAAGAATACTTAATATATATCAAAGTCTGTAATATGAATTTTGATGTAGGTGGAGAAGTGGGGCAGATGATCTGTAGCCCCAGATTCCCAGCTTTCATTAAAAAAAAAAAAGTCAGTCTTAAAATACAAGGTAAAAAGTGCAGGTATTATTCTGATGCTTCCCTCTTCACATATGTAACTGCTTATAACAAAACAAAACAAAAAAAAATATGCATTAAGTGTAACTTGTCTTTTGCCCAAAGAGTTGGAAATCCTGTTTTCCTTGGAACGGAGAGTAGGACAATCAGCAAGATGCTCAGAGTAGGTAGAATATGTTATTATGTCTGCATGCTACCTCAAACCTGCATGACATTTTGCCCTCCAAATGACATGTGCCTAAGCTCCAAAATTCCCTGGCCTGTTTTCCTACACATCTGGAGGATGCCATACTGGGGGATTCTGGTCTACATTATCTGCACTACGTTACTCCTTGGTCTGAAGGGGACGCGGTGGCACTGCGGGTTAAACCACTGAGCTGCTGAGCTTGCCGATTGGCGGTTCAAATCCGCATGACGGGGTGAGCTCCCGTTGCTAGTCCCAGCTCCTGCCAACCTAGCAGTTCGAAAACATGCAAATGTGAGTAGATTAATAGGTACCGCTTTGGCAGGCAGGTAATGGCGTTCTGTTTAGTCATGCCGGCCACATGACCACGGAAGTGTCTACGGACAAACGCCGGCTCTTCGGCTTTGAAACGGAGATGAGCACCGCCCCCTAGAGTCGGACACAACTGGACTTAATGTCAAGGGAAACCTTTACCTTTTACTACTCCTTGGTCTATAGCAATATAGAGTGGCAAAGTATTAAATACACATTTCTAATAGAAAAATGAAGAAGAATGGAATTTTGGAGCCGAAACTGTGCTGTGCATGACAGTAACAACAACAGAAACTATAGCAAACATAGTAGTAATTACTCAGAAATATTCAAATTTAATTTTGAAATTGAATTTGAATCTCATAAATATTAAAAGCACTCCACATACTTCTTTTATTTCCAATTAACCAATTGGTTCTCCTCCAAGTGGATTACCCCTAATAAAAAGACAAGCTTGAGTGAGCTAAGATAGAACCATTATTATTCTAGATCAGAGCTTCACTCAGTGGCATCTGCAGGGGAAACAAAATAGGCACAATGGCAATTGTGGCACTGCAATCAAAGCCCTGCCCCTTTGTACTTAATTTTTTAATGCTTTCTAATTATTGTAACAAATATTTAATAGCACAGCCATGAATAAAGGAAAAAAACCCCAAGAACCCCATAAAGAAAGTTATGTACTATGTAAAATTGAACAAAATTTTCAAAATAACATTGGATTAATACTGCATATAAAAGTAATCTTAACTGTCATTGGAATTGGTCAATTCCAATGAAAATGATCAATAATGAACAAAAATAGCCAATATAGTAAGAACCATCAATCAGAATACGCAATATGCATTTCTGTCAAATTTAGAAGGTCTGTCTTTATTAAGACCAAACAGGAAAACATCTAACATTTTTAAAACCTTTACAGAAACCTGAACTTCAGATAGAGTACAAATTCATGTGCAGAATTATAATCCATAAACGGTTTCCAAATTAAATTAAATCCCACAACAGACTTAATTTGTAAATGCGAATTTTTTAAAAATTTGGATGCGTACTCCCAAAATTTAGTTTACATTCTTCTAGAGAAGGGATTATGTGTAATTTCTTGTAAAAAGCATAAAGTATCCTGGAAACTGTTATCATATTTAAAGCCAACTCTGTATACTTTGAAGAGATATAAGGTTTGGCGATATTTAGCAGAAAAACAGCTGGCAGGAAAGAGAAATCAGCCTTTAAGATTTGTTTCATTCTGTAATAAATCATCATTCAGAATTGTTGGGTTTAATGACATTGCCACCAATATGAAGAAATGACAATCTCCTGGTGGATTGTTTCTTCATATTGGTGGGAATGTAATTAAACTCAGCATTTCTAGTAATTTTTGGAATATGAATTATCTATTTTGGCAACACCGAGGTAATATATCAATGATAAAACATCTTATGCCAGTATTTGTTTTCCAAATGTAGTATTAGTGGCACATTTCAACTGACATTCCCCTTGTTGCATACTGATTGCCCTGTGTAAACTTTGCATCCATTTGATCATGCAATCATCTTTCACTTGTTCAGTTTCTTTTTCAATAACAACTTATAAATAAGACCCAACAGATGTTCTGAATTTGGTGTTACAATTCTGAGGAGAGAATGTCAAAAGATTCACCCTTGTTTTCAAGGATTAAGTCTTGCAACATATCTGAATTGTTCTCTCTCCACTGATCAAATTGTTTTATATGTTCACTTCATGGAAATAGATATTTAATATTGGTGCAAGAGGTGATAGGTCTGGATTTATCCTCTCTCTCTCTTTATCCTTTAATTTTAGTACACTGCTTATAACAGGTTAATCTCTTGTAGAAAGTACCTTTCTTTTATACCCAACCAAAGATATTTGTACAAGCCTTCTGGGAATCCAGCTGCTTCAACAGAAGCAATCTAGCCAGAAAGTGATATGATTCAAAGTATGATCTAAATTAACCAAATAAAATTGGTTATTTGTCTTTGCCATTTGCTTAATACCTTTTCTTCAATTTTTTTTGGAACCATTTGAAACTAAAACATTCATTTTTACTGGAGATAGTCTTCCTAATCAGGACAAGTTTAACTTTGTCCCCCTTAAAGCATCTGCCATTATCTTGATCCAAATCTGTGAGTTAAATATCTTTATTATAGTTTATTAAGAAAAATTCTCAGGTACAATATTAGCTTAACTAATATTAAATTTTGTTATCGGCTGCAGATGTTGCTTTTCTTCTTCAGATAGATTTTATGTGATCATTTGCAACCTCTTTTTGTTCATCCAATATCCTCATACTGAACCACACTATTGTACATGTTCCATGATTAATTCTACTCTTGGTATTTGTGATGCAAATACAAAAGGGTGGGGCTTCAAATGCAATGCTGTGATTGCTCTCTCACCTGTTTTGATCCCCCTGCTGCAGATGCTGCTGGGTGTACAGGCTGTTGCCTCAAGGAACTACTCTCTGAGTCTAGGGTTTGGTCACTCCAGAGGCTCTTCAAAAGTTTCTGCCTAATCATAATTTTTAAAAATGAGAATGAGGAAAATATTAAATATATGAAAAATAATCTGTATGTCATTCCCATTTATTTATTTTTACATTGGCTTTTCCTACTTCCTTGTCTTGGCTTTTCCTTCTTGTTGGAATGCCCCTTTCCAAGTATGCTACCCAGAGGCCAGTACAGTCCTCCACCTCAAAAGACTTATGGCCTCCCCTGTTCCAGGCAGTTTTTATGTGCTAACATATCCAGATCAAGTGTGCATCTGTCTATTTAGTGAGCCCATTTGGGTTCCTAGGCCCTGCTTGGGATAAATTTAGGCTTGGGTGGCAAATTTAAAGCATACCCACTTTTCTTGTGTGATGAATTATTCTATTCATGAGCCCCACATTCTAACTATCCTCTGTATGCAACTCCATTCAGGCAGGAGGATTCTGTGGCCAAAGGCAGAATCTGAAAGAAGTCACATTTAGGAACAAAAGCACCTGTTGTTTTCCATGACTAATGTTCTTGAAAGTACAAGTTTGGACTGTTCCTCTCTAAATATGGCCATCTCAAAACTACGCTACATGTGGAAGAGATGATCAGCATTAAGAGCAATAAATTTAAGAAGCTCATTAAAAAGACATAATGAATTTGGTACACTACATATTTCTAGATCAAAGATACCTTTGAAGTGACCAAATTCCAATCCATGAACAACTGAAACTGTTTCCTTTTTGTTCTGATCTTACTTGGTGGTGTCCAATAAAATAGAAGTTAAGGAAATTGTTGTTATCTGAATATGGTCAGAAGAAGTCATCAGTGAATGACAGCCTTGTCCCCAACAACAATTGGCAAAATCATTAGGAAGGCAAGGCCAAGTGATGCAAGGAATGAGTTTTTTTCCAGCTAATCTTGTCATTCAGCTGTTGTCACCCACAACTCCCATCCACTTGCTGTGTGAAACCAGCTTAGTCTTTGTCAATGTTAACAGACTTTCTCATTCATGAATATGTATCATCAGCCCACATGTCTACAGAGACAAACTCTTCAAAACTGCAATTAAAAAAAAAAAAGAAACCCTCACCAGCCAACCAGCCACCAAAACCCTAAGCTACTGGATTGAGAGACCTGAAATGCTAGTAAGTAATGTGAGCTCACGCTTTTGAAATTAACCAGAGGAACTGTTTTAAACCTTTCTTTAGAGCTTGATGAGGCCTATAGAATATTTCTTCATGTGCAAATGTGCCAAACCTGCACAATCTCTCAGGGGAAAAGAAACAATTATGCATTTTAGGGATCTAGTACCTTTCATGTATTTCAGATGGTTTTCCAGATGCACTGTGCAGGTATCAAATATTCACATCTGTGTCTAAAATTAACAGGGCCTTATCTTTAAAGTGGCAAGACACAAACATCAAAATTTCCGCAGAACAAATTTGGAGAATTTTTCTTATGACAAAAGATTCCTGGCACATGTTTACTTGATTGCAGAACAGCTATGAGCTGTGAAAGCATTTTTTTAAAGTCAATGTTTGATTTCAAAATTTTAATATGCTTCAGATTCAAATATAAGGAGTTAAAGTCTGTCAAGTATGCTTTTGTATTTGGGATTAATTAATAATATGGTTTCAACCTAAAATTTGAAGACTAATTTTTATTTTTGCACTTTTATAAGTGACACTGATACTTTTCAAAACCTTGTTTTTTTTATTTTGATCCCCTGCATTAAAAAAAGGAGAGAGAGATATAACAGTAACAAACACAGCATTTCTGCAGAAACAACACCTTAAGTCTCCTCAATAAAAAGAGGAAATAACATTTCATCTGCTATATTTTATTACCTTGTCAGTCAAAATTTGGGGTACTATTTAGGCCACTGTATAATATGCTACACTTTCAGCCTATGGAATCTGACTTCACAAATGGATTCAAATAAAGCAAATAATGTAATAGAACAAAGAAAATAACAGACAAGTTCTTGTTCCCTTTATATAGGCATAGGTCTGGGAACAGGATATATTTAAATTATATTGTAGTCTGTAAAATCTTTGGAGCATGCATCTATCTTCTTATGATTTTGCAAAGAAGTATGCATATTCCTAGCCCCACATAAATAAGTTCCATATCATACAAAAAGCATGCACACAAACATATGCAACAACTTATATCTTGTTTAGTACGTCATAAAGTACCTGCATTATTCGTGGTATTTCCCCCTTTCAGAGGAACAACAGAAAGGATGTAACTCTGTGGTAGAGCACCTGCTTTGGATTCAGAGGATACCAGGGACAATATACAATGTCTCCAAAAGCCAGGTAGCAGCTTGAGTGTAGTCCTCTGAATGAAAGATAATGCAGCTGCTTGTACAGCTGATTCCACAGGAAACAATATGGAAGCAGTCACTTATACATATCTACCTTCTTGGAAAAGTATGGAGATCTAGGGAGTAGGGAACAATATGTACTCCATATTGGAGAAAACTGTATCACGAAAGGGGTTTTCTTGAATTTATGACTGGGAAGATTTGAAATGGGATTTCCAGCTTTTAGTTCTAGCCTGTGCACTACAGATTATTATTGACCCAGCATATTCTACTGTGTTTACTCAGAAGACAATTCTGTATATTCAGTGGTGCATGTTTCTGGTAACTTTTGTTAGGTTTTTTTTAAAAAAACTGGTCTCTTCCAGATATTAGGCCACAATTCCAGTTGTCCCTCCAGTCAAGTGGGGGTTGGATATCAGCTTATTACAGACACAAATGGGAAAAAGTTATAAATTTAAATTAGATCTGGGTGGCAAAAATTGAGAGCACCGCTGGATGACAGCAAAGAGAAATAGAAAACTCTAAATCTTTGCTGCCACCTACTGGTTTAGAATATGTGGTCCAGATGTGGCAATCCTAGCACAAACTAGAATTTCTGTCGTTAAGAACTTTCAAAGATGCTTTTCATGGTGAATCAATTCACCCTAAGCTGTATGTTACTATTATTCTAATTGGGTAAAATAGAACAAAACAAACAAAAAAACTACAACTAAATTTTGCTCTACTTAATCTCTGAAGAAAATATTATATCTCACAAAAGAGATATCTCATTACATAGGGTTGTAGACGTAATTATGCAATAATGGAATTTATTTATTTTAAAAGACTGATAATAGCCACCCATTTTGTATTACAAATGTGGCAGCATATCAAACAGTAAAAACCAAAAACAAGAAACCCTATAAAAGTCTACATAATACTCGTGGTAGCACTCTCGATACATCTATACATTATTATACTATGCTCCAGCCTCAACCTATCCCAATGCTTGTGGGAAAAGCCAGCAATTTAAGGCCTCCTGGAAGACAAGGAGGGTGGGGGCCTGCTGAATCTCTGGGGGAAGAGTGTTCCACAGGGCAGGGGCAGCTACAGGGAATACGCACTTCCTAGGTCCCGCTGGATGAAAAGATTTTAAGAAAAGGGTCCTGGAGTGCGCCCACCCTATCTGACCTGGTGGGATGGGAAGATACCCTCAGGGAGAGGCAGTCCTGCAAGTAGCCTGGTCCCATGCCATTTAGGGCTTTAAAGGTAATAGAATTGCCCTGGAAAGAAACTGGAGGCCAGTGAAGCCCATGGCAGTAGCACGGGAATATGGGCAAAACATGAAACGCCCATAATTGTGCATGATGCTTTATTCTGGACTAGTTGTAGTTTCTGGATGGTCTTCAAGGGCAGCCCCATGTAGAACGCACTGCAGTAATCCAATCTGGAAGTGACCAGGGCATGAGTGACTGTGAGCAATGCCTAATACAGTCGGGTCTGAAGACGGCCTCTTAAGAAGTGGCATGCCACTGCCTCCTTCAAGGCATGAGGTCCCCAGGTCTCTCCAGAGTAGATGGGGCCAAAACATTTAGACTTGTTTTTTTGCACTGTTTAGGAGGGCAGTTTAAGCTTAAAGCCTTGCTGATGTTTAAAACACCATTTTAAACCCTTAAAGTTCCCCTCCCCATGAACCCAAATTCTGCTAATTTTTACAATGCATCCCTCAATATGTTATGCAAAGCCTAGCGCAGAAGCTGGGCATCTCTGGATGTGTGAGGTGGTAATTCCATGTTGTAATTGTTTGGGTGTCCTGCTTTTCTACCAACTTATCTATGACATAATCAAGCTGGGGTCAAATCCTACATCTTCCACTTCAAGTTTATCAAACTATCTGAAAAGTCAACTATGTTTTTTGTTTCATTTTAAAAAAATGGCTGTTAGAGTTAGCATACAGTCTTGAATTGCAGAACAATGTGCCAGTAAGATGTTGTTGTAGAGTTACAGATACTCTTTTTTTCCTCATTTCGCTACCTCCTTCAGTTTTAATTTTCTTAATACATTGTACCAAATGCACAGCAATGCTATGCTACACTATGATGTGGGGAAATATTTCATTATTAGAGTAAAAGCTGATGGTCAACCAACAGAGTACAGGAGAGATTCAACATGGTTATTGCTCCAGCTTTCAGCAAGAAAGATCATGAGCTGTTTAATGACCACAGCTGCTTCCAAGGACTGCTATATCTAATGTCTATATTATGAGATGGGCCATAAATAACACACTGATTGTCACAGCATTGTCTATCTCCAACAGATTGATTCTCTTCAGACACCAGTGCACTGTTTTGCCATATATTAATTCAATTACTGATACCACTTGGGATATAATTGTAAGTGGCAATCTCATGTTGAATGCATGTTATTTGAAGAAGTTAATAATGGCTGTCAAAGTGCAGTGCATTTTAAAATCATAATAAAAGCAGGTTTGGAATTCAAAACAGTGGTTCCCTCACCTCAGACAACATTGTGTATTCTCACTATACATATGGTGCCATTTAGAGAGTGCAACCATTTGTCTACTGTGTTCAGTCCCATAGTGATTACCTTAGTGGTACAAGCCTGGTGACCTCTACATATTTTAGATTATAACTCTTATAATCCACTGCCCTTAACTATGTTGACTATGGCTGATGGAATTATGTACATAATCTTACTGTATAGTCCAGCACCAGCTCTCTAGGGTCTGACAATATAGTGGATTGAATCTAGGACATTTTGCGCATGAAATAGGTGTTCCAGGATTGATGTACTGATCAACACTATTGTACTCTGCCTGGTAAATGCGATCATCATCTTTTTTCTCCTCTTCCTCAACTCCTGAGCAAACTGCCATGAGGTTTTTATGGATCATTATTTACACAAACTAATTTAATAGATGTGAAGTGCTTTACAGACAATATCTTAGTAATGTTTGCAATATTCTTTTTAAGTTTCTGTAGAAGTTTAAACATTGTCTTCCAAGTTGCTTTCTCTGGGTATCTCTAACTTCAGAATTTAAGCTGATAGCAACTGGATAAAGACTTTGTCTCTAGTTGCACTCTGTTGAAAAATCTGCCACCTGGGGCCACCTGGGCCATTGTTAGTTTTCAGTCACTAAATCAAAAGTATATTATTTTTCTGAGCACATATGTGTGAAGTGCATTTTGTATTATTATTGTACCTATGAATTTGTGGTTTTACAAATGTTATTGTAACTTTAGCTTGAATTGTTACTGCTTTAGAAATGAAAAAATGAAATATATTTCTTCTTCTCTATAATAAATAAAAAATTTAAGGGTTAGAAATTGAAATGGGAACAAATATGAAGAGAATGAAAAGCAAGTGAAAGAGCTTTGTTCAATTAGGAAAATTTCTCATTTAATCTACCATCCTATTCCTGCAGTGGCCAACCAGATGACCTTGGAAATCCAGAGAAGAGCATAAAAACACCAGGTCCCAGTGTTCTTAACCTCAGCAATTTGATAAATCCATCGCTGAGCATGGATCTGAAGACAATTTTGATGTGCACTTTTATCCACTTCATTACCCCACCCCCCTTTGTTGGCCTATTCTTTCAATAGCAAACTACCTATCTTACCCAGCATAGAATTCCCAAAGGGAATTAAACTGATTTCACAGAAAAACCAGCCAACTGGAATCTGACACTTTGCTTCTGGGGCTGAATCCGCAAGGTCTGTCACAGGAACCTCTCTGTGTGGTTCACCAAATCTATTTTCTTCTTAGCCATTTCTGGGCAAGCTGCCAGCAAACTCAGAATAAAGGACTGTTTCTCAGTGTAGAGAATATGACACATATACAGCCCATTCTAGGTTTAATCTTTTGGACCTCCAGTTAAGACTCCAAACAGCCATTGCCACTTATTGTAGTCAATACGGAGCTGAATGCATATCTGAATGAGTCATATATGGTAAAAGAAACATTCTTATGAAGTTCTTAAAGGAAGGAATATAAAAATGAGTAATCTCTGAAGTGGTTGCCTCCATCCTGCCATATACTGTTCTCTATTAGATCTTCATTGTCCTAGGTATCAGTGGAGAATAAATGGTTGAAGCAGGGGATGAGGACAATTAGGTGATGCCTTCAATTTAACACCTCTACTTGAATTTTCTTTTGTACTGAAGAAATTACTAAAGTTTTGGATTATTGAGAAAAAAAACACCTGCTGACGGCTTCACTTCCTGCATTTGCAGTTGAGCAGCTGAGCTAAATCCATCCATCCATCCATCCATCCATCTATCCATCCATCCATGCAATTACTTGGAAAAAACCACAACAGTCTTAGTGGGACTTGTGTGTGCATGCGTGCCTTTGAGTCAATCTTGACTCCTGGTGACTGTGTGGACAGGTCCGTGCAGTTTTCTCAGCAACATTTCCAGAGGTAGTTGGCCACTGCCTTCTTCCTAGGGCTGAGAGAGAGAGTGACTGGCCCAAAGTCACCCAGCCGGCTTTTCAATAAATGCACATAAGATTCGAAGAGTCACTTAAAAAAATAATAATTAAAAAACTGTTTGTTCCACTTTTACTAGGTTTTCATAGGACTGTCTTCACATGGAATCAGAGTTTAGTCTCAGACTACCTTCTTCCCCTCTTCTACTCCCCATTTAATCTCATTTTGGATCAGTGAGATCTTTATGTCACGTCTTTGCTTTAAATCTTTACCCTTGTCATTGCTTGCTAATGTGTGATTGCTTGTATGGCTTCTGTGTGTTGCTCATAAAACATCTCATCTGTCATTCTTACCCTGGACTTTTCTCTGTTCTATGACTCCTCAGTTCTAGTTCTTTCCAAATTTTGAAAAGATTGATAGCTGCAATCTCACTGCTGGGTTTGCCAAAGATTGAGGAAGAGGAAGTTTGTGATGCATCTACAGTTTTTGCCTCTGCTTTTGCTTCACAGCAAATAAGAGGATTTAGTTTTGGATCGACTAAAGAGATTAGGGAAGACCCACAGATCAGCTAGATATGAGCTCACTAATATTCCTAAGGAATATGCAGTGGAGGTGAAGAATAGATTTAAGGGACTGGACTTAGTAGATAGGGTCCTGGAAGAACTCTGGACAGAAGTTCGCAACATTGTTCAGGAGGCAGCAACAAAATACATCCCAAAGAAAGAGAAAACCAATAAGGTAAAATGCCTGTCTGCTGAGACACTAGAAGTAGCCCAAGAAAGAAGGAAAGCAAAAGGTAACAGTGATAGGGGGAGATATGCCCAATTAAATGCAAAATTCCAGAGGTTAGCCAGAAGAGATAAGGAATTATTTTTAAACAAGCAATGCGTGGAAGTGGAAGAAGACAATAGAATAGGAAGGACAAGAGACCTCTTCCAGAAAATTAGAAACATCGGAGGTAAATTCCAGGCAAAAATGGGTATGATCAAAAACAAAGATGTCAAGGACCTAACAGAAGAAGAAGAGATCAAGAAAAGGTGGCAAGAATATACAGAAGACCTGTATAGGAAGGATAACAATATCGGGGATAGCTTTGACGGTGTGGTCAGGGAGCTAGAGCCAGACATCCTGAAGAGTGAGGTTGAATGGGCCTTAAGAAGCATTGCTAGTAACAAGGCAGCAGGAGACGACGGCATCCCAGCTGAACTGTTCAAAATCTTGCAAGATGATGCTGTCAAGGTAATGCATGCTATATGCCAGCAAATTTGGAAAACACAAGAATGGCCATCAGACTGGAAAAAATCAACTTATATCCCATACCAAAAAAGAATGTTCAAGCTATCAAACAGTGGCACTCATTTCACATGCCAGTAAGGTAATGCTCAAGATCCTGCAAAGTAGACTTCAGCAATTCATGGAGCGAGAATTGCCAGATGTGCAAGCTGGGTTTAGAAAAGGCAGAGGAACTAGGGACCAAATTGCCAATATCTGATGGATAATGGAAAAAGCCAGGGAGTTTCAGAAAAACATCTATTTCTGTTTTATTGACTATTCTAAAGCCTTTGATTGTGTGGACCATAACAAATTCTGGCAAGTTCTTAGCAGTATGGGGATACCAAGTCATCTTGTCTGCCTCCCGAAGAATCTGTATAACGACCAAGTAGCAACAGTAAGAACAGACCACGGAACAACGGACTGGTTTAAGATTGGGAAAGGAGTACGGCAGGGCTGTATACTCTCACCCTACCTATTCAACTTGTACGCAGAACACATCATGCGACATGCTGGGCTTGAGGAATCCAAGGCTGGAGTTAAAATCTCTGGAAGAAACATTAACAATCTCAGATATGCAGATGATACCACTTTGATGGCTGAAAGCGAAGAGGAACTGAGGAGCCTTATGATGAAGGTGAAAGAAGAAAGTGCAAAAGCTGGCTTGCAGCTAAACCTCAAAAAAACCAAGATTATGGCAACCAGCTTGATTGATAACTGGTAAATAGAGGGAGAAAATGTAGAAGCAGTGAAAGACTTTGTATTTCTAGGTCCGAAGATTACTGCAGATGCTGACTGCAGTCAGGAAATCAGAAGACGCTTAATCCTTGGGAGAAGAGCAATGACAAATCTCGATAAAATAGTTAAGAGCAGAGACATCAGACTGACAACAAAAGTCCACATAGTTAAAGCAATGGTGTTCCCCGTAGTAACATATGGCTGCGAGAGCTGGACCATAAGGAAGGCTGAGAGAAGGAAGATAGATGCTTTTGAACTGTGGTGTTGGAGGAAAATTCTGAGAGTGCCTTGGACTGCAAGAAGATCAAACCAGTCCATCCTCCAGGAAATAAAGCCAGACTGCTCACTTGAGGGAATGATATTAAAGGCAAAACTGAAATACTTTGGCCACATAATGAGAAGACAGGACACCCTGCAGAAGATGCTGATGCTAGGGAGAGTGGAGGGCAAAAGGAAGAGGGGCCGACCAAGGGCAAGGTGGATGGATGATATTCTAGAGGTGATGGACTCGTCCCTGGGGGAGCTGGGGGTGTTGACGACCGACAGGAAGCTCTGGCGTGGGCTGGTCCATGAAGTCACGAAGAGTCGGAAGTGACTAAACGAATAAACAACGAAGTTTTGGATCATGTCAGTCCAGAACTTTTAACCCTGATCTTGTCAAAGCAAATGCACATAAGTAGTGCAGTCAAACTCAGTAAGATGACTTATTTGCATAAAAAGAATTACATGCAGAGATTCTGATAGGATCAGTTTCTGCTTAAGAACAAACAAAGCATTGATGGACATTATGAACGAATAAAATATGTCTGATACAACACTGCCATCTAGGGAGAGGAAAGAAAATGCAGCACCTTTTTTCTAAAGCACACATTTATATAGAGTGGCTGCAAAAATCAGAAGGAATCTGGCATCACCTTTTCTGACTAAAATTTATTAAAAGGAATATGGTACTAGATTCCTCCTTTTTTTGTCACCATATACTAACATGGGTCTCCTCTTACAATATAAAGTGGCGGGAAATCTTTGAAGTAACCGGGCAGTGCTATTTTTTAGATAAAGATATCTGATTGAGATGCATGTTTTTTCATTAGAGAAAATAAGGTAAGTCAGTTCTCATAATTTTTACATTCACTTTACATTCATATTTTCCTAATTTCTTCTCCAATATTTTTATCTTTCTTATTTGCCCACCACTTTGCTCATCAGCAGATCATGAATGTTTAAAAAACAGTATCTTTGTGGAAATTGTACAGGCAAATTTAAATATTTTTAAAGCATATTAATAAGAGCAGGATAGATTTAAGTGTGTATTTCAATCTTCCAGTGAAATTGAAGTACTGTAAAAGTGTTGAATTTTGGCTATATCATATTAAATATTTATATTTAGAATAATTTGAGGTAAAAACTTCCCTACAGATTACTCGGCTCAATTGTTCCATTTTGTTCAAAATATTTCTTAACTGAAAATTTGTTCCATCTATTGGGTGAAACTACTGGGCTTTTCCTAGATAACCCCTTAGACTTATCCTCTTTTTTCTGTTTCAGAGCAAGCCACGCCTTGCTCTTTTATCCAAACAAGGAAACTAGAGTTTTACTTGCTGATCCTGGTTTACAGAGCAGATTCACTAGCTTATCATTTTGGCCCTTTCTGTAATATGCACTATTTCTATAATATGTATCATGGAATGGGAGAGACTCACTGGCATTATAGCAGCTTTGTCTCCATGCCCTGATGGGGCAGACTTCTATGAGGGCCTGTACTGTATGCTGCTAATGACATAATTATGTTGATAGATTATATTGTTGTCAGTGTATCATAGGACCATTTACACTCTGCAGTGACACCAGACAGACTATCATTAATCAGTGCAATTTCTCCTCTAATTTCTCCCCTAACAGCCTTTACAGTTCTCCACCACCCTAAAGGATGGGATATGGGCAAGACACACCTATTACAACAATAAGCATGCCTTGCCCTTCCACTGCCAGAAAGACTTTTAAATTGTACTCTATTCATAGAACTAGATAATAAATTTTCAAGCGCAATAGAAGGAATTACAGGTAGTCCTCACTTAGCGACCACTCGTTCAATGACTGTTTGAAGTTACGATGATGCTGAATGTGGGGGACTTACAGCCTTGAGGTTGCAGCCATCAGAGCATCCCTGTGGTTACATGATCATGATTCGGGTGCTTGGCAACCAGCCTGCAATTACACGGTTGTGGTCAAGTGATTGCCATCTGTGACCTTCCTAGCCGGCTTCCAACAAGCAAAGTCAATAGGGAAAATGGCAGTAAGTCACAAGTTGCGGTCACATGATATCTCACTTAACGACCTGCTATGATTCACTTAACGACCACAGTGGAACTGACATCGTAAATCCAGCACGGTCACATGACTTTTCACTTTATGACCACGTTTCTTAGAGATGGAGTCGCTCATCTCATTTGCGGTTGGCAAGTGAGGACTACTTGTATTAGTTTTTGCTTGGTTTTTTCCATGTCGATGAAGAATGGGTTTCCAAATTAAATGACCACCACATATATTGAGGAAAGCAGCCATATTTTCCCCAATAATAGTTATTATATTTTTTATTAAACAAGTTTATATAGTTGTCCTCTACGAGAAGGAACTCTGGGCAGCAAATAGAATAAAAACACAGTACACTAAAAAGACCATTTAAAACAATAAGCAATAGACAATAAACAACGCTGAGGTCCCAATAAAGCTCGCAATCATCTACCAACCACCCCATGCCAGCAACATCATATGAACCAGGAAACAATGGTGTATCATGAGCACGATTACTTTATGAAACATTTTAAAATCTTTTTTTAACTTATGTGGCAAATAGTAAGCTCAAGGAAGAACCTAAAAATAAAAAGACCCCAGAGACTGCAATTTATTAGCAGATTGAATGCAGATGTCACCATTTTTCCCAAATAAATCTCTGCTTGGCGGCTACATATGAGGTAGAATTCATCTGAAATTGCCCACTTTTGCACCCATCTCCAATTCCAAATAGAATACTGTACTTGGCCAACCTATTTAAGATGAAAAGAGTTGAACTACTGAATTAGATTCACGGTCTCCTACCCTCTTTTAAGCACACACTTGGAATCATCAGTATTAATCTCCAAGAAAATCTATTTGGACTGAAAATAAGAATTTCTGCTTGCTTGCTTAAGTACCTCTTTTATTCTCTCTCTCTCTCTGTGTATGTGAATAATAATAAATCAACCTTCTTTCGGTAATAAACCAATAACTCCTTGAAAAATATAGCTTCACTGAAATCTTTTTTGGCTTCATAGATACCCATAATGAACTCTTAATCAACATTATTCAGAAGGAGGTTGCTTCATTCTTGAAAAGCTTATGTTTCTTGTAAGTTGAAGACATTACTGAGGAAGGGAAAGCTAGTAGAGAGATTTGCAGGAAATTCACAGTAAGATTCTCAAACATTGCACAAGGGGGAATTTCCGAAGATCTCAGTGTCAAATGACATCAAGTCCTTAGACTAATAAGGTGCTGTTAGGCATTGGCCTCATGGCTAATACATGGCATTTTTCAAACTGCAAATGGAAAATCAGTCTTGCAGCATATATATACATATACATATATATATAATCTTTTCTTCAAAAAATGTTCCAAGTGAGCTTAACCAGAAACAGTATATAACAGCATATATTAAATATGGTAATAAATAATACCAACAGTGTAATCCAATTGTGGATTTAACTTTGACAAGGCTGGGTTCAAAATGAATTAAGCCATCATTTGTCAAAATAAGCAACAATTAGCTAAATTTGCAAATTGAACATGATTTGATGTAACATGCTAAGCCACAGTTATTGCAACCTGCTAAGCAAGCAACATTGTGGCTCGGCAATGTGAATCAAATTAAATCTGAAGAAAGCACTGATCACCATAATAAGAAATGAGGTAAATGAGCATAGGTGTCTGTTCCTAACCATGAAGCATGTATTGTGACATCCTGATGCAAGACCCAAACTCTGCCCTTTCTTTCTGTTAAAATATTGCACACAAATAAGTAAGGGACAGAGTTAGCATCTCAATATTATACGGTATGAAGTTGATGAAATGTACTTCCCTGTGGATGCCTAGTGAATGGGACAGTTTGAAATGGCTGGAAGAGAAGAAATGGTTGTAATTTGAATGAAATAATCCCATCAAAATGCAACTGTATGTTTGGGATTATCTAGGAATGAAAGCTTTTCTGCTCTACAGAAGTTACAGAATAGAAATGGCCATTAAATAGCCCACTGTCAATCATCAAAAAATTATAAATATAGTTAGCAGTTCCCTAGAGATAACTGACATCCAGTAAGAAAATTCCCTGAGATATTTCACCACAGATTTTTAACTTTTTTTAAAAAGCTAGGTACTTAGTGAGAAGATTCACATAGAATATTAAACCATGATTTAACATGACATACATCAAAATAAATGAATCCAAGTCAACATTTAGATGTTCTTCTTCAACCTGGATCTTCAGCAAAGGATCGTTACCTTGTCGTGGTGCTGGAGCTTGAGCACCTCAATGATGCCATGAGCTAAACCGTGAAGGGCCACCCAAGACGGGAAGGTCATGACAGAGAGGTCAGACTAAATGCGATCCCTGGGGAAGGTAATGGCAACCCACCCCAGTATTCTTGCCGTGAAAACTAAATGGATCAGTACAACCAGAGATATGTCGGTATACCATCGGAAGATGAGACCCCCAGGTCGGAAGATGGTCAAAATGCTACTGGGGAGGAACAGAGGATGAGCTCAACTAGCCCCAGACGTGATGACGCAGCTAGCTCAAAGCCGAAAGGACGGCTAGCGGCCGACGGTGCTGGTGGTGAACAGCGAATCCGATGTTCTAAGGATCTACACACCATTGGAACCTGGAATGTAAGATCTATGAGCCAGGGCAAATTGGATGTGGTTATTGGTGAGATGTCAAGATTAAAGATAGACATTCTGGGCATCAGTGAACTGAAATGGACTGGAATGGGCCACTTCACATCAAATGACCACCAGATCTACTACTGTGGACAAGAGGACCACAGAAGAAATGGAGTAGCCTTCATAATTAATAGTCAAGTGGCTAAAGCAGTGCTTGGATACAACCCAAAAAATGACAGAATGATCTCAATTCGAATTCAGGGCAAGCCATCTAACATCACAGTGATCCAAATATACGCCCCAACCACAAATGCTGAAGAAGCTGAAGTAGAGCAGTTCTATGAGGATCTGCAGCACCTACTGGACAACATGCCTAAAAGAGATGTTATTTTCATCACAGGAGACTGGAATGCTAAGGTGGGCAGTCAAATGACACCTCGAATTACAGGTAAGTATGGCCTGGGAGAACAAAATGAAGCAGGACATAGGCTGATAGAATTTTGCCAAGACAATTCACTCTGCATAACAAACACTATTCCAACAACCTAAGAGACGGCTTTATACATGGACTTCCCCAGATGGACAACACCGAAATCAGATTGATCACATCCTTTGCAGCCAAAGGTGGCGGACATCTGCACAGTCAGTAAAAACAAGGCCTGGAGCTGACTGTAGTTCAGATCACGAACTTCTTCTTGCACAATTTAGGATCAGACTCAAGAGATTAGGGAAGACCCACAGATCAGCTAGATATGAGCTCACTAATATTCCTAAGGAATATGCAGTGGAGGTGAAGAATAGATTTAAGGGACTGGACTTAGTAGATAGGGTCCCGGAAGAACTCTGGACAGAAGTTGGCAGCATTGTTCAGGAGGCGGCAACAAAATACATCCCAAAGAAAGAGAAAACCAAGAAGGCAAAATGGCTGTCTGCTGAGACACTAGAAGTAGCCCAAGAAAGAAGGAAAGCAAAAGGCAACAGTGATAGGGGGAGATATGCCCAATTAAATGCAAAATTCCAGAGGTTAGCCAGAAGAGATAAGGAATTATTTTTAAACAAGCAATGCGCGGAAGTGGAAGAAGACAATAGAATAGGAAGGACAAGAGACCTCTTCCAGAAAATTAGAAACATCGGAGGTAAATTCCAGGCAAAAATGGGTATGATCAAAAACAAAGATGGCAAGGACCTAACAGAAGAAGAAGAGATCAAGAAAAGGTGGCAAGAATATACAGAAGACCTGTATAGGAAGGATAACAATATCGGGGATAGCTTTGATGGTGTGGTCAGTGAGCTAGAGCCAGACATCCTGAAGAGTGAGGTTGAGTGGGCCTTAAGAAGCATTGCTAATAACAAGGCAGCAGGAGACGACGGCATCCCAGCTGAACTGTTCAAAATCTTGCAAGATGATGCTGTCAAGGTAATGCATGCTATATGCCAGCAAATTTGGAAAACATAAGAATGGCCATCAGATTGGAAAAAATCAACTTATATCCCCATACCAAAAAAGGGAAACACTAAAGAATGTTCAAACTATCGAACAGTGGCACTCATTTCACACGCCAGTAAGGTAATGCTCAAGATCCTGCAAGGTAGACTTCAGCAGTTCATGGAGCGAGAATTGCCAGATGTACAAGCTGGGTTTAGAAAAGGCAGAGGAACTAGAGACCAAATTGCCAATATCCGCTGGATAATGGAAAAAGCCAGGGAGTTTCAGAAAAACATCTATTTCTGTTTTATTGACTATTCTAAAGCCTTTGACTTTTCTGGACCATAACAAATTCTGGCAAGTTCTTAGTGGTATGGGGATACCAAGTCATCTTGTATGCCTCCTGAAGAATCTGTATAACGACCAAGTAGCAACAGTAAGAACAGACCACGGAACAACGGACTGGTTTAAGATTGGGAAAGGAGTACGGCAGGGCTGTATACTCTCACCCTACCTATTCAACTTGTATGCAGAACACATCATGCGACAAGCTGGGCTTGAGGAATCCAAGGCTGGAGTTAAAATCTCTGGAAGAAACATTAACAATCTCAGATATGCAGATGATACCACTTTGATGGCTGAAAGTGAAGAGGAACTGAGGAGCCTTATGATGAAGGTGAAAGAAGAAAGTGCAAAAGCTGGTTTGCAGCTAAACCTCAAAAAAACCAAGATTATGGCAACCAGCTTGATTGATAACTGGCAAATAGAGGGAGAAAATGTAGAAGCAGTGAAAGACTTTGTATTCCTAGGTGCAAAGATTACTGCAGATGCTGACTGCAGTCAGGAAATCAGAAGACGCTTAATCCTTGAGAGAAGAGCAATGACAAATCTCGATAAAATAGTTAAGAGCAGAGACATCACAATGACAACAAAGGCCCGCATAGTTAAAGCAATGGTGTTCCCTGTAGTAACATATGGCTGCGAGAGCTGGACCATAAGGAAGGCTGAGCGAAGGAAGATCGATGCTTTTGAACTGTGGTGTTGGAGGAAAATTCTGAGAGTGCCTTGGACTGCAAGAAGATCAAACCAGTCCATCCTCCAGGAAATAAAGCCAGACTGCTCACTTGAGGGAATGATATTAAAGGCAAAACTGAAATACTTTGGCCACATAATGAGAAGACAGGACACCCTGCAGAAGATGCTGATGCTAGGGAGAGTGGAAGGCAAAAGGAAGAGGGGCCGACCAAGGGCAAGATGGATGGATGATATTCTAGAGGTGACGGACTCGTCCCTGGGGGAGCTGGGGGTGTTGACGACCGACAGGAAGCTCTGGCGTGGGCTGGTCCATGAAGTCACGAAGAGTCGGAAGCGACTAAACGAATAAACAACAACAACTTCAACCTGAATAAGGTAAAGGTTTCCCTTGACATAAAGTCCAGTCGAATCCGACTCTAGGGGGCGGTGCTCATCTCCGTTTCTAAGCCTTGGAGCCGGCGTTGTCATAGACACTTCCGGGTCATGTGGCCAGCATGACGACTCGGAACGCCGTTACCTTCCCGCCGAAGCGGTACCTATTGATCTACTCACATTTGCATGTTTTCGAACTGCTAGGTGAGCAGGAGCTGGGATTAACAACGGGAGCTCACCCCGCCGCGCGGTTTCGAACCGCCGACCTTCCGATCGACAGCTCAGCGGTTTAACCCGCAGCGCCACCGCGTCCCAGTCTTCCTATTGTCTTCCTATTGTCTTCCTATTCAACCTGAATAGGAAGACAAATAAACTAGGACTCAGTGTGAAATGCATACTTGTCACTACATGCAAAATGCATTTTAAAATAAATTCTTCTCAAGGCTAAATAACACAGTTGCGATCCTGATTTAAGAAATGTTTTATTTTAAACCATAATTCTTGATTTGCAACAAATAATATATCAGGAATTAGGTAAAATAAAATTGATTCCTTGTATATTGTCCCTTGATATTCTAGAGGTGACGGACTCGTCCCTGGGGGAGCTGGGGGTGTTGACGACCGACAGGAAGCTCTGGCGTGGGCTGGTCCATGAAGTCACGAAGAGTCGGAAGCGACTAAACGAATAAACAACAACAACATATTGTCCCTACTCATTAAACTACCATTTAGCATTATGAGCTAATGCTATCCAAAATGCTTTTTTTTTTAAATGATGCCCCATTTCTCATGGAGATGGGGTGGTTTCTACAAACATACAGACATGGTTTGTACAAAATACTGCTATCAGAACTAGACAGCAAAAATCCAGATGATTTGATGCAGCAAAAATTTATTTATTTATTTTTCTTTCTCTCTTTGCTGCATCTATTTGGTCACTGGAGTTTTGTAGCCCAAATCTAGAAGTGCTAGCCTAAGTCATAGTTTGTTCATTATAATTTTTTTTAAAATAAGCACTATAGGCATAAACTGTGTTTTACAAGCCACAGTGTCTGGGGTCACTCTATATAATAAACCTAAATGATTTTAGCTTAGCATTGGCATGCAGAAGAAGCGAAAAGCTGAGTTTCAATGACAGAGAAATACTGATATTGTTGCTTATCAATTAAATTGACCAACTTTAGGGAAAGTTACATTTAATTGAGGAACAGTGATTTAATTCAGAGATAGCATGGTCAACGCTATGTACTTTCTTAAGAAACATTTTATGAACAATAGCTTCCCCATGGGCATCCATGACTGGATGACATCACATGCGTCCATGTTATCACCATAAAAATGTTGTGAATTATATCACAATTGTATGAATGATGTTGTCATGACCCTGATGACCCTGATGACATCACATCACTCTGGCTTATACTGGGTGCATATGTCTTCCTCAATTTTCCTTTAAATTAACGGGATAGAAAACAAAGAATATATAGACTTCAGTAGTTAGGGAAATTATTTAGAGGAGTAACACATACAGGAGTCTATCACTTTGCCAGAATCTCAGCTGGCGTCTGTGAATTCCTCTCATCTTTTAAAATTGTCTAATATCTCTATAATCTGTTGTATGGATTCTTCTTTCCTGTCTATATATTAGAGGATACTAAGGGTTTATGTAAACGCAGATGCTGAAATTTGGTCTTATGGTGGTCTGAAAAAGGTAAATAGTAGAATACTGTATAGTTCTGAGGATATATATGCTTATTATATGGTTGTATGGTGGATGAGTCCAGATAAATCTCCTCATTATTCTATTACACTGATAAAGAGCCAGTTCATAAGCAGAGAGTAAAGGTATATCATCAGTCCAATACGATAAATCATGTGTGGCACTGTCTTAAAAGTGTAAATCTTTGTGCTGTTCTACTGATCAGTTAATCTATAGTTTTTCATACAGTTATACATTCCAAAATGTTGGTATATAATTTACCATATTACTTCTCCCAAATCCATATTAACAAAATTGTGGATAGTAATCTACAATGGGACAATAGTAGGACGAGTCCATATTATTTGCATAATTGTCCTCTAACCCATTTAAGAGACCCAGTTGGGTCTAGTGGTTAAGATAGTAAAGGTAAAGGTTTCCCTTGACATTAAGTCCAGTCGTATCCGACTCTAGGGGGCGGTGCTCATCTCCGTTTCAAAGCCGAAGAGCCGGTGTTTGTCCGTAGGCACTTCCGTGGTCATGTGGCCAGCATGACTACACAGAACGCCGTTACCTGCCCGCCGAAGCGGTACCTATTAATCTACTCACATTTGCATGTTTTCGAACTGCTAGGTTGGCAGGAGCTGGGACTAGCAACAGGACCCCACCCCGTCACGCGGATTCGAACCGCCGACCTTCCGATCGGCAAGCTCAGCAGCTCAGCGGTTTAACCCGCAGCGCCACCGCGTCCCTTGTGGTTAAGATACCAGGCTAGAAACCATAAGACCGTGAGTTCTAATCCCGCTTTAGGCACAAAGCCTTTAGGCCAGTCATTCTCTCTCAGCCCTAGGAAAGAAGCAATGGCAAACCAATTCCAAAATCTTGCCAAGAAAGCAGCAGGGACTAGTCCAGGCAGTTGCCAGGAGTCAAGACTGACTCAAAGGTACCCCAAAATTTGAAAGCTATATAAATTTGATTTAATAAATAAAAAGTTTACACTTTCAACATAATGAACCTGACAGTCAACTCTTTTGAAATATTTTCTGAGGTATCAAGTGCACATGCAAAAAAATCTTTTGTTGATTTAAACTCATCTTAAGATAATAAGAAATATGCTTAATATTGTTTATGTCTTTTCACCATTGATTTTTTCAATATGGGGCATTCCAGCTCTTTGCCACAAAGTTTTTGCAAACTGCTACTATCCACTTTAGCAATACTCATTAATTGTCTATTAAAAATTATATATTTGAAATTGTCCAAAGCACATTTCAGTACTCACAATAATTCAGGAGCTTTAGCTACTGCTAATGTGTTTGGACAAACTTGTGAAATTAAAAAAAAAGTTTAATTGAATATACTGCTATTTCACACTATTAGACAAGCCAAACTTCTCTTGAGTAATACTGGTTTAATATTTGATTGGCAGTAAGTTGACAAGTATTAATATACCTAATAGCTCACAGAACCCCATGAATTCCAAAAGAAAGATTTACCTGCAATTTTCAAACTGGGATTAAACCCCAAATGGAAATTTATGATGTGAATAAGGGTCAAAATTATACTTCAGTCCAAGCATCTTCCAAATATGGCATCATTTAATGCTGGAAATACAGCTGAATTTTGATTTCAAAAAGGAAGACATTTCAAAGGTATCAGAGGAGTCGCATAATAGCTTTCTAATGGTGCCTCTAGTGTTTTTTTAAAAATTTGTGGCAGGGAGAGAGTGAAAAAAATCTTCCAGTCTTATCGGTATCACTGACAGAGAGATGTTCTGTCATGTGACACCCTGAAAGTGTCTATCGACATTTTACAAAGACTTGTTTACGTTTAGCGAGCTGACAGGCCCCACCCACCGTCCATCTTCACTGCCAAAGGAGAGGAGGAACCTCGGTTATCCCCCAGAACAACGTATAGGACTGAGACTCATCCCCTTCCCCAAAGTTATTCCCCTCCCCTTTTGCGGGGCGGGAAAGAAAAGTAGGGGATGCTTTCTGCTGTTACAGCGGAGCTTCCTTCCTCCCATTCAGTTCCTGCAGCGAGCGTCGTCGCCCCACTCCCTCCAAACTTAACCACTTTCTCTCTTTCTCGCTGCTGCTTCTGCTGCTGGCGCCGGAGATCTCTTTGCAAAACGCGACTCCAAGGAAAGAAGGCAAAGGCAAGTCATATTTTGAAGCCGATCTTTCGATTGATCTGTTAATAGGCTTTGATCATTTAAATTTCTAATACAGAGGGTTTAGTAGAGCCCCCTCCACTTCAGAGCATGGCTTTCGATGCGAATCCTGTATACTCATTGAAAACTCAGAAGTAGCAATAATGTAGAAAAGGACAGGGAGAAGCAATAGATTAAAGTAAGCCTACCTGTTTACCTTGGTTAACGCCCCGCAGCAAGATTCAGACGAGAACGGGGCGGAGTGGGAGGTCAGCCAAAAATCTTTAGTCTCTCTTATTTTCAGATTTGAACGCCTGTCTCGGCCTTTCGTCGGATGTTCCCGTAGAGTCATACATTCACGTGCCCCGCCGGAAATAGAAGCGAAAGTGCAAGCCTTCGTGGGGAAGGGCGTCCATTCTGCTTACAAACGCGAGCAGGACTGGAACACGGAGCTGAGCGAAGTGAAAAGTTGTGCAGGGACGCCTGGCAGAAAGTAATTTAAAAGTTCGATAGCAACTCCTCCCCCCCCACCCGGAAGGAGAGGCAATGCGAATAGACCCCCTGCACAAGGCCATGCGGGTAGGGGATGGGGGATGCTTGGCCTAAGCCTCAAACTGAACGTAGTCTTAGTTTTTGTTTTTAAGCTGAAGTTGTATCTCTTGCAATAGTTTTTGTGCTTTATTTTACCTTCATGTGCTGCCATTTGGTTAAGGTAATGATGATGGATAGGGGTCTTAAAAGCCATAGTGATCACTTTAGATCTCTCCATAAATGGCAATATTCAAACTAATCAGATAGATCTGTACTTTTCTTCCCATTCAGGAAAAACAGTATATTAACATCTAATCTGAAGGATTTTTTCCTGCATTTGAAGTCCACTGGAACCAAACCTGCTAGCTTCCCATCCCTGTCAAGTACTTGATTATGATCCCCATCAAAATAGACATTGCTTGTTGCAGCAGGTTTGCTTCCATTTTTGGCAGTGAGGTTTCTGACCAATGTTTTGACTTCTTGTTCTTCTGTATCTTTAACATGAAAGAACATCCACTAAGTATCAGGCAGATTGATTTTAAAATAATTTTAATATACGCCGTTTTCTTTTAGGATTTTCTGAGTTAGTACTGCCATGTTTGAGTTTGAAACTGGAGATACTGAAGAGACTGTAACCTGTCTGCAAATCACTGTTTATCACCCAAGACAGGAAGAACAACCAGTTTTTCATGCCTTAAAGTTCTCTCACCAACAACAACTGAGAGCAGATGACATAGTGAAATTTGGACGAGATTCGAACATCTGTCATTTTCAGTTTATAGATGCACGGGTCTCGCGTGTTCAGTTTGGCCTTCAGTTTTTCAAGCACTTCAACAGCTCAGCGTTTGGTTTTGAAATTAAGAATCTGAGCAAAAAGGGAAAGTTAATTGTGGACAATACTGAACTGGCCTATCTTAATAAAGTCAACCTACCAGATAGATGTATGGTTTGCTTTGGAGATTACCAGATGTTACTGCAAAAACAAGAAGGACAATCTAACGACTATTTTAACATCTGCTTTGAATTGGCCAGAATGTCACTGTTAAAAGAAAATTACCTGTTTTTGAAAAAACCAGTCTGTGAAAGTAGCAATTCATATACTCAATTTCCAACAGAGATGGATGAGAATGAATAAATTGGAAAATTCCATGAAAAACAATTTCAAACAATTGTGTATTCAGTGCTCACCTCTGTCTTGTGTGTTATGGTAGTTGAATATTTATATATCTATATTTGCATCTTAACCTGCACTGTCAATGGTCAGCATCTTTCTGAAAGCTACCCAGAGCTACCCAAATTATAAGTATCTCTAAGAGACATTTTGGCTGATTATGAGGTTAGCACTTTGAAACCAATTTAATTTTTTGAAAAATCTTTAAAGTCCTGAATGGTCTGAGGGATTGCTTATCTTAGTATGGGCATTAAAGTTGATAGATGAGGACTTCTTAAAGATGTGCCAATTTTAGAAACCTATCAAAACAT
This sequence comes from Candoia aspera, assembly GCF_035149785.1. Taxonomy (NCBI): domain Eukaryota; kingdom Metazoa; phylum Chordata; class Lepidosauria; order Squamata; family Candoiidae; genus Candoia; species Candoia aspera. Next base: position 53,141,663 of record NC_086160.1, read on the forward strand.
TTATCAAACAAGATAATTGGGCATCAAGATAAAACAACCAGTAAAAGGCATCACAGAAAAAAGGATAGTCTCTCTCTTTTTTTAGGAAAAAAAGTAAGAATGGAACAATGAGACTCAAAAAAATACTAGGCTACTTATGAAGTGCGTAAAAAATTTATTCACAGCTTGAGAAATCTAAACTTTTAAGGATTGGTAACATGATCAAGTCAGGAAGTGACAGAGAAATTCATGTCAAACCAAAAATATACATTTGTAGTGTACAAATCTCTTATAATAAAGCATATCACAAGAACTGAAAATGTAGAACTCATAATTTTTTTCAGCAACAAACTTCTACTTTAGAAATGCAATATATGAAGAACTTCTTTTTGGTGGAAGGTATCATATACATATGGTAAACATCTGTATTTATTTAAACAAAAGGCACAGGGAAAGAAATCAAACTATGACCTTGGCATACTACAGGAGTTAAAATTTTTACATATAAACATTTCGTAACTATTTACTGCCACTGACCTCTTTAAACCCATAACTCTAGGGCAGTGAATTATGTAAACAATATTCTGAATCTGGAATCATCATAATCTATAAATTAAGATATTAAGAGGAAAGAGTTTATGAATCAATGTGGCAGTAATAAAGGCTTGTTACAGAACAGCAAAGGGGCAAATGCCAAGAACAAGCCTACCAAGCCGAATGTATGTAATTATTGATTTATGCACTTCAGTGGTTTTAAAAACTACTATTGCCTTTGGTAGCAAAGGTGAAAGAGATGTTCAGCTCTCCTTCAGCAGATGGCAGCCCTGGCTAATTTTGTCTGGGCTTGGACCCTAAGTAAGGTCAGATATGGGCAGTGCTTGGGACAGATTCCAGTCAATACCAGAGCTGTAATATAGACTGGGAAATGGAAAAAAAAAGATCCTGGAAGAAAACTGGCATACAACTTCCATACTGTTGCCAAAAAAAAAAACAAAAAAACAAGCCTTGTCTTTTTTTCCCACGTCCATGAAGTTTTTGGGGTCAAGCTTGACTTGGAGACTTTTTAAAACCAATTAATCATTTTCAGTTCTGGTTTTCCTTACCTCTGTAGCAGCAGCTGCTAGAAGCCATCATCTTGTTTGTATGTGTAGTATTTCATTGTTAATGCTTCGCAAGAAAACTCTTGGTAGGAAGCTTGTAAGAAGTCCTTAGAGCACGACGAGCGAGCAGGACAAAATGAAGTTCAGCAACTTGAGGTATCATGGAAGCAAATACTGCTGCTCCCTGATTTACTACATTGCTAAACTCTGAAAATTGTTGTGAATTAGATACTTCTGAGGGAGACATATAATCTGCTTTATCATACTAATGTTACCATCATTCCAAAGCAGTTTTTGTCCCATCAGAAAAACAGCTTCATAGGGAGTTTTTTCTAGTCTCAATGGCCAGAACCATTTAAGCACAGGAATTCTTTTTGAGAATTAAACCATACCAGTAATAGAAGTAACATTTTTGAATAACAGTGTCATCACTCTTCATTTGCAGCAGTTACTAAATCTGATAAACTGAATTTTATTATTAGTCTTAATTACAAGAATGAAATGATTCACATACTTCAGAAGGATACACTTTGATTGGAATGTGCGTTTGCATTGATTCAGCCACAGAAAGTACTCATGCTTTCTATATTTTACAAATCAGAACACTAAATTACCAATTATTAAGCAATATTAATTTTATACAATTTAAAAATTATGCAACTACTTTATATTAGAAGTATTTATATTTTTGATTAGAGAGAAAAATGGAAGCTTAAAAAACACAAAACCCTGCATTTTGGTATCCAATGTTTTAAACAAAGATGTCTTCAATACTTTCAGATTTCTCTAGTTATATGGCTCATTACTGCACATGATAAATTTCATTTATAATGTTTTAGCATATATTTTAAATGTATGACATTGTGCTTGAGATATAATCTCAGTAAAACACAGGGAGGAATAAAGAAAAATCACATTCAAAAGTTTACTTAATTTTCAAAACGAACTGCAAAATGTAAAACTGTTAGGGATGCTTCACTCAGAGCATGTGGTTTGCATTCAGCATGGCCCCCTTCAGATCTTGACATTTCCACGTAAATCTGGGAATCTCTTGAAACACTGGAGAACTGGGAAACTACTGCCAATGTTGACAACATTGGGCTATATGGATCAATAGACTGACTCAGTATAAGGCAGCATCCTATGTTACTTGGGAAGTCATAGCAGAATTCCTATCTAGTTTCATAATTCAAGTACAAAGGTGCTGATAAGATTTCCTGCTAAAATTATGCTAATGTAGGTATTGAAATAAAAAATACAGACTGAAAATTAGGATGATTAAAACATCAAGCTGTAACACCAAATTTAATGCAAACAGCTGTATGCTTAAACCTAAAAACAGACATAACAGAATCATTCAAGTATAAACATTTAAAAGGTAGATGATAAAAATTGCACTTACAATTCCGTTCAGATAGCAAACCAACTGTTAGCAAACCATATTCTTTAATGGACATAAGGTATAACATAGATTCCTTCTTTTTCTAGAAATCTGGAGCTCATTCACCAAGGGTGGTCACTGTGTAATTTTCTTATTTTAAAGGAGGCTTTGCAGCAGCAGCAATTAGAGGACTGTGCACAATACAGGTTTGTAGGTTTTGCCAACTTCATCCATTTTGTTAGACACCCAATGGTCAATTTCACTATCTCACTTGCTGATCAACACCAGAAATTTTTTGGTCTGTTGCAGAAAGTTCTAAAACAGGATTTACAAATCCAGCATACTCTGAATTGCCGTTATCATCCATTTCTGCACTAACGAAGTCATTCTCCCATTCCAAACCAGTAGAATCATCAGATGTAGAAGTTGGGTTACTTCCAGTTTTCTTGCCACTAAATTTCAGCGCTGCCCGGAGAATATCTTCTTCAGTTTTTGAACGTTCTCTCAGTGGGATCATTCGGTTTATACCTGCCATTAAAAAGTGTTTTTAATAGAACCCTCAAACTGATTTAAAAGTTGTCATTCCACAATTCTTAGGTTTAATGTAGATACATCCTGAATCAAATAACAACCATTTGCTTTGCAAAATATTTAACATTCAGAGGGAAATCTATGCAGTAGCCAGAAAATATGGTACTTCACACATTTAATGAATCAGCGTAGCATACTGTAAATGTTTATGGAGTAGAATCCATTTCAACAATAGGCAAGTTTTTTGTGGTTTCAGGAGTAAGCTTTCAAACATAAACTTTTGACAAAACTTTGGATGAAGAATATATTAAGAAAATCAGTAAACGCATAAATGAGGAGAATAAAAGCTATGACAAAAGTTAATCTTACCCTTTTAAAATCCTGCCTAGCTTATTTCTGCAGGTGTTGTCTTAGCCAACTCATGAAAAGACATTTGAAAGCTGTTTTCTATTATGACCAACAATTCATTAAAACCTTTATTTTAAAAAAACCCCTTGAATTCTGTCCAATATTGCACTAGTGTATTTTCTCTTACCTTCCATGCACCAAATTTGTTCTAAAGGCTCCTCTTGTGTGATTCTATTTAAGCAAAATAAATATGCAGAACATTCTCTGTACTATTATTATGTGTGGAAATATATAAATTTATTGCCAGCTACTAGCCCTTTCCTCTGCATGTTGTGTGACTCCAAGAACACAGCAAAAACATACTGATTTTTCTAACAATACCTGTTTCAGTAGCAAGAATACTTTATGGTTGAGCAAAGTTCATTTTTTGTAATATAAATAAGGGAGTACTGTGTTTCTAAATGTTCTGCCATTGTGGACCACCATTTTTCGTATCCCATGTCATGTCAAGAATGTTCTTCAGCGGAAATCTCTAAGAACTAAATCTTTCACATTAGTGAGTATGTTACTTCTCTTCTTGTACTAGGAGATTCATATTTGACTTGATGGTGGACAATTTGATCACAGGAGCTATATACTATTAAAAAAGTTCACAGGTAGTGAACATGAGTGGGGATTGAGGCAATGAGCAGGCTCTGGCCAATGAATAGCTGCCCAGAGTTGCCGTGTACGAGTTGGGCGGCAAAGAAATTTGATAGACAGACAGACAGACAGACAGATAAATACAGAGAGGCTGCAGATTACCAGTGGTCTGCAGGCCACAAAATGAGGATCGTTGCTATAAAGAATACATCCTAGAACAGCAATACAACTAGCATCCATTTAAAAAATACCTGTAGCAAGACCCACAGCACAGAGGTCACAAGAGATTGGGAAACTCAATTTTTACATGACTAAATTAATTCAGATATTTCAAAATTAATATTACTTGCCCAATGTTTATGCACACAAACATACACAATCCAGCTCAAGATTATCTACTACAATTTCCTCTTTGTTCATGCTTCCCTCAGAGGGATCGTAAATGTAGATAGCTGATGACACGATAAAACAAACTTGCAGTTTTGATTTTTAAAACCTAGCAGTGTCCACTGTGTTGAAACAGCCGTGTAATACTTTATATTATTTAGATCCATTAAACAATTATTATAGGACAGGACATATACCTTCTTCATCTTCCCATTCTAAATCTAAGGAATTACTGTCATCATTTCCACTTGTAGATTTGGTTTTGGTCATTAAATCACAACTGCTCTCTGTATTTGGTGTCAGAACAGTGGCATCTGATGAGAGTCCTGTGATTAAAAAAATATTAAATGTACTTGAAAAGGAGGAGGGGAGCAGGAAGGAAAATAATTCTTCGTCCATACACTGAAAAATTCTTTACATGTATTATGTATTCAATAATAATCAAAATACCAGTTTGGAATCAGAATTCATTTTAAAAAGTAATAGGATTTTTAGTAAAATAAATTAATTTACAGAACCATTTTTCTGTATTTCAATTTTGCCATCATGATAAACAGTTAAATGAATGTTTTAGCAATATTAAAGTTTAGTCAACTAATGGAATGGACTTCCTGAAAACAAAACTTTGTTCCAGAGGTACTCCTGACAAAGGAAAGCTATCCCTAAATACAGATTCCCTAAAGCAATCTATATTTTCCAAAAACCAACTATGGATGGGGAGGTGGCATAGGAATTATAGTGGAATCTGCAAATGTCTCTCCCCAACATTCCTCCTTTGACAAACAAAGATATATATGAAGCCTCCTAAATAAGGAAAGTAGTGATGTCTTTCAGAGGATAGAAGACACTGCTTGTTTAAAAAAAGGATCTGAATTTTGAATGGTTGCAATTCATAGTCACATTTTGTGCCTCATGTATAAGACATCAGAGGCTATTTTATGTTCACTGACGTGGGTAGAAATAGTAAGTTAAGATGAGAGGGAAACTGTAGAAAATACAAACATAGGAAACTTACTGCTAGTGCGGAAAGCTTCATATGGTAGTTTTACATTTCTCAAGTAAGAATCAAAGTCCTCTTCTGTCATGGTACTGTAAAAACAAGTTATAGCAGGTAGGCCTATGTTCAGAGAAACATTTTGGAAATGAAAACAGGTCTACTATGCTGACAAAATTTATTGGCCTTGTTTTAAGAAAAACATACTTTGTAAGTGGCTGCCAGAAATTCACTTCTGGATGATCATGAGCAGAAGTGAAAGCCTTATCGACTACAATTAGATTTCTAAAAAGGGGAGTGTTTGCTTTTGCTTTAATGCTAGTAGACTTGTATTTCCTTATATTTCCTTTTAAACATGCAGACTTGGCAAGGTATACAATTCTACTATTTGAAATTCAGATTTTAAATATTTTGACTGTTTACTTAAAATTCCTCAAACATAATTGTTCATCTTACCTTTGGGCATCTCCAGGGTTTGCTCTCTGAGCTATTCTCTGCAACTTTTGTTGCTAACAAAAATAAGAAAAAAGCAAACAGCCACTTAAGTGATAACATCCTCCAAGTTAAGCGCATAAGCAGCATTATCATAGCATATCAATTTCTAGGGTCAGTACTCAACAAAACAACGTATGTTTGTTTCGCTCCATGTCTGATACACTGTTTCTCATTAGCAATGGGATATAGTTATGTTAATACAGAACTGTCAGAAATGACCGAATCAGAGAATTCAAGTATGAGGATGATTTTAATTTTGCTTCTAAATGAACAAAAACAATTTTCATCCCATCTCTGAGAATTCTATTTTATAACAAATTAAGAATTAGAGAATTTAAGGCAAGATAATTAGCCTAATCCAGAGATCACGGGTCTACTCATCCTTGAAAAGATAATACTGTATGATCAGGGCAAAATAAATACCTGCTTTAGAAAGCGTAGAATTTCCTTGCTGAAAGAAAGATGCACTTGGGTATTCATAACATCTGTATGTAACATACTGTTTTCTCTAAAAGAGTAGTACTTAAAAGCAGCTTAGTATGTGGAATCGTAGCAAGTTCTCATCTAATCTTTATAGACTGGGCTGTTAATATCTTCAACAAAGGAGCCTTTGAACCATCTCTCACATTTTTGAAATGTAAAACATCTCTCACTTTTCTACATAAAGAGAAAAATCTAAAACGTTGTTTAAGATACCTGAACACAATATTCGATGTATGTATGTATGTATGTTCAAAAATAAGCCCTAAGTTGTTACGCATTCTGTAGTCTTTCAGATAATGAATATACTGAATTTCAGTCTTGATTTCTTGACCATTAATCTGTATGTTACTGTTCCTTAAATTCTATGGCCTCAGTTGTGTTTTTGGTGTCTGAAACGAGTGATACAAAAGCAAAATACATTATTTATTTGATGATAATACAGTCAGGACCAGAAATATTGGAACAAGGATAACTGTTTTGGCATTTGGCCTCTGTACACCACCACGCTGAAGGTGAAACACACCCAGATGGGAGCAAAGTCAGGACTTTCAGCTGTCAGTCAAGGGGTTTGACAAAAGTGGGGTGCTAACCATTTGATTTAGAGACTTTTCCCAAAAAAACAAAACCCAACATCCTCTTTAGATTTTGTTAAGAGATTTGTTGAAACCTGGGTAAACAACAAGTACAAATGATCTCTATTCTCCTGATGTACCTGGCTTGAGAGGAGAATTCCTAATTTGTTACTTCCATGTAGCTATCAATTCAGAATTAAACTGGCTTACAATACTGTTTAAATCAAACTGGCTTATAATGTTGGTTTGTAGCAGAGTTAAATAATATTAGCCTTGTTAGGCAATCAATAAACTAGAAAGTCTCTCAGGTAGAGGTATGAGCACTCAAGTTCCTTATTTGCTCATGCATATTCTTTGGTTACCGATGTAGTGGTTTTAAAATCTGAGCTGAGCCATTATACGACAGTGTGTATGATTTCTGTTGTGTGTAAAAAAACTCATTTTTGACATTTGTGCTAGAAACTCACAAACTGCTTGTTTATTATGGGGTCAAGGAAGGAGTAAGAAAATGAAATTTAGAAAGGTTGAACAAAAAAAAATACTAGTAAAAATAACAGTGGAAAGATATCAAGTTACAAGTTGTTTAACAATCAAAACCAATACTTATTTATGGGTGATGATGATGATGATCCTGTTCATATTCTAGAGAGAAGAGCATAGATGGCTATTCCCCACAACACTGTGAGGCAAATGTAGCTGAAATATGTTGATATTTGAGCCAGTTCTAAGTAAATTTCATAACTGAATAGGATCTCATTCTATGTGTCCTGTAATAGAGGTTTTAATGACTATTCCATATTGGTTTTCAGATTCAATATAATGGATTATATTATATCTCCTTCCTTGCCTTCAATAATTTCCCTTTGCATCCTTAGTATTCAAGTTCTTTACCTAGATTTTGGCAGGTGGCCTCCTCGTTGCCAGTCAATAATTTCTAATAAGCTCAGACACAGTATTTTTACACTAAAAATTCAAATGCAGAATTAAACATTTCAGCTTATTTCTGTGAATTAATAGTCTGTATATAAATTCTGCAGAAGAGCTTTGCAAGCAAATGTAGATTCTGAAACAACATTATGGTTCATCCACCAATTAAAACCAATAAACGCTAGCATTTAGAATAGGAAGAAGGCAAGGATCTTGGCATACATGTTATACTAGACAAACCATAGACAGGACTCCTTTGTCTGTTTAGCAATTCTTACTGGCAGAAAGAAGAAACTGCAAATCAGACTGCATTAGCATCGTAAAAAAACTGCCTTAGCATTATAGCCAATACGTAACTAGCACTAGAGAGAGACTAAAAGAAAATAGAAACTGCTAGAAACCAGTGTTAATGCTGGATGTTGTTTAAGAAAGCACATGAAACTAAGAGGAAGATACATAATAGAAACTCTAATACATATATTTTGGGGTCTTTTCCCCTCACCTCCAAGAACTTTCTCTGCTTTGCTGCCCTGGCTCTTTCACGCTGCACAGCATATAAAGTCTCCTCTTCTATTCTTAACTTCTCCTCTTGTATGGCTAACTGTATATGAACAAAATAATAATGGTTAACAAAAGAAAACCTAGCTATCTCTCCTATGAAATTAAGTGCACTAAATTTAAAGGAAAAGTACTTACAAAGAATCTGAAACATAAAATGTACTAATAAGAGTTTAAAATAAAGTTTTCCCATATTTAACATAACTTTTAATTGTATTATGCATGTTATTTTGATAAACAGAATTCCTTTAAAATTTTTAGTTTGGTCATTAACATCATTTTCTGTTGCACCTTTTTATCTGAGCTGCAAGATGGCCATTTAAAGCATTTTATTTAATGGTATTAACTTATGTAAGACAAAGGAGAAGACCAAAAATTGTACTTGAACACTGGTAAAGAACGAAGACATAATTACTCCCATTCTAAAAGTAACATTGACCTGAGTCTGTATTCAGGCAGCAAGAAACATTTATCCCTGAAGCAAATCAATAGTTGCTTAGTTGAAATTAGAGCAGTTGCTCTGAGCCTGAGACAACAATTCTACTTTCAAACATGAGTGCCTTCATATGGCATGAAATCAACAGAAAGCAGAGTTATTTACTATTTAAGTTACACACTTAGACAAGTTTTTATGCTTCTATCTACATTCATAGATGAAGAGTTCTAACTGCAACATATGGGAAGAAATCTCACTAGTTTAAATTACACAGCATGTTATGTCTGCAAGACAAACTGTGAGAAACATTTTTGCTACACAACAAATTTTCAGTACTCCAGTACCTGGGTACAACCACCCAAAGAAGAACTTTTTGTATTCTTCCCTGTTTCTATAGTATTATTAAAGCAGAATAGTAGCAATGGGTCTTCTGTTAAATTTATTTTTCCATGCCAAGCAGTTTTGCCCTTTACAATAAAGGATATACAAGTGATTTATTGATCCTCTTTCCAGCTTTCAGAGTGATACTGAAATGGACACGTACAATCTTTTTCAAGGTGGCACATGCTATTACCATGGTCTCTTGTTTACTTAATACATTTCTAAATTACCCATCAACTAAAAATGTCCTGGATACTTTAAAGTAGCTTACAATAAACAATAAAGTAGCAATAACCAATAAAGTATTTGATAATAAAAACTGATAGGAAGTTAGCTGAAAATAATAACAAAAAACATTATGGAATGAGAAAACAGTATTAAGCCAAGCACCTGGTACATCTCCCTTGGAAGACGGTTGCACAACCCAAAGGCCTTCTCTTCACAGAAAAAATGCATTGTTGCTATTTTGAATATACTGCCCAGTTTAGAAGATTATTCCATGCTCTATAAAGCACAGATTGTAATGCTGGGGCCAAGTATTGAAGCTTTTAATGCACACCAAATGGTGCATGAGGGTCACACAAGATCCTCAGGAGCCATATCATAACCATCTGAGATTTGGGAAGCTTGGAATGATTTTCTCCACTGGGCCTAAGGATGAGAAATGACTGCACAAATCTTTTGTCCTCTCTGTGCTGAAATTTATCTGTAATGTTCCAGCTAATAACTAGCTACTCTGTTTATACAAAACTTTGGTAATGTTCATCTAACCCATTTCCCTATGAATCTACTCTCATTCATGACAACATCTCTGTTTGGTACTTTTTTTTCCTCACTTGGTCCCTTTTACTTGAGTATTACAACATCCATACTGGATGCTTCGCTCACAAAGTTTCCTTCCTTCTCTATCAGCCAGTTATGAAGACATATTATTTGTGTACAGCTTTCTGCATCCATAAAGAGTTACTATGCTTACCTCTGATTGAAGCTTATCATCTAAAGTTCTCTGTTTTTCCGCAATGGAATTGTATTGCCTTTCTCTAAGAGCAGCAATTTCTTCTTCTGTCAGAGGTCTGAAGAAAAAGAAGGAAGAGTGTCACACCGGTCATTCTGATCCCTTTAGAGCAGGAAGGCCAGTTTCAAAATTTAAGATTGGAAGGATAAGAAGTTGTCTGCATACACATGTGTACTGAGTCCTCTTTTCTGAGCCAGCAGCAAGCACTGAGGCAATTAGAGCCATTTTAAAAAAAAAATCCCAGCAAGAGCCAAATTCAACCCCAAGTCCAACAGATAAGTGATGTTTTACATAGGAGTTTTTAGTTATAGATTATAATAGAAAAGAGATTATTAATCAGAACTAAAAAAGCTGATGACAATTTCAGTTTTACATCTTATTCCTCAAATTATACTGAAACAGAAGCAAGAGGATTCACAAGTACTTAATATTTTAAACATTCTAAAAAGGACACAGAGCACAATTACTTTTATACAATGTAATTCCTTTTTGTGATAGTTTTACTAAATTTACTGTGATCCATGTACTTTTATCCATTACAGAACCAAACCTTTATTTCTAAATTTTATTTATAGCTATTTATATGCTGTCTCATTTGAAGATTCAAGACAGCTTACATATCATAAAGCCATGAAACATTCATCAAAAAAATAAATGGCAAATCCATCAATACATAAAATCAAATAAAAATAAATCCCCACCCAAATGGTGGCCTTCAAACATCTCACATTTTTTATTCTGAAGGCTTCCCCAAAAGCTCTAGCTTAACAGTCTTCTTGAATATTAATAAAGAAGAGGCTGTTCTAATTTTAACAGGCAGGTTATCCAGAATGACGGGGCATCACCTAAGAAATCTTTGACAAGCATATACTGATTAAAGATGTGGAATTTTATTAGTGAACATTACAATGCTTGATTTGGGGACCTTGTATTACTGGAGGCCTTGGTGGCATTAGAGCATCCTTCAGAGAGACGGAAGAGACCAGCTGTGCCTTATACTAATCTGCTTCAGTAAGTGAATCCTGTGGGTTAGAACTGCCCCTTTATGTTGTTTAAATATACCAATTTTTAAAAAGAAAGCTTTAGGATTCAAATCTTGGAACGTTTGATCATTTTAATTGTTGTAGAGCTTAAATTTCAAGATGTAGTAATGGAACCAAGCAGCTATATATTTTTATACTATATACATTTATTTATTATTCAATTCATTAAATAAATTTTTAAGACTGACCAACTCACACACGGTGATTCCAGATGGCTTACAGAGTTAAAAACACAGAGTGAAGGTGTCACAGCTGAATTGCTCCGTTCTGCACATCTGTATTTACCACCTCCCTCAGTAATTAGTTCCACAGTTGAACTTAACTTCCTGTTCGCAAGTTTTTCCTAACATTCAGTGAGAATCTGTTTTCCTCTGACACAACAGAAAACATATCCTGACCTTTTGTGTGACTAATAAGTGTTCCCCACCTTTTCATACAAATCAATAATATGCTGAAGAGTATTAAGCCCAGGACCAAATCCTATGACATCACTTTATACTTTAGACCACTTTGATGAGGGATTGCTGAATAATGTTCTTCGGGAATGGTTTTCAGATCAACTCTGAATCCACTTAACAGATATGCCATCCAGTGCATACTTAATTAGCTTGCTAATCAAATGTCATGGAATATTCTGCCAAATCTGCTGGTAAAGTCAAGCTTTAATATCTCCATGGAACAATTTACTAGGGTAGTTACCTAGTCAAATAATGAAGCAAGATTGATGCTTACAGGTTAATTCTTTTATGATTTATTCTGGAATCTTTGTAGGTATTAATGTCAGACTGACTGGCCTATGTATCTAGATATCCTTTTCCCTATTTTGAAGATAGGGACAACATTTGTCTCCTCTAGTCATCTGGTACTTCAGCCATTCTCCAGGATTTCTTAAAAAAAATGGACAGAGTTTCAGCCATGTGTATCAACAACTTCCCTCAGTATCCTAAGATGCAGTCCATCTGTCCCAGAAGATTTATGTTACTTAACATCAATAGAAATAAAATTAGGAACTGTAAGTTTGAGCTAGATTCTGATCTTTCAAACAGATCTTCAAAAGGAACACATATCTTAGTGAGAAGACAGAGTCCAAGTAAAAATCTTCACTGAACAACTGTTATACTATTCCTTTTCTCTTCCTGTTATTCTGAAAACATGTGAAGGAGACTTTTTTGTTATTCTAAGCTTTCTTTGGTAGCTTCAGCTCACACTTAACTGTACTTCATGGGCTTCTTCCGCTATCTTCCTCCCCACCACCCATTGGAATTGTTTGCAATCATGCTTTTGGTTACAGGTGGTTCTTATGACTGTGCTGAACGAGTAGTAGTTATGACTGGACCTTGTATTTATGGCAGTTGCAGCATCCCCATTGTTACCTGATTGCGATCCAGGCGTTTTGCACCTGGATCGCAATTATGACGTCACAACATCCTGCGGCCACATGGCGACCTTCCCTGCCAGCTTCCCACAAGCAAAGTCAATGGGGAAGCCAGCAGGAATTTGCAAGTCATGGTCATGTGAGGTCCTCACTTAATGATCTGTGCAGTCCTTGCTTAAAGATGGCACCGCTAAGTGGTGTGATCATGTGGTTTTTTGACTTATGACCACATTGCTTAACAATGGAGTTTCCAGTCCCAATTACCATTGTTAAATGAGGACTACCTATATCTCCTTTTTAAGGAAAGTTTACCCATCTGGACATCTTTTCTTATTAGCAAGCATCTTCTGCCATGAAATTCTACTTATTATTCATCTAAATTTATCAAATTAATCTACTTTTCTGAAGTCCAATATATGCATTTCATACTTAGCTTTAGTTTATCTCAATATCAAGAATTCCAGCATTACGTATTTTCTCTTAAAGTAAGGAAGTCTTCCCAATTAGCTAGGTGCAGTCAGATATAACAATCTTATGCCTTTCTGCAAACCCATGAAGAAGAAACTTTCTAGGACCATAGTTAGCAGTTTGCTTACAAATGATACTGCAGTAATTAAAAATATCTTTCTATGAAATGTATCCTCTTAAAAGAACTGCAAACATTTGATTTTAAAGATGTCAACTTGCTGAAATGAATTAATCTGAATAGTAGATGATTAAAAAGGATGAAGCAAGCAGCATATATAATAGGGAGAGGAGAAGAAATCAATTCATAAATATAACCTCATACCTTTGGTTGCTTCCTGGACTTTCACCCTGTTTTAAAAAAAAGTGTTTTTTTAAAAGGTTTTAAGAACCTAATCATTAAGCTATTTTCAAAATAGATCTGGAACATTTGACTTTAAACCCCCAATCCTTTTAACAAATCAAATCAGTATCAAACACTGTCAAACTAAAATATACAGACAAAAGATCTGTTGATATATTTTCAGTCAATAATCTCTAAATCCATCTTCCATTCTTCCCTGAACTGGAACTACAACTTTCAGAATTTTTAAATCAGATCTGTCAGCAAGTCTAAGGAATATGCATTTCAAAGCAAATATCAGTTTTCTAAGGGGTTATCTGCTGGTCAACAGATGTCTTATTTGTATCCTCTTCAAATTATATCTTAAGACTCAGAATGGTTTTGCCTCTTAGGGTTAAGCTAGATGCAACAGAAGCAAATCTGTTTAATCACAGGCCTGTGATTTCTCATAGTGAGTGAGAAACTGGATATTCATATTTCATTCAGGTCTTCTCAGTCATATAATAAAGCTGTTAGGGCTTCTTAGAGAGATGAGACAGACTGCAAACAAGATGTGAAGTTTATCTTCTTTTACTGCATGGGAGGATTTATTATAAAAAAATTGTGCTAATGTCTTATATCTATTCTATATTACATATACTATGGATATTATCTCTATATTTATGTCTAAAAAAAATAATTCCCTTCTCACCCCTAAGGGTGGTATGTCTCTTCCTCAATCTTGGGTCCTCTACCAGAGGTCTGGGAGTCTGAGGGTTCTGCGCAGTATCTTAGCTGTTCCTAGCACTGCACTGTTCTGGGCAGAGAGCTCTGATGTTGCTCCTGGGATCTGTTGGTGTCATGAGTACTGATGGCGAGCAGGAGGGAGCCTCTATCCAGGGGGGAAAACGCATGCATAGTACTGAGGAATTAAGCAGCCATTCAAAGAGACACAGATCAGACCTGCCTTAACTTTCGGGGTTTATCTGTCTGGGTTTTTCCCATGCTTCTTCAGTTTGTTAGGATTCTGTTTAATGTAGCAGTAATAAACACTAGAGACCTACTCCTCATCTCAGCGTGATCTCTGACTGTTAGGACAGTTGGAGCCACTCTCCCAGCTTGGGGGTCACAGACCCAAGTGCTCCTACCACCACTGAGACCACTTTGGCCTTCACTTTCCACATCCTCCTCTAGGCCCTGGTACTTCTCCAGCTTCTCAGTTGATGGAATGCAATGTCATTAATTAATTAATTAATTAATTAATTAATATATTTGTGTGTGTGTGTGTTATTTATATATCTGTATCATTTCTATATCTTCTTTTTTCTATATCTATAGATCTTTTCTTATCACTTTATATATCTATTTTCAGTTATTTTAATATCATATATCTATGCATTTATTTTTATATCTTATTTCTATATGTAATTATATATTTTACTTTTATAAATACATCTTATTTCAGAGTTGTATCCCTCTTGCTATCTTTTCTTCCTCCTCCATCTCCTGCAGGCAATTATGAATTATCTACATGTGTGCTAGCTATCAAGGGCTTAAATGACTCTGTCCTTGGCTGCTCTCGCAGATGTGGAGTACAAGGAAACCAAGGTTCTACTCTACCTGTCCTTGTCTTCAACCTCTCTATTCTGGCTACCCTAGATCTGATGTTTTGTATGATAAGTGGCTAGGCCTCTGGGGTCTTCAGCTTAAGCCACCACTGGGACCTAAGTATTCCCAAATTTGTGGCTGGGCAGGAGGACAGAGCTTTCTTGAGGGTGCTTACAAAATTTCCCTTCAAGATATGCAGGAGGCATGTTCTGCAAGCGAGTGGATAAAAAAGCCTTCCTCAGAGAGGCATTGGTAATATTAACCAGATACTGGGAGAGGCTTCTATTTTTTTTTAATAATGATAAAACCAAGATTAAACTTTGGATGACTGTACTGAGGTAGCAACTTTATTGGCATCCCGTTCAAAAAGCCACTCTATTATTTTCCCTATTTCAAGAGCTAAGTTTCCCCAAAGGGGTTCACTATGGTATAATAATATGAACAACATTAAGTAACTTGTCTAAAAAGAACTTAATTTATGTAACACAGAATTGTGATTATTCTTAAAGCATGGAGTATAACATTTCCCGCATCATTCCACACAGATGCTAGAAACTGAAGGTAGTGGGATAATTCTTAAAATTAATTCTAAGAATTAAATAAATCGTAAATGCCACCTCCTCTAATAGCTTTTCAATTCACTACAGTTTTAGTTACTCTAATTTCAGATACCTTATAATCTAACTTGCATATATAATACTTCTACTGTCCTTAAGGTCAGTACGAAAGTACTTACCTCATCACTTTCCACTAGATTCTCAAACTGAAAATAGATACAATGATATTTCTATTAATCAAAGCATAAATAATGTATTTAGTGAAATACCAAATACACTTGCTGTATACATATCTATTTAAGACAAAATAACTATCATATGTAGTAAAGCTTAGCAGCTATTTTTAAAAAAATATTTATAAATTATCATTTTAAATTTAAGTGCATGTGGTACAAATAGCTACTTTTGCTAATATATAACATCCTGATACATTCAATATAGTAATAAACAATAATAGAGAAAGATATATTGCTCAGTGGTCTTTTTAAAACTAATAAATATCTGACCATGGATTAGTATGTATATTAGGAGTATATACATTTGTTCCACCTTGTGCACAGGCAATAAAACTATATCAAACTTTTCATTTGCTTCCTTAAATTTTGATAATAAAGCTGACCTAGGATCTAGTGCAATATTTTGCTTATTTATTTTCCTTATTTGAATACAAACTATTTGCCAAAACCTTTGAATTTTTATACAAGAGCACCACATATGTAAATATGCTCTAATTCTGTTACACCCTTGCCAAAACCTTGGGCTTATCTCTGGTTTTACTAAACTCCGCCTCCTAGGGTTATAGACGATCTATGTAGCAACTTCAATTAATTTCTCCTAATTTTAGCTGATATTGGTTTAAATGGGTTTTGCCCATATAGAAGTCCAAATACAGTTTAGAAACTTGATGTAAAATATTGATTTGCATAAAGTTTCTGTCTTTAAATCCTATAAAGTACCTCTAGATACTTTGAGCAAATCTCATAGATAGTCTTTCTGATGGTTTTTGGGAGGAAGAGTGTTTCAAATTTACTTCCGTGTCTAGTGACTTTATGTCTTTTACCTGACTAGACGGTATTTCTATAACATGTAAAATCTGATGTATCTGCACACAAGGCAATGAATACTGTCCTAGTATTAATTTTATTTCTTCTTCTGATAATGGGGTAAAGTCTGAAGAGACCTCTAATTCTATAATTCTACAAATTTCCAATTTGAAAAGTAGTGTTTTTTTTAATGGATGGAATACAACATTTTAAAGGTGAAGGTACCAAAATCAATATATTTTGCCATTTCTTACAAGCTTCTAATATGAATACAAAAAAGGGTTTGAATTTTTACCTATTTTGAACAGCTAGAAAACAGTAATCTATATACTACTAAAGCTCTCCTATCTGTCTGTAACCTTCAGCTGGCCAAAATGGTGCATCATAGGGCACCATGTTTTGAAGCAAGGTACCGCAAATGGGCTAACTTAAAGAATGCATCCAAAATCCAGGACCCATGACTCCTGTAGAACTGAAATTTCAAAGATCTTCACACCAATTCTATTCGTAAAGTTGTGATGGTTGCAGTGTCATCGCAGTCATGTGATGGTTCAAAAAAACACATAGGTTGTGTGGCACAAGGGAAGATGGGAGGAACATATCCCCACCCTCTTTCCTGCCTCCCTCTGGTCCCTGCGCCCAATCGTCTGGCAGCAAGGCCTGATGGGCAAGTGGCAATTGGCTGCTTTGGAACCAAGATGAAAACTGAAATCTCTTAATGACTGTGGGCGGCAAGGGAGGACGAGGGAGTGACTTGGATGCCTGCTGATAAGGCAGGGCTGGTTGGGAGTTACTAGCAGTCGACGGGTGAGCCCTCTTCCTCTCTGAAGGGGGCCCTTGGGGACATGCCAGGATGGGGAATGAGGATGCAGGATGGGGAATGAGGATGTTAATTTTTATGTCTGATGATCTCTGTAATATATTTGTAATTGTTTTTCTATATTAAGACACATTGTTTTCAATTTAGTGAGATTCATGTGTATATCTGCCAAATCACAAAGTTCTTAACAACATTAATTTTGAAATGGGCTCACTAAGATTGGAATTAACAAAAACTACATGGTCACCAAACAAAGTAACTTTCATATGAATTGTTTTAAACTGTATACCTTTAATTTTAGGATATTCTCTAATTTCTATAGCAAACTAATTTCTAGAAAAAGCAAAAATTTACAGGGAGAGAAGAGACCCCTGTTTGTCTGCTTAGTGGCCATGTACAATCACATACATGTAATCGTTCATTGATCTTTTGATGTTTGGAGGTATTTTCTGATAACTGGAAACCAGAGCTTCTCCTGTATTGTTTATTAGCTTTTGCAATGTTTGACTTTGGCAGCTTTAGGAAATTTATTACATTCATTGCCCATAGAGGGCAATCATAGGAAAAGGCTCTTTAGGTACTAAAACCAGCAAAAATAGGAGAGAAATGTAAGGAACCAGAGAGCTCAAAAAAGTTGATGCTAACTTGCCACCAACTTCCCTCCCTTTTTCCCATTCACATAATAGCACATATGAAGTTCATAATTACATGAATGTTATTACATTTATTTTATCCCAAGATTATAGTATCTTATGTCTTCTTTGCATTTTAAACATACTGGTTTTAATTAGACTAAGTCATTCTTAAGAACAGAATCTTTTAAATTAATGCAATTAAAGTTAATACAAATAACTAATTCTAACTGCTCCAATTTATTTATTTATTGCATAATGTTTCAGCCAGCAAATTTGCATTAGGAAAAATTCATCTGTTAGTTTCAAAGTATGACTAGTAGTGGTATCGAAAATCTTTACTTACCTCTATGGTGAAATGTTCTCCTGTTGAGCATGTCCTAAAATACTTTGATCTAGAATTTAAACCAACAGTGTCATAAAATAATTACTACTGTATTTCACAAGTCCTCAGAATAAATTTTCCCTCATTAGAATCTTTTTAATAGCCTCCTATGTATAATGTTGTCTCCTGTACTTCTCAAAACTTTGTCATGAGAAGCCTGCACATAGCTACATGCCCTTTTTTGCACAACTTTTGAAATACTCTTTCAACAAAAGCTTGATCACAGTCTTGTGTATATCTAGCATAGGCATGAAATTAGGATTTAGGATTCCCAAATCAAGAGTTGCTAGCATTATGGCTTGGAAGTAAAATGTGGCATGTTAAAAAGATTCTGCAGACAGAGCTCACATATCACACTACACCACACTTTGTTTAGGCATGGTTTTCTGAATAAATCACAATTTATTAAATTAATACAAACCCAAGTGGACTTTGTTGTGGTATAAAGCAATGAGTGAGCCCAACTACCACAGAAAAGCCTAATTTGGAGGCAATATCATATATCTGAATAATTGAGAAGAATCACCTAGCTCTGCCACTATTGCAATACTGTACTTTCTGCCAGCACATATTAGCAGAACAAGAACGTACAAAGGTAAATCTCCTTTCCCATCTACCTAGGAGTAAAGAAGAACTAGGGATGAGCTGTCTGTTTTGCAGAAAATTAATTCCTCCACCTAGCATTCTAAATCCAAGTGCTACGTTCTCAAGTGAGTAAGTAATCTGTTGCATTGACCCTGTAAATAAGGGGTTGGCACATACATTGAACACAGCTAGATTCCAATGTATGTTCTAGCCATCACTGATATTATTTATGCATTCTAAATATATTAAATCAGTATTGTACTATGGAAGAAATGATTAAAGACAGCAAAGTCTGTCTGTCTTTAACTTATATGATATGTAACAACATATATCAGATATGAAAGAAACTGAACTCAGAATGAAAAGGGGAAGTACTTTTTACCCATTACTCCTTCCTGAATAAAACTGTGCGACCATCTGGAACATGTAATGACATGGAAGGTGAATGGTGAATTGAAAAATCCACCCATCCTCCACAGGAAGCTCCACTAAATCTTATTTTCTTCATCACTGAATGTTAAAACGTATTTGATACCTTTCTCACATGCAAATAGTTATTTTATGTAATTCATGGTTTCAAATGAAAGTTAATTTTGAATTGCTATGAACTTACAAAATAAAGTATATTGGGCTTTTTAAAAGAAAGTACATTATACCTAATACTTTATACAAAATAAAGGAGAATTATGGATTTTGTTATTCTCCAGATAGGATAATAAAAGTAACTCCAAAGCTCTAATTATATTTATTCCCATAAGCACTTAAAGAATAATGTTGTGATTCCTCTAGGGGTAAAATGAAAGTTGACAATGAAGATACTGAAATTACACATGACTGAATTTCTAATTATACCTGCAGCACAAAAGATGGCTCTTCTACAACAAACAATTTAAGCCAAAGGCAGCTGTAATAACCCACAATTATGTCAAAATGAAATGTCATGATGTCATCACACAAATGAGATATGTCATGAGATCTGATGCACTTGCTTGTTGACATCATGGTATACATGTTGTCATTCACCCCCTTGACTCCCTTGAAGACATCTATGATTTAATAGGATTTTTAAATTATCTTGAGAAACATTTTTATAAAATATTTCAACTTTTATCATCAGAATGAACAAGAGCCAGTTTGGCCTAGTGGTTAAGGTTCTGGGCTAGAAATCAGGAGTCTGTGAGTTCTAGTCCTGCCTTAGGCATGAAAGCCGGCTGAGTGACCTTGGGCCAGTCACTTTCTCTCAGCCCAACTTGGTGCAATGTAGACTAGCCTCCTCCTGGTGCACCCCAGGCAACGTGACTTGTCACGGCTAAATAGTCTACACATCTGGCTGCTGGACCTCACAACAATTTCCCAGCAAGAAAAAAAAACCAGCATGAACACCAAACTGCTATGCCATACGATTAAAAAACAAAAACAAAAAACTGAATGAACAACAAGGTGACTTTTTCTTCTTTGTTACATTAATCATGAAATAAAAAGAGTTCCATTTTCAAAAGAGACTTGTGAACCCTTTGGTACTAGAAAAATTAATCTTCAGCTTGGGAAAAAAAGAAGATCCTGGGAGCAATAGTCAATCAAAGAAGGCTATTTTTTTTAATGTAGTCCACCAGATCTATGGTTTTATACTTCTCACAGCTTCCAGATTCCTAAGGATGCATTTCAGTTTAGATTAATAAACAGAACATTGCAAAATATTCAGGCATAAATGATACTATGCTGATGTAAATAAGATACAATTGTCTGGCCTACTATAAATTTTCCATTTGTCTTTACTGCTAAATAATCTATCCATCCTGGCTTTATGATGGAAGGTGCTTATTAAACCCTTGGGTCCAATCACCTGCTCTATGTTAGAATCCAAATTAAAACATTTTTGACAGGTGACTGTCTAACCTCTGCTTAAACATATCAGTGAAAAGGGAGCACAGTCCTGTATAACTAGTTGCATTGCCAAATTGTCTTACTGTTAGAAAACCTTTTTCTGCCACTCAGAATTTGTCTTCCTGAAATTTAACTATATTTTTTGTGTTCTGTAATCTGGAACAATGGAAAATAGGTCTTGATGTTTTGTGTGAAATCCTTAGGGATATTTAAGAGTCCTAGTGTTAAGGCCAGTCACACACTATCAGCCCTAGAAAGAAGGCAATGGCAAACCACTTCTGAAAATTTTGCAAGGAAAACTGCAGGGACTAGTCCAGGCAGCCACAATGAGTCAAGAGTGACTTGAAGGCACTAAAATAAAATAATAATAATAATAATAATAATAATAATAATAATAATATCATCATCATCATCATCATCCCAGGTCCTTGGGAAGGACTCGACAGGTGGACAAAAATGCCAAATCCAGTCTAATCAGGCTGATTCTGCGACCAACCATAATATAATAATAATAATAATAATAATAGTAATAATAATAATAATAATAAAAAAAAATCCTTACTTAGTCTTCTCAAGGCTATAAATATTTCAATACTTTTCTCCTTTAATGTATTTAGAGCCATTATGGCAGCACAAAAATATAACACTATATAGTACATATATAATGCAATTATAACCAGATGCAGGGCTTGTAAAAAAGCCACTTATTTAGTTGCATACTTATCTATGAAATTTGCTCCTGTATTATATCTACTTGTGAGTATACAATCCCAAAATGTTCAGAGCATCAAGTTAAATAAAGTAAGTAAAACTGTGGCATATTCTAATAACAAACTATTATAGATGATGCAAACTTAATAACGTAACTTAAAATTACTTGAACTGAGTTTGTTGAACAAAATGACTACAGATGTATTAATGTTGATTTAATTCTTTTAAATCTGTAGGAAAGGCAAACTAGCCGATCCTAACCCACTAACTTTATTTTCAGAATTTATTTCCAAGTGTAATTATGATACTCAACTGCAGCCAGCCCCTTCACTTTCTCTACTCCTAGAGCTATAAAATTCAGTTTATTAAAATATAGCTGTTACGTAACTGAATGTTGGGGTGACTACAATAAACCATAAGTAGAAAAACCTAGCTTGCAAAACAGATCTCAACAACTTGTACTGAAAGAAATAGATGCAATGATTGGGAATGTTTAGCTTAGAGAAAAGATGCTTGTGAGTTTTTCCCTGTTTCCCATTAACACTAGAACCAGAGAACACCCATGAAACTAATGAGAGGAGTATTATCATCCCACCTTTTTCTCTCTATCTCTATCCTAATAAAACTCTCCTCTTTGTGTGTAACCTTTAACTGGGAGAAAACGGTGCATCATAGGGCAACCATTTTTGAACCAAGGTACCTCAAATGGGCTAACTTACAGAATGTGTCCAAAATCCAGGACGCATGACTCCTGTGGAACTGAAATTTGGCAAATTTTATAAAACATTTTATGACATAAAATGATCATAAAATGTTTTATGACAAAGTACAAAATGTCATAAAACATTTCCTGTGGTAAACTGATGTTTGACTGTGCTATACAGTTCAGTATGAATGGCATGAGCTATTTTCAAGGCAGATACATCTCTGAATTTCTCCCTGAATTTTTAAGAACTTTCCCAGTGAAGACAGTACATTAGAAGCTCTGCCATTATTGAAAGCATTGAGGAATATGGTAAGGAAATACCTCTGAAATGATGACCCAATGGGTCACAGGTTGTTTAGTATGTTTATTGTGTGTGTGTATTTAGTCAACTCAAGGCAGCAGACATACAGTACTTAACACTGCCTATTTTCCCCACCACCACCACCCTGAATATTTAAAGCTGAGGAGAGGAAATATTTCTTCACATATGTAACCTGTAGAATAAGCTGCCACAAGATACACTGTTGGCTATTAGTTTAGATGGGTTCAAAGGGGAATTAGACAAATTCCTAGAGGCCAGGTTCATCAATGGCTACAAGCCTAGATGACTGGTGATTACTCTAGACACAGAGGCATATCTGATAATTATTTCATCGGTTTTTAAAAATCTTAGACAAAGTAATGGATTTTTTCTTTGTCCCATAAATTCAAAGTTATTTTTTTTTATGATCTTGCAAACAAATCAAAAGTGGAAGGAGGTTGGGAGGCTGAAGACACCTAAAGTGTACAGTAAAGAAAGTGAATAGCTACTGCCAGTAGGGCTACCATCTGAATTATTGCCCTTTTTATCCATAGAAAGCCTGTGAAAATGTGGAAACAACATGCTCATCAAAAGAAAACTCTTTATACTTCGCCCCCTCCCCCATATTTCATCTCAATCTAGCTATCCTCAAATAACATTACAGCAGGGGCAAACAGGAAATACTGCCACGATATTTTTTATTTGTTCACTATGAACACAATTAAGAACATGCCTGAATTAGCCTGTTAAGTACAGTAAATGAGACCTGATACACCACCAGACTTCATTAAAAAGCCCACGGGCAAGTCGTGAGAGCCACAGTAGTCCACTGTGATCCCATAATTTTGCTGAGACAACCATTATCACTGTTTCGGCGTAGGCAAACTCGTGGATGCCTGTCTCCTGGGAACCTTCTAAGCACGCGTGACTGGCAACCCATTGCACCTCCACCAGATCGAAAGGTCACTTAATTCTACGTCCTGCTTCGCCGCAGAGACCAACCTGATACTCCCGGAAAACCCTACAGGCAAAGCTTGAAGACCACCGCCTCCAGACACGCCTGCCCGTTGCCAACTCGGATTCAGATACAGTGCCCGTGAATATGGAGGCTTTATTCAGCCCTTCTGGTTAACGGCTACGAATCGAGTTTCTAGCTCTATTCCCCTCTTCCAAGGCGTCTGAGGCACCTGCGGTGAGGCTCTGCTTCTCAGTCACAGGCTGACCTGTCTTAAATTCCCGCGGAAAGGCGGAATCGAAGTCAACTTGCCCAGGCCTGCCGTCTTTTGCATCTGCCCCCGCCGCGCTTACCCTCCTCCTCGCTGGAGGCGTCCCGCTTCTCGTCTCGGGAAGACCCAGCAGCACCACTGCGCCGCCCAGCTGTTCCCCATGGCATGCTGAGAGGCGGGCGGGGGCTCTCGGTCACCCACCGACGCAGCGCCGGAATTGGCTACCAGCGTCCCTTGGCGGCCGCGAGCGGAAGAAAGAGATGGCGGGGCAACAGCTGTGACAGCTACCGCTCTCGTGCATGGACACGGGCGGGCCGGAACACACCACACTCAGCCGTTACGGCGGCAGCGGGGACAGCAGCGAGCCAGCTCCTTCCCCCGCCTCATTGCCCCCTCACGTTGTGACGGCGAGCTCGGCGGTCGCGTGCAGCCGCCAGCCACGCCCCTCGCCTCATTCATCGCCCGGGCCCCAGAGGCTGGGACTGAGATGGCAGGGGAGAGCATGCGTAGACTGGGACGCCTGGCTCCTCCTCTACGTTTAGGTACGAATGGCATCGCCTCCGGGAAAAGATGGAGGGTTAGTTGGTTCGGTGGAGGGGTTAGTGGATAGCAGAGATATCGGGAATTGGATGAATAAAGTAGTTATTTTAAATAGCTATAGAGGATGCCAGCATTCCCGTGGCTCGGTCCCAAACTAGTTCCGGTTCCGAGACTCTACACTCAACCCATATTGATTGTTTTTACTCTGAAAATCCTCTTCCGGTTGTGATTATACGGGAATGGTCAATATATACTGCTCGCTATTGCAGCAAGTATTGGCTGATATTCTCAGAAGCCTTAAGAGAGTGCTACCTGATTTGCTGTAAAGCTGGGGTTATTCTGAGGCGGTTCTGCACTCTTGCCCTTCCCTTGCTTTCAAACCTGAAATGTTTTATTGACGATGCCAGTTGGACCTTGGCTGCTGCTGTTTCTATGGTTA
The DNA here is from genome assembly GCF_035149785.1 of Candoia aspera. NCBI lineage: Eukaryota > Metazoa > Chordata > Lepidosauria > Squamata > Candoiidae > Candoia > Candoia aspera. Next base: position 53,166,534 of record NC_086160.1, read on the forward strand.
TAGCTTCGTTGTCTTCACTGCTTTCTTCCCATTCTTAGTCCGTGTGGTATGATGCAAGTAACAAAAGATTGAGAAGTATTTATTAGATTCAAAAGACCTTTACTGTAGTGGCTCAGCTTCATCCTTCCCTCCTTCTCTGAAGCTAAGTTAGAACAATCTTGTTAAACTACAGGGCAGCCCACAATGTAGTAACTCATTAAGTAGTGGATAAATACTGTAGGATGGCAGGAGAAGTTAATGGGAAAAGGCACTTGTGATGGATGTTGTTGTTGTTAGTTGCCATTGAGTTGTTTATGACTCATGGCGATCCTATGTATAATAGAACGAAATGCTGTTTGGTCTTGCGCCATATGCCTGACTGTTCCAGTGTTTTGCATCCATTGTTGGTGGTAATGGTATCAATCCATTGCATTGAAGGTCTTCCTCTTTTCCGCTGGCCCTCGACTTTACCAAACATGATGTCCTTTTCAAGCGATCGGTCTTTCCTGATGATGTGCTCAAAGTAAGAGAGTCTAAGCCTACTTATCTTCGCCTCTAGGGAACATTCTGGTTGTATTTCTTCTGGACTGGAAGCAAGTGTGAGTGTGGCTGGAGAAGCAACACCAGATTCAGAGCTAGAAGCAGGGCTAGGCGTAGCTGAAACAGCTGGACTTGGCTCGGAACTGGAAGCAGGACTAAGCGTGGCTGGAACCTCTAGACAAGACTTGGAACTAGAAGCAAGGCTAGGTGTAACTGAAGTAGCAGAACTTGACTCGGAGCTGGAAACAAGACTAGGCACGATTGGAGCATCAAGACTCAGCTTGGAGCTGGAGACAAGGCTAGGCAAGACTGGAGTAGCAGAACTTGACTTAGAGCTGGAAACAAGGCTAGGCTCAACTGGAGTAGCAGGACTGGACTTGAAGCTGGAGGCAAGATGATGCGTGGAGAAGTGGTGTGATGCGGCTTGGGCTTGAAGGCACGGCTCGACTCAGCAGGAGCAACGACACGTGGGGCAGAGCTGGGAATGGGCTGGAATTGGCTCGAACAGCAAGACATGGCTGGGATCCAGAGGCAGGTCTAAGCCTGGCGAGAACAGTAGCACAGGCTTGGAACTGGGAGCAGGACGGAACTTGGCTGGAGCGACAAGTTGTGGCTGGGATCTGCAGGCTAGACGGTTCTTGGCTGGAGCAGCAGAACTTGGCTGGTTTCTGGAGGCAAGATGGTTCTGAGCTGGAGCAGCAGAACTTGGCTGGGTTCTGGAGGCAAGACGGTTCTGGGCTGGAGCAGCAGAACTCGGTTGGGTTTTGGAGGCAAGACGGTACTTGGCAAGAGCGGCAAGATGGGGCTCAGTGCTGGAAACGAGGCTTGACTCGGCGGGAGCAGGGAGCAAAGTCAGAGGATCCTCAGAGGCAGGAGAAGCTGGCACTGATTCCGTATCGGCTACAGTTGAGGCTTCACTTCCCAGCAAGGACTGTTCTGTAAACTCTGGCAGCTCAAAGGACTGGTTGTCTCCAGCAGCCCGCTGTTTGCGCTGGTGCCTTTATATCCTGTCCTTTTCATGCCATTTCTTGTCAGTGGCCAATCGAACTGCTTTTTGCCGGGCGCGCTTCTGTGCTCTCTTCTCACGAGCACTCATTGGAGGATTCAAGCTTTCCTCCAAATTCTGCCCAGTCACTCTAAACCTTCCTGCTCTGCTGAGTCACTTCAGGTTTCTATTTCCTCAAAACCTTCTTGGTAAGTTTTGTTTTCCCCTGGTGACTCAGCATAGGTTTCGCTTTCCGAGTCTGACACAGACTCAACCCTTACACTGGCAGTCCATGGTATTTTCAATAATCTTTGCCAACACCACAGTTCGAATGCATCAATTCTTCTATCTTCCTTTTTTAATGTCCAACTTTCACAGGCATATGTGGCAATTGAGAAGACCATGGCATGAGTCAGATGCACCTTTGTTTTTAAACTGACATCTTTACTTCTGAAAAATTTAGATAGGTCTTTGATGGCAGATTTTCCCAGCATGATACATCATTTGATTTCTTGATTACTACTTCCCTTGGCATTGATTGTTGATCCAAGTAGACTGAAATTGTTGATGACTTCAATTTCTTCTCCATTTAGTGTGACATTGTTTATCGGTCCATTTGTGAGTATCTTCTTCACATTCAGGTGTAGTCCGTATTGCTGATTACAATCTTTAATCTTCATCAGCAAGTACTTGTGATGGATGGAAATGTATATTTATAGAATTCTTAATGCCCCTATATGATGTTTACTTCTTTGCTAATAACTTTCTTTAGGCATTTGGCTTCGTATCTTAATAATATCAACAGAACAAACTATTTCCAGGCATCTTCACAATATGATTCATCTTGAATCCTTTTAATTGCTTCTTACTCATTTCATATATTGTTAGAACCAATAGTAAAATATTGAGATCATTGGTGTTCAGAGGCCTAGTATTTTGAAAAAAGCACAATGTGAACAATAATTTAAAAGCAATAGGTTCTATGTGAGAACCTATTATTAGAATCCACAGAGAAACATGTGACAAGCATCTTAGCCTATTAATCAAGCCAAGATGAAGTTCAGATTGAAAAAAGGGATGTTATAAATCCTCAGAGTTGTTGATATTACATGTGATAAACCTATTTATTTTATATGGCCTACAGTATACCCTAGAGCAGTTGATAAGTTGGCCTCGTGATGGGAGGCCTGAAAAAGCCAGAATTATCTTTTATTTCCCAGAATGCCTCTCTAAAATAACTATTTTTATAGAAAGCAGCCAGCATCTTTATAATTCAGCTTCAGGGTTATTAGGAAGGTGGGTTTAGCCACCTAGTAATTTTCAGGTTTTTTTATTTATTTCTCCTTTTATACAACTATGAGAGAAGTGCTCTAAAAAGAAAGGAATCAAGGAAAAAAAGGAACCTATCTAATAACACCTACACAATGAACTCTCCAGGAATTCTGAATCTCAAGATCTTATTCAAGCAGGCAATATGTAACTAGTTAGACTAATTTTAATTGGAATTTGTTATTGGTGATGCTAGCCTTCCCTTGTTTTTCTTATTTGGCCCTTTTCAGATTAAATGTCTTCTATACCTAGAGATCAGTCTTTCTCAACCTTTTGACCCTGGAGGAACCCTTGAAACATTTTTCAGGCCTTGGGGAACCCCTGCACATATAGGTCAGAAGTTACAAAATTATTGTATTTGTTTCATGTGTAGGCCTGTATATATGCATTAACAGTGTTCTGAAACTAAAAATAAAGAAACTTACCTCTTTAATGTGAAGTTGCCCAAATTTGAAATAACTTTTTAAAGAAATCATGATCTGCCAGAGAACCCCCAGTAATCTCTTGTGGAACCCTAGGGTTCTACGGAACCCTGGTTGGGTTAGGTTAGGATAACCCTAACCCTGGATAAGACTATTCCAAAGGAAATTCTTAAAATGTTCCTCATGTGCAGGGATATACAATGAGACAGCTACCCCTTGTGTTTAGTGTAGTGTTTGTTAAATTCTATATTTTTGGGCCCTAGGCAGGAAAATCCAAAGCACCTTACTTTCTATTTTTCCCATAGTTGAAATAGAAAGTCCATTACAGAAGAGTTTGAAATCCTCAGTTGAACTAGGGCACAAAGAAATAACCAGAGACCAGCCCTCACCAACCTGTACCAATTGGAGACCAGTTTGGCTAAAGACCTGATAGAAGATTTTACATATATAGAACTTAAATACAAATATATTTCATATTGATATATTTTATATTTAGTATTCATAAATTAGAACATTTGTACTCTTATGGCTCTGAAACCATGTTTTATTTCCTTGAAGAGTTGTGTTGGCTTTCTTACTCTTCCTTTTTAACAGGCCTTGATAGATAGCAATGCCCATAGAAACAAGATAAGGTGTACATTCCAAAGACAGCTTTGGAATGGTATTGTTTAATAATGGAAAGGTATTGTTTAATAATGGTCAAGGGGCCCTAGCAAGGATGGAAGGAAGTTCCATATATGGAGTGATGTTAAGATGGGGTGAAGGAAGGAAGTTCCTAATACGGAATGAGGTTAAGGTGGAGTATGGGAAACTGAGTAAGGGGTGGTATTCTAAAGGAGGAGTTGAATGGAATGTATATAATGTGCTGTAAGGAGGGGGTCCTGTGCGATCACCCACCTAACAGCTTGCTGTCATTGCTTTTGCTCTTGGGTGAAGAATGGAGAACCTAATTTCATGCAACTGCCTGTATCTTTGATCCCGGCTCAGAAGTGGATCTGGTAAGGAAATAAAAATTCTAACAGACCAATCACAAGTCAGGACACCTGGCTATAAAGACAGAAACCCAGTCAGTCCCTGTTAGTTGCCTTTGGTCCTCATAGCAGACCACCTTGCCTCTAAAGATGCCAGCCACAGTTGCCATTAAAATGTTAGGATATCTGTTGTCTAGACCATGGTCACTAAACTCTGAAGCCCAAAACTGTCCAAACTCAAGGTACCTTATTCCTAATAGGATCTCAGCCATCTTAAACCAAATTAAATGTGGCTGTGCAGTGGTTTGGACTTGATTCTAAAAAGGCACTTCAGAACGTGTAGGAGTATGAATGTAGGACTTGTTTATAATGCTTTAAAGCAACAGCTTCTTTTCCTGGGGTAGCAGGGCTGTTCTCTGTGCAATCTTGGGAAAAGGTGTAGCTGAGGAGTTATGTCCACACCTCCATACATTCTAAAATACTCTTTAAATGCTGAGCCCTATGCAGCCCTATTAAACAGCACAAGTAGAATAAGTCAATATCACTCTTTCTCAGCCCAACTCACCTCACAGGGTTGTTGTTGTAGGGAAAATAGGAGGAGGAAGAAGTATTAGGTATGTCCGCTGCCTTTTATTTATAAAAAAAATAAAGGTGGGATAAAAAATAAATTTGCACAACTGTAAATATGGATATTACGTTGCATAGATCAGAACAGTATCAAAGATAGCTGCCTCACAAATCAATTTGCTTGTGGCCATTGCTCAAACAAATAATAAGCTCCCAATGTCCTTGATAGTTGGCAAATAACCAGTTTTAAATTGCAGATGAGAGACAATAGGATATGGTTAAGTGACTCTTTTACTGTTAACTTTGCCCTAAATTGGGTGTAATAAGGATATACTTCTAGCACCAGAAGGAAAATGTATGCTCCATCAATAAAATGAGAAAAGAATAACTGTGCCCCAAAGAAATCCTCTGGGTGAGTGGGAATTAGTTTCTATCAAATATGTTCAAAGTGATTCCATTGATTTTAGTTGTTCAGGACTTGGGATTTTTTTCTGGGCCAGAGTTTGTTTGTTACTGTAGTTTGTTTTTCTTGAGGAAAATGTGTGATTATTGAAAGACAGGATATTACAATGTCATCTAAACCCAGAAACATTGTTAATTCATAATTAGGCAAGTGTTTATTATCTGCAATCTATAACAATGGTTTATTTATTTTTTGTTGAGTAGGCCTGGCTGTAGTTGACTGTGTGGTCCAAATCTGGACTAATCAATTTATGGTTAAGCAGCAGTTGTTCCTTCATGGTCCTTCAGCAGTGTCTCTGTTGACTCCTTTTCTTTTTGAAACTGCACAAAAGCCTAGGGCCTGCATTTTGAAAAGAAAGAGGCTGGAAAAAGGATTAGTTTGGGAACAAGGGCTAAAATGTGAATTAGGCCAGTTCTGTTTTTTTCCTGCCAGGATTTGCCATAATAATTTGAAACCCAGGAAAAAAGCCATTGTACAGATGGCTGGGATATTGATCAAAAAGAAGGCGACCAGCAACATATCTAGCAATGATTTGCTGTGTCATCTGCAATGCTTTCTTTGGAAGAATGCTTTAACTATGATGGATTTGAAATCATGCTTAGGGCCATTCCTCCACCTAACCACAGCATAAACACACTGTTACAATTTTCTGTCATGTCCTTTTGACAATGCTTTGATTCTATAGTCCTATATCTTAACATTGCATATATAAATAAATAAGCTCAGCACAATTTGTCAGAATCAAAGATTGTGGTAGGCAGCAAATGTTGTGCTGGCATAGTTTTTTGCTGGCTTAAGGACTGGTGGGTAGAACTTTAATTTGGCTATGAGGAAAAACCCTTCAGCCTGCCTTTAATAAACATGGCACCTAGTGCTACTAAAGCCAGCATGGAATGGTGATACAATACCATCTACCTCTCCTTAAGAAGGGGGATATAAGTAACCATTATGTCTTGTACAACTATTGTAAAATTGCAGCTGCGTAAGACTAGTCCTGAAAGTATTACTAGTCAGATTGATGGTTGCAGTGTTCTTGCACAAATTCTTGAAAATTAAAGAAATACAAGCAGTAAAAAGTACTAGCACTCTTTCAAAAGAATACTGAGCCCATGTTAAAAAACAGGAATATCCGTAAGCCTGAGTTTTAAAAGAACCTGGGTAAGACCTAATACACAATAGAAAGCATTGCTCTGGCTTTATACAGCAGATGCCTCTGTGGAAGTGAGGCAACTTTCCTGGAGCCCAAGCAAAAATGGCCACCGAGGAGAGTGCCCAGAAATTACAAGGGAAGGAGCTTGCCCACAGCAGTCTGAAGTGACCAATGTAGCTGGGTACTTTCCAATCTCTGACCACCTTAACAACCAAATGGTCAGTGAAGCATGTGAGATCTTACCCATGGCACAAATTGTGGTGGGAGAAGAGGGAAAACATTAGTTTAAAACTGAACAACTGACTTTAAAATGCCTCAGGTATGGGCTGGGGATGAGATGAAAGCAAGGTCATGTGGACATGGCAGAAAAGGACAGTTACCAGGACTTGTTCATGCTATGGTTAGGGCAGCTGTGGAAGTACCCTTAGTACGTTATGTGAATGTTGTTGTGACTTGTGTTCACATTTTGCATTATGCTGTAATTTTGTGAACAGTGTTTGCTGAATAAACCATAATTAACTGCATTCAAATATCATTCTAAACATTCTCCAGCAGTGACTCACAAGTGAATGTTTTATTGCAGGAGAGAGTGTGTTTTTTTTCCTAAAGGGGGCAGTCAAAGGTTTGGATATGAGAGGACTCTTTCCTTCTCTGCAGCAAACCTAATAGCACTGAATCTTTATAATAGCCTTTATTGCACACAAAGGGGCTATTTAAAGCTTTAGGGGTTGCGGAAATTTCTTTGTGATTAGCTACTCATCTCTTGTAATGGTTTTTCCTTCAAAATGGAGGTGGTAGCCTGGTGGGAGGAGATCTGGATCTTACAATATATTTTAATACTCACGTGAATCTCAACAACTGGACCTAGTGAAGAAGTCTGGGATGCTTCCTCTGGATGAGTACCTTAAAATGATAAATGTTAAATCATGATTAGGGCCTTTCCCCAGATGCATATAATCATGGCATAAACATGGCTAGGCAACTTTTTTCCCCCTGCCATGTCATTTCTAGCCCTTGCTTTATCATGTTCCATGCATGAGAAAAAATTTCACTTGGTTTTTCTGCAAGTCATAAACGGCCCCTGGCTGGCACCAAAACAATACAGAGGAAGAAATGTTAAATGTCTACCAAATGATGCAGTAGTAACAGAAGCAGAGATAACAATACAACAACAGAACATAGGCACAAAAAGGAAAGAAACAATCCCTTCTAAGAAGATATGAAGAGCCCTGCTGGTTCAGCCACTGACCCATCTAACCCACTTTCCTATATTCCACAGTAGCCAACCAGATGCATCAATATGTCCATAAATATGGACATGAGGATGATCACCTCTTCCATCATTGCGTCTTAGCAATTAACATGCAAGGCATGCCCTCTGTGATTTTAGAGGTAACAAACTCCATCAAAATTACTAGCTGTTAATGTCCCAGTTAATCCAGTCCTCTTTTAAAATAATTTAAAGTGGTGACCAACACCACATCTGATGGCAGCATCAGTGTAAGTATGCATTGTATAAAAAGTACTTCCTTGTATTTGTCCTTGCCACAGTTAGGAGAGCCAGTTTAGTCTAGTGGTTAAGGTGCTGGGCTAGAAACCAGGAGACTGAGAGTTCTAGTCCCACTTTAGGCGTGAAAGCCAGCTGGGTGACCTTAGGCCAGTCACTCTCTCTCAGCCCAACTTACCTCACAGGGTTGTTGTGGGGAAAATAGGAGGAAGGAGTATTAGGTATGTTTGCTACCTTGAGTTATTTATAAAAACAATAAAGGTGGGATAATAAATAAATAAAGGACAACTCCTTGTTCTAATATTGTGAGAATGGAGAAAAAGTTCTCTCACCTATATTTTTCCTTTCATGCATGAGTTTATATACCATTCTCATTTTCCACTGAGCGCCTTTGCTTGAAGTTAAAATAATCAGACATTAACCAAGAAGCTCACAGGGCCAATCACTTCCTCTAATACCAATAATCCTATCTCATGGGATTATTGCAAGTATTAAATTGGAGAAGGGAGTATTCTACCTTGAGATCTTGGAAGGAAAGGGTAGAATATAAATCAGATAACCTCTCCTTGTTAGGTAAGTGTTCTAGCTCCAAATTATTTGTTATTCCATGCAATATAAATATAGGAAACAACTTACAAGTATTTGTAGAAAGATTTCTTGCCCTTAAAGTAAATTATAGGAGGATTCAGTAAATGCTGTTAAATATCAGCCTCTTTCTATGTATATCATATTAGATGTTCTATTCTCTTAAGTGGCTTACAGATATTTAATTATTTTAGAGGTTTTCTTGCACTGATTTATTGGGCATACCTACATAAAACTAAGTTGTAGAATAGATCCTTCAGTTATTAAATTATAAATTTCATGGAAGATTTCGCATTTTATGGTATAAATGCTCCCTTAACAACAGTTTAAAGATGCAGTATTAGAACTCCTAAAAAAATGCTAATATATTAAACATGAGCAATAATTTAAAGATTTTCTATCAGAAAACCATAGCTTTAGAAAAACTATCCAATTTTTCACCATTGCTTAACTCATGGATTTCATTTAATATACTAGTCATAGGTATAAAGAAGACTTTGCAATATTATGTGTACTTCAACAAGCAAACATGCGTATATAAGTTTACATAAAAAATGTTATCTGTGAAATATTGGTCAACTTTTTTGAATTAATATTGAAGTATTTAGTGTGTTAATATTATAAAACATGGAGAACTGTGATACATGGAGAAACTACTGTTCAAAAGAAACTGAGTCCAGTCCCTGCCTGTTGGCACACAATGTTAAATCACATTCTGTCAGACTGAAGCCAGAGGAGAGTTGGGAAATTGGCTCCTTCAAGGACCTCTTATGACTTTCCTGTTCTAGATGGTCATCAGAAGAACTGCTATTTAACTTTAGTAACTGGTGCTTATTTCCTTGTTTGCTCCATCCCCTTTCAACTTTTTTCATTTTGCACTAGGTATTTCAGACTACAAACCTGAAAGCATATTTTGCTGATAGAATGTAAGCTACTGTGGAAGCATTTTTGGCTGAACAATGTTAACAAATAACTTTAAATCAATCAATCAATCAATCAATCAATCAATCAATCAATCTTGGGGAGACTTCTTAATGCCACAACAAAATGAAAGTGAATTGGTGATAGACTTACTTATTCATAAGTTTCATAGCACACACACATGTATTAACATATCCTACAGATGCAGCTGCTTCTCTGATGCCATAAAAGTACGTAAAAGTATGTTACATAAAATAATTGAACTGAATTTTTAGATGGCATTGTATAGTCCAGTTTTAATCATTATTACTTCATACTAAATGGACAGATTACTGCTGGGAACATCAAGGTCTGTGTCAGGTAACTTCTAATCCAAATGGCTGAAACGGTCTTTGAGTGATTCTTTCCTTCCCTCCCTTTCTCTTAGGTAACCCTAATCAAGTGCCATACAACTAGACCTGTTTTATGGATGCTTGTCTGTAATACTTTCAGATATCTGCCAAAGAAATCCTGGGTCCGCTGAACTTTATGGTAGCCATTCTGGGTCTAGGCTTTCTCTGGTAACGTATCTTTTTCTATAAACTTTAACACACTCAATTCATGTAGTAAAGGTCTGTTCCAGATACTGGTTCTGCTTGAGGTTAATTGGTTTCAGTAATTAAGACAGTTTTATTGTGGTATCTTCATTGTGAAATGCAGCCCATCACCAATTGGATCAGTGCTAAGTAGAGATATGCATGGAATGGGAAATGCGCGTTGCTCGATACACACAACGAAGATGGTGCTTTGTTCTGGGCTGGGCAGTGTTTGGTTGGAGCAGGATCCATAACTGCCTGTTAAGGTTTCATTGGTCCAGAATCTGGAACAGATCTGGAAATTCCAGACATAGCAGACAGTAGGATTTTGAAGCAGGCAGAGGACCATTAGATGGCAGCAGAGAAATACAGAAAACACCTCTGACTCTTTGCTGCTCTCTTCTGATTACTGGGAGAGAAGAATCAGATTTAATACCCACCCCAGTATTTTTTTTTTAAAGTATCCTTTCCCTGTTTGGGAGAGTGGCTGTGGGGGAAAAAAATAAAGAATGGATTTTCAGTTTCTTCTTGAAAGAAATACAAAGCCTGCACAGAGAAATATATTTTTTAAAAAATCTCTCCCTACCTGGCTACAGTTCAATTTCAGTTTAAAATATATTTACGGTTAAGCTAAAACACAACTGCATATTATTATTTTTTCATCTGAAGCACTGCTCTTTCAGATTCTGGCCACCATTTCAGATTTCAGGCAGAGCAAATCATAAGGAGCATGTGGATTTTGCTTTCTGCTCTGATCCTCTGAAAACACGCCCATCTCTTTCTGGGCTTGTTTTACATAAATAAAATTTTATTTGATCTTCCTCCACAAGTGAAAAAGATCAATTCTAAGATTTTATATGTATTTCATCAATGCATATCTGAAATGTGTTTTGGAGGTATTCAAAGACCCAAAAACAAGCTATCTCTATAAAAATACCAATGCAAGTATGATTTAGATTTGTATTCCTGCAAAAGAAATTGAGGGTGACTGATACTAAACTCTTAACCAAGAATGCACTAAGGTGTGGTACATAAGCTTTGATAGTATACCTTATAATACTCATTTGACACAAAAGTTAAAAACTCAGCCTTCTAAGTATCTGCATTTCAGAATATTTATTTTTATGTAAAATAATATTTTACAGAATCCTGATGCAATTTAAATATAACACATCCACCATTCTCCTCTTTTTGAAATGCTGTTGCATCAGAAACCACAGGAATATTTTAAATCAGAGGCAAGAAAAATTAAATGTGAAAACCATGTAATAAAGCAATGGAGTGCTTAAAGCCATTAGAAGATTTCCTTGTGACTATACATAAAGACACTAAATTAATGAAGTGTTACTTGTTCAACCTCCCTCAGCACAAACATTCCTCTGAAACAATGGACCATAGAGACAATTTGAAGTCATTCCACAGAAATACTAGTTTGACAGTCTGAATGCTACCAGTGACTTGTCCCAACTTTTAGAGTTTAATTTATATCCCAACTGAAGTTTCAAGTGATCAGTACTAAAGTATAAAGTGGCTACATTGTATGTTGAAAGAATAGCCTGAATTTAAGAAAATTTAGTTGTTTAATCATCTGTCTTTTAACCATTGCATTTTATTTATGCATTTATTTTATGTACATCTTGATTTGTTTATCAAACTCAGTTTGGTATATACAGTATACTGCTTTGAGATGACTGTTTCATTCAACATGTACACAGTTGTTTATATCATTTATGACAGATTGTGTATAGGTAGTACAAATAGTCCTCACTTACCAACAGTAACTGGGATTGGGAACTCTGTTGCTAAGTGACTCGGTTGTAAGGCAGAACTTAATGTGACCGTGATGACTTATGATGGCAATTTTGGCAGTCCCAGTTGCTGTCATTAGGAGAATCCTGTGTGGTCGCAGCGTCTTGTGATTGCCATTTGCGACCTGCCAACTTCCTCATTGACTTTGCTTGTCAGAAGCTGGAAGTGAAGGTTGCAAATGGCAATCACATGACCAAGGGATGCTGTGATGTCATAATTGTGAGCTGGTCGCTGAGCACCCGAATTGCAATCATGTAACAGCAGGGATGGTGCAAAGGCCGCAACTATGAGGACCTGTCATAAGTACCCTTTGTTCAGCACTGTTGTAACTTTGAATGGACTTCCTGTAATTATGTGATGATACGCAAATAGCATTAATGGCATAAATAAAGTAATTTACATCATCTGCATCACTGCAATCATATACTCTTTGATTTACCTGATTTTAGGGAATAACAACACCTCTCTCCCATTTTTCTTTAAATGAGGTTTCACTGTATTCAATTCCACTTAGTAAACCTGTATATGTTTTCTTGTGCCTGCACCCAATACAAAGGCTTAAATCAAACCATTCCTGTTTTGAAAATAGAAGGGGAATAAATAATACCATAAAGACCTATTTCTCAGTTTTCATTAAATAAGCTAGGTTAAATATTGTTATAGAGAGTTTCTGAAAATCACTTTAAACCCTGCACTTATTTGTCCAGAAAATTTTCTGAAACTGAACGCTGGTGGCATGTTTGGGAAAAAGAGGCTTTTGCTGTAAAAGCTGCTTTGGAAGCCTGGTGTCACCTCCTGGAAGGTGCTAAATGCCCTTTCAAGGTTTGGACTGATCACAGGAATTTGGAAGCCCTCCGCACCCCCCGGCGTCTCAGTCCTAAACAAATTCGCTGGGCTCAATTTTTCAGTCGCTTTAACTTCCAGTTAAAATTTATTCCAGGAAAGAAAAACTTTCTGGCCGATGCTTTGTCACGTTTACCTCAGGACCTTGACCACGTGGCAGATATAGTTGGAACTGTTCTCACTGAACCACAACTGGGCTTGGTTTCCGTCACTCGGAGCCAGACCCGTGCACAGGCAACCCCGCCCCCAACCCCGTCTGGGAAGCGGAAAGTGCAAGTTCCTTGTCAGAAGGACTTCCTCCAGGCGCTGAAATCTGACACTTGGTTGCTAGCTAATAGAGACAATGTTTCTTTTGAAAACGGTCTGCCATGGGTGGAACACCGCCTCTATGTGCCTGAAACTTTAAGAGCTGATGTTTTGCAGCGTTCCCATGATGATAAACTTGCTGGACACTTTGGTTTTGTCAAAACCTTGCATTTGGTTCGCCGTCAATTTTGGTGGCCAACCTTAAGGCATGATGTAAAAGACTATGTTGCTTCCTGTCCTGTTTGTGCCATGTCAAAGCGTAAAGGAGGAAAACCACAGGGGCTTCTACAGCCAGTGGCCAGCCCATCCCGTCCCTGGGATGAGATTTCTATGGATTTTATTGTGGACCTACCTCCCAGTCAGAAGAAAATTGTCATTTGGGTTGTAAAAGATTTTTTCTCCAAACAAGCCCATTTCATTCCACGTGCATCCATCCCGTCGGCCCTGCAATTGGCCTGCCTATTTCTCATCCACATCTACCTTCTCCACGGTAGCCCCTCCCATTTGGTTAGCAACCGTGGGACACAGTTTACCTCCCAATTTTGGAAATCATTTTTAAAATTGATTGGCACCAAACAGGTGCTGTCCACGTCGTCCCATCCTGAGACTGACGGATCTACTGAGGTTTTGAACTCCACCCTTGAACAATTCCTTAGAGCATACATAAACTACCATCAGGACAATTGGGTGGACTTGCTGCCTTTTGCTGAAGTGGCTTACAACAATGCTGTCCATCAAAGCACCGGGCAAACCCCTTTTTGTGTGGTTTCTGGTCATGACTTTGTTCCCATCCCTGAACTGCCACAAACCCCTCCCCAATCCTGTTCTGCATCTGACTGGGCTGTTAAGCTGGCTGATTCCTGGCCGGTGATTCAACAGGCTTTGACTGATGCCCAGGCTGCTTACAAGTTTCAACTGATAAACATCGTTCTTTGCAACACGATTTCAAAATTGGGGATCAAGTATATCTCTCTACCAAATTCATCAAGTCCCCACAACCCTCTAAAAAACTTGCTCCCAAGTTCATTGGTCCTTTCCCTGTTGTTGCTCTTATCAATCCAGTTACTGTTAAGTTGGACCTGCCTCACAATTTGAAACGCTTGCACCCTGTTTTCCATTGCAGCCTGCTCAAGCCTGTCCACCACTCGTCCCGTTGGCATCCCCAACCTCCTCCTCCTGCTCCAATCATGATTAACGGCCAACAGCAGTTTGAAGTCAAGGAGGTCATTGATTCTCGCAAGCTTCGGGGCGCCCTCCAGTACCTGATCCGCTGGAAACACTTCCCTCATCCTGAATGGGTGCCTGCTCGCCATGTTAATGCTCCTGATTTAGTTAACCATTTCCACTTGGCTTACCCTTTGAAGCCTGCCGCTTAGTGTTTTCTTTCTTTTGGGGGGGCAGTATGTCATGTTCACTGTTTCAATGTGCACTGTACATCGTAACGTTTCACATGCCATGGCGCTGACACGCGTTTCTGTTTGGGAGGGAGCTGCTGTGAAACCTTGTGCCAAGCTCTGTATCTATGTTCATTTCAATGGAATGTGTTTGGGTTATGTGCTTTGCTCAACGACTTTTCCCGCAGACCATCAGAAGCCATTAGGAGCACCTGGGATTGTGAGCTTGGGAAGATTCTACGGGGGGAGGGATCTCATTTGTACCGAGGGTTTTTAGTTTGCATTTGGCGCACTTTTTCCATTCTCAGCTTTCTTTGTGATCCTGCACACTATTCTTTAATAAATCAGATATCTTTGTGATCCTGCTCATGAGTCTGATGGTGTTTTAGAATAGCCAATCCTTACAGGTGCTGCTTATTACCTATAAGGCCCTGTATGGCATAGGGCCTGAATATCTGAGAGACAGCTTATCTCCAACTGTTTCTGCCCACCCAATCCATTTTAGCAGTGTGGGTGTGCTCCATTAAACATTGCTATCTTGTGGGACCTAGGAAGTGCGCCTCCTCTGTTGTAGTCCCCATCCTCTGGAACAACATGCCCCCAGAGATAAGGACAGCATCCTCTCCCCAGGGGTTCCAGAAAGCTTTGAAAACCTGGCTTTGGTCCCAGAACTGGGGTTGATGTTTATTATTTGTTCAATGCCCCCCGTTTTGTTCTGTTAATTTTGTTGTTTATTGGATTATTTTAGTCTGGGCTGTCTGTATGATTCAGTTTTTTAGCTGTTTTTGTTTCCCCTAATTTTGTACACTACCCAGAGTCCACTGGAGTTGAGCAGCCAATAAATGTAAATAAATAAATAAATAATATACAAACTCATTTATGGACACACAAATATAGATCACACATATACATTTGTTAGGGATGAAAATATCCAGAGTTGGTTTCACTGAGAGTTGTCAGCTAGGGAAACTGGAGAATCCACATTTCTTGTTAGCTTATAATCTTGTTAGCTTATAACCTCTAATTTTCATTTTAAAGAAGACTATATTTCAAATTCAAAGTCCTCTTATTTTGGGGGTAAATATTATAATTTCTCTTGTATTGCTTACTTGTAGCTGTAGGAAGACTTAAAAAAAATAAGATAAAACTGAAATCACAGAAATGCAGCTTTTACACGAAGAAGCAGAAATCTTAGAGAAATACAGTATGTAGAAAAAGAAGAAATTTGACAGAGAAGGAAATTCACTTTAAAATATCATGTATAAACAAGGGTTAAATATAAAATTCTTCAAGATGCAACAGAAAGAGGAGGACTAGCACTGCCTGATTTCAAATTGTATTTTGCAGCCTGCTGTTTGGTTTGAATGAAAGAGTGGGTGCTGTCAAGAAACGAGAGAATGTTAGAAAGACACAGCTTGACATTTGAGTGGCATGGCTTTTTATGGTACAGTAAAGTTAATCTAGATTTTAAAAACCATTATGTTACAAGTGTGATATTAAGAATATGGAATAGATATAACCACAGGCTGTGCCCGAAAACACCTTTATTGGTTTCAGGACAAGAAGCATTTTATAGAAAAGAAACAGTGGGCAAAGAGAAATGGCTAACATATCAAGATTTGTTAGTATAGGAACATGGAGAACTTAAGATGAAGCCAAGAGAACAATTGACTGCAGAGACATTTAGTTTTCAATGGTTTTCATATGCATAATTAAGAGACAGATTTAATATAGATGAAAAAGTAACTGGAACTGAACAACATAAGATGGAGTTAGAAATTGAATTATGTACAAATGATGAACATGTGATTGCTAAAATGTATAAACTTCTGTTGGATTTGAAATGGAAGAAGAAATTAAAAAGTGCATGATAAAATGGCCTAAGAATTTTGATTTTAATATACAGATGAACCAATGGGAGAGAATGTGGCTAAAAGGTCTGAAATTCACATGGTATTACAATTGTAAGATAAAACTTTTATAAAATGATGTACCATTGGTATATGACACCAGAGAAATTATCTAAGATGTATAAAGCTACTTCTGGTCAAAGGTGGAAATGTGAAAACTACGAAGGGACATTTTACCATGCATGATGGACTTGCAAAAAAATATTGGATATAAATACAAATGATGATGCAAAGAATTTTAAAGATATTCAGATGAAACCAGAACTTTTTAAAATTGGGACTTATGGATAGCCAATTTAAAAAGC
This sequence comes from Candoia aspera, assembly GCF_035149785.1. Classification (NCBI taxonomy): domain Eukaryota; kingdom Metazoa; phylum Chordata; class Lepidosauria; order Squamata; family Candoiidae; genus Candoia; species Candoia aspera. The sequence continues at coordinate 53,183,095 of NC_086160.1, forward strand.
CTTATGGAAAATTGGTTTTGTATATGATAACTGCAGTGAGGCTACTACATGCGTAAAGATGGAAAAACACTGAAATACCTGTAATGGAGGAGTGGATTGTGAAGATGGAGGAATTTGCAGAGATGGCAAAATTGACCTGTTTGATCACAGATAAAACAGTAAGTACTTTCATAAAAGACTGGAAACCTTTTATGGACTTTTTGCTGAACATGGAAAAAATTGTGATTTATGGATTTGCTGATTAAAAAGTTGAATATGATAAGGGAAACATGTAATGTCATCTTAAAGAGGGGGGGTGGATAGTAAGTTTTTAACTGTTGCAAAGAAGATTGGAAGTCGCTTCTTTACAGTATATATCTTTTTCTAACTGTATTGTTTCCTGCACTTTTTATTTTTTTTCTATTTTTTAATTTTAATTTTTCTATTTTCAGGTTTATCTTTTATCTACGTTAAAATTGCTAATAAAAATTATATTTAAAATATGCATAGACAGTGTGCATTTTCTAGCTTCATAAGGTTTGTTCTGTTCTTTGCACACCAGCATTATTTTTCTTTCAGTAAACCTCAGGTCATAATGAAGCCTATGGAACAGAACTGTACAGAGATAATGAGACTAATTCTTGGTCCAAGATTCCACTAGAAGCATTATAATTCTTAAGTACATAATGTTTTTATTTCCCACGGGGACATTCTAATGCATTTTACAGGAAAGCTAATGCAAGGAGTTTATAATGACAAGAAGCTAAAACTGTGTGCATTTTTGTTTTAAACTGACAATCATGGGATAATTGAGTTCTAGGTCCAGTGCTGCTACTCGGCATGCATTATATTGTCCGACTCTACTTTCAAATGAAATGCAGTTAATTTTGTGAGTTCCTATTTAAACTTCTCCCCTTTCATTTTATGTTACTTGCACAATAAATGCTGAAAGAAATAAAGATAGGGAGATGCCCACATAACCAGAGGAAATAATACTAAAAGCTTGCTCACCACAAAACTACAAGAGAACTTGCTGTGGCAAAGTTCATGACAGGCTTTTAGAACAGCCCATCAATTTTACATATCTCACTTTAAAATCCATTCACATTAATTTTCAATGTACTTTAAAATCAGAGTTAAAAGAAAAATAAACCTCATGTGGCCAGCTTACAAGACTGAATAATCCAGGCAATGTGATTTTTAAGGCCAAACTAAACAAAATTGAATAATATCATCATCATCTGAGAATCACATTCAGCTGGGGATGACATACAATTTTTGCCTTAGGAGAAAAAATAAATTTTATTTCATTGATACTATTTAATTATAAAGAAGTTGGTATTATTCTATAATCATGAATACAGTTTTATTCTATTACATTAAATTTTACAATTTGATAACTTTTGGAGATCCTTGGGGGCAGCGCTCAAGATCTTGGGTTGTGCATCTCTATCCAGAATCAAGTCTCAACAGACCAGCAGAATCAGATTTCATGCACATTGATAGGAGAAGTCAAACCTTATATATCTTACTGTATTTTTGGTCAGTAGCTGTCTTCATGCTTATCATGGCCAGAGGCTACTTTTCCTAAATCTACTCAGTATCTCTTATAAAAATATTTGATAGCTTTGGTATGTTCAAGAGTTTGTGAATATGTATGAGCTTAGAATGTGCGTCCCAAAATAGAAGAAAAATAGTTGAAGAGATCGTCTTTGAAGTGGTTAAGACAGTTGCGCTTAAAACTGACTACAGGTAGTCCTCAATTAATGACCATTCATTTAGTGATGGTTCAGACTTATGACAGTGCTGAAAAAACCAAGTTACAACCATGCTCATACTTATGACCGTCACAGTGTCCCTGTGGTCATGTGATTATGCTTTGGGTGCTTGGCAACTGGTTCACATTTATGACTGTTGCAGCATCCCATGGTCATGCGATCACCATTTTCAACCTTCCCGGCCAGCTTCTGGCAAGCAAAATCAGTGGGGAACTGCCTGAGTTGCTTAACGACCATGTGGTTTGCTTAACTGCTGTGGTGATTCGCTTAATGACTGCCACAAAAAGAGTCATAAAATAGGGTTAGAGTCACTTAATGACCACTTTGCTTAGCAACCGAATGCCAGTCTCAATTGTGGTTGTTAAGAGAGGACTACCTGTAGAATCAAACTAGCCTTGGGGAAAGGGACTGCTAAAATGTTAGTGGCTATTATTGCTATTAATGTACGTTACTAGTTTCAGACCCGTAACAGTTATCAAATAAGGCTTGGAGAGTGCTTTCTCTTTTCCTCCACTGAAATTCACTAAGCTATATTATGTAATCACCAGATAGACTGAAATATGAACAACCAGACATGTTTTACCATCTTACCATGCAGATTCATGGCTTGTTCCCATTTCTTTCTTATCTGTAGCATTAAATTGGCTTAAGTTGTTGCCCCCATATGGATTTTGGGATTTTTCTTTGACTAACAAGCATGTTACTGATTCCCTTTCTCTTTTATCCATACCTCTAATTCAAACTTATACAGGGAAATTAACATTGTGGAACTGCTTGTGACTTATTGCTTTCCCTTCCTTCAGTTCTGCTGCCACCCCAAAGAGTGCCTCCCACACAGCCTCCACCTTTGCCCGGGGAACCACTGCTGGCTCTGCTGCCTCGCCTGGGGACAGAGCGTGCTGTGCCTCGCCATCCCACCTCCACCCTGCCATGCACTTCCCAGGGCTGCACCCTCACCCAGCGTCTAGATCCCAGGCCACCAGCAGGAGAAAGAAAACAGTGAAGGTCAGCTGGGGGCAGCGGTGGGGGGTAGGAGGGGTATGTGGCGGACTGCAGGGCACCCAAAAGGGCAGAGATGGTGAGGAAGGAAGGCAAGTGGGGGGAGTTGAAGGGCTCCTGCAGTTTTAAGTGTGGGTGGGCTGCTGAGCACCCAAATTTTGATCATGTGACTGTGGAGGCGCTGCAACAGCTGTAGCTTTGAGGACCAATCATAAGTCCATTTTTTCAGCACTGTTGTAACTTTGAATGATCACTGAACCAATGGTCGTAAGTCGAGGACTACCTGTAGTAGTGAAGAGAAAGCTCAATGCAGTTATTTTTAGGATCAATACATAATCAAGAACAATGAATATAGAGTTTTTCTCATTGGATCACTATTCTCCAAGGAATTTCCTTGGAGGTTTTTACTATTTATTAAAAAAACAAAACAAAACAAAACAAAACTGAAAGCTGCCATAGAATCTGCTCCAAACCCATTACTTATTAAAAATGGATGAAGGTAAAATGAATAGTTAGTAAATTTATTACTATTTATAATTCATATTATACACTTTTGCACGTCACTCAAATTGTTAAAATTTTAAATCCACAATATTAATCTCATACTAAAGATTCTAGTGCCTTGTTTTTATGCAGGGTTCCTAAGAAGCATGTTGAATGAGATGAAATGTGCATAGGACTGCAACTACCGTATACAGTCAGGACCAGAAATATTGGAACAAGGGTAACTGTTCTGGCATTTGGCCTCTGTACACCACCACATTGAATTTAAAAGGAAACACACCCAGGTGGGAGCAAAGTCAGGACTTTCAGCTGTCAGTCAGGGGTTTGACAAAGAATATGCATGAGCAAATAAGGAACTTGAGTGCTCATACCTCTACCTGAGAGACTTTCTAGTTTATTGATTGCCTAACAAGGCTAATATTATTTAACTCTGCTACAAACCAACATTATAAGCCAGTTTGATTTAAACAGTATTGTAAGCCAGTTTAATTCTGAATTGATAGCTACATGGAAGTAACAAATTAGGAATTCTCCTCTCAAGCCGGGTACATCAGGAGAATAGAGATCATTTGTACTTGTTGTTTACCCAGGTTTCAACAAATCTCTTAACAAAATCTAAAGAGGATGTTGGGTTTTGTTTTTTTGGGAAAAGTCTCTAAATCAAATGGTTAGCACCCCACTTTTGTCAAACCCCTTGACTGACAGCTGAAAGTCCTGACTTTGCTCCCATTTGGGTGTGTTTCACCTTCAGTGTGGTGGTGTACAGAGGCCAAATGCCAAAACAGTTATTCTTGTTCCAATATTTCTGGTCCCGACTGTATTATCATCAAATAAATAATGTATTTTGCTTTTGTATCACTCGTTTCAGACACCAAAAACACAACTGAGGCCATAGAATTTAAGAAACAGTAACATACAGATTAGTGGTCAAGAAATCAAGACTGAAATTCTATATTCATTATCTGAAAGACTACAGAATGAGTAACAACTTAGGGCTTATTTTTGAACATACATACATACATACATACATACATCGAATATTGTGTTCAGGTATCTTAAACGACGTTTTAGATTTTTCTCTTTATGTAGAAAAGTGAGAGATGTTTTACATTTCAAAAATGTGAGAGATGGTTCAAAGGCTCCTTTGTTGAAGATATTAACAGCCCAGTCTATAAAGATTAGATGAGAACTTGCTACAACGATTCCGCATACTAAGCTGCTTTTAAGTACTACTCTTTTAGAGAAAACAGTATGTTACATACAGGTGTTACGAATACCCAAGTGCATCTTTCTTTCAGCAAGGAAATTCTATGCTTTCTAAAGCAGGTATTTATTTTGCCCAATCGTACAGTATTATCTTTTCAAGGATGAGTAGGCCCGTGATCTCTGGATTAGGCTAATTATCTTGCCTTAAATTCTCTAATTCTTAATTTGTTATAAAATAGAATTCTCAGAGATGGGATGAAAATTGTTTTTGTTCATTTAGAAGCAAAATTAAAATCATCCTCATACTTGAATTCTCCGATTCAGTCATTTGTGACAGTTCTGTATTACTTTATACAGTACCTGGTATTCCAGCATGACCAGTTGGTAACATGTTGAGAAGACATCCACTGAAGTATCTTTACAGGTAGTCCTTGTTTAGTGATAACAATTGGGACTGGCAACTGGTTGTTAAGTGAAGCGGTCGCTAAGTGAAATGGCAAATGTGCTTATGATTTTACTTCAGCTTTCCTTTGCTTTATAGGCCTGCAAAGGTCATAAATGCAAGGATTGGTCACAAAGTTACTTTTTCAACGCTGTTGTAACTGCAAATGGGATAATCATGAAGCAAGGTAATCGCTTTTTCATCACTGTTGTAATTGTAAATGAAGTAATTGTTAAGGACTCCTGTAGCTGTATTCTGAAGGTTTTTAAAAAAAATTGTTATCTGCAATAACTAGAAATTAACTAGACAAGGAACTTCTTTAACAATAAAAAGTTCTAAAAAATATGATCAAAAGGTAAAAAGAACTACATAGCCAATTCTGTAAGAAACAAGTAATTAATAAAGCGCATTCTGCTTTAGTCTCCAGTCACATGATCACAATTGGCTCTGGAATTTGTCGTAAATCATTGTGGTCATAAGTCGACTCACCATGTGACCAGACCTGATTTTAAGACCATTTTTATGATGGTCGTTAAGTGAATCCAGCTTTCCCAAATGGACTTTTGCCAGAAACTGGCAAAAACGGTTGCAAATTGTGATCATGTGACTGGAGGATGCTGCAACCGGTTGTACAAATGATTTTTTAAAATAGTTTAGCTGGCAGATAGGAGCAAATTATAGTGAAGGATACTGTTTGTTAGTATATTAGGTGTAAAATTATGTCTGAAGGGGTTTATGTTTTTTAACTGGGAGGGAAAATTTGTTTTAGAAGGGAATGTTATTAGAATTGAAATGCTTTATAGAAATGGTTATTATAGTATAAATTGGAGTTAAGAGATTGATACTGATTTACACTATGTATATCTTTGTGGTAGAAAGTCAGAAGTCACTTTGTAGTAGTTTGTTTTTGTATTTTCACACCTTTTCAGTTCTCTTCTTTTTCTTTGTAGGTTCTTCTATTTCATCCTTTTTAGTTTTTATGTGTATGTTGAAAAAATTTAATAAAGCTTTTAAAAAAAATAAATGGAGCTGGTTGCCAAGTGCCTGAATTGCAATCACGTGACTGAGTACAGGTCATAAAGCACTTTCCCCGAGGCTGTCGTATCTGTGAACTGTTGTTAAACAAACGGTTGTAAGTCAAGGACTACCTGTATGCCTTCTGAAGTTCCCGTGCTACTAAAGGTATTTCATTATAAATTAATGAAATAACTTTTCATTTAATTATTAAAAAGAAAATCAGGCAAGAATAATTTTTAAACCAAGAGAAATTTTATTTAAAAAAAATCTGAATGTTTACAAGTATAATTTCATACAAACATTTCTGAGGAAATAATTGAGTATTTTTACCATTCTGAGTGTTACGTTTTTCTCAGAGCAAATCTATCAAAGACCCCTGTGTGTGATCAGAAAATACCTTCAGAAGAATCTTTGAGGTCACCAGCTTCCATACCCGATTGCATCTTCCTGAGCAATATATTAATACTGATTTTCCCCCCAACCTTATAGTATGGTATTTTGAGATGTGAAGAGCTGCAGCAAGGATCATCTTCAGCTAAACCATAGTGCATGGCTCTTCAGTGTCCTGTATAGTCAAGAATTCATATAAAATAAGTACATATTTGCTCCATTCCTCTCCAAAACATATTACAGTTATAAATAGTAGAATGGTAATATAATAATTAAAGATCAAATTGTCAGAGGTTTCACTGAAGATCAAAACATCCCAAAAAGTGCAATCATACTCTAAAACCATTTTAAAATCATTGTAATGGGCCAAATGATGTTCCCTTAAATTCAAACAATCAATCAATCAATCAATCACACATATATTATACACAGACAAGCTACAGGGTTGGAGTCAGTGTTACTCTGTACATATTTTAAAATCATTCTTACATTACTTGCACTAAACTTTTTTCATTGGCAATAACAATCAGTTTTTTAAAAAAAAAATCTTTGTTTTCGGAGTACCTACTAAGGCATTCTTCAGTTTCTGAACTGAAGCCACACCCTTAACCCTAAAAAAGGGTACAAAATTTAACACCCAGCTATATTGCAAAGCTTAGTGAGGAGCTCCTTTGTGTATGGTTTTTCCTTATCCATTCTGCCATTTCACTGAAACATATAAGCCTGCCTCCTCTCACAAAATGAATGAGAAAAATCCTGTAAGAAACTTCAGATATATATTAAAGAGCTGTTATAACCACCAAAGATACAGAACAATTCATTATTCTTTATCAATTGAATTAATAATCTTGATCCTGTAGATTGTTAAATATGGTCACATCAACAGAACAGTGATATTTTTAAAGTCTACAACAAAATAAATTAGGTTTTAACTTAAAAAAATATTTGTATGAAGTAGATGAATAAAATGTAAGAAGTGATGATTCATTAATGACATATAAAAATTAACTCTTAAAATGGAGGCTAAAATTTATCTTAAACTTAGATAATGAAAGCCAATTTCAGCTACAACTATTTTAAAATATTCTACTTAGAACATCTAAGGTGTAAAGAGAAATTTATAATACCATAAATAACAAAAATCATGAAAGCTGGTTTTTATCCAGTGGTGATCTCCCTTTTGCCTATAAACCATTATGTGTAGGATACTGTGAAGGGATGGGGAGATTTTCAGATTTTTTTCTTCTTTAGAAATCTGCTCCTAAACTCTAGGAAATCTCTTCACCATTTAGAAAAGTACAGGTAGTCTTCGAATGAAAACCACAATAGGGACCGGAAAATTCATTGTTAAATGGTGCAGTCATTAAGTGAGGCATCATGTGACCTGATTTTATGAGATTTTTGCAGTGGCCATTAAGCAAATCATGTGGTTGTTAACTGAATCACACGGTTCACCATTGATTTTGCTTGTTGGAAGCTGGCTGGGAAGGTCACAAATGGTGATCATGTGACCCTGGGACACTGAAACCGTTGTAAGTGCATGCTGGTTGCCAAGCATCCAAATTTTGATCACGTGACCATGGGGACACTGCAACAGTCGCAAGTCACTTTTTTCAGCACCGTCATAACTTTGAACAGTTGCTAAATGAATGGTCGTGAGTTGAGGACTACCTGTATGAGAATGGTATAATGAGCTTGCAGGGAGAAAAGAATCTCCAAATTTTACTTCTGTACTACACTTGCTGTGGTAAACATGACAGAAAGGACTTTTCATTTGTGGACTGAATTTCTTTGGCAATGCATTTCTATGGTTGTGATGGATAAACTACTCTTGGGTATTATCCCTGTTTTCCCCTTCAAAAACATTTCACTTTGCAAATCAATGTAATCAGAACCACAATACTTTTAATGTACACAAAGAGCTTCACCCAAAACATATTCAGTGGGTTCTAGTTTGCATGGTAGATACTGAATTAATAAAGTAACAGGAAGCATGGCTTTGAGGTGGAACTGTACAGGTTGTTTTTATCAATTAAATTCTCCATGGTTCTTAATTATCTTAAACAGTGTAGCATTTATGATCTAATGAGGTCTCTGCAGTAAACATTTACATTGTAGGGTAAACTTGATAAAGAATGGTACTAACATTTTGACTCGCTACATATCAGTCCTGTAGTTTATAACTAGGAAATGTGCTTACTTATCCCCCTAAAAGTGAACAATACTCATGTCATTAAAAGGGAAAATGTGGACAATTTCAGCAACAGTACTTGCTTGCTCTTAACTTGTCTGCTGAGATTGCACATAACGTTGAATTAAACTGAGATAAATTAGGAAAAGTCCATTAAAAAGAAGGGAAGAATCCTAATTTATCCACAGAGAAAATTTTATTTTACAAGTGCATACATAATGAAAAAATGAAATAAAAAAAAACCCTCCAGATTTACTGGTCTCTTATTTAAGAAGTCAAACTGATACTCTTCTAATACATTTACAAATCATAAATGGCACTAGTTAATACAAAAGCAGATTTGCTTAACATGAGTTCATATGTATGCACACAGCGCTGAAGGAATTTACACAGAGATTTACAAGGTGATAAAAAACCATACCACATAAGAGCTCATAAAAATTGGCTTTTTAACCTGTAGTTTTTATACAAAGGTATTTTTTGAAAACAGTCGTAATGTGAATATAAAAGCACTATTCATACATTGAAAAGTGTGTTTGTATCCCCAAACCTCCTGAAATTGGCTTTCACTCAGTAAAAGGATTTACTAAATAAACAATTGACTGCACTGCCTCATATTGAGACCCCCTTTTACTCACCTATTCATGACAGATCAGAATTTTTTTCCTTTTAAATTACAAAGATAATTTGGAAGAAAAACATGCAAACATTTAATGGCTATATAATATTCAGCAGAGTAGTTTATAATAATACCATTCTTGTTCAGCTGAGTATGTAAATCCACCAAGATATGAAATAGTCATTCAAGTGCTATCCAAGTATTTTATTGCTGAACATAAATAATAACAAGGCACAGGACAGCCACTAATCCAAGAGCTTGTAGACCAAGAAACCAGAGCATAGCCCAGAAGAACAGGATTATTACAGGTTCCACAATCCTTTCACCAAAATACATTCTTGTGAATCCTATCCTTATGAGGCTTTTGTTGAGCTCACCAAAGAGAGTCCCCATCTTTTTATAGTCATCGGTAATCGATTCAGTATTATTTTCCCTTTCTTCTTGCAGGACCTAGAATTGGAAGAGAATAAAGATTACTAATCTGTATCAACAAAACTCTGTGATGTTAATTTTGCTTTTTAAAATGTAATCTTGTGTGCAGAAATACACAAGAAGGGTATTAATGAAGGGTAATACTGTGAAATCTTCCTGCCCTGACTAACGAGCAATGTTTTTCATTATTAAATAATGATCTTTCTTTCAACAGTGTTCTTCTCTTTAGACATACAACCAAGTACTTTATTAATGTGCTACAATATGAAATTTTTGTATATGAAATATCCTTTTTCCCCAATCTGTTTCAGTCATTACCTAATCCTACATAAAGGGGCTCGTAGTTTGTATGGATATATTATATGGGATTTAATTTCTTTTTTCAGTACTTATTTTACCTTTTTACTATAAGAAAGTATGGATCTCCACCTTCTAGCAGTAACGCTTAGCTGTATCACATGGGCCATGGACTAGAGGTTACTTCTCTCTCTGTCCTCTCCACCCTGTTAATAGGACTATACAACTGACTAATAGATGCAGATGTAATTATTTCTTTATACAGCTAAATCTTGTATTATATTTCAATGGTCAGGGTTTTTTTAAATGAAGATGAGTAATGCAATCACTAAATGATTCTTGCTAATGCTTTTATTAAGGAAGAAACAAAGCACAGCCAAAAGCTGCTTTTCAATATTTCAGTCAACACGTCACTAACACTGTAAAACAAGGGTGGGCTTCCAACTTAAATTATGGTGTATAATTAAAGCGAAATTTCTGTAAAGAAAGATTATATTGTTTAGGTTTATAAACACAATTAAGAGTCCCTTTACTGAAGCATTCGTTTTTATATTTAGTAAAAAATACTTGCATGTATTATTAAATAAATAATAGACCATGATAACTAAATGGATAAAAGAATGTATCACTGAAATAAAACATTTTAGATTCTGGTTTGATTTAGTTAAGTGCTGCATTTCTCATTATGATAATATACTGCCACTGCCACATGAACCACAGTATTAATATATAGTTCACCCTGAAATGTATTTTAATTCACCTCCCCCCTTTTGTTTCCCAACAGACACTGAGAAAGAACTCAAATGATCTAAAATAATTTATTTCTGCCCGTTTCTGCACAAGATTTTCTTGTTTCACAAAACAACTTGTTTTTATGGGCTCCACTACTTCCTGCTAATTAAATATGTAGCATAAATATTTTTCAGTTTCTTAAAAGCACAAAGGTATTTTTAAAAAGTAAAAATCAAAAGGATTTTTTTTCCTTTTCTGATTCATATTCAGGCTTTTTTTCAGGCGGCTTCTATCTTTCAGTAGTCTGGTTTCAAGTTGAGATTAGGGGAAAAAAATCTTACTACTATACAACTGTTTTCCTGAGATATGCTCCAAGCAGCTCTTGGGTTGCACTGCAAATATGAGTTATTGACCCTCAGTAGGAAAAATAATCAAATCCCATACTCTTGTTTATCAGAAAAAGTCCAAGTTTTATAGTATTTCAAACAGTAAAGCAGTGATCATATCCACACATTCAATATTCCTGGTCCCAGGACATTTTGCACACTGGCACTAGGTGGCTAGCACTTCATATTTGGCTCCTCATATTGTAGGTATAGCAAAGAAAACTAGATACAGGTAGTCCTTGGTTAATGACATAACTGGGAAAGGAATTTCCATCGCTAAGCGAAGCAGTCATAAATGTGACATCACATGACTGCATTACTGTGACAGAAATCCCAGCAGTCCCTGTTGGCATCATTAACCGAATCCCACCAGTCAGTAGGCAAGGACCCACCCCAATCCAAGCCATTCCTGGCTTGGTCTTTTCTAGTGCTGAGCCTCAGTAAGGTAAGGGACTGCCTCCTCTTGAACCTTCCTGCTTATCTCCCCCCACATCTCTGTCCTTTTGACTGCCTTGCACAGTAGCACTCATCAGTGGTGGTGCTGGAGCTGAAGTAGAGGCCTGGGGCCTTCAGCAGTCTTAGCTGGCCACTGCCACCCCCAGGTCTCTACTTCAGCCCCAGCACCACTGGCAGCGCCACTGAGGTGTGCTGTCTCAAACCCCTTGGCCAGCCACCCCAATGCCACAGAGCAAAGCCCCAGCAGCCCCCACTGCCTTGTGCTCCGCCAGCCCTGCTACGCCCAGCTGACTTTCGCCATCATCTTCCTCCTGCTGCTGCTGAGGTATGCCCAGCCTGGCCTTAAGCAGTGCAGCTGCTAGCCGTGCCAGGCCTTCTTCCTGAGGCTGCACGTGCCGTTCCCCAAGTTGCACACACCTTTTTCACAATGCTTTGGAAGATGGCAAAAGTCAGCTGGGTGCAGCAGGGTGGGCAGAGAGTGGGGCAGTTGGGCCTTTGCGCTGTGGTGGCACTCCTCAACAGCAGTGCTGGGGTTCAGGTAGAGGCCTGGGGGTGGCGGTGGCCAGCTGAGGCTGAAGGCCCCAGGCCTCTACTTCAGCCCTGGCACCACCATCGAGGAGTGCCACTGTGCAGGGCAGCCAAAAGGACAGAGATGTGGGGAGATAGGTGGGTAGGGGGAGTTGAAGCGCCCCTACAGTTATGAGTGCGGGCAGGCTCCTACGTGCCCGAATTTTGATCAAGTGACTGCGTTGGATGAAAAAGTAGTTGCATTTGCTTTATACTGTCCATATAACATTTAATATGAGTAATAAGAATAAGCATCAGTACAATGCATATACATCTATATAGGCCATAAAGTCTCTTCCACACACTTGCAATATTGTTTCTTTGCTCTAAAACTGGGGCTGGACAATATTGATTCAGCCTAACATGAAAATACCTCTACGTATTTTGCTCTTTGTTTTCATACTACCTTCATTCTCATCTAACAAGAAACCATAGAAGCTTATGTTACAGGTAGTCCTCACTTACAGTAATTGGGACCAGCAACTCCATCGTTAAGTGAGCTGGTCATAAAACTTGACGTCACATGACTGCTCTGCTTAGCAATGGAAATTCTGGCTCTTCCAGTTGCCATCATTAAGCAAATCACTGTGGGTTATTAAGCAAGGATGTCACTTGGTTGCCATTTGCAACCTCCTGCTGGTTTCTCCATTGACTTTCCTCGTGGGAAGCCAGGAAATGAGGTCACAAATGGTGATCCTGTGACCGCAGGATGCTGCAACCATTTTAAGTTATGAGGACCAGTCATAAATACCACTTGTTCAGCAACATTGTAGGTTGGAACTGTTGTTGAACAAGTGGTCATTAAGTGAGAACTACCTGTACTGTCAAATAGGATTGTGTAGTACAGGTGGTCCTCTTTTAACAACTATTCATACAGCGAGCATTTCCTCATCATCACTGAAACATTAACTATTGAAATATTCTACAAATTTGGACAATGGCTCAGCTACAGCTTCATAAAATGGTTTCTTAATATAATCTTATGGACACTTTTTATGAACCTAACATGAACCTATGTAAGAAAACAGGGTTTGCATAGGTCCAATGTATTTTTTGCACCCATGATATATTCTGCTGAAGAAATGTAAGTGTCTGTGCTGTGGTCTGAATCAAATGCAGTATTGGTATTTTACGTATAGCCTAAATTAGCATGGGGAGTATTCTGCATTATGTTGTTCATCTTTAAATAGCATTCAATGTGCCTTCAATTTTACTATACCAGTACCAACAGTACGGAGACTGACCCATAGATTTGCATAAGAAATCTTTAATTTGAATATAAGCTCATACTCTTCCCAGTTATGACTAATATGATACTGTGATGGACTGAAGAGAAACTTATCTGTAGGTGTACAGGGGGATATGCATCATATTCAACCAAAACCTGTATCTCAAAGTGGAGCTGAATGATTCAGAACAGACTGGCATCTCACCAGAGTAGAATGGTCACATGTGAACCCATTCTGTTCCAAGAACCAACTTGCATGAAATTCCAGAGAAGCTGCAAGATTTATACTAAAATAGCCATGCTAGGAAGGAATAAAGGATGATTGATTGATTTGGTGATTAATGTATAGGGTATGGTGAAGGAGGTCAATTATTCAGTGTTGTAACAACAAAGACTGTTTTGCAGATGACTGTTTTTTAAAAGGTTTTATTCTTATTGATGAACAAGGAATACAGTACTTTTGTACAAAGCAATCCTTTTTATTTGGACCTAGTCTTTATTTGGTTTCTATATTTTATAGCGTAATTTGACTGACTCCATACCCATACTGTATTAATAACTTACTAAAATTTTATTCTACCCCAGAACACTTAATCTTATCAGTTTAACAGATAATGTAGAGTCAAAACCCCCACATGGATTTCACTGAAAACTGTTCCCTCATAAAGTTCTAGTTTGCTTGCAAATTTCATATTCCAATGAAAGAGTATTACAGCCATTTGTTTTTCCCATTCTGATCAATGAAACAGTAAGGTCCGGTTTTAAAACATTTAGGAAAGATACTGATAAACCAGGATGTGTTCAGGGAGAACTACCAAGGAGTTAAGGGGCCAGAAAAGAAAAACCTGTGGAACAGTTGGAGGTGCTGGATAGGTTTAGGCTAGCAAAGAGAAGTTTGCAGAGACAAGCTGTTGTTCAAGTATCTGAAGGGCTGTCAGGAAGAAGACAGGACAGAATTGTTCAGAGTTGTTTTATAAGATAACAGTGAGTTTAGGTTTCAAAGAAGTAGATTTTGGCTGAATATCAGGAAAAAAATCCTAATGATAAAAACTATTCAACAGTAGAACAGACAGTTGTGTGATATAATGTCCTCTTCCTTTATTGCAGTTGCTTAAACAGAGGCAGGGTGGCTATCTGTTAGGGATGCTAATTAATGGATTCCTGCAAAGTCCTTTCCAACCCTTACATTCTATGACATCTCATCTGTAGCTAGACAATGAGTCAGATCAGACTATCCCCCTGGAGCAATCTAGAACAGAGCAGTTTCTGGAGGTCTGGTCTAGGCCTTCAGAGTGGACTAAGTAGCCTCTGCATGCTGTAAATAAATATTCATTGTGTTGTTATACAGGTAGCCCTTGCTGAATTACTACAGTTGGGACTGCAACTCCATCGCTAAGCAACATGGTCGTTAAGTGAGATGTCACGTGACCGTGATGGATTTATGACCTCACTTCCACTGCAGTCATTAAGTGAATCATCCATGATCGTTAAGTGAGACATCATGTGACCGTGACTTGTGTTTTTACCGTCGGTCTCTTCATTGACTCTGCTTGTTGGAAGCTGGCCGTGAAGTGCACATATGGCAATCACATGACTGCAGGACACTGCAACTGTTGTAAAAGCCTGCTGGTAACCAGTGGTGATGACAAAAACAGATCATCTTACTATTAGGACTCAGTTTTCCTTTCTATCTTGTTTCCAGGCTTCAGGAAGAAAAATACTAATCTTCTCTAATAAATTCACACATTCAAATAATCAACATAGCTTATGAAAAAAGACTGTTCAGCTTCCCTGTTCATGTTGAAAATGATACACAGGTTTTGGAACAAACATACCAATCTCCTTACAATCTGCAAGTAATTTTTTGACCAGGGGGCTACTATTATGTAAAAAGATTTAAATAAAAGATTTTTTGCAGGTTTGACCTACAAATTTATTTTTTAATTTATATAGGTCCTCTTGAAGTAATGTCTGGTGGATTACATTTTGGTTTGTTAAATTTATGTTAATTTCAGCTATGTTACATTTTCCTTTTGCCAAGACTATCATTATCAGAACAAAACTGATGGGACTTCAGAGGCACACCTTCTCAGTAGCTGCCCCAGCCCTCTGGAATAGTTTTCCACCTGAGATCTGAAGGTTCCCTACTCTTTTAGCCTTCTGGAGGGCTGTGAAAACCTGGCTCTTCCCCCAAGCATTGGGCTGTGAAGGGGATTGAGCTGCGAGGATGTTTGATCTGGTGCTGAAGGGAAGGCTATCTTTGTTTTTAACAATGTTTTATGGGTTGTTGTGAGTCACCTAGAGCCCTTGCATGAGATAGGCGGCAATATAAGTGTATGTAGGTTTTTGTGTGTGTGTGTGTGTGTATATTATATTATATTAATATTATATTATATTTATAATATATATAAGTATATATAATTTACAAATAAGCCATATAAATAAATAAATAAATAAATAATAATAAAAAATCCACGGAATTTTCAAATGTGTTCTCACAAAGTTGCTGCTTTGCTTCTTTCCTATTTCCCAGGTAATCTGTACTAATCTTGATATTAAAGATTTTTAATTCATAGTTTATTCTCTAGTTCTTGATTTTGAAGGCAGTCATAAAAGCTTACAAGCAATTGTTATAAAATTGCAAACAATTGCTCTGTTTCTTATTTTAGAACATACTGCATATTCCTCAGTTAAGACAGGAAAACAGAACAAAAGACACTCATGTTAACTATAATGAGCTGGATCCTGAGCTGTAGAAACATTGTTTTATTTCGTAGGCAAGGCCTTGCCTACTAGCATTATGAACTTAAATAATAATTTATTATATAATTATTTAAAGAAAACATTTTTCAGATATTTAACTGCAAATTAGAAACAGTGGAAACACATTTCCTCCAACAATTTTACTTATACGAATATGCACTGCTCTTTCTCACACAAAAATACAACCCATTGTGATTAATGTCTGAAGGGCAATCTCTTTGACTTTTTCATTCTTATGGAAAGATATGTAGATTCCACATTAGTCAGTCTACTTAAAATGGAGAGAACTGTCCTAGCCTGCCAGACAAGCACTAGTCTAAAAGCCTTTCATGAGACAAGAGATACTTGTTTGGAAACAACTCTATATCCAGGATGCCCTCTTTCCTCAAAACAAGACTGTTTTCTCCATTATATTCATGAAAATACAATGTATCAAGATGTTACACAGCTAGAATTTACATTTATGTAGAGCCAGTTATGCTGGTTGATATGGATGCTAGATCTTACATCAAATGACACTTTAATCATAATTAAATGGTGATAAGGAAAAAGATTTGTGACTGAGACCTACTTTTTGTTTTAAAAACAAAACAAATAGAGTATCAAGAAACTGAACTGTATGCCTCCCATTCCAGGAAGTGCCCTTTTAATTAGTCCACATAGTTCTGATAAACGACCAACAGCCTTAACAAATCTTAACATTGTTAATTGTGTAGTTCTATTTATTCCTGGTCTGATAAAGATTCTACAACTCTTGAAAAGAAATCTTTGGTTTTTAATGATGTCCTTCTATGTACTCTTATTTGGAGGAAATTGTTCAGAAAAATGAATCCCTCTATCAATATGCACAGCATCAAACAGAAAATACATTTAAATGTATTGGAATGATGAGTGTGGAATCACTGGAATGAGTTTCAAAGCCATTACTTAAAAAGCTGAATATAGAGAACTAGAATGTAAAACAAACTGAAAATACCTACATTAAGTACCAATGTAAGTACCCTTTTTCCTGCCACATATATAGGTAGTCTTCAATTAACCCATCATTCAGTAATCATTCATACTTGCAACAGTGCTGAACAAGTGGTACTTATGACCGGCCTCAAAGTTCCGGCCATCACAGCACCCTCGCAGTCACATGATCATGATTTGGGCGCTTGGCAACTGGCTCACACTTACAACAGTTACAGTGTCCCGTGATCGTCATTTGCAACCTTCCCTGCCAGCTTCCCACAAGCAAAGTCAATGGGGAAGTCAGCAGGAAAGTTCACAAACCGCTCCGACTTTTTTTGAGTACGAGATCCATAGTTGTCATGTTCAGACTAGAGGCGACGAGGCAGATTAATTATAAAAAATTAAATAACTATTTACAATAAGTAAGTCCTTGAATCGAGGAAAAACTGGTTTCAATCTGGTTTCAATCAAGACCAACTGGGCAGCAGCAAGGCAACCAGCAAGATTGCAGGAGGAAGCAGTGCTCCTGAAGCTGAAGACAACAGATCTCGAACTGGAACATTACTTGAATTAAGCTGATGCTGGAACACTGGATGGGGCTGACTGGAGCCCCCCGGACTCTTCTGAAGACTAGGGACCGGACTGGATGATTTGGGCTGGACTGGATACCAGGAGCTGGAGACTTGAAGCAAGGCTGAGAACTTGGAACAAGGCTAGACTCGGCTGGACGACCTGGACTAGGCTGGATACCCTGGACTAGGAACTTGGAGCAAGACTGGAGACTTGGCACAAGGCTTGACTTGACTGGAAGCCCTGGACTAGGCTGGATTCTCTGGACTAGGAGCAAGGCTGGACTCGACTGGAAATCCTGGACTAGGCAGCGATTCGGCTTCACAACAAGATAGGTGTGAAACTCCTGAGCAAGGTTGAACACAGGAAGCACAGTGAAACTGGACTGAAGATCCACTGTGAGGCTGGAGATGGAAGATACTCCAAAGCTGCATGGAAGACCTGGAGCTAACCGCTATCTAGAAATGTTGCAAGGCTGCACCGGAGATTCGGGGTGGAACTGCAGGCTGGAGGCATGACAAGGCTTGACTGGAGACGCTGGACTTGGCTGGAATTCCAAAACAGGGCGAGAAGCGTGCCTGGAACGCACACACAATGACTGTGGAGGACCAAGACCGGAAGCAAGACTGAGGTTGCTGGGTTCCGCAATAAGAGGATCCTCGATGGCAGCAGAAGCAGGATTTAAGTCTTCCTCAGTAGAGAGCAATGGTGCTGATTCCTCTTCAGTAACAGATGCTGTCTCCAGTGCTGGTAGGGACTCTTCTGCAGATGCTGCAGGCTTGTAAGATCGGTTGTCTCTGGCAGCTTGCTCTTCGCGTGTCTGCCTTTTATGCTGATCCTTCGCGTGCCTGGACCCTTCTGCAGCCAAGCTGGTTGCCTTCTCTTTCACGTGCTTTTCTGCCCACCGTTGGAGCCTGCTGATTGAAGGATTCAAATCCTCCACCAAATCTTGGCCCATCAGCGCCTTAGGTTCTTCCCGCGCTGCTGACTCATCTTCAAGTTTCACTTTCCCGGTTTCAGCCGGCTAAGTTTCTATTTCCTCCTCTGACTCAGGAGTTTTGATTCAGAGGCAGGCTTGATTCTCACAGTAGTGTCCACCCGCAGCGCCCCTGCCTACACTCCGTAGTGCACACCCGCCTGCCCATGGAACTACAGCACCCCTCCCCCACCTGGCTGCACTCACGCTATGCCGCAGCACCCACCCACCACCCTGCTTGCAAGCCATTTGGGACTTGCAACTTCCTGCTACTTCCCCATTGACTTTGGTTCTTGGAAGCCAGCTTTAAGTTGCAAGTTGTGCTCACATGAGGTCCTCACTTAATGACAGCAACAGAGACTGCCAGGAATGCTGTTGCTATGTGATACAGTCACATGACACTTTATGACCACATTGCTTAGTAATGGAAATTCCAGTCCCAATTGCCATCATAACCTGAGAACTATATGTAGACATTCCTTGCCATTTTGAAGTAAAGCTTCTTCCTTAGTGGCAGACATAACTAGCATACCACATAAAAAATAAAACACACGGACACCATCAAATCTTTATTATGGTCATAGACCAGCAAAAAATGTAAAACATATGGACACCTTTCCCTGTCTCTCTTTTGTATAGGAGAGATGTAGGTAATTTGGTCTGGCTCAAATAGTTGGTTAATATATTTTTTTAGTGCCTTTGAGTCAGTTGACTTCCGGTAACTGCCTGGACTAGTCCCTGCAGTTTCCTTGGCAAGATTTCAGAAGTGGCTTGCCATTGCCTGCTTTCTAGGGCTAAGAAAGAGAGACTGGCCCAAGGTCACCCAGCAGGCTTTCTTTCCCAAGGCAGAACTATAACTCATGGTCTCCTGGTTTCTAGCCTGGTGCCGTAACCACCACACCAACCTGGTTCTTGGTTGGCTAATAGGGCTGGGCATACAAAGCACTTTTTTGTTTGCCCAGCCCTATTAGGCTGTGTCTTTTTGAGGCTACTGCTGGCTGTCTCTGCATGTACATGCTTGTGTAGTTACTTCACTTAGTGGCTAGCATGTACATGCATGCAGAGATAGTTGGGAGCATCTTCTGAAGCAGTCACATGAAGCTTGTAAAGAACAAGACTTGAAAAGGGGCACTTTGTACATGCTCCCATGTGTTGCAAAGCAATACTTTTGAAGGCTTTGTAGTATAGCTGGTGCAATGCTTTATATTCAGTTTAAAAAAGGTGTTTCAGGGCACGTGGGGCCACAAAAGCAGTTTCACAGAATCACAGGGTTGGAAGCGTTCTTGGGATCACGTGAAGCTACAGACACTCCTGTGTGTCCAAAGCATTTTTTCCAGACTATTTCAAAATAGCTTAATAGCCCTACTTTGAATATCCCAATTGGGTAACTTAAGTACCACACAGTTATGTTGGAGGCAGTCATGGAAAACGAGCTTCCATACATCTAGGATACATTTAAAAGGCCTTTCAGAGCAAGGGCAGCAAATATTTAACGTAAGAAAAAGACCAGGGGTGAACAGTACCATTTTACCATCCATTACAAACCCATAGATCCAACTGATTTTCAAGCGAATGTTGACCAGGAGTGTTAAGAAATCAAGAGTTTTCCCTTTTACAGCTAGATATGTGGAATATGATACACAATTATTTTATTAAAAACAAGTTAATTGTTAAAAGTTATGTTTTAATGTAAAGAACTTGAATATGTAGAACATACTTTCTCCTTCTATGTTAGAATATACTCTAACCATAACCCTAGCCATCTTGAAACAGTAACTATCTTGAGTATTTATTTTAGATATTTGTATAACATTTCTGTTTTTGAGACAAACTATGCACTAAAATTACCAACCAAATTTGTGGTCAAGGACACAGAAACTGCCTGTAATTGAAGTTTTATAAAAGACAGATACTATACATGTTTTAAATGTGAATACTGTTGAAATTATATTATCATTTTCTTGTATTATTTCAGAGGTTAGGAAACTCAAAAGGTAAAACGATGTGATCATATAAAATGTAACAATTCAAATCTTATGAGCAACTCAATTCAAATCACCACTCAGCCATTAAGATAATTGATCCAGTCACAGAATTATGTTGAGAATAAATGCAGGTCAAGGAATAACCATATTGAATTTATTTGAATAGAGGTGGTATATAAATGAAATATGGGACGCGGTGGCGCTGCGGGTTAAACCGCTGCGCTGCTGAGCTTGCCGATCGGAAGGTCGGCGGTTCGAAACCGCGCGGCGGGGTGAGCTCCCGTTGCTAGTCCCAGCTCCTGCTCACCTAGCAGTTCAAAAACATGCAAATGTGAGTAGATCAATAGGTACCGCTTCGGCGGGAAGGTAACGGCGTTCCGTGCAGTCATGCCGGCCACATGACCATGGACGGGTCCTTACGGACAACGCCGGCTCCAAGGCTTAGAAACGGAGATGAGCACCACCCCCTAGAGTCGGACACGACTGGACTTTACGTCAAGGGAAACCATAAATGAAATATTCCTGTACAATTTTGCTGAAACATGTTAGGATTTCATATCCTTTAATTCCAGGAAGGGTAGCTTTAATTAGTCTGCTAAAAAGATAAAAACAGAGTGAATAGGCCCTTTAATAACTTAAAATGAATTTCAGGCATACACTTTCAAGGATGCTTTTTGTTTAGGTTCTACTTTATAAGGCTTCAGTGACTTAGGGTATATAACAAATGATGCAGTTTTGTTAATAGATATGTAAATGAATAAAAACATTATAAACATTTATTTTGTGTACCATCTTGAGAGCTAGAGGCCAAAAAGGAATACTATTTAGTACACTTTTGCTTAATTATAGTAAACATCTTGTTTCCATAGGAAGTGTGAAATGAAGGAAGTGCTTGGGAAATAATTTCACTTCCTGAACTAAGCTTTTAAGATATTTATATAATTTGCAGTACTTCTTAAATTTGATTTACTTTAATAATGTTCTTGAAACATTGCTTAGAGGTGGAAATTGCATGACAGAACTGGATTATGTATAATTTTGAAACCACAGATGCCAGACTGTATCTCAGGTGTTTAGAACTCTCTGATTCTCTAATAAGTGCACTCTGAAAACTTATTTTCAAAGAAAATAAATTCTGCTAGGACATAAATTAAAATAGAAAACTAGCTGGAGCAAGCAGTAGCCAATTAGAAATTAAATCCCTTAATTTGGGGGGGGGGGCTGTGATTATTATTTGCAAGAGTTCACGCTTCTCTTCCTGCAATCTAGTAAATCAGTATCTTTCCATCACTTTGGATAAAATGACACCATGTACCTTTATAGGGCAGCTATCAAGCCACCTTCTCTTGCGTCTGATGCAAATTGAGGAGGAATAGCCTATGTGGATGAAGATATTTGCTACAGGGAAGTTCTATTTCACACAATCTCATTTTTACTTTGCATATTGTGTACCTCTGCCAATAACAGAGGAGCCAATTACAGGGAAACTTAACAAAAGAGAATGTATTTAGGAGTTTTCCCTGAAATATCCTGTTTTGTAATGTTTAGGATCAAATAAAAACAGACAGAATGAATTTATAACTGCTTTTACTTAACTGTAATAACAACTTTAATCAAAAGTTTGGTGACTGTCACTCATGCTCTTATTACTTCACACCTGGCTTACTGCAGTGCACTGTATGTGGGGCTGCCCTTGAAAAGCACCTGGAAAGAACAGCTGGTGCAAAATATGGCAGCCTGATGCTGGTGGGTGAGAACCGCTTCAGTAATATTACATTTCCAATAGAAGACCTCAGGGATGAACTGCTGGGCCCTTGGTGCTCTTTTAGCTTAGTTGCTTTCTTGCAGACATTTTATTTCCAGGCTAGGTAACAGTGAAAGGGGGAGTGAGGTTTGCTGGCTGCAAGAAAGCAACTAAGCTTTATATACAGTAGCTTGCCCTGCAGTCTCCCCCACTCCCCATATTGTTTTTTTAGCCACAGGATTTCCTAGTGATTTCCATCCAGATACTAACCAGGCTGAACTTTGCTTTTTCTTTTAGATTAGCCAAGGTCAGGAGATGCTGCCACCTGTTTAGTGTGAGAACATTCAGAACCCTTATAGTTATCTCTGTCCATTTTTTTCAGTCATACCTATGAGACTTAACTCAAATTACATCAGAATTGGTACATTTATTATTCAAATATCCATACTGTTCTTAGCAAAACATTCCAAGCACTCTGCAAGGATATTAAAAAAAGAAGTCCATAACATCTGCAGTATCGCAACATAAGCACAGATGTGGCATGTCAGCTTAGGCTTATTAAAGTATTACATAGAACATTTCTTCTCTGTGTGAATGTGTGTTTTATTATTCTCCTTAAATCTGATGGACATGAAAGCTGTCTTACTGTTTTTAAGAACATCAACATTTTGGTGAAATTCTCATTGGCAGGTGTGGCATTCTTGTGCTTTAGTTGCTAAGGGATGTGAGAGTACCATCTCTTTTATATTGTACATAATTTCTTCAGCAGCCTACTGAACTTCCTATGCTTCCATCTCAAGGAAGAGATGGTCTCTTCCATGGGAGAGGACTCTTTTCTATTTTTCCCCAGATTGGAAAGGATGGGCTGCAAAGGATGCTGAGAAATGATACAGTGATGGATAACATCCAAAAACAGCAACACCAAAAACAGAAGAATAAAATAAAGATACAAAAGAAAATCTAAAGTCTCCTAAACCTGAGATTGAAAAAAAGTAATCAAATGTTAACACATTGTTCTATAATGTGATGTTGCAGATCCTACGGATTTTTTTTCCGATCCAATAGACAGTCTAATAGTTCACATGTAGGAAATAATCATACTCCTACATACTAAGAGTTTATCTAACAATACAAAAATGGTCATGCTGTGTCATGCTGTTTTTTCCTCACCTCTAAACTCGGCAGAAATATCCTGTCGACAGACTACTCTTCCAAGAAGTTCAACGTTTTTTCCCACTCGTGTTCTCTAGGAGCCTCTTCTCAACTTACCAGGGAAAGAGGAAGCTCAGATGCAATGTTGCCCTTTTGCGGGGAAATATTAGATACCTTTCTTCCAGAACGGCAGCAATGCTCTTCTTTCGGAGCACCTCACCGCCGGGCTCCAACACCGCAGCTCTGCCAGGAAGGGGAGGGGGCGCCCTGCCTGCCTGCCTGGTTTGGTCTGATCGCCTCGTGCAAGTAGGTGTGTCGTTCCTCATACAAACCACATTTCCCCCGTGTCTGCCGCTGACAGTACAAGAAGCCAAGAATGTACTGGGGCGGACCAAAGGCCTCTCTGTCTGGACTTCCCAACCCGGCGACAGCGCTAGTCCCCCCGAAAATGGGGGGCTCCGTGATACGCCACCCGGCGAAGCTTGACTGCGTTCCCCGGCCAGCCGCCGCCCCTCCGGGTTGCTCCCTGGCGCTCACCTGCTGCGGCTTGTCCTCGTCCCGCGCCGGAGGCAGCGGCGAGTGGGGCTGCTGCTGCCGCCGCCTGTGCCGGGATCCGCCCCCTCTGCCCCTTATGGACGGGAACGATGGCGCCGGTTCCCGTTCCCACTCGCTTTCGAAGAGGTACTCGGGCGGCAGCAGCAGTTCCTCGGTCGAGCCCATGTCCGCCGCCGCCCGTCCTCGTCCCGGCGCCTTCGAAAGCGAAGGCCCCTGGCCCGGCCACCCCGCGCGGCTGCGGGCCACTCCGGCGTCGTCGCGTTGGCTGGCGGGCGAGGGCGGCGGAGGCAGCACGCGACTGCCCTTCAGGCTGCTTCCGAAGCAGTGGCTCCGGCCTGTCAGGGCGTGCCTCAAAGGCTGTCACGGGTTTGGCGGGAGGAGGAGGAAGGGAAGAGAGGCGGGTAACGGATGTGTGCGGGGGAAAGAGCGGCGCGGGGGCTGTGGCATGCGTCCGCGCCGAGGAAGAGGGGTTTTGCTCCGGAGAAACGTGGGCGCCGCCGGGCGACAGAAAGTGACCACACGCGCTTGAAAACTGTCGGTTCGCTTTGTGCTTTTAAAGCTACCTTCATAAAAGCCCCGCCCCTGGGATGGGCGGGCCCTCTTTCGGTTGGGGGGCTTTTTGCCTCTCGTTAATTGCGGCTGGCCCGCTTTTTCTTTGTGCAGGGAGAAGTGGGTGGAAATGTTGGTCGTGTGAATGCCAAGCTCTGGCCTTCTGCCTAGAGTTTAGCTTTCGTTCTGATACCTCTGTTTCTATAGGCTAAACCAGGAAGGGGGTGCAGTCAGGACTGGATCTGAAGAGATAGGTGTAGAGGTCCTTTCTATTCATTTCCCTGCACTGAGCACGTGCCACGGAAGGCTAGCCGCTTTTATAGGCTTTGTGTCTGGATGCTAGATAGCGATGCTACTTAATCACCTATGTATTAGAGCTTACACCAATTAGTCCCAGATAGGAAGCAGCATCTATACAGCCTTGGCTGATGTCATGAAGCTAGGCGGGGTTGGATCTAGATACCCCAGGACTGAGAAGTTAAAAAGAAAATACCTGGAAGAAAGTGATGGCAAACTATTTCCATATCATTGCCTGTAAAGTCAACTCAAAGGTTTTTCTGGTTTTTTTTAACCAAATACTGCACAGGTTTCAGATTCTCCAAAGCTGCAAAATAGCCCAGGAAGGCAAAAATAAAAGAGCAGAAGATACCTCTGAGCACATGATCAACTGGTAAATATGTTACTATAACCTGGACTGGCATACAAAAGACTGTTCTCCTTTTTGCTGATCTACCCATAAATCTATGGGAAATCTCTTCTGCCTGCCCTTGGTTTAGAGCAGGAATGGAAACACTGATGAAACCTTAATATTTTAGAGACAGGTACAAAAACACATTGATGGCTGAAAGCGAAGAGGAACTGAGGAGCCTTATGATGGAGGTGAAAGAAGAAAGTGCAAAAGCTGGCTTGCAGCTAAACCTGAAAAAAACCAAGATTATGGCAACCAGCTTGATTGATAACTGGCAAATAGAGGGAGAAAATGTAGAAGCAGTGAAAGACTTTGTATTTCTAGGTGCGAAGATTACTGCAGATGCTGACTGCAGTCAGGAAATCAGAAGACGCTTAATCCTTGGGAGAAGAGCAATGACAAATCTCGATAAAATAGTTAAGAGCAGAGACATCACATTGACAACAAATGTCTCCATAGTTAAAGCAATGGTGTTCCCCGTAGTAACATATGGCTGTGAGAGCTGGACCATAAGGAAGGCTGAGAGAAGAAAGATCGATGCTTTTGA
Organism: Candoia aspera; assembly: GCF_035149785.1. Taxonomy (NCBI): domain Eukaryota; kingdom Metazoa; phylum Chordata; class Lepidosauria; order Squamata; family Candoiidae; genus Candoia; species Candoia aspera. The sequence continues at coordinate 53,208,801 of NC_086160.1, forward strand.
ACTGTGGTGTTGGAGGAAAATTCTGAGAGTGCCTTGGACTGCAAGAAGATCAAACCAGTCCATCCTCCAGGAAATCAAGCCAGACTGCTCACTTGAGGGAATGATATTAAAGGCCAAACTGAAATACTCTGGCCACATAATGAGAAGACAGGACAGCCTGGAGAAGATACTGATGCTAGGGAGAGTGGAGGGCAAAAGGAAGAGGGGCCGACCAAGGGCAAGGTGGATGACTGATATTCTAGAGGTGACAGACTGGGGGTGTTGGCAACCGACAGAAAGCTCTGGCGTGGGCTGGTCCATGAAGTCACGAAGAGTCAGAAGCGACTGAACGACAAACAACAACAAAACAAAAACACATAGGCAGAATTATTGTATTCAGGTGTAATTTCTTCTTGTGAATTTTATGGGGGCTAAGTTGAAATGAAACTATGCACTGATTTAAACGGAGCAAAGGTAATCAACCATGCAGTTATAATGTATCAATTTAATTTACCTTGTATAAAAAGCGACAAGGGCCCTTAATTCATATGCCCATCCAAACAGGCTGTCTGTTTTCCCCTTAACTCTCCTTGAGTGAAGACTTCTGTTTGTTAAGCCAGCTAGTTCATGTGGTTACATTAACACAGAGAATTGTTTTTAATATAATAAATAATTGAATCAGTGAATCTTGGCTTAAGGGACTTCTGATTTAACAAAATCAACTGGATCTGAATTTTGTCCTAATCGTAAGCAATAATAGACTTCCTCCCAAACAATGGGCAAGATCCATTGTTTGGACAATGTTTGCTGCTTCCCCTCAAAATGGGTATTCTCTGCTATTGGTAATACTATATGGAATTCTTATGTTGAGAGCCAGTTTGGTGTAGTGATTAAGGTACCAGACTAGAGACCTGGAGACTGGGTTCTAATCCTGCCTTAGGCTTGAAGCCAGTTGGGTGACCTTGGACTAGTCATTCCCTCTCACTGCTAAGAAGAAAGCAATGACAAACCACTTAGAAAAATCTTGCTAAAAAACCTGTAGGATAAGTCCAGGCAGTTGTCAAGAGTTAACATTGACTTGAAAGCACTCATGCATATACACAGATCTCATATTATATACAAGTATGTTTTGGGGCTAAAAAATATTCCAGTTTTCAATTAACAGAATAAGATGGTCATTTATCGGGCTTAAAGGACGTTCTTCCTGCATTAATCCATTAAATCAAAGGTTTAATGTAGAATTCATCTCAGCTCACAGTTCCTCTGTTCAGAATTCATATCGAAGCTTTCTTCATTTCAACAAGCTAATTTAGATGGAAAAATCACCCTTGCTGAGTTATTCAGTTAACCAAGAGATCTACCTGTAGACTTCCATCTACTGTTGCAATGTGAGTGAATTTTCTAGAAGATGCTGTCACACAAAAATCAGTTAACATTCATGGTAGTGTTTAGGATTAAAAATTCACCTGGAAGTCAACCCAAATCCCATCATGGGGAGAGGGAAATGGCTAATTCTGGGATGATTGGGAGAAAGCTATTAACATTTCCAGCACTATCTGAATGGCCATCACAAAATCTGCATGTGCTGGTTGGGTAATCATGCTTGGAACTTAATATGACCAACCTGTAAAATGATGTATGGGACTCACATACAAAGATTGTTCACAACATACATTAGGACTCACCTACAGGCTCCATTGTGGTGAATCAGGCTGGAGTACCTCCCTTTGCAAGATAATCCAGGGTCCTCCATTGTGGATTGAAGGGTAAGACATCATTTATAAAAAGATAATGCATTCTAAACTTGCTTTCCCTTTTGCTAAGCCATGCAGCAAAAGTAAGACATCTAGAGTATATTCTATATTGGTGTTTTTCAACCTCGGCAATTTGAAGACATGTGGACTCCAACTCCCAGAATTCCCTAGCCTGAATGGGGAGTTCTGGGAGTTGAAGTCAACATGTCTTCGTGTTGCCAAGGAAACACTGTTCTATACAATTAATAACTCTTTCCCATTGAATGCTACATTGGGTAGAGGGTTTCCTTTCCTTGGCTTACAGCTGTTTGCAAGCTTAGAGGGCATACTGGTCAGCAGGTTTAAAAACTCAATCATCTTCAGAAAAATTAAAACCATCATAGATAGCTTCTGATCCCATGGTGATACAATTAAATTCTAGGCCATCCAGTAGCTAAATTAAATAGTTACAACATGTACACATACCCATTTATTTTATTAAAAATGCCCCCATATAATTTTTATAATATGTGGTTATATTACAAATCTCTAAATCTTGGAAGTGTTTAAATAAGTAGGACAGAGGAAGCAATACTCAAAATAGTATAATATTGCTATCTATCTGGCAGAATCTGAGTACATAAAATTCAAGTAAGACTAGTGCATTAGTGATTGTATTTTGAGCTAAATAGTATTGAAACCACAGAGATCAGCTGCCAGCTGTTTCAAAGTCTCTCTGATCTGGGGAAGTTGAAAAAATATTCCTTCTCCTCTGATTGTCTATTTCTTCAGCAGCCACAAGATAAGAGTTTGTCCTTTACAATTTTTCCTTTGCCATTCATCTGTCTTGACTTAAACTTTTGTTTATATCTTGGGGTTGTCCTTTTCAGACTATGAGGCGGCCAGACGGAAGTATTATCAAACTCTTTATTTAAAACAACTATTTACAACAGTAGAAGCCTATGAATGAATAAGCAAGCAATCTCAGTCAGGACTACCCAGGCAAGGGCGGATGAAAAGGCAAGGCTGCAGGGTCAGACTTAGGCAGAACAGCAAGGCAGAATTCAGCTAACTGTCTGATTGAACATGTCTGGCTTGATGATGCTAGATTGCATGGCAAGGCAGAAGCTGAAGGAGAGGTCCTGTAGACTGGCACACAGACAGGCTCAGTCTGGAACGTGGAGCCTAAGCAAGACTGGACTGGAACCCTTAGACAAGGCTTGGCTCTGGGGGCTAGGCTGGACTGGACTGGAGAGTCAAGGCAATGCTGATCTCTGGAAACAAGGTTGGACTGGACTGGAGAGTTCAAGCAAGGCTGAGAGCTGGAAACCAGGCTGGACTGGAGAATTCAAGCAGGGCTGAGGACTGGAAGCAAGGCTGGACTGGGCTGGAGAATTCAAGCAGGGCTGAGGACTGGAAGCAAGGCTGGACTGGGCTGGAGAATTCAAGCAGGGCTGAGGACTGGAATCAAGGCTGGACTGGGCTGGAGAATTCAAGCAGGGCTGAGGACTGGAAGCAAGGCTGGACTGGGCTGGAGAATTCAAGCAGGGCTGAGGACTGGAAGCAAGGCTGGACTGGGCTGGAGAATTCAAGCAGGGCTGAGGACTGGAAGCAAGGCTGGACTGGGCTGGAGAATTCAAGCAGGGCTGAGGACTGGAAGCAAGGCTGGACTGGGCTGGAGAATTCAAGCAGGGCTGAGGACTGGAAGCAAGGCTGGACTGGACTTGAGAATTCAAGCAGGGCTGAGGACTGGAAGCAAGGCTGGACTGGACTGGAGAATTCAAGCAGGGCTGAGGACTGGAAGCAAGGCTGGACTGGGCTGGAGAATTCAAGCAGGGCTGAGGACTGGAAGCAAGGCTGGACTGGGCTGGAGAATTCAAGCAGGGCTGAGGACTGGAATCAAGGCTGGACTGGGCTGGAGAATTCAAGCAGGGCTGAGGACTGGAAGCAAGGCTGGACTGGGCTGGAGAATTCAAGCAGGGCTGAGGACTGGAAGCAAGGCTGGACTGGGCTGGAGAATTCAAGCAGGGCTGAGGACTGGAAGCAAGGCTGGACTGGACTGGAGAATTCAAGCAGGGCTGAGGACTGGAAGCAAGGCTGGACTGGACTGGAGAATTCAAGCAGGGCTGAGGACTGGAAGCAAGGCTGGACTGGACTGGAGAATTCAAGCAGGGCTGAGGACTGGAAGCAAGGCTGGACTGGGCTGGAGAATTCAAGCAGGGCTGAGGACTGGAAGCAAGGCTGGACTGGACTGGAGAATTCAAGCAGGGCTGAGGACTGGAAGCAAGGCTGGACTGGGCTGGAGAATTCAAGCAGGGCTGAGGACTGGAAGCAAGGCTGGACTGGACTGGAGAATTCAAGCAGGGCTGAGGACTGGAAGCAAGGCTGGACTGGACTGGAGAATTCAAGCAGGGCTGAGGACTGGAAGCAAGGCTGGACTGGACTGGAGAATTCAAGCAGGGCTGAGGACTGGAAGCAAGGCTGGACTGGGCTGGAGAATTCAAGCAGGGCTGAGGACTGGAAGCAAGGCTGGACTGGACTGGAGAATTCAAGCAGGGCTGAGGACTGGAAGCAAGGCTGGACTGGACTGGAGAATCCAGGCAAGGCTGAGGACTGGAAGCAAGGCTAGAAGCACACCTGGGTCGCGCTGAAGCGCAGCAACAAGTTCTGGAGCTAAACGTGAGACTGTGCTCAGCAGGGATGGCAAGGAGAGACTCAACTGGAGCAGCTTGTGCAGAAGGCAGATCCACGGAGGTAGAAGATGTGCTGGTTCCACGCTGGCTACAGGTAAGGCTTCTGACCCAGATAAGGACTCTTCCGCAAGTGCTGTGAGCTCGAAGGATCCATTGTCTCCAGCAGCTTGCTCTTTGTGCGTCTGCCTTTTAAGGGGATCCTTTCTGTGCCTTTTCTCTCCTGCAGCCAATTGGGCTGCTTTCTGATTTGCGTGCTTCTCTGGTCTCCTGTCTCGAGCGCTGATTGGAGAATCCCCCTCCGGAGTTTGACCAATCTGCGTCTGCAAATTCTCCCGCTCTGCTGAGTCACTCCCTGATTCTGCTTCTCCAAGTCCCTCCTGATGAGTTTCATTTCCCCCTTCTGGCTCTGGATAAGTTTCATTTTCGGAGTCGGAAGTGGGCTGAAACCTCACAGGAGTCCATATAGTCTAAGATACTTTTTCTGATAGTATGATTCAAGTTATATATTCAGTATTCTTGTTCAGTTATTCATTCATTTCCAACTCTTTGTGGTGCGATGTATGACAGTTTGCCAGGATTGCTTCTTGAAGTTCTCATAAGATCATGCTCACATTATAAAATCTTGCCAACTTGTCTTCTCTGGCTACTTCTTCTGTTGTGTCTGAATTTACAAGCATCTTTTGTGGACATCTTCTCTAAAGATTTATTCTTTGCCATTATTTTTCCCAAATGTTTAAACTTTAGCTTTGCTATTAGAGCTTCCAGTGAATAGTTTGGTGTTACTTCATTTAGACTGAATGACTTGTTTTTCTTTCTGTCCAAGAAATTCTCAACAATTTTCTCTAGCATGATCATTCATACTTTTTCCATTACTGCTTCACTTATTTGCACTGGTTTGGCACAATCAGTTGATATAATCTCAGTTTTTTAAAAAAAAAATGAGTGTCAGACTAGTTTTTACACTTGTCTTTCACCTTCAGCAAGAGATTGTTTCAGTCTTCCTCACTTCCTTCCACTGAAGCGGTATCATCAGCTTATCTGAGACAGTTAGTATTTCTTTGACCAATTTTAATTCTCATGTCTGTTTCTTTCAGTCCAGCATTTCTTATATGTTACACATATAAGTTAGATAGATAGGGTAGCAGTGTACAATCTTGCCACACTGCTTTCTCAATTTTGAATCATTTAGGTAAAGGTAAAGGTAAAGGTTTCCCTTGACATTAAGTTCAGTCGTGTCTGACTCTAGGGGGCGGTGCTCATCTCCGTTTCAAAGCCGAAGAGCCGGCATTTGTCCGTAGACACTTCCATGGTCATGTGGCCGGCATAATTACATGGAGCGCCGTTACCTGCCCACCGAAGCGGTACCAATTAATCTACTCACATTTGCATGTTTTCGAACTGCTAGGTTGGCAGGAGCTGGGACTAGCAACGGGAGCTCACCCCGTCACGCGGATTTGAACCGCCAACCTTCCGATCGGCAAGCTCAGCAGCTCAGTGGTTTAACCCACACCACCACCGCGTCCCTCTTTGAATCATTTAGTTGCTTTATATTGTAATACAGGGTTTCTCAACCTTGGCAGCTTTAAGATACGTGGACTTCAACTCCCAGAATTTCCCAGCCAGCCATGCCAATCTTAGAGTTGCCAAGTTGAGAAACCCTGTTCTAATGGGTTAGCTCCTGCTCAGATTCTTCAATATGCAGGTAAGGTGGTCTGGTATATACATGTTTTTAAGGGCTGTTCACAGTTTATTAGTAGGCGATCCTTTGGGCATAATTTGAGCCTCTATAGAGATGATTTGTGAATATTTGAAAATAAAGAAATATTTGTGATTCCAAACAGCATGTTCTGAAAACAAAATCTCCCAAAAGATAAGATGAGCATACAGTAGTCAGTTTAGTGCTGTGGCTTGTCAAAAACTTGCTAAAATCAGTTTTTGGATCTCATTCAGAAAATACTTTAGATCCTTGTACTTGGGGAGACCATCTTCTAGAAATTGAATTTCATACTTGAATATAATTTCTTTTTCTATAAATACAGCTCAGCCCCTGTTAAAATGCAAAGCATATACTTTTATGAAAGAAATGCTTCGTTATCTATTTCATGCCCTTCAGCCTGGCTCCACGCCTGCCCATCCCTTAGCAGTGGCCCTTCAGATGCGGTAGGACATGAAAGTGACCTGCTGTCACAGTGGATGGAAGATTAATGCAGGTGAACGACTTCATCTTTAGCAAGGCTGCCCATCTTTTGCTGGCTGGATGCCACCACACTTCATATTTGTCAGGGCATGGTCTGTGTAGTGGTGTTATATATGTGGGCCCAAACAGGATTTTCTGCTTCTCTGCTGGGGTTCCTGTGGGGAGGGATTGAGGTTTTTCTTGTTTTTAAAAGTACTTAAGCTTCATTATAAACTTAACAAAAAAATAAGGTAACTACAGTTTTTTGCTGTTTTATGCCACAAACTGGGAGGAACAAGTGTTGCCTATTTTTGGCACCTGTGATACACAGGAGTGTCCCAAGACTACAATGGTTCTAGGTCCTCAGGTTTCCCTTCCCTGGTCTATAGAGTACCTAGTCCCTCCTGTCCATTTATTAAGGAGCCCAACATCTTGTGGTTCAATGTGTATTCATTTACATTCATATTTATAATAGGCTTTAGCATCTGTACATTTGCACAATGCTACAGAGTCTGTCATCAACTATATGTGTGAGTCCTTAAAGCACTAACATCAACAGCATCTATCTGCATTTGGATTTTGCACCTTCTGATTCTTTTTTACAAGTAGGATTGCATCTATCAAGGATGATAATGCTGGTGGAATGACAACCCAAATTTTGGAAAGAAGAAGCAGAAGAGAAAGAACAAGAAAGAGGCCTAATTTGTGGTTCATTTATTTTGTGGTTGCTTTACAGGTATGAGTACTACAAGAGTCTTAGCAAAACTTTGGAGGGCTTGAGCTTCTCATATTCATTAAATGACAATTACTGAGCTTAAGGAAGATGTAGAACTGATTTCATAACATGTTTTGCAGGACTGAGAATGCAGTGTCTCACAGTCTTTTACTGGAAACAGTAAAAATATGGTATATCTGTAAGCCTTTACTGTTGCTGTGAATTTCTGTTTTGTTGTTTTATTGGAGCTATATTTTTAATTATTGTGATCCATCCTAAACTCACATTGTAGTTAAAGCAGTATATAAATAGCTTAAATGCATGCATGAATGCTTGAAAGCTATGAGCCAGGAAATCCTTAACTGAAGGTCGTCTGTGCCTTACTAGCTATCCTTAGACAAGCTGCCATTCTTTAGATCTTAGTGCCCTCCCACAAAAAGGAGTATCAATGTTGTGAGGGTAAACGAGATAATAAAATTTGGATATATTAAATAAAGGTATGCATGTCCATGACAAACAGTGGAGGTATATTTTATGGGGAAGATAGCAAAAATGATTTTACTCATGTTCTAGTAGGAACATTGGGTGGAGGTGGGGGGAGAGAGCTTATAACTCTAGATCTACCCATCAAATCCATTTGATTGCAATGGTAATGGAATAAAGTAAAATACGTGTTTATATCCTATTTTGGGTCAGAATCACAGTTCAAAAGTAGAATGTAAACTTGTCATGTAGCCAAAAACCACTTTGGTCTAGTGGTTAAGGCAATGGGCTAGAAACCAGGAGACTGAGAGTTTATTTTTATTTTTTTATTTTTTTATTTATCCATCCATCCATCCATCCATCCATTTATTCATTCATTCATTCATTCATTCATTTATTTTCTATCCCACCTTTACTATTTTTATAAATAACTCAAGGCAGCGAACATACCTAATACTCCCTCCTCCTCCTATTTTGCACAAATAGGAGGAGGAAGGAGTATTTGGTATCTTCGCCGCCTTGAGTTATTTATAAAAATAATGAAGGCGGAATAGAAAAATACATACATACATACATACATACATACATACATGGCATCTCCAATTAATAGGCTAAGAAAGAGAACTTCTGTTTAGCCCAAGGCCTTGGAAGACTGCTAGTTGGAGAAGATGATCCTGGCCTAAATGGACAAATTGTCTAGAATGGTATAAGGCAGCTTCCTATATTGATATTATTAGACCCTTATGAAATATTCCACTGAAAGTTACCAGAATTACTTACATCCCAAATGTTATTAGGAATAATAAGACGTTTGCATTTTCAGCATATACAGTCCAGTGATTAATGGAAGGGAATGAGGCTATTATGGGGTAGGTAAGATGATAATGTTGATACAAAAGCCATTTTTCTATTCTGTTTTAATACAAAATTCAGACTGTTTAAACACTGAAATATTTCTCAGTATCTCCCAGAAAATTACTGGCATTTCAATTCATTTCATTAACTGAAAAACTGATGGGAATAGCAGTAAATCAGTATGATAGTAACAAGATTTTTTCATTACAAAATGGATTTACTATGAATGAAAATGTTCCATGTTTCGTTTGGTTCATATTCAATATGTTATTGTACCTAAATATTATAGTTATAAATCTCAGTTCAGTGTGCTTAGGGAAATTGTCAGCTCTGTCCATATGTAACCAGTAATGGTCATGTTTAGGCCTAAGCCTGGATTTTAAACTGATAAATTGTCTAATTTTTTTCCTGGTTTCTCAAGTGTGCTAAGAGATGCAAAAACCATTTTTCATGGTTATAGAAGATGTGATCTAGGAATACTGAAATTCGGAAGAGGAGCTTTATTAAGATGGTCCAGATATAATGGAAATGAAGGCATTCATTTGGTCACGTCTACTATTGCTGCAACTACCTATGTTAATGTAGAATATATTAAGAGTAGCTTATAGCAGCAATTTTGTTTCTCCTGTAAAATGCTTTTTATAAGAATTCATGGGTGCTGTCCACTTGATAAAAACATGGCTTTTAAACAGCATAGAGAATAGGAATTAACATGGGGTATAAATAGGAAAGGACGTTATAACATCCATTTAATGCCAGTCTGAATGTGTGCTTTTTGTCTTATATATTTTAAAAGGCTGTTGCATAATAATTTAAATCTGTGTTATCTGTGTTACTTTATACAGTGTCACTAATCGTTAGTTGCCAATGCTAAAGTGAACAGTGCTTCAAGAATTTGTCTTAGGGCAACCTCCCCTGCCTGATACCCTCCACTTTGTTTGATTATTGTTCCCACATTACTCAACACGAATGTAACTTGTCTGATTTGATGAGAATTATAGTCAACACATCAGGCTGAGGAAGGTGAAGTAACGTGTTTCCTCTGAATCTGTCTCAGTGCTTCATAAGAGCCATGCACATGTCTATACGCATGTCAGAAAAGAATATGAGATTCTCCTGGCTAACCCTTGCTTCCTACCCACTAAAGATATGAGGATGATATAAAGGCACAGGCTCCACACGAGAGGAATTTGGATACTGTAAAGAATTTCCCCTTATTAAGTGTTGTGCATACAATTCAAAGTATTTTATACCCTTCCTTTTTTATAGCCATGAACACTTAGATAGTAGGATGCATGGCCAATACAGGCACCATTAGAAGCAGAAATAGTTCTGTGATACCACACTGTTGCACATATGTTTTCAAGCGTCCAAGGGGGATTGTGTGAACTGTTATGTGGAAGATCCATTAAAGGTTGTGAAATCTAAAAAAAATCAGATTGTATCCAGGTGTTTGACTTTTAGCACTAGGAATCAAAATGCATAGTGCATCTATTCAGGCTTTCCTTCCAAAAGGGTTTTCTCTGAGAAGAAAAAAGAAAGAAAGAAAATCAAAGAAATGGTGAGGGTTGCAAATGGAAAATTTTAAAAGGTTATGCAAATAAGTGTAGAATTAAGAACACAAGAAAAATCCTTATTTGGAAGCCTCCAGTGGTAATTTGCCCAGCTATGGCTGGTGTGTCCATGGACATCAACTATCTTCAAATCAAGATGGTGCTCATGGACATCTTTGATGCATACCAGGCATCTGCCTATTCACGTTTTAATTTTTAAAGATTCTTATTTTTATAGATATGAAACTATCTACTGCAGCATGTCTGCCTCCAATATGTTTGTTTGTAAAGGTGTCTCTAGACATCACATAAGTCTCAGAGGCATTTTTAAAAAATAGTAGTAGAAGACCACAGGTCTGTGTTTTATTTGTATATGTGTTCATCCTTTCGCTCTGCAATATAAGCTGGAGGTGATATGAAGCATCCTAAGGAGAAAAAAGGGTTGTATGGGCAACTTTTCTTTAGATTGGCTATATCCATCTTGTAATCCTGGCAGTTATTCTCAGCAAGAACACACAACAAAATATTCTTACTGTGCCAACCATAATGCTTGGAAGCAGTCCTTTCCAAACCAAGCCGCATCTTTTTCTACTGATGTTTATCTGACCAAGCTTAACAAATTGACGTTTAGGGGGTGAAGGAAAGCTAACTCACATAAAATGTATTGGTACGTCACAAGCAAAGCTAATGTTTCTGTTGTTTTCCCTAAACATTATATTATCCTTTGTAGTTCATTAATATGTGATCACATAATTTTCAATCTCTGGAAATCTGCCTAGAAAAACAATATTAAGACATTGTTCATAAATTCCATGAGTATTACTAGTGCTGTGATACCTAAAGAATGTTTGCAAATGTTCCTGTTGCTTGAAGGTGAATTATCTGTTCTAGGACTGTGAGAATCAGTACATTTCCATGAAGTGACTCGAGTGCTAGATTGGGTGGTAAAAAAACCTACACAGGAGGGACTTTACCAGCCTTCCCTGACTGTGTAGTCTCCAGATATATGCATTTACTCCCAGAATTCCCTAACTGGCATGGTCATCACTAAGAATTCTTAGTGGAATGAAGTCTACATTTCTGGATGGAAAGGTTGAGGAAGCCTGGTCACTCCTAGTGAGAAAAGAGTCCAGAAGGTAGGGCTGTCTTAGGAAGCTTAGGATAATGCTAACAAGCCCAATAAGTAAAGATAAGAAGGAAAACATTTGAAATAATGTTTTCAGTTAAATTAGCCAGAGGGTGGAAATAGGATAAATTGGCTAACTATAAGGAGAGAATTATTTTTTCCCACCAATACAGATAAGGCTGTTTTCTTTCTCCTTATAAGATAAGCTGTATTTCACACACAAATTTGCCAGTTGCGTGTATCTAAAGCTTTATATTCCCTTTGCTTTCATATGTGCTGAGTAATTCTGTGAGCCTTTATTTGGTTCATACAAATATTGAGCTATTTTTGGTTATTCAGTTTCAGGTAATAGTTTCAGGTTTTGTTTCCTGTTAATATTTTGAACTCACTTTTGTTCTCTTTCATATGGAACCTTAAAAAAGCAGAAACCTCTCTCTTGGTTTTTCCTTTAAAAATCATTTTATGGACAAACTTAACAATACATTTTGGAACAAAGCAGATTCCTGATAGAAAACCTAAACCAAATGGCCAGAGCCAAATCACAGCAGATCTTTGACTTGATTAATTACTTTGTTTTGCACATTTACTACAAGGACAAAATTATTTTCCAAATGCATGAATATTTTAAAAATAGTAACCTATTGTAGTGATTTTGGTTGAATCCTATCAAAATAGAAGAAAGTATTTGTAATTTAGTTTGTGTCATGGTATCATTTTCAGCCTCTCTTTTAAAAATCATTTATGTGTAAGTACTGTGCAAGCAGGTGGGTATGTTAGCTCCCCAGAACTGTGAAACCTGAAATAAATCGTTTCACAGTTTCACAATTAGGTGAACTTTGCTGCATACATTGAAACAATTTTTCCAGCATCAGGCAAGCTGCAGCAAACCTGGGACTAGAATATGTGCCTCAGCCTGAACAGCTTATTGGACAGACATATAGTGCAAGCTTTCTTGCCTTACCGCTCCCTATCCTGTCCTATCTTCTAAATGCCTTATAGCTCTTAGCCATTTTTCTGGCCTGATCTGATCTAGAGTATGACAGTTTTCTCTTTCCAAGAATGGAGGAAGGCCCCAGAAAAGCCAGTAGTAAAAACAGCTGAAGATGGGTGAGAGTGCATACAAAAATGGCAAAGACAATCAATCCTAACAATAGAAATAAAGGCAATAGAAGAATAATGTGGTTGTGTGAAACTTTTAGCAAAGATCTGAAAATGAAAAGACAGATGGAGGTGTAGAGAACCACACAAATGACCTTGGAGAAACTACAGAGATGCTTACAGTATTTTGGTCAAAAACATGCTTCAAGCATGGGAAATAAAACCTTAGAAAGAAAGTCAGAGTGGTTCCACTTCAGTTCCCTGGGGTATAAGAGGGAGGGAAGGGAAAATGCAGTCAGGCTTTCAAGATGCTATTACTGTAGCCTATATCAATAAATATATTCCAGCCAAATTTGTGGGGATGGTTTCTTGGTCTGGTCTGTCTCAAAGGGCTAACAGTAGGAAATGGTAACAGGTAAACTAGGAAGAGTACAAATGATATGGAACTGTAGAGATAGTATCAAAGTAAGAAAAGCTCAAAATGAACTGTGGGTTGGGAAAAAAATCTAAGAACAACCCAAGGCTCTTTAGTTATGTTCAATGCAAAAAGAAGAGAAAAGGTTTATATATCAGCTGCTTAGTGAATATGGCAAAATGCTAACAGGTAACAAAAGGCAGAATTACTCAACTATTTTGGTTTAGTCATTTCCAACAAGATTGTATGTGGTTCTCTATGGAACTGTGAAGAGTAGAATGAAAAGAAAGGACTGCAGCTGGAGACTGATACAAATAGTGAAGGAATGCCTGTCTGAATAGGTTGAAATCTCCAGGCCCAGGTGAATTGCATCCAAAGCTACTGAAGGAACTTGCTAACGCTCTAGCTGGTTATCATCTGACAAATAGATGAAGTGTGGCAGACTATTGAAGGAGGTCAGATATCCCTGTCTTCAAAAAGGGGAAAGGGAAGATATGTGACTGAGACACTAATCGTTCTGATATTGTTATCTAGGCAGGTTTAAAACAATTCATCTGTAAATAACTTGAAAATAGTGTTGTGATTATTACTTGTATTCTTTGTAGGACTTATGCACATAAAATGTAATTTCATCATACAGCTTTACATCAGTGTTTCTCCAGGTATGGTCTGAGGACTCCTGGGGGTTCCCCAAGACCCTCTCATGGATTTGCAAAATCAAAATTATTTGCTAGACTATGTTGAAAAATAATACACTATTAAAATCCCATCAAACAATCATGAGAAGGGGTAGTGGCAGCAAATGCATCAATTTTAATGTTTTAATATGGTAAAAGTTGATAAATATAACTCATACAAAGAAAAGCTCCTCCAGAAGTTTTAAAAGTGGGAAGGGTCCTGAAAGAGAAAAGCTTAAGAAACATTGCTTTACATCATATGAGGATATGGAGAGCAAGAAATAGGATGAGTGGAAATGCAACTTTTCTATTGTTTTCTGTTTAGGATTTTTTTCTGTTTTGTCCCTTTTAAATTTGTCCCTTTTTAATTAACTTAGTACCTTGCAAAGGTGATCTGTAGTACCAGGCAAAAGTGGTCCTATCTACAAATAGGTTGAATCATACTCTGGTGAGCTCCATTAATCATGGCCAATGGTCAGTGGGCTTAGGAATTGGTTTCCAACAATACCAGAATTCTGTAGGTTGCTGTATCCTCTTTTGCTCTTTATGGACTTAAAAGGAATTGGCTGTTTGTTCAAATTTACTTTTTAATTATGTTTCAGATTGATTTTTCTTTAAAGGAAAAGATGATTCTAAGAAATCTAAAGAATCACAAGTCTTTCACTGTTTATTTTCTTACCTGTTTCCAAGTATACCAATCTCTAACATATGTAATAACATGACAGCAACACTTTAAAAAGGGACATAGTTGTGTCCCTGCAGAGTTCTTATATACCAGCAAAATTGTACATAAATAATTTGTAATGCACATCACTGTAGTGAGTGAGTAGATTTCTACGGTCATGTAAGAACTCATTTTAGTCCTCACTTATCAATTTGCATATGTTAAAAATGGGACAGGAAAGATCTCTCATTAAACCATGATTTACAAAAAATAATGATGAAAATAATTAGAATTTTCTCTTTCAGTATAAGTAATAAATCTCTCTTGTCACCCACCAGGCTCATTAATAAATTCTTGCAAGGATAGAAATGAATTTCCAAGAAAGTTAAATTTTGAGTTCAACGTCTGCCGTAAAAATGAAACTTTATATAACGATTCTGGCTACAATCTTTCCCCTGCATTTTTCTCTGTATTTTGTCATGTAACATAGTCTATTAAAATATATACAAAATGATTCATTTGTCTTCATATGAATGGCTAAATAAATAAATAAAATATTAACAGGGATTATGCTAAATCAAAAAGTTAAATCTCTCCTCTTGTGCATGCTCCCAGTCTGGATTGTCCCCACCTTCAAACTAATCTTTTAATGTTATTCCAAGTTTTATTAATATTTTTGTTTTGAATTTTTCATTCACACTTTACTAAAATGTTTAATTTTGTTCTTGTCTGAAGTGATGAAAGGTTCCTTGACTTTGGAGTCCTTGGTGCTCTCCGAGCCTTGTTTTCTTGCAGACGTTTCATTGCTAGACTAGGCAACATCTTCAGTGCAAAGAGGGAGTGGGCCTTGCTCTCAGTTTATATACTGTGGCTTGCCCTGCTTGTGTTGGTGGGGGTGTTGTTCTCTCCTTGGGAGTTCTTTGATTGGGCTGTTGTTTGCTGCTTGGTTGATTGCCTGAGTTGATAGTTCTTTGATTAGGGTGTATTGTGCTGTTTGATGGTTCACCTGGTGTTAATCCTAGTGTTGATTTTTCCATATCTGGGTGTTGATTGCTGGCAAGGGAGTGTACTGGTCTATTGGCTTTTCTGTTGTCTCTTTTGAATGGTATGTAAATGTTGTTTACCTCTATGTGTCTGTTGATGGCTGCTTTGTCTGAGTGCCAGGCTTCCAGGAATTCTCTGGTGTTTTTGAATTTGGCTTGGTTTAGGATGCTCACAGTTTCCCAGTTGAAACTATGGTTGAGTCTGTCCATGTGTTGTGAGATTAAGGTGTTCTCATCATGTCTTCTGACTGCTAGCTGGTGTTCGTGGATGTGCTCTGCTAGTCTTCTGCCTGTCTGTCCTACACAGTGGCTGTTAAAGTCTTTGCATTGTATGTTGTAAATAACTCCTGTTTTTTCTTCTTGGGCTATTGGGTCTTTTGGGTTGCTTAATATGTTTTGAAGAGTTTTAGTTGGTTTATGTGCTATGGTGATGCTATGTGGTTGTAACAGTCTGTTGGTGATTTCTGAGATGTTTCTGATGTATGGCAGTGTTATCCTTTTCATAGTTTCCATTGGTTGGATTGTAGTGGGTTGGGTGGTGGGGCACTTTTTGATAAAGTTGAGCGGGTAGCCATTTTGTTGGAAGATGCTGTGCAGATGTTCTTTTTCTTTTTTCTGGTGTTTTGGGTTGCTGCAGTGTGTAAGTGCTCATCTGAATAATGTTCTTACACAGCTTCTCTTGTGGGAGGTTGGATTGTTACTTTAGTAGTGGAGCACTTGGTTGGTGTGGGTAGCTTTCCTGTAGACTTGTGTTTCTAACTTACCATCATTTCCTCTACTGATGAGGATGTCCAGGAATGGTAGTGACTTGTTGTTTTCTTCCTCCCTTGTGAATTTTATTCCATTAAAGTTATTGATGGTTTTCTGGGTTTCTTCCAGTTGTTTCTTTTGTATTATGACAAAAGTGTCATCTACATACCGGATCCATACTTTGGGTTGTATATGTGGGAGTGCTATCCATTCCAGACGCTGCATTACGATCTCTGCTATAAGTCCTGAAATCGGTGATCCCATGGGTGTTCCTTTGATCTGTTGGTATATTTCTCCATCAAACTGGAAGTAGGTTGTAAGGCAGAGGTTGATGAGGTCCATTATCCTGGGTATTTCTATTTTGGTGTATTTGGCTAGGTCAGGTGTGTTGCACAGAACTGCAGCCATAGATTCTTTCATTAGTGCCGGGTCTATGGATGTGAAGAGAGCTGTAATGTCGAATGATACCATGATCTCATCTTCTTCTATATTTATGTTTTTGATTTTCTGGAGGCACTGTAGTGGGGAGTTGCACACCTCTTTGCACTATAGTGGGGAGTTGCATACCTCTTTGCACTGAAGATGTTGCTTAGTCTGGCAATGAAACGTCTGCAAGAAGACAACAAGGCTCAGAGAGCATCAAGGACTCCACAGTTCAACCATGAGCTACAAATATTTGCTTTGATTGGTTCCTTGACTTTGTTTGAGCCAGGTATGAAAGTGTAATGCGGTAATTTACCTTAGAAATACTTGGAGGGTTGTACAATAGGAACTATTGCTATGAAAAATTGCCCAATTTTCCATCAAATTATATACTTCCGTAAAATTTCTGTGATCTTAGGGATCTTTAAAGGGTCCCTATGCCTTTCATTATCTAGACATCCACAATCACTAGATGAACTGAATTAGATACGTTTCAGGTTGATAGACTTTTGGGATGAGTCCATTTTAAAATAATTAATGTCCATGTTTGCATGTCACCATAATTGTTTAAAAATATATATGCAATGTATGTATGTATGTGTGTGTACACACACACACACACACACATACATACAGTGTGTGTGTGTATATACACACACATATAATATTGGATATTATAATCTAATGGTTGGCCCCTTTGCCCCTGGCCTTCTGGAGGAATTTGAAGACCTGGCTCTGTCACCTGGCCTGGGGCGGAACGGGGAATAATCGTGCTTGGGGATGGCTAGTGCCTTAAGCCACTCATTGCACACTAGGGCTGAATGAGATCATTTTCCGTCTTGATTTCATTTTTATCTATATTTATTGTTTATTTATATATTGTATTTATATGTTGTAATTATATTGTATGTTTGGTGTTTTATTGATTATTTTATTGTAAACTGCCCAGAGTCCCTCTGGTGGGAGGAGGTGGGTGGTGACAAATTTGATATACTGTATATATGTATATGTATGTATGTATGTATATGTGTGTGTGTGTATCTGTCTGTCTCCTAATGATGCATAATGCAGAATTGTTCTCCTAGCAGGCAGTGAATAACAAGTCACAGAAGCCCCTTCCATGGTTGGTTAATGAACCCGAATGTTTGGCTTGTATATTGAGTAAGCCAGATACAAACTCCTCTCTAGTCTCTTATGTTTCCTTCCCACTCGGACAACCTAGGCCCTAGTTTTGATCCTAGTTCAAAAGCTTGCTTAACTACTCCTATTAAAATATCAACAATAACAGTTCATAATATTTCATAAAAATAAAAGTGGATTAAATTGCAATTATATGCGTATTAACTTAGATACAAGATTTGCTGTGTTCAGGGCAGTGCAATACTGAAGAAATGCACTTGAACAGAACTTAGCCTTTGAATTCTAAGACATTCAAGTAATGTAGAGCTCCATCTAGAGTTCCAGGTCTCACTATGCTACTTAAAATCACAGAGATAGTCTGTATGCTGCACTCAATGTAGGTTGAGATTTTAAACCAGCATTCCTTGCAATAGTTTATTAGCGATTCATAATGCCTAACCCAGACATTATAAAACTTAGAAACTGGGTGGTTCCTACCCTGCTGGCATTCCAGAGGTCCTCAAAGACCTGGCTTTCTCCCAGGTTTCAGGTGAGGGTGGCTGGAGCCCTTGCGGGGTGTGTGATATATGTTTTTGTGGTGTTGTCTGGCTTTGCCATTATGTTTCATGCTTTCTCTTTAAGCCATGTATTTTTTAATCTGGTCTTTTATATTGTGAGCTGCCCACAATATAAATATCTGGAGTTGGGCAGTGCCTAAATCAAATAAGTAAAACTGAAGTCAAATTATAGTTTTGCATTACATTTTCTTATATTTTCATAACTAGGACATAGGTTGTCAAGAGTGAGAAGGAAGCATAGGAGACTGGAGAGGAGTTTGGGCTGGAAGAAATAGAAGCTCTATAGGGAAGACCTCATTAAAAGATGAAGATAAGTCTTCATAATTAGAATCTCCAAGACAACACCAGGCTTTGCTACATCCTGAACTCAGGCTTAGAGTCTTGGACTTCTTATGGCATCAGAATTGGAGAAACCAAGCCACCTGTAGCTCCAGGAAGTACAGGTATTTGAAAGTCTAGCTGAAAGATGGAGTTTGAGAACATAGAAGCTTTCTCAGGAATAGGATCCCACTCACAAAGGAGGATTCTTTTCAGATGACCTGTGGCTAGCAGTTGAGGTTCTAGACTTCGGGTTGTATAAGTTCTCAGTTTCTATGAGATACTACTGGAACAACTTGTATATTACCATCTTGATTTGATAAAACCCTAGCTGTTGTCTCTGGACTGGCTCTGGATTCAGCCTTGGAAGTCTAGTTAAGTTTGATGCCCCATCTCCTGCTTGTATTTTGAATTGATTGTTATGAGTTATTGTACTCATGATTTCATTCTTTGCTTGTCCAGTCTAAAGAGGATACATGGCTTCAGATAAGGAAGAATAGCTACTGAAGGATAATTTCTGAGTTTGTTTAAAGCAGAGACCAGCTCACCTTCAGTGAAGCATAAATTGGTTTATTGATCACGTCTGAAGGCAAAGCCAAACCTAAAGAGGGGGAGAGAGTTACAGTCCCTCTTTATAGACTTATGCAAATTACAGTATACACGTGATTGAGTTCATCAGCAAGATATTTTATTGGGTATAGATAATCACAAAATATTTGATTGCATATAGCATATCATATATCTAGTGAGCTAATTGGAATGTAACTATGAGGAAATGTTCAGGACTACAAAGTCAATAGGGAGTTTGAAAGCCCAATTACATTGATCATAGTTTCTTTCTATCATAGTTTCTGTTAGGCCTACTAGGTGGACTAGATCAGGAATCAACTCTATAGGAAGGCTAAAACTACTTTTATTGAGATTAGGTATTGTAATAGAATCTTGCAAATTTGATTGTATTGTTGCTCCTCCTCCTCCTTATAGTTCAGTGAATTTGGGAGGTGTTTGAGCAGCTTCCTAGTGTTATCTTGGTAGTTCTGGAGTTAAAAAATGCTTCAGCCCTTTTGCCTAGGCAATAACTCATATCTCCGTCAAGGTCATTTTCCTTACTCTCTATACTTTATCTTGTCTTACTGTTTTATCTTATTTGCCATTGTTTCTCAGACCTCTGTTTGTCTCCTAGTATCTTTTCCCAGCCAATAGCATTCATTGGACTTTTAAATGTTTTATGATTGAGCTGAGAATTTACTTTTCCTAGCAGAGTGTATTTGAGGAGAGGGAAATTTTACTTGCCTAATTTAACACCAGGGACGTGGTGGTGCTGTGGGTTAAACCGCTGAGCTGCCGATCGGAAGGTCGGCGGTTCGAAACCGCGCGGCGGGGTGAGCTCCCGTTGCTCGTCCCAGCTCCTGCTCACCTAGCAGTTCGAAAACATGCAAATGTGAGTAGATCAATAGGTACCGCTTCGGCGGGAAGGTAACGGCGTTCCGAGTCGTCATGCTGGCCACATGACCCGGAAGTGTCTATGACAACGCCGGCTCCAAGGCTTAGAAACGGAGATGAGCACCGCCCCCTAGAGTCAGACACGACTGGACTTTACGTCAAGGGAAACCTTTACCTTTTAATTTAACACCATAGAGTTAAACTAGTGCTCCCCGCTCCCCGGAAAGTTATTTTTAGGGTAGGGTTTTTGTCATGAGTAAGGATGGCGAGCAGGGGGCTCCCATCCAGACTGTTAAGCGCATGCGTAGCACTGAGGAATTGGGCAGCCATTCAAAGAGACACAGATTGGGACCGCCTTAACCTTTGGGGTTTATATGGCGGGGGTTTTCCCACGCTTCTTCAGTTTGTTAGGATTCCTGTTATGTACTAGCAATAAAGCATTAGAGACCAGTTCCTTGTCTCAGCGTGTTTCCTGGTTGTTAGGACAGTTTTCTTTTCCTCCCCCAAATTTACATATCTTGGTGATGCTGGCTGGAACTAGATCCATCTGGATGCTATCAATTTGGGAAAGGCTATATAAGAAGCTCTGGACCAGGCCTGCACAACACGTTGTTAAATAAAAAATAATTACAGACCACAAAGCAATACCTGATTCACCTCTCAGCAGCTAGCAGAGTGGCAGCAGTGCTGGAGCTGGTGGTGGCAGTGAGGCCTGGAGATGTTGTAGGCACCTGGCAGCTGGGTTTCAGAGTGAATTTATTGACTTTAAAAAAAACATTGGCAGGCATGAGTTTATTTGTGGGCTGCATGTTACATATCTTTTCCCAGCCAATAGCATTCCTTGGACTTTTAAATGTTTTATGATTGAGCTGAGAATTTACTTTTCCTAGCAGAGTGTATTTGAGGAGAGGGAAATTTTACTTGCCTGCTCTGGACCAAGAAATACTGTTGCCTAGATGGTGTTTGTTGACAAGTGTCATGTTCATCATTCCGATGGTTTGCATACATCGTAACGTTTCGCATGTCATGTTTCTGATCCGTGTCTATCAGCTGTGGGGTGGGGAGTTTCAGCCCTGCCGGGGCGTTATCTCTGTGCTGCCCTGAAGGAACGTGTGTTTGGGTTATGACATGTATTCAAGGTTGCTTTCCCAGGCCGATGTGTGACGCTTGCCAACGCCCGGGAGGGGGTGGTTGCGAGGCTGGGGTGAGGGGCGGGATCGGGTTGGGGGTGAGGGTTTTTAGTTTGTATTTGGTGCGCTTTTGCTTATTCTCAGCTTTCTTCATATTTGCATACTATCCTTTCAATAAATCAGTTTTATTCACTAAACTCCGGTGAGACTGACTTCATTGGGATAAGGCAACCATTACATAAAGCTGAGAATCATCAAAGAAATTTACCCCGCTAGCCCCTAGCCAGGTTACCTGTGACGGGGAGTGCTAGCGATGTCTATACTACGAGAAACCGAGTGGATTGAAGAGGAGCCGGACACCATGATGGTGCAGGTGGCCCGAAGCGCCCGCGCGGAGAGGGCGGCCCGCTGGGAACAGCTGGGGCTACAACCCGGCGAGCAGTTCGTAACGTCTGAAATGATGGGAACGTCAGGGGCAGAATATAGAACGGGGGACGAGGACTCCGCTGTAGGGGACGCCCAAGAGGTCCAGAAACCAGGACCTCTGTTGTCACCTACAGTGGTAGTGGTAACCGGTGCGGCCGAAGAATCGGTCATCCCCCCCGTGCGAATGAAGGCTTTAGAGGAGAAGCTGGAGTCTTTGGCGGTGATGCTAAGGGAGAGCCGAGGGAAGTCGAGGTCCGCTGAGAGAAGACGAAAGGGAGCTAGGGAGCAGAGCGCTAACCTGGAGTCATCACTCCCGTCCCCGCAAAGAAGAGGTTGGACTCGGTTCCAACAGTCAGCGCCAGGGAGGAGGTCCCTAGATGTGGCTGGTAAAGCCGAACGGCTGGAGGCGGCGAGACCCCCCCCCTTTCCTGTGAAGTTTGATGGCGACCCTACGAAACTGTCTTTCTTCATTACTAATGCTAATAGCTACATGGAGGATTGGGAGCAGAGTTTCCGCTCCGAGAGGGGGAAAATCAATGCCATTGCAAATAGGCTGAAGGGGAGGGCGGCAGATTGGTACGTCCAGCTGTGTCAAGCAGAGGCCCCAGAGCTGGAAGACGTCAATGAGTTCCTGTGGGTGCTAAAACAACATTTTGAGGACCGTCTGGCTCAAGAAAGGGCAAAGCGGGCTCTGAAGAATCTGGCCCAAGGGTCGTTTTCAGTGGCAGACTACGCGTTAGAATTCAAAGCCCTAGCTGGAAAAGTTGAAGATTGGTCCCAGTCCACCCTAGTAGAGATGTTCAAAGATGGGCTGGAAACTGAGGTCCTTCGGTGGGCTCTGGGGTGTGATGACCCAAAGACTTTATATGGGTGGATTCATCTAGCTGGTAGCGCTGAAAACGCCCTGGAAACCTTCGCACATCGTAAGGCGGTGAAGCAAGGCAAAACCATCAAAAGCGCCCGTGCTCCGATCCCTTCAGGACGACCCAGTCAGCGGGCGTGGGAAGAGGAGAGGGAGCGTCGCTTTGCTAAGGGGCAATGTCTGCGCTGTGGGAAGGAAGGGCATCGCGCGGTGGCGTGCCCAAAAAGACGAGCCGAGGATCGCCCAGCTAAACTGGCTGGGAAATCACCATCCCTTCCCAGGAAGATGAAAGCCGCCCTGGCCGAGGTGGAGCCTGAAGGCATCCCCTTCTTTGACGAAGAGGGGGAACCGGAGACCAAGGAGCTGGCGGGAAACGCCAGCCACCTGCTTTGAAGGGCGCCGTGGGGCAGGTGGAAGAAGAAGAAGATGGGCGCGACCATGTCTCGGTGAGTGGGGACTTCCCTACCCTGACCGTTAGAGTAAAGTTGGGGTCCAGCACCCGAACCATAGAGTTGTGGGCCATGATTGATTCGGGGTGCTCACGGTCCTTGATGCACCCCGATGTGGTTACGGCGTTGGGGTTACCCATGTTTCCTTTAAAGCGGCCGATGATCTTTACCCAGTTGGACGGGACCATGGCAGGGGGGAAACCCGTCACCCATTCTACTGGGATGGTTGCCTTACAAATGGGCAGCCATGGGGAAAAATTACCGTTTATTGTGGCACCGGTAGGGGGACCTTTGGTCATCTTGGGGATGCCCTGGTTTGTACGGCAAAATCCCTCCATAAACTGGGTGCATCAAACAGTGATGTTCGCGGATGGATTTTATAAAGCCTCTGTGAAAGATCAACTAGACGACAACGAGGTGGGACGGGCAGCAACCACTTCTCTGCAAGTCCTCGAGCCGCTGGAAGGGCTGCCGGAACAATACCAGGACTTTGCAGATGTGTTTGGGGAAAAAGAGGCAGACCGGCTACCGCCCCATCGCAAAACTGACTGTGCCATAGAATTTGTTCCTAATGTGAAATTGCCTAGTCCTAAAATCTATTCTATGACTCAGAAGGAGCTGGCAACGCTACGAGAGTTCATTGACAAAAACCTAGCTAGGGGTTTCATTGAACCAGCCAGCTCTCCGGTGGGGGCGCCTGTACTGTTTCGGCCAAAGAAAGATGGCACTTTACGACTGTGTACGGATTTCTGTGGGCTCAATGCAGTATCAGTATTAAATAAATATCCTTTGCCCCTAATAAAAGACATGTTATCACATCTGTCAAAGGGCAAAATATTCTCTAAGTTGGACTTGAGGGAGGCGTATTTCCATATTCGCATACGGGAGGGGGATGAATGGAAAACTGCTTTCAATTGTCCTTTGGGGGCTTTTCAATACAAAGTGTTACCATTTGGATTGGCGGGAGCGCCAGGGGTTTTTATGCAACTGATCAATGAGGTCTTGCATGACCACCTGTTTAAAGGGGTATTGGTGTATTTGGATGATGTTTTGATTTATACTGAAACTATGGAAGAACATGTTAGTCTAGTCAGACAAGTATTGAGCAAACTGAGAAAGGCTGAATTGTATGCTAAACTGTCTAAATGTGCATTTCATAAATCACAAATTGATTATTTGGGCTACAGAATTTCCGATAAAGGAATTGAAATGGATCCCGCTAAAATTGAGGCCATCATGGCATGGGAGCCACCACGCACGCGTAGGCAGCTACAAAGTCTCCTCGGATTCACGAATTTTTACAGGCTGTTCATCCAGCGGTTTGCGGAGATAGCCCTCCCCCTCACTGAGCTACTTAAAACAAAAGGTTTGGGGGATACACGGAGGGTGAAAAATCCGGGAGCGCTCCTTAAATGGACACCTGCATGCCAAGTAGCATTTGAAACCCTTAAACAACTGTTTACATCCGAACCGATTTTACAACATCTGGATCCTGATAAACCATTTGTAGTGCAGGTGGACACTTCTGACTTCTCTATTGGAGCTCTGTTATTACAAACGGACAAGTGCGGACGCTTAAAGCCATGTGCCTACCTCTCCCGTAAATTTTCAGAGACAGAAAGGAGGTGGCACGTTTGGGAAAAGGAGGCTTTTGCAGTAAAAACTGCTTTGGAGAGTTGGCGTCACTTATTGGAGGGGGCTGCCCACCCCTTCGAGGTTTGGACTGATCATAAAAACCTTGAGGCATTGACTGCGTCTCGCAAACTTAACCCAAAACAAATTAGATGGGCTCAATTCTTTAGTCGGTTTGACTTTAAACTGAAATTTATTCCGGGAAGACAAAACTTTTTGGCTGATGCACTATCGCGCCAGCCTCAGGATGACAGCGCTGTGCCGGATGTGGTGGGCACTCTGTGGACAGAACCCCAAATGAGTCTGGCAGCTGTAACTCGCAGCCAAACTCGTGCGCAGCAAACAGACGCTTCAGTTTCCCCTCGCTTGCCTGTTCCCTCAGACTTGCAACAACAGTTTCTTTCCGAACTGAAAACTGACACTTGGTTGCAAGCAAACCTCAACGAGGTTACTTTTAAACAGGCATTTGCATGGAAGCATGATCGTCTCTATGTGCCTGAGGCTTTACGCAAAACCATTCTGTTATGATCCCATGATGACAAATTGGCTGGACATTTTGGGTTTGGGAAGACCCTTCATCTGGTGAGATGCCAGTTCTGGTGGCCAACGCTCAGGCACGACGTTAAGGACTATATTAGTTCCTGCCCAGTATGTGCTGCTTCTAAACGAAAAGTGGGAAAGCCACAGGGCTTGTTACAACCTGTGGCCAATCCTTCGCGCCCCTGGGAGGAAATCTCTATGGACTTCATTGTTGATTTACCTCCTAGCCAGAGAAAAACTGTCATTTGGGTGGTAAAAGATTTTTTCTCTAAACAAGCCCATTTCATCCCATGTACCTCCATTCCATCTGCGCAGCAGCTGGCCCGCCTCTTCATTGTACACGTGTACAAAATTCACGGATGCCCCACCCGTTTGGTGATGGACAGGGGCACACAATTCATGTCTAAGTTTTGGCGGGAATTTATGAAATTACTGGGAACTAAGCAGGCATTGTCAACTCCGTCGCATCGGGAGACTGACGGAAATACGGAGGCGGTCAATTCTACACTGGAACAATATTTGCGTGCTTTTGTAAATTATCAGCAAGATGATTGGGTTGACCTCCTACCATTTGCGAAGTTGCCTACAACAATGCTGTTCATCAGAGCACTGGCCAAATGCCTTTCCATACTGTTTTTGGCCGTGACTTTGTCCCGATCCCGGAACTGCCTCAGCCGGCGGGCCCCCCCCCCCTCGTCGCCTGCTGATTGGGCTGCACGCCTCGCAGCCGCCTGGCCGACAATACAGAGGGCACTTACTGATGCCCAAGCCACCTATAAACGGCATGCAGATTCCAAGCGATGCTCCCCACCATCGTTTAGAGTGGGTGATAAGGTATATCTTTCCACCAAATTCATCAAGTCCACACAACCTTCAAAAAAGTTGGCACCCAAATTTATAGGTCCTTTTCCTATTGTTGCTCAAATTAATCCTGTTACTTTTAAATTGGATTTACCTGTAAATCTTAAACGTCTGCACTCTGTGTTTCATTGCAGCCTCCTTAAGGCTTTTAACAAGTCGACCCACTGGCATCCACAGCCTCCCCCTCCTGCGCCTATCATGATTGATGGTCAACAACACTTTGAAGTCAAAGAAATCCTTGATTCCCGACGGTGTCGTTCTGTTTTACAATACCTAGTTCGCTGGAAGCATTTCTGCACCATGAGTGGGTTGCCGCCTACGATGTTTCTTCCCCTATTTTGGTTGCCCATTTCCATGCTACTTATCCTGACAAACCTGCTCCTTAAGGTGGATTCCTTTCTATAGGGGGGCGGTATGTCATGTTCATCATTCTGATGGTTTGCATACATCGTAACGTTTCGCATGTCATGTTTCTGATCCATGTCTATCAGCTGCGGGGTGGGGAGTTTCAGCCCTGCCGGGGCGTTATCTCTGTGCTGCCCTGAAGGAACGTGTGTTTGGGTTATGACATGTATTCAAGGTTGCTTTCCCAGGCCGATGTGTGACGCTTGCCAACGCCCGGGAGGGGGTGGTTGCGAGGCTGGGATGAGGGGCGGGATCGGGTTAGGGGCAAGGGTTTTTAGTTTGTATTTGGCGCGCTTTTGCTTATTCTCAGCTTTCTTCGTATTTGCATACTATCCTTTCAATAAATCAGTTTTATTCACTAAACTCCGGTGAGACTGACTTCATTGGGATAAGGCAACCATTACAACAAGTTAATGATGAAATAGAGTGGTGACATAAATTTTGGTCGCAGCAAGATATAGAATATTTTAGTCTATTTTTTCCTAAGGAGGATATTGTTTGCCGATCAATGTGTGAAAAGCTTCTGTTAAGCTCCGGTTAGGCTGCATAGCTACAGATTATAACTAGACCTTTATACTGCCCAGAAATCCTCTACCACCACTGAAAATGTTCTTCCTGTTGAACTTTTGTGTGTTTTCTTCACTATTTTTAGTGAATGGTTCTTTTGTAAATTTTCTCCTCGTGTTTTCTTTCATATTTGCTGACCTAAAGGAAAACAATTACTCCCTTAGAAAGAGAAAAATGTTAAACCGCTCCAAAAGTAGTTTGTAAAATTTTGGATCACATGCTGGAGTGCTGTTAGCTGCCTCAGTATCTGGGATTAGCTGAGTATTAGCTGCAACAAATATGGTACAAGGTAGTGATACATAACATATTTAAAGGATACCAAGAAAACTTTATTTTGGGGGGGTAAAACGTGTTTTGGCACTTAGAATTTCCTCAGTGCCCTATTCCAGCTATGTGAATTTAAAACTACAGATTTAATAAACTAGTAGAATTCATCTTTCAAAAGTGAATAGCTACACATTTTTCAGATAGTGTATAGCTTAGGAAGGAATACAATGTTATATATAAATATTATTCATACAATGGCTAATTTATGAATGCTTTTAATGGAAATAAATAGATCAGATCTAAAAATACACAATGTTTTAACCTTCTGTCTAATGCATTGGGTTTACACATAAGTCTAAACCACAAACAAATCTATGTATGAACTCCTGCCAGTGAAAATTGGTTTTCCAATTTTTATTCCTTTTTCTATTTCTGTTACATTCTTTTTCTTTTTTCTTTTTTTACACTTCTGTTAGATTTTATCTCTTTGTTTTAAAATTTAATAAAGTTATTATAAAAATGATTTTTCAATGTTTAATTCCTGTATTTCTAGCCAAGAGGTGGATCAGGGATCATGGAAATGGAAGCCCATGGCTGACATGAGGTAGGAGGAGTATGTATGAAATTTTCCTATTAAGTTCTGTTCTAAGCAGTCTTTTTGTTGATAGCACACAATCAACTTGATAGCACATAATCACTTAGAGAACTTGATAATTGTGGAAAAGATGTTATGAGCTCAGCTCACATTACGTTTTTAAGCTCACCCTTTAAATTTATTTTATTTATTATTTATTTATCAAATTTATCACCACCCATTTCCTCCCACCAGAGGGATGCTGGGCAGTTTACAACAAAATAATCAGTAGAACAATAGATATACAATATAACTACAACATATAAAATACACTATATAAAATGCAATTAAAAATAACCAATAAATATAGATAAAAATAGATGGCAATGATCGAATTCAGTCCTTGAGTGGGACAAGCACTGTAGGGCACTAGCCATCCCCAGGCATGACTATTCCCCTCCCCACCCCAAGCCAGGTGGCAGAGCCCCAAGCCAGGTGGCAGAGGAATCTTCAGATTCCTCCAGAAGGTCAGGAGTGATGGGGCTAACCTCACCTCTGGGGGTAGGATGTTCCAGAGGGTGGGAGCTACTGCAGAGAAGGCCTGCCTCCTGGACCCTGCCAGATGGAATTCTCTTACCGATGGGGTCCGCAACATGCCCTCTCTGCATGATTGACTGGGATGGGCTGATGTAATGGAGAAGAGGTGGTCCCTCAGGTAGCCTGGCCCCATACCATGTATGGCTTTAAAGGTGATAACCAACACCTTGAATTGGACCCGGAAGCAAACTGATACTCAATGCAGCTCGGGTAGTAGAGGTGTTACATGCGCCCTTCTAGGGCTGCCAAAAATAGCCCGCACGGCTGCATTCTGGATCAGCTGTAGCTTCCAGATACTCTTCAAGGGTAGCCCCATGTAGAGCGCATTGCAGTAGTCAATATGGGAGATAACAAGGGCATGAGTGACCATTCGAAGGGCCTCCCGATCCAGGAAAGGGCCTAACTGGTGCACAACACGAAGCTGCGCAAAGGCCCTCCTGGCCAAATATGTTTGAAGCTCTTTCAGTTTGGGAAACTATTTTTCAGTTGTCGAGTCTATATCCCAAAACCATATTTACATATTCCTCCACATTTTCTTGCTTTTTTACGCAGCTATGTACATACTGTAGTATGGAGTAGTCTTCTGAAATACAATTAGGTGACCACCAGGTGGCACTGTTTCTCTATGCAAACCAAGGTAGTTGCTCAGTCCAGTAGCTTACATTCATTTCTGAAACTTGTCTCAGACTCATTCTTTCAGTTTTAATATTTTATAGATATGATAATTGCTGTCTCAACATCCTGAACATCTTAGGTGTTCTATGCATGATATGATTTTTTAAAATTGCTGCCACATAGTTCTTGTGACAGTATTAATTGTCTTGTGATAGTGCGATAACTGCGTTTCAAAGTTAATTAAGAAGCAATGTGTGCTAAAATACAATTAAATGAAATATCTGATTAAAGTGGGACATTGGAAGCATTCCAGTTATAGCTATCACTTTCCTGAATACTAGACAGACAGACAGACAATGTTTGCATTTGAAGGAAGTGCATGTCTTTCTCCTTTCCAATTCTGAAATAAATTTCAAAACTTCAAGAGGTTGAGCCTTCCAAATTAACAGTCTCAGTCAATGAGCAAAGATACTGCTTTGGGACTTGAATCCAGACTTCATTCCACAGAAGCCTCAGGGATCCAATTCAAGTAGTTTTAAGCCAGCTTTCCCTATCTTAGTGCCTTCCAGATGTGTTGGAACCACAAGTTTATGAATCCTCAATCCATCTAGTCCTCCCAGTGCATCTGGAGGGCACCAGGCTGGAGAAGAATAGTTTAGGTTATGATAATCTATTTGTTACCACTCATTCTTGAAAGCTACTACTTAATATTAAAAGGGCAGTGATACGTTATTATAAAATTATGAATTAGATTCCAATGTATCTGATCCACATCATAGAGTTAATTTCATCACACTCCTTTTCATAGCATTCATGAAGGGATACTTCATGGCTTTGACATTAAAGCTTCAAGAATCATGTGAAAGCCTACTGAAAAGTAATTGGTTATAATTTACCAAAAAATGAAACAACAAACAGCTGATGAGTGAGTGATGTGCCGGCTAGCAACTGTGTGTTGCATTACAATCAACATGTCTGCTTAGTGTTAAAAAGAATTATGTCTAGACAACTTGTCTCATTTCCAAATTGTCTGCTGCAGACTCTTCTCCAGCTTTAATGTTTTTGATTCTATGTGGAAGCCAAGAGCTGGAATTCAAATAACCTAAGAAATTATGTTTGAATTAAGGAAGAAAATTGGCACTGAATAACAGGGTGCAATGTGGTTCTGATGCAACTTTGATGTGAACCCCCAGAATCTCTTACTAATTGCCAAATTTCTTTAGCAAATGGCATTGTCACCAATTTCAATCCTGACTATTCAACTGTTTGGAGTGGAGCTAGACTATGTTTTAAAGAAAGAAGGGCAGTTTTGCACATCAGCAAGTCAAGTTTGTGGCTGGTTGATAAATAAGAGTGTCACCATTACTTTAGAGAATCTGATTAAACTGAAGCGAACTTTTTAAAAACGCAGAAATTTATGCCTAGGTATATTATGTTTATGCTTATTCTACCCCTTGCCCTGTTTTCATCTTACAGGGTTTTTGAGTGTAGTGCTTAGCATCGCACAAGACTGAATATGGCCTTCTTCCTGAAAAGGCACCCTACATCTCAACCAAAACCAGATCTCTAGTTCCCAGCTTTAGCTCTGGTGGCGTCAGTAATCTTGATCGCTGTGCATGTATTACAGCTTTGAAATGAACTTGATCTGAAGCCCTAAGGCAGCTCAGGGTTCTTCAGAGCTGCTGCTACCTCAGTATTTCTTATGGTAAATGAATTCCTGTTATTTCATATTGCTACCATGATCAGCATGGTCTCCAGATCTCAGTATAGTCAGGACCTTGACTCTTTCCTGCAGGATCTATATATTCCCCTTTCTTAAATATGAAACATTTGTGTAGAGTGTGTGTGGGGTATGAAATTCATAGTAAAATAAAAGGGTATCCAGTTAATAATAATAATAAAAAGATCAATATCAGGGTTGAGGAGGGAAGAATTCTGACTACAAATAAATGCTGAAGTCATATAAAATGAACTGGCTACAGTACTAATGATTACAATATGAGCTTACCATTTGTATGAAAGGCAATATAATTGCTGTAAAAAAACTGTTGGATTTCATACTGAAGAAAGGAAGAGAAATGCAGCGTTTCTGAGGTTAAGGATAAATATAATTGATTTATGATTAATACGTAGGCCTGGTCTTATTGAGCAAATATATTGTATTTCACACAGATGAATATAAAAGCATTTTCCTCATTTCTATGTGAAACCCAATATTTTGCATGCCAAAGAATGAAGGAAGTTATTGGCTTCAGCTACTGGTGGATGAATCCTTGACATCAATTCTTGCCAAAGTCAAGTCCATCTGTTGTGTAGCATTGGAAAATGAATGGGAGTTCAGAACTCCAAAGGATAATATGAAGGAAACTATAAAATAGCTATTCATAGAGTGATCCAAGTAAATGAAACAGATCCATATTTTCAAATTGGCTAACTATGAATTAATTAAGCAAAAGTGATCTTAGCCATTTAGTACAAGTACAGCAATTTACTAGGAATGAAAGAGAATCTGAAGTTAATTCCCTCCCCCACAACACCATGATAAATTGAACTAATAAATAAATAAATAAATGATAGTCCCTGTATTTTTCCAGATGTCCACTAACATCAAGAAAATACCATGCCCCAAGTCCACAAATTATAACTCTTTAAAAGATGCGGTCTTAATTTGGGCCTAACTGCTGTTACACAATGGCAAGCTCTTGCCTTTAAACGGGCTAAGTCTTTTACTTTCCCATGTAAGAACTGGCCAGAGTGGAAATTATGATTTTTGACAGGCTAAAATTCTCAAAGAAGCTTCAAATAATTTTCACTCTGTTCAGCCTGGACATGAGAGTGATGGAGTTAGAAGTGGCTCATTAATCCCATTCGAGCCTCTGTCATTCCTTGGATTATTTGAAAATAGCCTACATTTATACTAACAATCATATGAATGTACAAAAGTCAGGAGTGAAAAATGAGGATGTAAACTCTTTTTTGTTCTTTCATACATTCATTGAACATCAAAAAATATTTTAGCCAAAGACATCTTCATTCCTTATATTTTGGAACATGAAAAAAACTCTTGAATTATTCTAATTTGCTCAAATTAGGAAATGTCTGTCTATACAGCTTTATTTCTAATACAGCAATTTTAGAATTTTATTGTCACTTTATCATTTATTGTTCATTTATTCATTCTTTATCATTGTTTATTTGTCAGCCATTCTGAACTTGACTGATGAATGGTGGAATATAAATGGTTTAAAGCAGAAGCAGACAATCTATTTGTGACTCAGTCATTTTTTAAACTTTATTTTCAGAGGTTAGGACTGAAGGACATTGTAATTTTATACAAATGGGCAGGATCAATTTTTCCGTTTTTTAAATAATTTCCTGGTATCTCCAGTTTGTTTGTTTTGCAGTTTAAAGTCATACTGCTGATTTTGGATGATTTGTCACTAAATTTTGCTTATGTGATTCTACAGAATTCTGGTGCAACAAAAAGGTATTTTCGACAGTAACTTAAACCCTCATCACCACATGTTTGGCCTACTGCAACACATTCTACTTGGGGCTGTCTCTAAAGATGACTTGGAAACTACACTGCGTCCAAGATGCTGCAGCTCAGTTACTCACAGGGGTGAGCAGGTTTAGTAATACAGTACTGGCTCCTGTACTAGTTACTAAAAGGCTTTCAGATCCAATCCAAAGTGCTGGCGTTGGCCTATCAAATTGTTCATGGCTTGACTACATGTACCTTCAGGATCATCTTTCCTGGCCAGAGTTAGCTTGCTCTCTGTGTTCATCCTGAAAAGGACTACTAAGGGTTCCCACCTGATGCAAAGGGAAAGGGATGATCCTGGAGCCGTGGCTTGGAGAAACTTCAGTCCAGAGGTGCCTGGTACCCCCAGTCAGTTAGCTTTTGGGAACAGAGGGAACTTTTACCAGGTGGTTTGGAAGAAGGTGGTGAGAAATGGGGTTAAATGGGTAATAGGGTACTTCTCATTCTGTAATTTAGTCTACTGACATTTTACTTAGCGTGGTTGTTTGATGGTTGGGAATAATTTTATTATTTTTGATTTGTTTTTGCAAACTGCTTGAAGTCTTTTAAACTGTCTTTCTCTGTGTAGATAACATATAGAGGAAGAGAGAGAGAGAGAGAGATGTAGCAAAATATAGTATATGTTAAAGCCTATATGCTGATTCACATACTGTATATCATAGATATATACAGTAGTTATAATTCCAAAATCATTCTAATTCTAATTTTAGAATAAAAGAACATGGTGGGAGTGTTTTGTTGATTAAGCCACTAAAGGTCTATGGGCAGATCATGGCTTTACAGATGGCATACAAAATTACAGTTTTTCTGTTCCCACAAGAGTGACTTATTTTATCCTTTTTTCAGAAGTAAGAATTGTCCTGGTGTGAACACCTGGCACTGGGAGGCAAATGCAAATATATTAAGAGGATTTTGAGATTGCATCTGCAGCCATCAAGCCTGACACTTCTCTTGAATGTGTTTATCCCTATGCTTTTGTAGGCACAGGATGATCAGTGGTACTGAGAGAGCCAGGATGGAACAATTCAGATCTCCTCAACTGGTACTGGTCATGGCTATCATATAAATAGGGGTTTGTGCAATAGATTTATTTATTTATTATTTATTAATCAAATTTATCACCGCCCATCTCCCAAAAGGGACTCTGGGCAGTTTACAATAAAAGATTCTGGATCCTCTGATTTCCTTTTTGGTAGACATGCTGTTCCTAAGGATCTTGCCTAATAGGATCTTGTCAAAAAAGAGAAGTGCCCTATATAACTGTCACAGGCATTTATTCCACAGTTTGATATAGCCCTGTGACCTTGTTTTTTTAGTCCTTTAACTTAGTTTAAACCTTTCTACCTCTGTGGGGTGTATGGTTCCTCTTTGTGCTCAGTGCTATCAGTTCCTTGTTGTTGACCTTTTGTTCCTATATAATAATCTTTTGTTTTTGAAAGTTTGGCACACATCTTTTCTCTTCCTTTGGGGCTATTTTGATTTAGATGTAAGGATCTGGAAGACTTTGATTTTGCATTGGCCTAATGTTTGGCAACCCACAGGCCTACCAGTTAAGTTAGCAGGCTTCATGATCAATGTCCACATGTCTTGAGCACATCCTGGCTGTACTATGGATATGTCATCTGCAAGTTGTCATCCCTCCTAGTTACCTTCTATGCTCCAAATGGGTTATGATGAAATTAAGCTTCTACTTTTATATAGCTTTTAGCTTAACATGCATTAACTTATATTTAATCCAGGTAAAATAATTATCTCATTTGATTTCATCTTATTTTTTGATAATCCCCTTTACTAATTTGTATCCTTAGAAAATACCTGGTTGTATTTCCTGTTTTTCCTATCATGTAGTTAGCATCCAAGATTGGAAGTGAAATTCACTGGTGCCTTTCCTGTGTCAAAGTGTCCTGTTCATCTGGACAGAGGTATGGATTTCTTTAACATAAGGGGGAAAATTTAGATTCCATTCATCCCAGTCCTGCTTAACTTCAGACATAACATCAGGGTGTCTATAAGAACTACCATCCAGGAACTCTTCTTTCCAGCTTCCTGATTAGCAAACTGTCCAGAATATGGGAACAGAATAATCATTCTGTGTAGCACACAGGTACTATTTTCAGGCCCTGGGCACTACTGTACATCCACCAACATTCTTTATATATTTGTAGCCAGGAAATTATAACCATGATTAATCTTGATCAGATTACATATCTGATCATGTACACTGTCACATCTTGATCATGTTTAATAGAGAGGTTTAATGGTATGTGGGAATGACCTTGGGAGACGGGAGGAAGAGCCACAGACTAGACAATGGTCAGATAAGAGGCAGCTTAGCCAGCAGAAGCAATGGTGCCATGGCAAACATCTCAGAAGGGACCCTCCCTAGTTTCTTGGACTGTAAATGCAAGGGAGGAGGGATGTACTTTCAGACTTGCAAGATTGTGTTAATGTGACCTTACAATAAAGCTAGAGCTAGTACTTCTGGGTATGCTTCTTGTCTGGATTACCCTGTAAGGCTGACATCAATCTTGCAAGTCTGAAATTATGGAAATTATGAAAACAGCATCTGAAGTATTATTAATCACACTAACCTTAAAGTGTCAGGTTTTCCCTATTTGCTAAGCCATACTATGGCTTGTCCTGTTTGATTTAGCTTATTGTGTGAATCCAATCACTGTGGTTTATTCTATAAACTTTGGCTCAACAAACCATGGCTTAGCAGGATATATACCAAATCACAGAGTGATGTATACTATGTCCTGTGCTACACCCCTGAATGGCTGATGACAAACCAAGTGTACCAAATAGTTTTGTCCTGATAGATAAAGACTTGCAGCAAGACAGGTTTGACCTGTTTTCTGTGGTCTGATTTCAACACTGCAGATGGCAGATGGAAGAATTTAAATAGTGCAGCTTGTGACATGACCTTGGAGCCTGTTACGTTTTGATGGACAATGGCTTAGTTTTGTAGCTGTCACAGTTTCTCTTCTTGGTTGAATGAATCCTTTTCTTTTCTGTTTATCTTCATAATGAGAGGTGAAGAGATGATCAGGAGTAGTCAATCATGTGTCACGTCCTCAAGAAGAAAGAATACTCTGAGTGCTTTGTATAGTTGCCTGGGCCAGATAAGGATTCTCGTTCTGCCAGTGCCAAAATACTGCCATTGAACTTGCTGGATCTGGTGCAAAGTTAGAAGAGCAAAATCTGGCCAGGCTCAAAAAAAACACAAAACAGGAGAACAGTATCTTTCATCACTGCCACTCTAACATATCACAGCAGCCATCTCTGAATCTGCCTCATTTTGTTGGTGCTGTGTCCATGCTGAATTAATTTACCTTGGCAGTTTCCTGATTGTTCCAATGTCTATTTGTTTAAAATGGAAACTGAGCTACATTGTCTGCTCTCTCATTTTTTTGGCATGGGATCATATTGTGTCTCCCATTTTCATAATCAATCATCTGCAGTATTATTTTCCATGGTATGTCTCAGTTTTACAATACCTTTGGAGACATTTTTATATAAAATTCAGACATAATGAAAAAGGATTTTTTTAAAAAAAGGGAAAAATATCATCCCTGAGTCTCCAAATATGGGAAAAAGTACCTAGTTCCTTAAGGTACTTGCTTGGTGCTTTTAAAAGAACAATAGATCTTAAACTGTTGTTTTAATACCTTTCCAAGAAATAAAGTTTGCAGCAGTGAACCTAATATACTTTTGGCTCATAGGCACCTCCGCTTCCCCTTTAGCCTGCCTGCTGTTAGATTAAGGGCAAGCCAGAGTGCTGCCAGGTTGATTTTAGCTTTAATTGAGTTCACCCTGAGTCCCAGGCTGGTCCCTCCAGAAGTGTTGAATTAATCTTACCCAACCTGATGCTTTCTAAGTGTTGGAATCAGACATCTGGAAACTCCAATCACCCTGGGGCAGCATTTAATCAAACACTTTTGGATGGCACCACACTGGGGAGAACTGCCGTATACAAGTGCAGACCATTGATCCATTTAGCTTAGCATAGGCCACACCAAGGGCCTGCAGTGTGGTACCTCCTGGCACCAGAGTGCTTGTAATACCTGTAGGTGATACCTGCAAAATCACAAAATTAACTGGATTTTTTTTTTTAGAAAATTAGTAAAAATCTCAGAAGAACATTAAATGTTGTAAGATTTCAGGCAAAAACATTCCTGCAAGATTCCAAGGATTAGCTGGCCAAAATCTCGTGACTTTTAGCAATCTTGTGAGATGTCAACCGTTTTAGTATTTTAAAATGTTGGTGGATGTACAATAGTGCCCAGGGCCTGAAAATAGTACCTGTGTGCTACACAGAATGATTATTCTGTTTCCATATTCTGGACAGTTTGCTAATCAGGAAGCTGGAAAGAAGAGTTCATGGATGGTAGTCCTTATAGACACCCTGATGTTATGTCTGAAGTTAAGCAGGACTGGGATGAATGGAATCTAAATTTTCCCCCTTATGTTTAACAGACAGTTCAGGAAATGGATTCTCCATGACCTTCTTATTGCTAAGAGACTAGTCCTTCAATGGTGGAGAGATAAATTTATAGCCTCAGTTACTCAGTGGAGTGAAGACCTGCTGTTATTTGCAATTTATGAATGAGTTGCTTATAGACATAGATTATGTATGAAATATGATTTTGATGAAATAAGTCTGCCCTTTTATTGTTGTGTAAAATGTCATATAAGAAGCCTTGTGGGTATAATTTTTGTTGAGCTGCTTTTTTTCCTTCCCTTCTTCTGTGATTTTTTTGTCTTCTCTTTGTTCTGTTTTACTAAATGAACAGAGGCTATTTTTAAAAAAACTTCTTCCCATATAAACTCAATGGCTGAGAGACCTTGGATAGCTAAATGAGCTCTGTGATTGCATGGTGGAAGACAGAGAGGTCCAAATTCAGGGAGGTTCAGGCCTCACTTGGCTTTGAGGGATATACTCAGATTGGGCTAGGCCCCCAAAAAGAAATCAGCTGAACAAGAACAAAAACTAGATTTGATTTAACTGAATGTTAATGTCATGAACAATTAATCAGTTTTCAATTTGAATGTGGTTATTTTCATTGGTTTAATAATTTTCTCACTTGTGCTAAAAGGTAGAAGTCAGAAGCAATAGATGGAGAGGCTTTGCAGGCTGCAGATAATGTACCCTTCCAAGTCATTTAAAAAAAATATTCAACTTGTACACAGAACACATCATGCGACATGCTAGGCTTGATGAATCCAAGGCTGGGGTTAAAATCGCTGGAAGAAACATTAACAATCTCAGATATGCAGATGATACCACTTTGATGGCTGAAAGCGGAGAGGAACTGAGGAGCCTCATGAAAAAGGTGAAAGAAGAAAGTGCAAAAGCTGGGTTGCAGTTAAACCTCAAAAAAACCCCAAGATTATGGCAACCAGCCATAACCAGCTTGATTGATAACTGGCGAATAGAGGGAAAAAACGTAGACGCAGTGATAGACTTCGTATTTCTAGGCGCAAAGTTTACTGCAGATGCTGACTGCAGCCAGGAAATCAGAAGACGTTTAATTCTTGGGAGGACAGCAATGACAAATCTTGATAAAATAATTAAGAGCAGAGACATCACACTGACCACAAAGGTCCACATAGTTAAAGCAATGGTGTTCCCCATAGTAACATATGGCTGCGAGAGCTGGACCATAAGGAAGGCTGAGTGAAGGAAGATCGATGCTTTTGAACTGTGGTGTTGGAGGAAAATTCTGAGAGTGCCTTGGACTGCAAGAAGATCAAACCAGTCCATCCTCCAGGAAATAAAGCCAGACTGCTCACTTGAGGGAATGATATTAAAGGCAAAACTGAAGTACTTTGGCCACATAATGAGAAGACAGGATACCCTGGAGAAGATGCTGATACTAGGGAGACTGGAAGGCAAAAGGAAGAGGGGCCAACCAAGGGCAAGATGGATGGATGATATTTTAGAGGTGACAGACTCAACCTTGGGGGAGCTGGGGTGGCAACAGCTGACAGGAAGCTCTGACATGGGCTGGTCCATGAAATCATGAAGAGTTGGAAGTGAATGGATGAATAAACAACAACATTTTGTGGCTGCTGTGTTTTCTATATATGTATATATAACATAATTATATGCATACTTACCTGGAAGTAAGGCCCTGGACCATAGGCATCCACAGAAGGGGAGTGTGTGTGTGTGTGTGTGTCTCAAAATCTGCAAGATGGTGGATGCAGCATTGTGATCCAAGCCCTACCCCTTCTGTATGTGTATGCAACACACCTACGAAAGAAGTGGGGATCATGACCCTGCACTCACAGTCTTGCAGAATTTGACCTTTCCACCAGATGTTCCTGCCATGGATAATAATATTACTCACTGCTGAATAAGCATGCATAGGAATACATTACAATGGTATACTTGTTCATTTACCTTCTTTAACTCCCTCATTGGCTGTTACCTTTCTTGTCAAAGATAGCTTCTTGGTCAATCCTTATGCTGTGGTTTTGCACACTTACAATACTGCAGGGAATGAAAAATGCTACAATATTAATCCAGCAGCATATTAGAGTATTCTTCTTAAATATGGCTTGCCATTTTAATTCATGACAGCTTCAATGTTTCAGGAATAGGGTTGCAGTAAGCAATATTAACATTAAATGTTCTCTGGCTATATTCAGTGAATTAAACTACTGCATTTATTCTTTAAATGCAAAAATAATGTGGGAATCCCCAGGTATGAAAAACATCAGCAACACCTTTTTATTTTTTTAAGCTTAATTAATTTTTTTTTTTATTGTCTTGCATAAAACATAGTAAAATTCATCTGATTTGTTCTGGAACTACCAAGAGGTTGGTAGCAATACATATGGCTAGCCCAAATAAAGTTATACAGTATAAGGCAAGAAGCAATCTCTGAATTTTACATGGCTTCATAAGTTAATGCAGCAAGTTGAAATTATGTTTACAGGAGGAGGGAATACCAGGAATCTGTACAATGGTGCCCTAGTAGACAAGACAATGAATGGTGGTTTAGCTATTACAGTTTTTACAGACCACAGTTTTTACAGACCAGAAGCTGACCAGAATCAGTCTTTCAAAAAAAAAAAAAGCTTATAATTTTAACAATAAATATGATTCTCTCTTAAATATGGAGAGAACAGTTTTTGGAGTGCTTAGAAAAGCCTGTCATGGTGATTTTATAGGTGGTTGTTTTTACTTGGTTAAGACATTTCTGAAACATCATTGCTCCTCGTTCAGTAGCTGGAGACTTGCAGGGACAAAACCTATACAGAATTAGATATAAATGATTCAAATGTGCATTTTAAAAAGAGCCACATGAGCACTGAGGCGTGATTCCTTCAGTGTCAGTACACTCATTTATAGAACTAGTTTCCCAGTTATGTCAAAAAAGGGTGATCTGTTGAGATGGCTGACAGATTAGACAATAGGCCTGTTAAGAAACAAAGTTGTTATGCAGGTGTTCTACCTGTTTGCCCTCCAGCAGTTGTACAAACCAGCTAAATTATGCTTTGGCCTGATATAACCTGGCTTATCTAAGATGAAAGCGTAATATCATGGAGTTCTAGAATGCAGGTCATATTTGTTGTTCACTATATCTGATCACAATAAAAACTGAAACAAGGGGAAGGTGGACAGCAATATTCCTGCTGCTGTGGCTCTTACTTTTCTAGAGTTTCAGCTGCTCAACTTTCCAGTCTTTACATTGTTGTTCTTTCCCCTTCAGCAATATAGTTCTACTTGATTTCAGCTGGAGACATGCTCTCCCACGTATGATGGGCTGGAAACCTTGGCACTAGCAGGTGTATAAACATGCGTGTCAAAACAAATCCTGGAGTTGTATAGAAGTTCCTAAGTAGATGCTGTCCTTTCTAGCCACGTTTTGCACATCGTTTAAAAATCAGGAGTGGCAGCCTCCAAGTAGGCTGATTTTTCTCATGTACGCACTGGCATTACAGCTTTTTGAGTTACAGATGTTAAATTCAAATTCAGTCGTTAAACTGAATGCATCTTCTCACATTCTGGAATCTTGGTAACTTCCTAAGCCTTCTGACCACAATAGTAATTTTTGAGCTTTCAGAACAACCCATCCAGCCATAACCCAATAAAAGTTTAGAATTAATTTTGCAGTAGATAAAGTAAATCTTGTATATTGGGGACTGTCAACCTTTTGTTGGCTAAGGACTGCACTGTGGTGAGAGGTCAGTGAGGGGCTCCAAAGGGAATAGGGTCAGATTACACATGTAAATGGGGTTAGGGGGTTGTGGAGAGTTACTTTATTGATTTATTTAGATTTTTTAAAAAATTCCACCTGTATTATTTTTATAAATAACTCAAGGCGGGGAACATACCTAATACTCCTTCCTCCTCCTATTTTTCCCACAACAGCAACAAGTGACTGGCCCAAGGTCACCCAGCTGGCTTTCAGGCCTCAGGCGGGACTAGAAGTCACTGTCTCCTGGTTTCTAGCCCATTGCCTTAACCACTAGACCAAACTTCCTTCCTTCCTTCCTTCCTTCCTTCCTTCCTTCCTTCCTTCCTTCCTTCCTTCCATCCATCCATCCATCCATCCATCCATCCATCATACTATACTTTTTAACACTGCTTTCCACTTATTTCCCACCTCCAAATATCTAATTCTTTTTGGCAGACTGTCATGTTCCCCGTTGCAAGGCATAAGTGCATCACAACGGGGAACATGCACATCAGGAAAGAGGAAGGGATAACCATTGTCCCATCAACCACACACATAATCCCTTAAGCACACATAATCCAAAACCCATCAATGCATAATAGAAGAGCAACTCAAACAGGACATGGAAACCATCAACGGATCGGGGGAACTCCCACCCATTACCCCGGGGGATGCACCTGCACCGGACGGAGGCAAGGAAACAAAGAGAAGACATCGGAGATAGCCCAGAAAGCCCATCAGAGAGCGATACCGGCACTAAGCACCATCCGGACCCGGCTTTGGGACAATGGGGGGTGGAGGAGAGCAAGGTCCACCACTAAAGTATAAACGGGGCACCCTGCCACCACACCCCCATTCCTGTCCTTTTTCTCCATATGCATTCTACCTCAATAAACTCGGAAATCCTTAGACCCTCTAAGTGAGTCCGTGTCTTATTTGAGGTAAGGGCTACCCTGACACAGACTATCAGTTGGCTCCCCCCCCCCCCCCATAATATCCACTTTAAAATAGCAAGAAACTGCACTGTTACGTTTCGGCAGCCATGGTCATAGAGCTACTCAGGAGCCGTGACTGTTAGGAGTAAGCTCATCTGACATCCCTCATCTGACTAACAATGGACAAAACAGTCTATTCCTGGTCCCTGTCACTTTTTGTATTGAAACATGTCCATTCTATCCACTTTCTGCATTAATTTTCTGCATTAATTTTGGATATAGCTTTTCCTAATATACGTGTGTTTTAATGCAATAAACGAGCTGACAGCGCTGAAGAAGTATATCCTTCCAAAGAAAATGATGCTCCAATTTTCCTATCAATCTGCATAATGAAACTCTCAATTTGTTCAGAACCTCTTCTCTAAAGGTGAGAGATACTCACCCCTATAATCTCACTACTGCACCATTTTGAGGCTTATACAAGAGGAAAATCCTTTGTAATGTGATAAGTATTGGAGGAGACAAAGGATTACCAGAAGGCAATATACAGTATATGAAAAACCATTCTTCTCTTACTCCCCCCTCAACTTACAGATATGACCTTTCGTTCAGGTTTAATACTAATGCTACCTCTAGGGATAAAACTTCCACTGTGGAAAGATGGAGCAAACATATAGACATCCTGTTGAAAGGATTATAAATCTCATTGGTGCTAACCACCCTGAATGCAAGTGGAAGGAGACATTTTTAAGGCAATCGTTTTAAGACTATCAGTACTGAGAAGCCTTTTTTAAAAAAAACTTCACCGTGGGTGAGGGGGTAACTCAGGAACTCCTCTGAATAATCCATGTTGGGAGGAGTGGTATACTAACACTCAGCCTCTGAATTGGGCTGGCCTCTAAGTTCAGGAGACCCTGGCCTTAGGAAACCAGAGAGCATGCTGAGCTGAAGCAGCCAAACCACACTGGCAAACAGCTATTGATATGCCACTTTCCTCTCCTCCTTCCATGAACCTCTGGATGCTCTGAATGTCATCAGTCCTTAGAATGGCCAATGGAAAGATACTATGGTCCTTTCATAGCTCAGTTATCTGTCTTTACCTACAGGCTATTTTCTGTATCATGCATTTCTATGTTGTCCTTACAGTAACTGCAGGTGGTATTCCACATAGGGCAGACAGGATTTTCAGACGTGATTACAATAACACTTGCTAAGTCAAGAGTGGAGAAAAAATTAGTACCACTGGGTGTACAATGAACACAACACAGAGGTGTAAAAAGAAATCCTATATTCTATTGCTTTTTTTCTCCTAGAAGTTCCACGTGTAAACTAGGGAGTGATCATGAAATAGTTCCATATATGCTTTAAAACATGCCAAGTTAAAAGGTCAGAAATGGTTAGGCTCTCAAAAAGTAGATGTGGTGATCTAGTTCCATTAAAATGAAACCAGATTTTTGGCATGGAAGAAAGACTTGATTTATAAGATTACTTGAACTAGAAAATTTTCAGCCAAGATGTGCTAGAAAAGAATGGGTGTAGGAAGAGGGATCTGCAAAGGGTGTCAGTAGTATTATTTTGGTATATGTGAGGAACGTGGGTTCAGATATCCCAATAGTAAGAAATCTCTCTGGGTCTCAGTAAAGTATTTTGTTTATTGAAAGATACAATACAATTGCCCTCTGCATCTAAAGACTCAAGTAATTGTTTTTCCCCCTCTCCTCTTCTTTTATCAGACCCAAGTCCCTGCTTTCGTTTGAAATTGAATATTTACAACTGCCTTCGGTTTTACAA
This sequence comes from Candoia aspera, assembly GCF_035149785.1. Classification (NCBI taxonomy): domain Eukaryota; kingdom Metazoa; phylum Chordata; class Lepidosauria; order Squamata; family Candoiidae; genus Candoia; species Candoia aspera. The sequence continues at coordinate 53,252,029 of NC_086160.1, forward strand.
TATGGGTTTCAGTAACATTCTTCACTGCCCATTGGCAGATAACACTTTAGCCACAGCATTCTGGTGTCAACTTGCTAAGTCTGTGAAGTTTCTAATTCTTGCTGGCTCTGTGATGTTTCCAGCTCTCACTCACATCAGTCAAGCCTCCTCCCACTCCTTTACAACCCATGACAGAGGAAAAGGCCCAGAAGGGTTTTTTTATGACTTCTGAGGCCAGACCTCTGACATATATTAGTGATAGAAAATAAATTTTAATTTTAATTGCACTGAATTTTAATACACATTACTGTATTGGATCAGTATGCAACAGTTTTTTTATTTATGATCAAAATATCAAATAACTAACAGTATCAATTAGATTTATTAGATTACATCTAAAAACCTCTCAATAATTTATTTATTTACTCATTCATTCATTCAGTTAATATTTGCCTAACTCCAGAACAACTTTGGTGGCTTCAAATTAAAAAAAGCGGAGGTTGGGTTACTGAACAATTTTTTTCTGGATGAAATCGCCTCCTTCCTCAAGGAAGGAGAATGATGGACCAAACCACATGTCAATTCCCAAGCAGCCTTCGTTAGCCAGGAAAGGATATAATAAATACATTGCTGGGTTAGCAGTCCCAAATATCCTGTTGAGTTCCACACAATTAACAAAATCAAACTCTTCCCAGCTAACCAAGAAGGTCTTGTTTCCATAACTTTATCTACCAGATGCCTAGAATATTCTTCTAGTGGCCAGATATATGGTCTTGGGCCCCACTTTTTCCCAGCAAGAGTAAAAATAAGCGTGATTTTTGTCTCAGTGTCTCCACCTAAAATCTTTTCTAGATTGTCTCAAACTGTTCTTCAGCAGAATATTGGGACAAAGCATAGACTTTTAGTCTTTCCATATCTTGAATTCCATGTATTTGTCATTTAGTCTAGACTCAATACACACCTGAGAATGAATCTGGTTGTATTTCAGTTGTGGTTTTATACATTTCACAGGCTTTTAAGTATTGCAGGAATATGTATGCTTGGGCTATGCATAAATACCATAATAAATCTCACTCAGAATCTGAAAAACAATATGGTCAGTTCATTCATTGACAATCTAGCCTATATACTTCTCATATTAATCACATTCAAGCATCACATCTGAGCAAAAAAAAGAAAGAAACATAGGTAGTCTTTTCCTTTCTCAGAGAAATAGCCATAGCTACTCTGAGCACTCTCTAACATTTTTATAATTCCAAATCAGGAGTCCAAGGTCAGATCATTACTTGCAATACTGCTACAGAGATTGTTTATGCTTTAGTTGATCGGTTTAGAAAGGAGGGCACATTGTGCTTTCTTAAAACCATTAATTTTTCTGTATAAAGGCATGCAAAAGACTGAAGGAAGGAATGTTAAATTTGACCTATATAAGTAATCATATCCAGCCTGCTCAATGCAGGAATCCAAACTGAAGCATTCCTGTAGAATCGTAGACTTTAGCTGAATTCAGTCTGGAAGTGAAATTAGGAGTTTTCTCCAAAAGTTGCCTTGAAGCTCTGTCGACTACAAGTATATTGTGGAGATACATTTCTAATCCTTTCTTCTTGGTGTCAAACACTGGTGGATTTGTCCTTCCAAAGTATCTTCCTGCATTTTAGCAGGCTGTGGAAAAGGCATTCTGAAATTCTATACAATATTGATGGCTATCCATATATCTTCACTGTTCTGACTGGCATTTCAAAATACACGTAAACGTAGAATTATCTTTTTGAAGATACTTCATTTTCATGCATATTTAATATATTCAAATATTTCCCCAGGGGCAAGAATTTATACCAAGGACTAGCATGAAGAATGTAAGTGATGAATGATTGGATGACAATAAATCAAGATTGGCAACCTGTGGCCTTAGGGCTGCATGTGGCCTAATTTCAAAAGCCCCCTACAAGCCATTAATTCAGAACTCTGGCAGATGTAATTTGTCTTAGCCTGCTGGACTAGTCTTTGGGGAATGGGGACAGGAAAAGACAGAGGAAAAGTGGGTGTCAGAACGAAAGAACAAGCTAGAGTATGCAGAGCATGGCTTCTGGAATCCTTTCCAACCCCTTTACCTGTAGTGGCTATAGAAGTTGTTTCTTCTGTAATGTGTTCTATCCCTCTGTGTGTGTGTGTGCGTGTACATGTGCATGTATGCATGTGCATATTTCTGCTCTCTCCATGTGTGGCATCCCATGTGTTTATCTACGTGTGCACTATGTATTTTTGTCTCTGTGTGTGCAGTGACTGAAATAGAAAGACACTACAAAGTAGGGATAACACTTGCCATTTTAATCACTTATCATCATTTACTATTTATGGTTTTAATTAAATCCTTTTCCAGTAAGTTACTGATTTTAAGAGATCAATCATCTAGTCTTTTTAAAAATGGTATTAGATACATTAGCATTCTGAGGTATTTTCCTTCTAACAACATGTATTTCCCACCAGTCTTAAGTGTAAGAACTTAATTGTTGTCTATATTTGATGTTTATATTTGTACAGTGTGTTTGCCACACAGTAACTGCTTGTTTATATATTTAAATGAGTAACTATTTAAATGATTCTTAAATATTAGAGTTATACTTAGCTAATGCATATTCTAATTCCTGAATGACATTTATTGCATATTTTAAGAATTAATTGCTTTCATGTTTTTCAAATGTTGAGACTTAGTACAAGCCAGTATATAGACAAAAATATGGTTTTAAGTTTTTTAAAAAAATTAATACAGGAAGACCTACAGAGTAGGGTTCTTTGAAATAACACAGTGCTTAACAAAGGTTAAGGAGGTATTATTTTTAACTGTAAAGGTGAAGCATAGGAGTCTTGTATTTGACTTTTCAAATCCCCTGTAAGTTTCTGATTAGTCTGTTTTCCAAGTTTTTCCTCTGGTTAAACAGTATACAAGGAGAGACATAATTTATTTTTTCATGCAATTTCAATCTCAGAATGAAGCTTTAATGTGGATTATTTGTGATTGTAGTTTGGTATTTACAGGTGGAAATATTCTGAATTAAAAATGAACTTGAACTATGATTATACCTTCCCTGTTCTTTCCAAAAAGACATTGAACAGACCAATTTACAAGTCAGTTAAGAGGAAAACATATAGGCAAACCCAATTTAATTGCATACCGTATTGTTAGAAGATTTATGCTGTAGATTCTGTCCTTACTGAGTGAAGAAAATGCTGAACCATGAAAATGGTTGGTTATTGTACAGAACATTCTTCCAGAGCTTGGAATCTCCAGTTGTGTTGGGACTACAACCCCCAGAATTTCCATCTAAGAGAAATATCTATTTACCAAAAATGGACCTTGACAAATGGATATTACTAATATCTTGCAAATGAAGCTATCAGTGTGGGCAAAGTTTGATGAAGATGTTGCTACTTCTATGGGTGGTAGACAAAGGTCATTCTAAAGTGAATACCTCATGCATCCCACATTCTGAAAGCATCATATATGCACATATATGTAGTACCCAATGTGCAGAGTGTGTTACACTCTTGAATTATATTTTTAGAACATAAAGAATTACTTATAGCATTCATATGATTTAAAAAATGATGACAACATTAATAAACAGGAAACCACTTTGGAAAATATGGCAAGCATTTTGGATGGCAAAACAAAAAATTATCTAAGGGACAGGTGTCCAAAGGCTTTGTACAGTATGTGTATGTCTGTGTATAGTGCTATATTTCTTTGGCATGCTCAACTCTGATATTTAAGAGAAATAATTATTTCTAGATCACAGCAAGATTCTGATTAATTTTAATGCACATACTTACGGGAACATGACATTAAGATACTGTTAACTGGAAACACCAGTGCTCCACTTATGCTGACATGTTTTCCCAGATAAGACAAAGTGTGTTTATAATTACGTAAATAAAACATACAGATAAAAAATCCAGGGAATGGTGGTTTTTGAAAAGTACAGAAGCCCCACATGTAATGCAATGGAGGGAAATGGGCACTGTTCCCATCATATATGAGATGATTTGTGTGTGTGTGTATGTGTGTCTTGAAGAAAAATGCAGGACTAGAAAACTTTTTATACCTCTAATGGGGTATAATTTTTTTTGGTACCCATGCAAAGAATCCAATAATTCCAGCCCTGTCATCTCTATGATTTTTGGTTTTGACACAAAGGTGGCAGGAATTTTGGCTGCTTTGAATTTGTACCATTTTTGCTGGGTTTGGCTTTTCTTCCCATTAAAATGAGTGTGTTACATGGATGCCCACCCCTACTTCAGTATAATCTGGAAAGAGTTCCTTATTATGTATATTATTTTCTGGGTGAAAGCCAACTTTTATTCTTGTTGGATAAATGCTGTTTTTTTCCCGAATATATGTAACTAATCAGAAGGATTATAACATATTGCTTTTATAAGAATACTTATGAGCATGTGTCGATATATAATAATATAAATTACAGATCTCTCTTATGAAAATGATAAAACATTATTTTCTACTAAGCTCCCAGGTTTACAAAAACATCTCAGTTTTGCATATGGCTATGCTTTAATAAACATGCTTTCAGATCTTTTGTTGTTGTTGTGGTTGCACATGGCTTTAATAAATAATGTGAACAATATACTGTCATTCTAAAAAGAAAGTTTTTTTCCCCCAATACATTTTATTAAAAGTTTTAAAGAAAACATAAAAACTTACACCAGCTAAAAGAAAATAGAACAAAGAAAGAAAGAGAAGAAGAAAAAGGAAAATACAAATTTTTAACATACAAAGTACACTTTCATTTTCAGGTCTCCTTTGCAAGACATTCATTCAACATTCATTTGTCATAACTCTGCTTTCTATGATCGACTGCAAGGAAATATCCACAATAATTAATATGATATCTGAAAATAGGCAACAACTTCAAGAGAGTTCACTGACAATAGCTGAAGACAGCTTGCTGGGTGAAAAATAGACTATTTCTTCAAACAAAGTTGCTTACAGGGTCAAACAAAATGAATGATGAATAGAGCTGGGGTGTGAGGCTCACATGTCAGTTCTTTTGTGTAAATAGTAAACAGCTGCAGCCAAACATTTGTGTCCTTGAAGTTAAGATCACCAAAATAAGATCATTTCAGCTACTACAGGATTGTGACATTCTATGTGCTGAGTGTCTACTAGCACACAGAGTAATCTGTTGATACTGACAAAGTAGGCTTTAGGGTCCAAGGAAATAACCAGCATTAATAAAACTAATTCTTTTACAGAAAATTGAATTCCATAATGGCTTTAACTTCTTCCTTCTTTTACTTGGTGCCTTCTAGAAGTATTAGTTTCCCAGACAGTATTAATATTACCTACTTCTTATTTTATTTATGGACTCACAGGTGTTGGATAATATATTTATTTGGTTTACTTATATATTACCACATTTCATGTGGAATCACATTGGTGTACAATAAAAATAATTATAACTGTAAAACATAAATCATGAATTTATGTATAGTGCTCTCTGGCCACCTGATTTTCCTCTTCATTTCTTTGATAACTGGACAGTGAACTCAGGCAACAGTAAATCATTCCTTCCTCAGAACTTGACTAGATTACTGTAATATTCTCCATGCAGCCTATCCTAGAAGATGATGCAGAAACTGCAAAATGTATGATATGTGGTAATCAGAATATGAACAAGTAAAAATTGTCACAAGCATGAAACACTAATTCTCTGGTCATTGCATGGGTCACCAATAGATCTTCAAATCCAGATCAAAGAGATATAGCTGTATATGATTTGGTTCTTGTCTCAGAGTCCGTCCTTTTAAAGTAGAATATGCTTGGCCTGTGTGTGCATGTAGGGGAGGTTGCTAAGGATCCCATCCTTGCATCAGATCAAGGAGACATGGACTTGAAGACAGTTCTTTTTTGTAATTACCACCATGTTGTGGAATATGTTGTCCCAGAAGCATCCTCCTTATTTTTGTTTTTAACAAGGTGTAAACACTGTGTTATTTAATAGGTCATTGGGTGAATTATTTTTGTGGCTTTCTGAAAAATGTATAGTAAATGGGCAGCAATATCTTTTGCAGCATATGATTACTGTATTTCAGTTCTGGTTGTTTTTTGTTTTAACTTTTGCACATTTTCAGTCTTATGAGCAGAATATAAATACCTGTAAATAAATACCTGATTGCTAATTACCTCTGCTATTAATGTAGCTATATTACAAAGTTTCCAAAGTAAACCTAGCTTTGGAAGAGACTTCCTTAACATTTTCCAGGGCTCCATTAAGAAGGCCACTATCAGCCCTTTGAGCAGTTGTAGTTTCAAAGGGTACATTTATAAATTCCAAATATGTAGAATGTTCAGTTTTTATTCATTAAAAATACATCTCACCTTTTATCAAGTTATAACATGATACGATACCAAATATTCAAAACTATATGCCAATATTGTACCAGGGAAAAAATATAATTGAAGAAAAACAAAACTAATAAAATTAAAATAGATACAAGAGAATAAGCAAAAAAAGAGAGAAAGGATTGAGTCTTCAGAGAGAGAGAAAAAGTGTTCTGGGGCAGGGTGATGACTGCACAACTATCTTTCAGGGGATGCTATCATGGATGGCCTACCCTGCAAATGCTGCATTGATAGGTGGGCAAAATCCTAGCAGACACATGCACTTCTGACCACAGCTGCTAGCTCAGCATCCAGAAGTAAATCTTGGTTCAGCAGCAATTCCATGCTGTGAATCGAATTATGGGAATTCAAGGCCATAAAATCTTAGGTGCAATTAACATATTATTCTTTTAGAACCTACAATACTGTGTAAGAAGTACAATTTATGCAAAGTTAGCAATAGACTAATTGGCTGTTTAACCAACTCCTGCTTATCAACTGCATCTCTGTCATGGTTTCCTCAAAAGAATTCTGGGAAATGTACTCTGATGTGAATGCTGTTAATTTTCTGGTGGAGTTCTCTATGTTGCTTCATATTGCTATGTTCTCAAGATTCAGATTCCCTGGAGACAGGGGATGACAAACTATATTGGTTTTTAAACTAGTTAAATATGGAAATGAAAGATAATAATTATAATAATAATTATAATAATAATTATAATAATAATATATTAAACTTGTATAGAAAATGTATACTTACAACTGAGCAGGTGGGTGATCTGGTATATCTTGTGTGCAGAAAGCTCCCACTGCATTCACAGGAGATGTGATTTTGTTGGTTGTATTTTATATGTTTTAAATGTAATGGAATTTTTGGCAGATGAAAATTAGGAGATTCAGAAAAGGCTATGCAAATAAACTGTCAGATTAAGCTCCAACTATATTTGTCTAAACATGCCAAATTATATTTAAGCTTGGGCATATTTACGATCTTTGTCTGACTGAACCCTTTTTGGAAGATGATAGGATCTTGGCAGAGAAACGTTTATCAGTATGGATTGCTTCCAGGGCTTTGGTTGTACTGATTATTTTATTTTGGTGCTGTGCAAATTGATGCATCTTCCCATAACCATAAGATCAGAAAGGAATTATATGACATAAAATTGCCCACAGCGCTGACATAGCAGAGGTGTGCCTCGTAGGAACACAGTGAAACATTTGAATTCCTGAAGTAAGTAGAATATAGATGTACCTTTCAAAATGGTTTGTGAATATCAGTAAATTCAGAAGAAGGTGGTAACTTTATTAGTGGGAACTGGGAACATATGAGACCAGTGCTTCATCAACTATACTGGTTCCTGATTTGATAGGTCAGATCAGATCAAATGTGCTGGTTTTGATTTTTAAAGTCCTATGTGGGTTAGGATATGATTAACCAAAAGCTCACTTGTTTCAGCATATAACTAGCTAGACTCTGAAATCAGTTTGGAGCGCCTTTTCATACAAGTGAGAAAAAAAGGGCTTCTCAATGGTGATTTGGCTATAGAATACGTTCCCCAAAGAGGTTGGGCCCTCTTCTTATTCCTTTCAACACCAGATGAAAAACATTGTTTTCCCAGGCTTCTAATTGCTTTAATTACAACAGGATAACAAAAATTGTATTACAGATACCATAAGAACAACCAAACCACATCATTTCAGTATAACCAAGGACAGGAACAAATACAGTATAATATGCAGAGAGATCAAATCAACCAATTAAAATCCTTGGGCAAACAAAAAGGTCTTTAGCAGGTGTCAAAAACATAGTATTGTTGGCACCAGCTATACCACAAAGGGAAGATTATATTATAATTTTGGTGCTTCAGGTTCTATCCACCATGATATTGTATATTTTATTTCTTGGAGAAGGGTTTCCTTTGATGGTGCATAGGCTGGCTGAAATAGAAAGGCAGTTTTTTAAAAACATTGGGACCTAAACTCCAGCGCCAGCACCAGCACCAGCACCAGCACCAGCACCAGCACCAGCACCAGCACCAGCACCAGCACCAACACAGTTCTATCAGAACTGGTGTAATAAAATTCTGCTTGTCTGTACTGGTTCCAGTTCTGACCAGCAGCTCCCACACTAGATCAAGGTTCTGGACTGCCTTTAAGAGCAACCACATTTTGTACATTATGGTAATCTAATTACCAGGTCAGTAGATCAAACATTTCTGTATCCCACCTATGTCTGCTGAACAGCAAAGATAGCTGACAAATGAGATGAAGCTGATAAGAAGCATTCCTAGCATTTGAGGTCACATATGCCTCAACTAACAAAACAGGATCAAGGAATACCCTAAGCTATGCACCTACTCTTGCAGTGGTGCTGCAATCCCATCTAGGACAGGTTGTACATCTAATGATGAGACATAGAACCACCTGTCCTTCAAGTGCTCTCTCCTGTCAGAATTCAGAATCACTTTAAAATTGGCTTTCCATCATATTCTGCTTCAGAACTTGCACAGTTTCTGTGCAGCCACAACTGATCCAGTCAATAAAGAGAAATAAAGCTGGATGTTATCTCTTGCTGATGACAGCTCACTCAACTTTTCTAGTGACCTCATCCAGCAACTTTCTCTAAAAGTTAAAAAGCATGTAGGAACTCACATATAAAACCCCTTGAGTTTAGAAAAGTACCTCCCCAAACTTCAATTCTTTGTATCTCTAAGACACTCATTCAAGTCACAAAATTGATCTACGGCAGATGGTAATAAGAGAGCCAGTCTGGTGTAGTGGCTAAGGCATCAGGCTAGAAACTGGGAGACCATGAGTTCTAGTCTCACCTTAGGCACAAATCCAGCTGGGTGACCTTCGGCAAGTTACTCTCTCTCAGCCCTAGGAAGAAGGCAATGGCAAACCACTTTGGAAAAACATTGCCAAGAAAGTTGCAGGAATTTGTCCAGGCAGTCTCTGAGAATCAGACATGATTGAGCAGATAAAAAAAAGATAGTAATAAAGCTTCTGAAAAATGAAAGACCATCAACAGACTTTGCAGAATAGACTGAAATTGGTTAACATCAGCTTCTTCAAAAGTATTGAAGGACAATTTTCTGCAAAAACTATGTATGTTCCCCTCTTATTCAAATTCATAATGAAAACAGGGGCATGGTGAGCAACAGAAATCACAATAGGGTAATGTTATGATCAGCATAAGTTAGTCTTAGACTTTGTGTTTGTTGTCAACAATACACTGTCAACAATACACTGAGCAACCAAAGCCTATATACTGGTGTGAAATATTTTTCATGAGAAGTATCATCAGCAAATGAGTGATCAAATGCTGTGTCACTTAAAGCATCCAAGTAAAGCTCCATGCTCACAGCTAACCCTAACTTCAGCTATAATCCTTACTGAATGTTGCAAGCAAGGGTCACTCTGTGGCAAACTACATCCAACAGACACAGTTGTAAATGACTAGGCAAATGAGGATGAAAAAAACCTCTATGTTCTATATGATCTTGTTAGGCAAAGCAAAACAAAGCCACCATAATCTGAAGCTCACATTGCAAATTCCTCTGGTTTCAAAGATAGTGATGAGCAGATTGACAGCGTTCATTATTCAGTTTATGTTCAAATTAAATCATAGATACTTATTACAGCTTTATTATCATCATGTCATGTGGTCAAATGGATTGTGACATTTTTTGGATGTATGCATAAAACCTCCTATTTTCTAATTTGGTCCTCAAACCAACTTGACAGTTAAGCAGAGGTTCTAAATATGGCCTCAGATGCTATTTTATAAATCACTGTAGTGATATATATGAAACCTTTCCATCAAAATGCCACAAAATAGAAGGAATAGAAATAGAACAGACAATGTATTTGGTGTTTCAGTTTCCAAACTGTATGATCTATTTTTGCCTTAAATTAAACTTTGATTAGCCACTTAACTTTGCAGGCAATCCCAGTGGAGCTGTTGTCTGTGCATACACCTGCACGTGCACACAAATGAAGACAATGTTTGAGGCAGTTACATATAGATACAGGTGCTTTAACATTTTGAGGAGGAATTTTTGCTCATACTAACCTGCCTTACCCAATACCCCTTTCAAATGCTTTGCACAACTCTAGAATTTATAATCTGCCATGAAAATGAAGCTATATGTGGACCTGTTATGATGCTTTATCAATCATTGATCATACCTTATTATTGTTGTAAGCTGCCCAGAGTCACTTGCTGAGATGGGCAGCTATAGAAATCAAATAAATCAAATAAATCAAATAAATCAAATAAATAAATAAATACCTAAGAACAAAGATGGTTATCTGATGACATCACCAAAGAACTTTTTAAAAAATTGGACCATGATTTGTGTTTGATTGAGGAAAGAAAATTGAGCAATTTATTGAGAGAGAGACTGTTTTGGTACAATTTCCAAATGTATTCCACCAACCAAACAAAATAATTGTTATGTGGAATTCAAGTAATACCAAAGTTTTACGGTTCTACCTGCCCTGTGCCTTGAGGAAGTAATGAATTGTTTGTTTGTTACATTTAGATCCTCCTCTTTTTTTTGAGGGGGGGGGAGGTCAAGTTTGGATAAATAGAACTCTTTCCTCTATATTTTTCTTAACAATTATCCTATAAAATAGATTAAGCTGAGGGAATGAACTGCCGTGGCTGAAGGTGGAATTGAACCCTATCCTAGTCCAATAGTCAACCACCTTTTGAAACATTTTCTCATGTTGTCAAATGTGTGTTATTCATCCCACATAGTAATAGTTTCTATGAAGTATTTTCAGCATGCCCAACTAGGTGGTAACACCAAGAGAATCTTGGCTGATCTCAGCTAAGCAAGGAAAGAAGCTTCTTAAAAGTTTGGATGACTGTTAGTGACAAGCTCTGTTCTAACCCCAATTAGCTCTCACCTATTATTTGGTCATATTTCTTGATTAGGCCAAACACTGCTTCATCCCTAGCTCCTTATATCTTGTTTTGTTGCATCTGTGGGTTTCAAATTTGTGAGTTAGAATGCTTGGAAAAGAGCATGAAAAAAGGCACTTACTAACCTATACACAGTTGTATTCCTATCTCTGGTTCTGAAATGTTGGCAGGTATGTGTTGCTTTCAGTGTGAGGTGATGAATTCAGATGTTAAACAGCCTGTTCAATGTGCCTGAAATAAATAGTAAAACCTTAAGAGGAAAATGTTGCAATAGTACTGCAATGCTAAAAATAGCATTTCTGCCAGCATAAAAAGTTAAAGTCAGTGTTTGAAAGAACTCTGAAGAGGAAAGGTTTATGTCCATATTAAGATGGAGGCCTCATAAGATGAGGTCCATGAAAGGAAAAAATAGAGGCCTAGGCTAATAGAATACCTTTTTATCTGTGAATTGGAAAATTCCACTGACAACTTTATTTTTATACATCTGCCAAGACAAACAGAACAGTACATGCTAAATTGGCTTGCCCTAGGTTAGAAAACTTTCACCTAAACATTGCTACATTTCTTATGGGACAGTGGGTCATGAAAATTACTTCAGGTCTATTCACAAGACCAAAATGTTCTTTATTTGTGTGTCAGTACATGTAGCTGTAATCACATTTTTAAGTCTTTATTTTGCATGCTGAGCTATTCTTAAGTCTTGCAAATGGGTTGACTTGCAAATGTTTAGAACTATTTGTTTTATTTTCTATTTTAAGTATTTAAGCAAACAGAGGAACCTTTGTATAGTTTGTCAGCCTTCCATACAGTATTTCCAACCAGACTTATTTATTTATTTTTCACATTTCTATCCCATCACAATCCAGAGACTCTCAGTGGCTTACATAGAAATAGAGTTAAATTGATCTAGTTAAGCTAAATTTAGTTTGTACTTGGAAACAGCAGAGCTGAGGGCTTGACTGGAAAGTGAAAAAAAAGGATCTCAGAAAAAGGCAACCGCAAGCCACTTTCATATTGTTGCCTCTGTGGCCATGTCTCTGTAGGCACCAGGAGTCAAGCTTGATTTGAGAGGGTGTTTATCATGTTTAAGATATTTTGCAATGGGCAAATGGATTCTGAAAGGCTATTGTTATGGGATTACAGTTTTGACTATAGAATTACTGAATACTATGCATTTTCAGGGCATTAGTTGTAATGGAAGCTGATTCTGTCTGAATTCTGTAGCCTCTGAAACCTCTCTCTGCTTGGAAAACTTGATACACTTAATAATATTTACAGTATCTCTCTACTGGAACAATGACACAGTTCAGAAGCACTACAGAAGAAAAATGAACTCTTCCATGTATGAGGAGGAAATGTTTACTTGTACAAAATGGGGCACCTGCAACATGATCAAGAGAGGACTATAGATGAGTGGGAAATGATATGTATTTCATTAAAAAAGTCCCAGGTTTATTCCCTAACATCTCCAGCTAGGAATAGAACAATTCTGGCCTGAAACCTAGAGGATCCATGGGCAGTCAGTCACCAAATGATGTTATCTATTTGAAAATTTATCCCTGCAATTTTCTTTAAAGTGTGGTAAATACAAGTTTATAGAATTACATTGTATATACAGGAATTAACTGAACATGAAATAATAAATGTCTGAGTTAAGCAAGCAGTCAGAAGATAAATGCAAATTATAGTAAGATATTAATTTAACAGGCTGCTCAGGCGAAAGGGGTGTCTATTAAACCCAAATATCCATTAAATCAAAGATTTTCTCCCTTTTTCCTTTCCTTTCCCAAAGGTTGATGGCAGGATCTTACAAAGGTGTGGTTCAATGAAAGACAGTTTGAAAATTCTGTTCTAAGGGATGTAATTCTCCATACCAGCCTTAGCAACTGTTGAAGGACCCCTTTTAATTCACATGCTCAGTCAGCAAGGAAGCATGGTTTAAGCTGAAGTTGAGGTGAAAGAAAGGAATTGTTGCTGCAACCACTTCCCAGTTTTTATCTACCAACCCATCCACCTACTTAATCAGCCATCTTCCTTTCACCTTCCTTAGCTGCCTCCCTCATCCTGGTGTGCCACCTGATGGAATTTAGGAACATCTTCCCAGCCTCCCTCTTTTGATTTAGCTATCACTGTGGCTACCCCAGGCTGCTGCTCTCTGGCTTGCCAATTTTTAACAGTGCCTTCCTTCCTTTCCTCTCTTCTCATCTAGAACTCAGCCGTGAAGCATGCACAGAACTATACATATCTATTCTTTTTAGGGGAAGCAGTGACTGTTGTCTAAAGTGCTTTCCCAAATAATGGGCAAATCCATTTAGAGGAGGGGGTATCTGGTTAAAAAAATCTTACCTTTTGTATTGGAAGTGTACTAAACCTAAGTCTATTACTGAAAAAGTACTGTGGAGATTTCCCCCCCCCTTCAGATAGTAGATGATTGAGTTGGTTGCTTTACAGATGATTAATTGCCTTTCCAATGCTGACGGTTTTGTTCTTCTTATACTGTCTTTCATGTGTCAAGCTTGGACATTTGATCAGTTATCTCGCTCTTTAACTTTGCAGATCCAACAGTTTGAGAGCCATCAGGAAAGATCTGATTCATTTCACTCTACTTGCGTGACGATTGCACCTCAGATGTTTAGCAGCTGCCAAGTTTTATAAAGTGTATAAGTAACTTATGAAACATGTTTGGCTTTGCTCCAGCCTTGGTTCACATAGAAGTCATTCAGAATTTCTCAACTATGAAGAAAGAAACAAAAAAGGACTGACAACAATTAAAAAAAAATCTGTGCAGAAATGTGCATACCCTTTTAGAGAAACTTTGCTGGTTGTAGCTGTAGAACAATGCAGATGAAACTGTTTTTCATTTATGTTCCAGATAAGCTCCAGGAATCTTCACATTGTTTTTGTTGTTCTTGCTTTTTAATTTGAGCTGCACCTTTCTTAGACTGTCCTAACAGTCAAATCTGGGAAACAACATGGATCCAACTAATAAGGGAACTTCCCCATGGCATCATTTCTACCCTCTAAGTGCCCCCAGAACAGTTTGAAATAGGCCCACCGATCGTTTTCAACCCTGCTGATTTCAGAAAGTTAAGAACATACTAAAAAATCAAGGCCACAGTCAGGCCTCTCCCTTTAGTTCACCCTAACCCAGCTCTTCATTCTGATGCAAAGAATAACTAAATAATTTAATTTAATTTAATAAACAACCCTCCCTTCCACTTCATTAAAAATGAAATGAAATAAATTTCAGGTTCCACCACACTTCATATTTTCAGTATATGTTGTATGTGTTAGTACTTTGCAAAAATATCTGAGTGTTTGCAGCAATAACAGCTTGGTAACCAGGTAAATCTGTCCAGCTATTAAACTATTATTGTTCCTGTATTACAAATCCCAATGAAATCTCTGAGGATGGGATGATATTTTGTCATGAATTTTGCTACTAGATCTTTTTCCCTTAAAACTGCCACTACTACAATGTTTAGTAGTGTACTAAATCTAAGACTTCTACTGAAAAAGTACTGTGGAGAACACTACTACATTGTTCCAGGATGCAACAGTGGATAAAACAGAGGGGAGGTTTTCTAACTTACTTTTTAAGCATTACCACATCTCAGCAGTGCAACTATTTCCACTTCACTGAAGTAACCAAAACCCCTTAGCTCCCCATTCTGCCATAAAAAAAGAAGAACGAAATTAAAAAATCCAAGCAGCCTGATACTTTGGACATTCATTTGTCCCCAGTTAAAAAGAAGGGAAGAACTCTCACAGATTTCACCTTTGTTAGATCAAGCCAACTTTCACCCTTAGATTCCTCCTCAGGTGGCTGAAACTCAGGAGCTAGAAAGATTGCCGAGGCAAGTTTTTCTGTCCATGGGAATAGGACTACTGCTTCAGAAATGAAATGTCTGAGCCTGTCATAGGAGTGACCTTAGTCTTCCTATATATACCCCTTGGTTTTGGTCTCTTATGGCATGCTTACTAGGCCATAAGTAGCAGTAAATCCAAAGGCATTATAAAGTTGTAAAATTCAATCCAAATTCATACAAACAGACTCACTGGTAGATCATATTGTAAAGGTAGAAAGAGAGAAAGTCCAAAGGCAAAACAAATAATACTTGCAGAACAGGGTTCCAGGCAGCTATGAGGTCTGTTCTTCCACTCTGCCTATGTAACTGTAAATGTGACTGGAAAATTGTCATGCATGGCATCTATTGAGAAATCAAGCATTTTGTTTCAACACATTAGATCCTGTTAGCCTCAACACAATAGATTCCACCAGAGCAGAGTCTGATAGCTGTTAATGGACTTCTATAACACATGTGCCTTCACTGGGTGTATAGTTTCATGAAGTTCTACTGTAAATGCCAGCAACTCACAAAGGTGATTTTTAACAAAAATCCTTTTGCTTGTTATTCAGTGCTGTAAGTACCATAGAGGTTGATTAGAAGACTGGTCAATCATGAAAAACAATGTAATAGCCTCCTCTAACTCATATATCCCAGGACTAGTTTTGAAGGACATATTGCCTGATAACTGGTGATGATATCTGGCCATGACTAGTATGGCTACACAAAGCACAAGAGGTGTTTTGCAATGTACAGGAGCATGTATGAAGTGTTTTCTGTGAATCAATAAGGCAGTCAAGTTTTTGCTGCACCTTTTTAACTATGAACAAAATGTGAACCAAGTTCTAGACAGGAAGTTAAGATTTAAAGATGTAGATGGGTTGTTAAATAATATTTCTAAATTTGGAATATTTTATCTATATATGAAGAAATTTGGACCTACCATTTTTGGAGTATTAAAAAAAAATAAAGGTGTTCTTGGAAAGACACTTGTACCCGATATCAGAGGATGGCTTGACAAAAAGTGTGTACTCTCAGCCTTTGAACTGGCCTTCATTAACACCATGGAAGGACTGGATATTGTGATTCTCTGTGGTCAAGATTTAATGCGATCAAACCAAAATTGAATTATTTTATATATATTCAAAATTAATATCCTTTACTTCTTGTTATTTTATTTATTTACTTCTGTGTCTTTTTTGTGTGCATTATATGTTATTTTTTTTCTGTTTTCAGTTTATTAAAGCAATGTATTCAAAGCTATACGTGCACATGCTTCCATTAGTAGGAATCCTCTGTTGTCGGAGCTGTAGCTCCAATATACTGTAAGTATTTGTAACTTCATAAAAGCCGTAATGGTGAATTCTGTATTTAACTATGTCGAATATGTGAAGAAGTGTTTCCTACCCTTTGTAAATAAAGTTATGTTGAATTATAATGGGACATATTTAAAATGTAACTTATCTTTAAAATACATCATAAGTAGCTGGAAAAAGGACGACAATGACCACAAATGACTAATGTCCATTTTAAACAGTCATCTCAGTTTTTCCTTGTAAAATTCCAGATGCTGACATCCATATTTTATGGGGAACAAAACAAAACTATTTAATGTAACTACTAATGGGTTTCCCAGATGAAACAGATTTTTTAAAAATACAATAATAAAATGTAATAGGTTCCATCTTTGTTCACTATGAAATGAAAAAAGAGCAGTTGGCAAATGAATATTTCCCTGTGAATCAGATTTTGCAGATTTTTGTTTCTTCCATAAAAAAGAATATTGGTAACAATAATGATAACGACCATACAACCGTGATAATTAATTCTGAAATATACAGATGCATAATTCTTGAGAAGTGATTTAAAACTTAAGTTGAAGATTCGCAGAGAAAAACAAACTCTCCTTAATAAGCTATTATTAGCTGGGTCCACTGGGCCTTGGAATTTTGGACCATCTCTGACCATCCATTTAACCCAACTATTAACTGTTTTGTTACCTTGTCATTGAGGCGTTACCACCCCACTACTTTCCAAAGTTTATTTTCCTACCCTGTCCCTCAGAGGTTGAAACCTAGAGGGATAAAAGAGTGGATATGAGCTGAAAAATAATAGGAGATGAAAGTATTATACTTCTCAAGCCATTTGTAATACAAAAAGATGCCTTGTGCAGAATCAGATCTTGGTTCGGTTAGCTCAGTAGTTGTCTACGTTGGGCGAGGAATCCTATAGCCAGCCAGTCAAATGCAGCCCTGAGCCCAATTTTTATGTCTTTCAGAGCGCCAGATCATACCACAAAACTAACCAGCTAATCAACCAAAAAACTGAGAGCCAGTTTGGTGTGGTGACTGAGGTGCTGGGCTAGAAACATGGAGACTGTGAGTTCTAGGCCTCCCTTAAAGTCACCTGGGCAACTTTGAGCCAGTCACTCTGTCTCAGCCCAATCTCCCTCACAGGGTTGTTATTGTGGGAAAAATCAAAGCATTAGGTATAAATGCTGCCTCGAGTTGACCAAACATAAAGGTGGAATTAAGAATAAAAATTAAAAAATAAACCAATGGCATGTTCTTAAATAAAGCAGGCCAGGTGTTTTAGGCATCTTATTTTATGTTAATGACCATCAAAAAGCAAAACAATAAATACATTAAAGAATAATATGGCTCCTTGGATGTAGAAAAGGAAAGATGGACTGACAGAAAGCAAGCAAGCAAGCTCCTAACTACAAGAGCAATTTCATGGCCTAAAGTCAGTAGGGTTTCCCTGATGTCAAGGTTCTTCTGGATGCAGTTGGAGTTATAATGGATTAAAACTGGGAAGTTATAGGAAAACTGAGCTACAGAAACAGGAAGCTTACGTTTTTCCTAGTGGTCTTCTAAGCACTAATCACAATCAATTGGAGTTAATTTCCAAGATGTGGTGGTAGACTGATATGCAATCAGTCTTCTTTCAGTCTTAAAAATTTAAGATAACTGCTGAAATGGAGCAAGACTCTTTGTTGTTGTTTATTTTTTTCCCACCAACGAATTAATTTTCTCTTGTATTTAAGGTTAGGCCTTGCCCCAGTCTTATGCTACTAAATCCTGCAAACAATCACAGGCTACCACAAAATCATGAGCCTATGATGTTTTGGGGTAATAGTTCTTTCACAATTGCTCCCAAAAGAGCATACAAGATGACAACAAAAAAGGGAAACAACTTTATATTTATCATTATGGCAAAGCTGCTAGTGATAAATTATGGAGGGAAAAGAAAGGACCGAAGGATAATTGAGTGAAAAACAAATGTCAGTCAGAGTAAACACAGCAGATTCTACAGAACCTATTTGCAAAATGTCAAAGGAGTTGTTTTCCCTCACAATATTTGTGCTGGTATAAAGGGACTGCAGTTTAATTAAATTTCCCCACTGACATTGGATATTCCACTCCATGTCACTTTGAGATCTTGCTAGGATGAAGTACAGCATTCTGATTAAAGGATGCAGCAGTTTCCTCCCTGCATGAGATCTAAATTAGATGAATGTTGGCCTACTTGTCTGCTGAAAGAACACCACTGATATGGATAAGTTCTAAAACATTCCTGGTAGAACATCTTCAACATCTGTTGAACATCACCCAAAAGTGGACAAGAGGATTTACCTCAAAGACTTAAATCTCAAGTAACATAGAGTATTAGGTGTTCTTAGTGAACTATGGCACATCTTAGCTTAAAAAAATGTGTAAGTTTAACTCTCTTTTAACAAATGGCAAGTGGCATTAAAAAAAACATAGAAGTTGCATTTTTGCAGTTCTATTTCTTAATATTTTGTGAATATGTAGTATTCAGACAGTTCCTAGGAAGTTTCTATCACAATGTTTACAGGCAAGCAGCAGAACTAAACCGTGTTTGTAAGGCCTTTTATCTTCAAGCATCTTATAAATAATGATAGGGTATAGATGACTGTTTTGGTTACTCCCTGCAACTATGAAAAAGTGGGTTGAGTCCATTTAATTCTGTTGGTTGATTGGAATCCATGAGAATGTTATAATTGACCTAAAGATTTGTTGGCTTCCTTCTTGAATTTGGGAATAACAAAGAACGGGACAATGATCAGAAATGGGAAATGACCATAATTTTTAAAGTCTGCAATTCATCTTAATACTACAATTAAACATTTTGATGGGTTATATGTGAGAGCAAGAGAAAATGCTAGCTTACTGTACTTGTTCCAGAAACACTTGAAAATATTGTCCAACCTAGTGTCTGTCACCGGATATATGGTAAGTACAATTTTCTAAATACCCACTCATATCTGGTGATCACCAGATTGAATAAACCTGCTCTAAATCTATCTGGTAAAATAATAGCATGTTACATTCATATTGGCCTATCCTCTGCTCAGGCAGTAGCATTTTGCGTGTTCAGCATGGCAGCCAACTGTTACTAAGAAGAAAGCACAATAACCATGGTAATGTAAGATCTTCTTTAATCTTTAATCTTTGAAGGCTTTTAGTAACAAGGATATTTTGAGGATGCCTTGAAGTCATTTCTCACTTACAGTAACTGTTAATTACAATGTATAAATGTCATGGTTTATACCAACTGAAAGGAAACCAGTACTTAACTTTAGCAAAAGAATCTAATAAAGGTAAAAAATGCCAATAACTCTGTTTTTCAAAACAGCGATCTGCAGCAAAATTAGGATTATTCACAAAGATAATATAACAGATTATATGAAAGGGCCAGAGTATCCTTACCATAGACTAATATTATTGAAATCAGTAGAATTTACTTTTTTGAGTTAAGTTGCAGATTTCTAATGCAATATGTCCCAGAAAAGCAAGAAAAATAGCTAAAGTTTCCTCTGATTATCTTTTTGACTATGTTCTGAAATGCTCATTAAAAAATGAATAGAAAGAAAAGTTAAGAATAATATCTAATACCATATCTAGTATTAGTTCCTTCTATTTTCAGAGTGGCATGCAATGTTTGGATAAAGAATAACATTCTTGTTTATGGCTAAGGGAGCAGTGAAATAAAATGCAGAAGAATGTTGATGTTCAGGTTTGCATGAGATAATATTATTCAGGTGTAAAAGGTTCATAAATTGGAGTAAAGTTCTCTAGTTGATTTCAAAATAAGGAGAAGAAAGTTGAAGTGGGAAGAATGAATATCAGCTCAAAAGGCAGAATAAGACTAATAAAAGAATCTGATTTGGTACATTTTGTCCCCTGTCCCCCCCCCCCATCTACCCCCCATTTGAAATTAACCTTCTGATATGCTGTGCTCAGCTGTTAAAATTGTATGCAATAAACAGCTGGGATGAAAACGTCCAAGAAAAGTTGTTTTCTTTTCCTTTTTTTATTTTTTTAAGTGTAAAGAAAGGAATATGCCGGTGCATTAAACATTCAGTGTTTTTTCAGTGCCTGCCAGAATGGTATCCCCAAAGCTTTCACAAGCTGCATTCTGTTTGTGCAGTAAACAAGCAGCAGCTTCTGCACCTATGCACATTTGTTTACTAAATATAAGGAAACAATGGAGTTCAATTAAAAGTAGATTAGTCGCACATGTACCAAAGGAACGTGTACTTAACTGACTATAGCAAATCTGACTCCAATTAAATCCTCAGAGAGGCTGCTTCAGCATGCCTGTCTAGGCCTTGTCAGTATCTTCCTGTTAGACTGAATGCCGGGTGGTTTTGAAATATGTTAAAATGAACATGTAATAATGGAAGGGCAGATGTTGTTTTAGCAGAGGTTTGCTGCAACTCTGCAGATGGGATGGTGGAAGCACTGTCTGATGCTACGTTATTGCCTAGTTCAGCGCCATATGTGTCTCTCTTGCTTGTGTTTGGGTTTTTTTTGTTTCAAGAGGCATAAATAAAACCAAGGCCAGATAATGGCATGTAAAGATAGGGCAGCACCATTCTAAAAGTCTTTTATCAGCCTAGCTGAGATTTTTGTGTGTTTCAGCAATACCTTTGAAAAACTGGACTGATAACCTGTTGGTGAATTTGGTACTTTAAACACAGATAAAGAACAAGAGAAAAATATACTTAGGAAGGCAATAATTAAGGTTAATGTTTCTGAAATTTTCCATTTTAGCAAAGTCTTAATCTTGCTTTCACTGAGGCTCCTTAATTCAGAAATCAGTAGAGTACAAATAATGCTTGCTAAAGATCAAGACGATTATAGTGAGGAAGGTAGAAGGAAAAGGGTGATGGCTACACTTAATTTTAACACGCTGGAGACCACATTTCGTAAAAGGAGCAAGGCCAGGACAAAAGCTTAATTTTAACCCTAAACTTAAGTTTGAAGTAATTAAATATAACTAGTCCTATTATTTAAGATTTTACCTCTTGTATCATATTAATGTGGAGGATTGTCATTTATAAAAACCACAATTTGGCAGCAACCTTTGGAGAAGCTTTGAAGGTTACATCTCAGGTTTTGGGGCCATTTGCAATCCTGAGCCTCAGTCAGTGGATGCTGTCTTGGACCATTAACCTAAATTCCCATTCTGTCCTGTCTGACCTCTGAGCCTTGGGTGCGTGGAACCCTGCCCATGAAAAGATGCTCCTTAGTGGTTTCTCTGATGTTCTCTATATAATGTTTGTCAAAAGGAATAAATATTCATCCGTCATCTAACGTGAACATATTTTACATATCTTTGGGACCTTTATGTTTCCCATATCATAGAGCATGATTTAAAAACTGCAGATTTGGAAGGAAAAAAAAAGCAACCACTCAAACCCTTCCAGAGTTTTAGCTTATTTAAAAATAAATCTGGTGTATGCTGGGTGAGACCTGAAGATGGGGCTGTTGGCAAAGAATTCAAAGGAACAATGACAAGTAGAGAACTGCATAGATAGGACAGAGAATGCAAATTTCTTCTCACTGTTATATCCTTTACATTTTCAAGAAGAAGCCAAGTTATGCATACTGCCAGAGACTGCACAATCTCCTAAACTAAGGTCCAGTTCAGAAGGTCAGTTTTGTTTTTACCTTTCACATTATTTGAAAAGGTTTATTGGATTTAACTTTTATTCATTATTTAACACTGATGTGTGTTCATGGGTGGCCGCCAGATCATTTTTCAGGTAGTCAGTTTGAGGCTTTTCCCTGGCAATATTCTTGGAAATATATTTATGTGTTATACAGACAAACTCAGCAGCCACCTTTATGATTTCTTTAGCTTCAGGAAGTGACATCCCAATTCTGAGAACTGTTATATTATTAATAGTAGTAGTAACATTCGCAGTAGCAACAACAAATGTGATTTATTGCAATTTCTATCCAGAAAACACTCAAGATGGGATATAGTTCTGATAGCTTGGGGACAAATAGCATATTACTTTAGATAGATACTTTTCCATTGCACGTTTTCTTCTAAAA
The DNA here is from genome assembly GCF_035149785.1 of Candoia aspera. Taxonomy (NCBI): domain Eukaryota; kingdom Metazoa; phylum Chordata; class Lepidosauria; order Squamata; family Candoiidae; genus Candoia; species Candoia aspera. The sequence goes on from NC_086160.1 coordinate 53,274,556, forward strand.
TAGCAGCTGTAGTCAGGTCCCATCAGAATAAAGATCATAGGAAAAAAAAAAAAGGTTGAAATTCTCCTTCTGTGCCACTACATTACTCACAGCTGATATTTTAAAGCACAACCAAGGAAAGCTAAATTATGCACTTAACATATTATATAGTTTGGCCTTTTGCATGTATATTTGTCCAAGTTGTGAGTTAAATTTAGTTACAGAAAAAGAACTGTATATAATACCTTTTTGCCTTGCTGCTGTATAAATAAGATTCTCTGGATGTCCAAAAAGAATAATGGTAAAAATATTGAAAAGACAACAATCAATCCTTACTAAGCACAGAGGTGGCACCAGGCAATCTTTATATGTCTAAAAATATTTCTAGAACCTAAATATAGGATTCATAAACACATTAATTCCCAGTGCTGAAATATTCCCCAGCTATTGAGATTGTTTAAAACCTGGATCCTAATATAGTGTCCCTGGGTATACAACACCTCCTTGCTCAAACTGAGGTTTTGTTTTTTTTGTTTTAGTTTCATTTTATTAAAATAAATAAATCCATTGGAAGCTTGTAAGGGAAAGCTGCAGCCTCAGGTATAATCTGTATTTTCAACAGTGTTTCTAGGTTCCAGAGGCATTCTTAGAAAATAAAACAGCAGGAGCACCAACCCGATGCTTTGCTTGAAAATATGCCCTTGTGTCCAGAAAAAATGAAACAGTGATGTAATAGAAAGTAGCAATAGCAGAGAATATGTGTAGCTCAGGGTTGAAATACTGGGACCATACCAAACTACTGTAGGTATCCTAGTTTGGTAATGAAATATTTACAAGAATAAAACCAAGCACAATGAACATGGCAATCCCAACATGGTAGATAGTATAATTGAGAATGATAGGATAAAGTCTCATCAGTTTGCCTGTTGTAAAGGATATTGTAGTTGGCCATGGCCATCATGGCATTTGATGGGAGTACCTATAAAATACAAAACTGAGAATGCCATTAAAATCCGAAGTGTGCTCATAGCGTGGGAGCCCTGATCTAACACATCTAACACATTTCAGTACTTTTTGGGCAGTAGTCTGTTTCAACGCCAGCAGTTTGACAACTGTGTAAACATAATGAAAGAGGAAACTCCAACAAAGGGAGTGATTTTTTTGCACTTTCCTGATTCAGCTGTTCACCCTTTTCTCATGAAGTACGAAATTTATTAACTGAGTACAATTCTGACTTTTGGTCTAGGAATAAATTTTTTATGGTTTCCCATAGGATTGCACATACTCACTTAAAAATATAATTAACATATGAAGTACTAATTACCAGGCACTGTCCAGCACAGTTTGGGATAGTCATGGACTGATTACTCACATTGCACTAAACAGTCGGTTTTAATCATGGTTTGTTGAATTAATAATCATAATTCTCCAGGACCTCACAAGATGCTAAAGTGAAACCAACCAGATGTGTGAACCCTGATTCTTCTCTCTGTGTTTCTCGGTATACCCTGTTCCTTCATAGAATATGATCTTTTTGAAAAGCCCAATAAGAATTTTGGCAGAATAAAAACCTGTTCTAAATAAAGTGAGAACAATATGGCATATTGCCTGAAGGGATTCAACATATTACTATTCTGGATGGATTACCTTATTATTACTGTCTTTTGCAGTATTCTGGAAGTTTATTCAGTAAATCAAAGTTTTTCCTCTCCTTTATGCACCCATACACACACAGATGCATGGATATACTATAGGTCAGTTTTAATTAAGACATTGTAATCAAGTTCTAGGTCTAGTGTAGTAAGAATTAATCTTTGAATATTTCTGGATATAAACATGCTGTCTGCTTTGTGATTTTTTTTTTTAAATTTAGGTTTGAAAGAGCACTACATAAATAACATAAAAGATCATCCACCCCACCTTTAATTATGAAACTAGAGTAATTATGGAAGTTTTACAAAGTTTTAAAAAATCCACAGACAAATGTTAATAATAATTAAAAGACTACAGTATAAATTAAGCAATGTCAGTAAACCGATAACAAGGAATAAACTTTACTAATCCAATATACCCACATCCTCACATCCTGCAGATATGTATCTACTACTTTAATTAAAAACAACTTCATTCCTATTATTGTCAAAACAGTCTCATGAAAATCATGGTTGATGCACATAAAAATGGGCCAAACTTCTATCATACCATTGTAGCTACTTTCTTGACTTTCATAACTACATCCTGCAAACACCCTGATCTTGGCCCGATTCTATGGCACACAAAATGACCCCTTTAAATTGTAAATATGTAAGGATAGCCATGATAATTGCACTAGGAATATATTATGAAAAGCACTGCATTAGACCAGGACCTTATTAGTCTGTTTAAAAATAGCCTTTGTTATCTTAAAAGTAAATTAAGTACAGATTCAAAGTCCAGGAGAGGAACAAATGACAAAATGTGCATCATGATATGATGCAAACCCTGTGATTTACATACTCACTTCTGATTTGGGACTTAAGTACAATACAAAAGATGTCACTGTTCTGTCATCATGACTAGCATTAGAAATATGGTGAATTTTCACAAGTTTCAATTTTCGTGTTAAAATTGTTCGTGTAGCAGAATTTATCACCTCCCCTCTAGGCTGTGTAAAATACTCATAGCTTCTTCAGTTCTGTTAAATGGCTTTGTGTCCCAGGGCTGTGGTTTCTTTGGTGTTCTTCTCCCACCTGGTGGCATTAATAAGTTAATTAAAATGGTGGAGAGGAAATATTTCTTCTTATAGAATTGCAAACATTACTGAACATCTAGTAACTAGCTTTGGTCATCCCTGCTGGAATGTTACAATACAGTGTGCATTATCTTTTTTAAAAAGCCTGGATGGATAGAAGAATCTAGACCTCTCACTTATAATTTCCTACATGCTAATACTGCACCACTTAGGTAATGTTTGATTTTTGCAAGATTTAGGGAACAGTTCTAGCTTACTGGCAACTGGGGGGGGGGGGCTTGGAAGAGGGGGAAATGATGCCTTATTGGTTTAAATTGGAGTGAGGCACATTGTCATGGATGTTTTTTCTTAAACTACCCTTGTGCAGACAATCTGGATATGCAGAGGTGGACCTTCAGGACACAATGCAACCATGTCATTTCTTGCTTCTGTCTGGAAAAAATGTCCAATGCCACACTATTCTGGGGCTGATGCAGTTCTCTCCAACTTGAACTTCATAACTCCTTCCTTCCTAGCTGCACGAAACAGTAGAGTAAGGGATGTGACAAATGCTTTGCTGTGGATCCATTTCTGTCCCAGTTGTTAGGATTTTTCTGCTATAAGTGCATAGTTTACTGTAATAAAGATGATCTTTATTATATTTAAGGTTGTAATAAGTATCACATGCTTGAATACATTCTACTGGAGAATGGTTAGATATAGGCATAATAAATAAATGATACTGTGAAATTGTTTTATAATGTGTTTTATATTGAAATTTTATTATATATTTATTGTTTTATATTGTAAACTGCCCAGTGTCCCTCCGGTTGGAGGAGATGGGCGGTGACAAATTTGATAAATAAATAAATAAATAAATAAATACTTATCAGAAGAGTACAGACAATATATTATATATTATACCCGAGAATCTGCTGCATGGTCCAGCGGAGGCCCTGGCTGCCACCTGGAACAGGGAGGCGACTGGGCCTTGGACAGGATCGTGCCTGTGCAACCTCTCTTGCCCCATTGAACCCAATACCACGGTTTACAGAGGAGCTGAGGGTTCTGAAAAGGATTAAGAGACATCTAGAGCACCACTGGAGGAAAACAAGGACCAAACCCAACCAAACACAAGCTAGAGCCACTATTAAGGCCTACCTTGTGGCAGTAAGAGAGGCAAAATGTCAATATTTCTCCACTGTTATTGCATCCGCAGAATGCCACCCAGCGGCCCTGTTTAAGGTCACTCAATCCTTTTTGGGAAAGGTGGGCTTAATGACTCACCTTCAGGGCTGTGCAGAGGAGTTTTCTGGGCATCTGCGGGATAAAATTGCTTGGATCTGTTCCAAGTTGGATTCCAAGCATGAGGGTCTGTGGAGATGCCTGGAGAATGTACTTATCTGGTTATCTGGGAACAGTTCGATCCTGTTGGGCCTGAGGAAGTGGTCATCTGGACTGTAAATGCCACCACTTGTCAATTAGATCCATGTGTCTCCTGGCTGGTGAAGGCAGCTTAAGAGGTGATGTGTGGGTGGCATCCAGGTGATGGTGTGGGTGGCATCCAGGTGTGGGTGGCATCCAGGTGATGGTGAATTCATCCTTGAGTGGTGGCATCCAGGTGATGGTGAATTCATCCTTGAGAGAAGAGGTGTTTCCATCTGCCTTTAAGGACGTGCTAGTGCGCCCCCTCCTCAGAAAACCATCGCTGGGCCCCACCATGCTGGACAATTTTTGACTGGTCTCCCACCTCCCCTTTTTAGGGAAGGTGGTTGAGAAAGTGGTGGCATTGCAAGTCCAGAGGATTCTGGATGAAACAGATTATCTAGACACCTTCCAGTCAGGTTTCAGGCTCTGATATGGGACGGAAACAGCATTGGTTGCACTTACGGATGATCTCTGGCAGGAGCAGGATGGGGGCAGTGCATCCATCCTTGCTCTTCTTGACCTCTTAGCAGCTTTCAATACCATTGACCATGGTAATCTTTTGGGTCAGCTTAGGAAGTTGGGGGTGGGTGGCATGGTTTTGTGCTGGTTCACCTCCTTCCTCCTGGGCCGGTCCCAATCAGTGTTGATAGGGAGTGAGAGATCAGCCTGTGGCCCCTCCTTTGTGGGGTGCCGCAGGGTTTGGTACTCTCCCCACTCCTTTTTAACATCTATTGTACATGAAACCACTGGGTGAGATCATCTGTCACCATGGGATGAGGTATCATTAATATGCAGATGGTACTCAATTATACATCTCCATCCTGGGTGACATAAGCAAAGCTGTGACCACTCTCTCTTGGTGCCTGAAGACTGTGAGGGTCTGGATGGGGAAGAACAGGCTTCAGCTGAACCCTGGAAAGATCGAATGGCTGTGGGTTAGGGGCTTCTGGGTATCCAGGAATATACCATCTTTGGCCCTGGATGGGGTTCCACCACCCCAGACAGACTCGGTGTGGAACCTGGGGGTTCTCCTGGACTCACGACTCCTGCTCAAAGAGCAGGTAGCAGTTGTGGCTAGGAGGGTCTTTGCTCAACTTCATGTTGTGTGCCAGCTATACCCCTTCCTGGATCAGGAATCCCTCCGAACAGTCACTCATGCCCTGGTCATCTCCTGTACAGACTACTGTAATGCGCTGTACATGGGGCTACCCTTGAAGAATATACAGAAGCTACAGCTGGTGCAGAATGTGGCCCCATGAGCAGTTTTGGGGGCCCCAAGGACAGTGCACGTAACACCTTTGTTGCGGGAGCTGCATTGGGTGCCATTTTGCTTCCAGGTCCAATTCAAGGTGTTGGTTATTACCTTTAAAGCCCTACATGGCATGGGTCCAGGTTACCTGAGGGACCGTCTCATCCCCATTACATCGACCCATCCCACCTGGTCAGGCAGAGAGGGCATGTTGTGGACCCTGTCCATGAGAGATTGCCCAACAGGATCAAACTGTTCCCAGATAACCAGGCAAGTACGCTCCCTAGGCATCTCCCCAGACTCTGCTCCACGTGTGGCATCCAACTTGGAATGAATCCGAGTAATTTTATCCTCCAGATGCCCAGAAAACTCCTCAGCACAGCCTTGTAGGTGAATTTCTAGATCCACCTTCCCTAAAACAGATCAGGTGATCTTAAACAGGGCTGTTGGGTGGCATTCTGCAGATGCAATAAGAGCGGAGAAATATTGACATTTTGCCGCTCTTACCGCCACAAGATAGGCCTTAACAGCAGCTCTAGCTTGTGTTCGGTTGGGTTCGGTCTTTGTCTTCCTCCAGCGGTGCTCTAGACATCTCTTGTTCCTCTTCAGAACCCTCAGCTCCTCTGTAAACCATGGAGAGTGTCAGGTTTGATTGGATAAGAAAGTCCACACAGGCACGATTCTGTCCAAGGCCCCAGCTGGCTCCCTATTCCAGGCAGCAACCAGGGCCTCTGCTGGACCGCTTTTAGTATCAGTGAAAAAGTTTTGGTGCATTTAGTTCCTGTATTTAAGAGTTCACTGGACACTGATATCTATGTCTCGGGAAAGGGGTGAAGACCTGGCTCTGCCATCTCACTTGGGGTGGGAGTAGGGGTAACCAATCCTGGGAGTGGTTAGTGCCTTGAAGAGGTTCCCATGAATTGAATTAAATTAAGAAGTTTTTAACGTGTCTATCTTGGATTTTATATGTTTTACTTAAGAATATTGCTTTTATTGTATTTTAATCTTTATTTATTCTAGTTTTATTGTAAATTGCCCAAAGTCACTCTTTGATTGAGATGGGTAGTGACTATGTTCGAAACATACATACATACATACGTACATACATACATACATAGATAAATGCACTGATTCAGCTACTTAATTCTAGGCTCTGGATTTCATAATCTTACAGGTAGCCATAATAAGGCAATACATAATATTTTCACTTTCCAAAATGCAGTAAGCCAAACCTATTGCATTGGAATCCCCTCATGAATGGGGTCATAGACAATTGCCACTGACATGGCTTGATATTACCACTATCACTGGTCAGTGACCGTAATAAAATTGAACTGAACTATTACCACTATCTGTAATGTAAATTATTTGTTAATATTTTAGGCCATTGCATTAGTCTGATTTAAAACATAACTTCCTGTCCTACTTCGTGTCTCACATCAGTTGAGAATATAAAAACTTTAAGGAAAATTGAGACTTCCTAACACTGCTGACTGATGCTGATGCAAGGGACAAAATATTGTCTTCTGTGTACAGGAGAAGACTGGATTGGCAGGCGAACTCAGTTTCATATGCTAAAATATATACCAAATTGTTAAGTGTACAGGATATAAATAGCTACTATTTCTATAATAGGCACTTTAAAAAATTACTAAAATTCCATTGTATAATATACAGAGACTTAGTCCCATATTAGTAAGACTCTCTACATGGAATAAATTAAGTGGCCATAGCCATGTGAAGGAAGTGGTTTATAGGGTCATACCTTCAGAAGAATAGCAGCTAAATAATGTGCTAAAGCTATGACTGTATACAATGGACAATATTCTTCGTTCACTGTGTTTCTGAATAACTTGGTATGGTTCTTCAGGAGATGATTTACTATAACTGGGATTAAAGACCTTTTCTTGCTTGTATGTGATCTTGTGCAATGGTCTGACTGCCACAAACAAACAAACCTCAGAAGATTTCAGTGGGAACTTGTGCAGTTTGGATAACCTCTCAACATTCTCGCAAGCATTCTTGTGCAAAATATTGCAAAATTTTCACCATTTTATTCAACCACTTCAGAGGAGAGGTTAGGATCACATTGGAAGTTAAGGAGGAACTGCGGTGTCATGTTGATAATCCTTATTAGTACAATCTGATCTTACTTGCGTAATACCAATGCAGCAGTTTGAATCATAGAATTATAGAGTTGGAAAGGGTCTTAAAGAGTACAAACCCAACTCCCTGCTCATAAGATGATGTACAATGTGGGATGTAACTTCAGCATCCTAGAAAGATGTCCACTTAGCCTCTGTTTAAAGTCTTTCAATTTCCACCCACAGGTCCTAATTGCCACCTGAAGCAACAGAGAACAAATCTCCATCATCTCCTTGACAGACTTTTGGATATTTAAAGATACCTACCCTCTCTTCAAATGCCTAGAGAAGAAACTTTATTTTGGTTGATGACCAGTATATAGCAAAATAAAACAGTAAAGTACAATAAAGCATCCATACAACTATAAATACAGTAAACGATATATAACATAGAGTTACAAGTATTAAATCTATAAGATCAATAAAACTAATGTGAATAACTAAATCTGAAAAGGTTCTGTTTTCCTAATATAACTGACATTCATACTGAGGTGTAACAAAAATGCTAATAGCCACCTAATAAATTAAAATACAGAAATATTAACACAGTCAGTGGGTAGAAAGTACTAGGTTACTGTACTCTTGCAATAATCATACAATTTACCTCTTTTGATATCTACAGGCAATATAATGCATTTAACAACATTCAGAGAGAGTATCAATTCTATCAGATAATAAATACCAGAGATAAAATGAATCTGGGTGGCCTGGATAATTTGCTATTAGTGGACTCAAATAGTGTGCATGAAGTTTCTGGTAAAAGAAACAGTATGGAAGAAAATGAGTAGTATTTTTAATGTGACCAGTTTCATATGGGCAAAGCCTTCATTGTACAGAAGTTTTTTATACTTCCTTCCAAGACAGCTGAAGGTAAATTGTGATAATGTCATAGCCCACCTATATTTAGATATTTCAGTCTGTGTTAGATAAATGGCTAGACTAAAGTAGAGCCCTACTGCCACACAGGATTGTCCTTTCAATAGAGGTGAATCTCAGCCTCAGATAAGGTTGTGGCCACCTTATCCTACAGACTTAACTATGCTTAAATAACTTTTTAAAAAGTGGTTGGGACATCTATTAATAAAGGAAAGGAACAATGAGTGCACTGATCTTTTATTCAGCTCTCAGAATGACAGGCAATAGAATTTATCAAAAGTAAACACTTGCAAACTTTGTAGATTGTTTCAGATTAAAAATTTGAAAAATAGCACTGAATTCAGTGCAGCATGATGCAAATGTGAAAATATATAGGAAAAGAATAAAGTTTGCTATAATTTTAACAGACAAATTAGGATGTGATTACACTCCAGGACTTATTTTACTCAATGTACATCATTTCTTATTCTAAGGAACAATTTTATTCATATGCTTTGGATATTTTTAACACTTCTTTATGAAACTATTTGTAATAGGGGGCAGCGTTATGAGAAAAATGAGCACATGTCCACTACCCAAAAAGCAGGTCAGTGTGCCCTCAACTTGTAATGCTTAGTTAATCTACCATGGCAGGATATGTATTCCCCCAGTGTGTTTACAGAACCACAGAAGAGTCAGTTTAGAACATCAATTCCTTGCTCAGAACAGGAATCCAAATTAAAATATGTTCAATAGATGGCCGACAGCCTCTGCCTGAGCATATATAATCAACGAAAGCCTTCTCACTCTGCCCCTGTCAAGGTAATAGGTCCTACTGTTGAACACTTCTTACTGTGGATAAATTTTCCCTAACATTTTATGGAATATGCTTTCTTGTTATTAAAACTATTATTCTATTTCTTCACTCTGGGGTGATAGATGATAATAGATGATAGATGTCTTCATCTATATGATATCCCTTGAGATACTTGAAAAGTGCTACCATATCCTGCTACTGTATTCCCCTTCTCTTCTCAAAGATTAACAATCCAAGATCCTTCAGTCTCTTTTCATAGGATTTATTATATTCATTATCTCTCTAAATTCAGTTTGCCTAAATTCTTCTTAAACTGCAGTGAACTTATTTCTTCTGAGACTGAATAGTTGGGTCTGACTGAAACAGAACAAAATGGAGCTTTATTCTGTTTTAACTGCGTCCCTGCTAGCCCATGCAAAGACATCCAGAACAAAGGAAATAATACACCAATGAAAAGTCACCTTGAAAAAAACCAGTGTACTGCAAACATCTATTCAGATGAGGAAGTGATATTATAATAAACTAAAAGAAAGGAAGGAAAGAAAGAAAGAAAGGAAAAGTGTATTCAAACTCCATTTATACTATATTTTTATTACCATTTTGAGGCTTATGCCAGTTCTAGTACTTGTATTTACAAACAGTAATGATAACATCACAAGAAATACTCATATGCAGGGTTTCAGGCAACTAACCTGCCTTTCCAAGCTTCAGCATACCCCATCTTACTACATGAGGTTACTATTACTGTTTTCAAATTAATAATCAATATTTCATGCCTGGGTTTCTTGTCCTCTTGGTCCTCTGTCTGCCCAGAGTTTGAATTAATTACACACTTTGAATTTCTGCTTGGGTAAGTACAGTATATCTACACCTCTGGATTACACTTCTGCTTCTTCTGGTTTTACCTTTCTTCCCTGTGATCACATGCATGTATAGTCAAGCTATATCTGGTTTATTTTTACTCTCTCATAGTTGATTTCCTCATGACTTTCATTTGCAAACTTCTGGTAATTTCCACCAAACATGCTGATATTTATTTTTTCTTCTTAGATTCTACCATTGGCGTTGTCTCTGATCAAAGCTCTGTTGTTTATGTGCATGGCAGGTGCATTGGTGCTTCCATCACACTGCCATGGCTGCCTTCTTGACTTCTTTTGACCACACCCTGTGGATGCCCCACTACCTTCTGGGTTTAATGGAGAGGGTTGTGAGTTAAATAAACTTTTCAGAGAGGAAATGAAATTTCACTTTCTCCCATTGTGTAATGGTTGCCTATCCCAAACACTCAGTCTCACAAGAGGTTACTTAAATGAAATCTGATTTACTAGGGAAATTATGGCAGATACAGAGAAAGCTGAGAATGACTAAAAGCACGCCAAATACAAACTAAAAACCCTCGGCTCCAAACGTAATCCCTCCCCCCTACCAGCCATAGCAACCACCCCCCTCCCAGGTGCTGGTAACCGTTTTCCACACATCCTGGGAAAGCAACCTTGAACACATGAGATAACCCAAACACATTCCAACCCAGCGGCCAACAGATAACAACTCCCTGACGAGGAATCTTCCTCTCTCCCGAGATCAAACACGTATCAGGCAAATGACAGGTGAAACGTTACGATGTACCAAGCACATTGAAACGGTGAACATGACATACTGCCCCCCCCCAAATAACTTTATGGACCCGGTTTGGAGGGGTAAGCATTATGGAAATGACGAACAAGACTAGGGGAAGCCACATCGTGAACGGCCACCCATTCCGGGTGGGGGAAATGTTTCCAGCGAACTAAGTACTGCAGTGTGTTGCGAAGCCGGCGAGAGTCAAGAATTTCCTTTACTTCAAAGTGTTGTTGCCTGTCAATCATGATGGGAGGAGGCGGCGGAGGTTGATCATGCCAACGGTCAGAGCGAGTAAGGGGTTTGAGCAAACTGCAATGAAAGACAGGGTGTAAGCATTTCAAATTATGCGGCAAATCAAGTTTAAAAGTCACTGGGTTAATTTGTGCCACAATAGGAAATGGACCCACAAATTTAGGAGCTAATTTTTTCGATGGTTGAGAGGACTTGATGAATTTGGTAGACAGGTACACCATGTCTCCCACTAGAAACCAAGGGTGAGGGGCACGCTTTTTATCAGCGTGCTGTTTGTAAGCAGACTGTGCATCCGCTAGTGCCTGCTGGATGACCGGCCAAGAGTCCGCCAGCTGTGTTGCCCATTCGGATGGTGAAGCAGGCGGGATAGATGGCTGTGGCAAGTCAGGGATTGGGACAAAATCCCTGCCGTGAACGGTGCGAAAAGGGGTTTGACCGGTGCTTTGATGAACAGCGTCGTTGTAGGCAACCTCAGCAAAGGGAAGGAGGTCAAAGGGAAGGAATGGAGACGCATGGGATAAAATGAGCTTGCTTGGAGAAATAGTCTTTTACTACCCAAATAACAGTTTTTCATTGGCTGGGAGGCAACTCCGCTATGAAATCCATGGAAACCTCCTCCCAGGGGCAAGCGGGACTGGCCACTGGTTGCAACAAGCCTTGAGGCTTTCCCACCTTACGTTTAGACATAGCACAAACAGAACAAGACGCCACATAATCCTTCACATCTTTGCGCAATGTGGGCCACCAAAACTGTCTGCGAACCAGGTGCAAAGTTTTTACAAGCCAAAATGCCCAGCAACCTTATCATCGTGTGAACGGAGTAAAACCTCCTTTCGCAAGCTGTCAGGGACATAGAGACGATTGGATTTCCAAGCAAATCCCTGGTCAAAAGTAACACTGTCTCTATTGGCTAGCAACCAAGTGTCAGTTTTTTGCTCCTTTAGAAACTTTTGTTGCAATTGAGATGAAATGGACAAGGTGCCTTGCGGAGCGGAATCACTGCCGGCAGGCTGCTGCGCACGGGCTTGGCTGTGAGTCACAGCCGGCATTCCCAGTTGTGGCTGTGTCCACAGCGTGCTGACCACCTCTGGCACTGAGCTGGAGTCCTGGGGTTGCCTGGACAGCGCGTCTGCTAAAAAGTTATTTTTCCCTGGGATAAACTTCAGTTTGAAGTTGAACCGGTTAAAGAACTGAGCCCAGCGGACTTGTTTAGGGCTCAGCTTGTGAGGGGTACTAAGGGCTTCCAAGTTCTTATGGTCAGTCCACACCTCAAATGGATGATTAGCCCCTTCCAGCAAGTGGCGCCAAGAGTCCAAAGCTGCTTTGACTGCAAAAGCCTCCTTTTCCCACACATGCCAACGTCTCTCCGTCTCAGAGAATTTGCGGGACAGGTAGGCACATGGCTTTAAACAACCCACCCCATCTGCTTGCAACCACAGGGCTCCAATAGAATAATCAGAGGCATCCACCTGAACAACAAAAGGCTTGGAGGGGTCAGGGTGTTGTAAAATAGGCTCCTGTGTAAAAGACTCCTTCAGCTTATCGAACGCCGCCTGACAAGCCAGAGTTCATCTAAGCAGCGCGCCTGGGTTTTTTACCCGGTGGGTTTCTCCCACCCCCTTCGTCCGAAGCAAATCTGTCAGGGGCAAAGTTATTTCTGCGAACCCCTTTATGAACAACCTGTAGTAATTGCTGAACCCCAGGAAACTTTGAAGTTGCCTGCGGGTGCGGGGTCTCTCCCATTCTAAGATGGCCTGGATTTTAGCAGGATCCATCTCTATGCCTTTATCTGAGATCCTGTACCCCAGATAATCAATTTGTGTTTGATGGAATGCACATTTGGACAGTTTGGCATACAACTCAGCTTTCCTTAGCTTGCGAAGCAGCTGCTTAACCAACTGTACATGTTCTTCCAGAGTTTCAGTATAAATCAATACATCATCCAAGTAGACCAATACCCCTTTAAACAGATGTTCATGTAATACTTCATTGATCAATTGCATAAACACCCCAGGAGCCCCAGCCAAACCAAACGGTAAAACCTTATATTGAAAAGCTCCCAACAGGCAATTGAATGCCGTTTTCCATTCATCCCCCTCCCGGATCCTCACACGGTAATAGGCTTCCCTTAAATCCAGTTTCGAGAAGATTTTCCCCTTAGCCAGATGTGATAACATATCTTTTATCAAAGGCAAGGGATATTTATTTGATATTGAGACTGCATTGAGCCCATGGAAATCGGTACAGAGTCTTAATGTCCCATCTTTCTTCGGGCGGAAGAGAACCGGTGCCCCCACTGGCGAGCTAGCTGGTTCAATGAACCCTCTTGCCAAGTTTTTGTCCACAAACTCCCGTAACAAAGTTAGTTCCTTCTGAGTCATTGAGTAAATCTTTGGCTTAGGCAATTGGGTTTTAGGCACCAGCTCAATGGCACAGTCAGTTTTCCGATGGGGGGGAAGTTGATCCGCTTCTTTCTCCCCAAACACATCAGCAAATGCCTGGTATTCCTCCAGTAGACCCTCAAGAGGAGGGGTTGGGTACTGCGGAGTCACAGCTGCCGCTCCCCCCACCACCTCCACCTCCTCTGGGGCTTCGTTTCCCTCTGGTGCTTGATAAAATCTGTCCCTAAAGGTTACAGTTCGATAGACCCAATTTATCTGAGGATTTTGTTGGACCAACCATGGGACACCCAAAACACCAAAGGACCCCCCACCGGAGCCACTACAAATGACAACCCTTCCCGGTGGCTACCCATTTGCAAGGCTACCAAACCGGTGAAATGCGTGACCGGTTTGCCCCCTGCCATGGATCCGTCCAATTGGGTGAAAGCTATGGGTCGTTGCAACAGAAAGGTGGGCAACTCCAAGGCAGCTACCATGTCGGGATACATTAAGCACCGTGAGCACCCAGAATCGATCATCGTCCACACTTCTATCGTCTTCGAGCGGGATCCCAACTTTACTTTCACAGTGAGAATGCGATAGTTGCCACTCACCGACACAGGCTTGCGCCCCTCCTCTACCACCTGCCCTGCGGCGCCCTTTAGAGCAGGTGGCTGGCGTTTCCCACCGGCTGCAGCAATTCCGGTTCACCCTTGTCCCCGTAGAATGGCACGCTTTCAAGCTTGCTGTCAGCCACTGCTGCTTTCATTTTCCTAGGCAGAGAGGGGGGACTTCGCAGTCGCCTTTCCCTGCCAGTCCTCACCCTTCACCCTCGGGCATGCCACTGCGCGGTGCCCCTCCTTGCCGCAGCGCAGGCACTGCCCCTTCGCGTAACAGTGCTCCTTCTCCTCTTCCCACGAACGTTGTCCGGATCTTCCAAAGGAGCCCGAAGGGCGGGTGGGTTTTCCATCTCGCCACGACTTCGTCGCCCGTCTCTGCACAAACACCTCGTGGGCATGCTCAGCCTTTCCAGCGAGCTGGATCCACCCGTACAAGCTGTCAGGATCATTTCGCCCCAGCGACCAGCGCAGCACTTCGGTGTTTAAACCATCCTTGAACAACTCTATTACAGTTGCCTGCGACCAATCTTCCACCTTCCCCGCTAGCGCTTTAAACTCTAGTGCGTAGTCAGCCACAGTTCTCGATCCCTGCTTGAGTTCTTTCAAGGCACGCTTTGCCCACTCCTTAGCTAGTGGATCTTCGAAATGGTGCTGTAGGGCCCAGAGGAATTCGCCAAATTTCTCCAGTTCAGGGGCTTCCGACTGGCACATCTGTACATACCAGTCCACTGCCCTCCCCTTAAGCTTGGTGGCAATGGTGATGATTTTCCCTTTGTCCGAGCGAAAAAGCGACCCCCACTCTTCCATGTACGCCTTGGCATTCGTCAGGAAGAACGAGAGTTTAGTCGGGTCTCCGTCGAACTTGACAGAGAAGTCCCTCAGTCCTCCGCCCGTTGGGCCGTGCCCCCCCACTGGCAGTTCAGCTGCTTTGACAGCTCCCAGTGGCCTCCGCTCAGGGACGGGCGGCGACGCTAGTTCCACCCTGGGAGCCTGGTCCCCCTCTCTTGGGCGAGCTCCCCTTCTTCGTTCCGGGGACTGTGCCTGGGAGGAAGGGGTCGAATGCCGCTGGCTTGACCCCTCCCGCACCTCTTTCAGCGAACTCAGGTCCATGCTCATTTTCTGCAGAATGAGCTCCAGAGAGTCCATCTTCGACTCTAGCACCTGAATTCGGTCTGGAGTGGGGGAATCCCCCCTCGGCGGCACCTGTACCACCGTTGGGGACAGCGGGTATCTCTGCCTCCAGGACGAGCCCCTCGCCTCCGAGAAGTCCCCACGACTGTCGTCCCAGGTGACCAGTTCGCCCGGGGTTGTGACCGTGGTCTCTGGCGTGGTCTTCATGCCCGTAGCTTCGCCTTCAGACCCCGAACTCGCCTCCTCCTGAATCGCTGAGAGTTCTCCCAGGGGGGCTCTGTCGGGGCGCATCATGGTAGAGTTCGGGCTCTCCCTCACTCGACCCATCACTCTCCACGAGTAGCACATTTGGATCGGTCATCGCCAGCACTCTCCCTCACAGGATCGAAAGAACCTGTCTTGTCCTGGATAGGGGCCAGCGGGATTTGAAGTTTTGGATTCTCAGCTTTATGTAATGGTTGCCTATCCCAAACACTCAGTCTCACAAGAGGTTACTTAAATGAAATCTGATTTACTAGGGAAATTATGGCAGATACAGAGAAAGCTGAGAATGACTAAAAGTGCGCCAAGTACAAACTAAAAACCCTCGGCTCCAAACGTAATCCCTCCCCCCTACCAGCCATAGCGACCACCCCCCTCCCAGGTGCTGGTAACCATTTTCCACACATCCTGGGAAAGCAGCCTTGAACACATGAGATAACCCAAACACATTCCAACCCAGCAGCCAACAGATAACAACTCCCTGACGAGGAATCTTTCTCCCTCCCGAGATCAAACACGTATCAGGCAAATGACATGCGAAATGTTACGATGTACCAAGCACATTGAAATGGTGAACATGACACATTGCCTCTGATTACTATTGCTGTATTGACCCATTTCCTTCTGCTAGAATCCAATGAGATTTTCAGATCTGGGGAACTTCCTTTCCTTTTGCATGTGGTTTTCCATGATGTCAACAGTACATCCTTCATATATACCTTTGGATCCCAGCCATGGAATTTCACAGGCATGTCAAAAGACATGATGACTGATTCACTTTAAGACAGTAATTTCTTCACAGATCTGTTGTTTTAATCAACAAGCTTCTGCTTTTCACCAGCTTGGTCAGAGGCAGCACAATGACATGATCACAAATAGATGAGTGAATGCTGATTGCATAATTTTAATGTGTGACTCATAGTGAATAGACACACAGTTTAGCTTATCAGGAGGAACACACCCCGTCATATCTGATGTTCAGACAATTGGCTGTTCAGTAAGTTCAAGTGGAGTTCTTTTGGGCCTGAGCTACACTTTTCTGTCATGCCAAGGCAGGTAGATCTAATTGACCTCATTTACAGTAATGCTGTGGATAGGAAAAGTGATGCTAAATAATGCTGTTCTGAAAATTCATCTTTATATTTCTCCAATTCTATTTTGTAGAGAATTTCTACAAAATTCTCTAATTTTGTTTGCTGTAAGAACATATGAGGACTAAAATCTGTCAGTATCTCCGTACCTTATCAATGGCAAACAAAAGACTTGTATGTCTACCAGTAGGTTCATACATTCAGATTAGTGTGTCTAATGTTGATATCTATCTATCTATCTATCTATCTATCTATCTATCTATCTATCTATCTATCTATCTATCTATCTATCTCTAAAAACAGCCTTGACTCACCTAATACACTAGAGGCAGCTAACCAAGAACATATAATGGCTTGTTATATCCTGATACATTAGACATATTACAAAAGCATCTTCACTGAACCCTTAACTTAGGTTATGAAACATAGGTGATTTGGTAAGTACCTATAAGTCTGTGCTAATGCTAATGTTTCAACTATATGCTTGTGAAAGTGCAAATTTTGAAGGAAAATTGAATTTAGACTGCAACTTAGATCACTTTAATGCACAAAAGGATAAATTACATTCCAATGTGAACCAGACTGATTTCTTCCCTTCGCTTCAGAAGCATCAATTTCACAGGAAGAAAAAGGGAAAGAGAGAACAGGCAGTAAGAGGTGGGGGAGGGGTGTTGCCCCCTTTTGGCTTTGACTTTACCCAGTGCCATCATGGAGCTACAGACAGGTTATTTTTTCAGGAATGTACCTCTCAACAACAACAACAAAATCCTCTGCTTGACATGCAAACAGTATGTCCTTGCAATAGGTATTACTCTCACAGCATAGGTCACTGTAATGAAAAGGTGAACCATGTTTTGGTATGTTGAATAACAGCTGTGCTATTGCCTTTATAATATCCCCCCCCCCCCTGCTACTGTCTGGGCTATCTATTGATGTCCTATCCAGAAAAGAAGATGAGAAAGCCAAGATAGCACTGGAATAAGTTGGGAGTGATTAAAATGCAAATCAACCAGAGCTCCATTTGGATTGGTGAGTGTAAATTTCTAGATTAAAAAGGGACCCAGCTTCCCTTTACCAGTATGACAGGTCACTGTTTCTAATCTCAGGGTCATGTACAAGTTCTTCTCTTAGTAATTGCTTAGGTTGACATCTATCTTGACCTTTATTTACTTTGTTCCCTCTGACTGAATCAGTGCAGGTGAAGAGGTCACACAAGCACAGGAGGGAAAACTATCACAGAATGTAATGAGGGTTAAGGAAAAAAGGATGCAAACTATTTTAGCCTTGGCTAGAGATGGAAATATAATCTGAACTGAAGCCTAGTCTAGTAATCTTTCAGAGCACACATTTCAAGTTTTCTTGGAATTTTCTTTTCTATTTTGCTTTAGTAATGTTAGTTCTCCTGTTTCATTGCCTTTAATAAGGTTGGTAAAGTCACATCTCTACATGTCTGTGGATAACTACAAAATAATCAGACAAAATTTTCAATAAGAAGAGGACGACCAGCAGCAAGGTGGATGGACTACATTACAGAGGTGATGAGTGCACCATTGGGAGACAAGAAAGTACAAGTTAGGGCTAGATCATCCTGGAGAAAATCTATCTGTGTGGTCGCTAGGAGTTGAAAAAGACTTGATGGCACATAAGCGGTCAATCAATCAAGTAATCAATCATAATGGCTACTGTTAATATTGCATTACTACTGGCTGTATGTTCTGAATTTCATTTCCTTCTGATTTCACCCAATCCTATGTACATTTGTGGAAGTACACACCTGTAATTTACAACATATCTGCATGTATAACTGCTTATGTATCTGATCAAATGGACTTCAAATCAACATTTGTTGATCTGTTGTGTTTCCTCTAGTAGACCAATGTAGCTACCATTTGGAAGGTGAAATCAATTTTACCTTCTCCTCCGCCATACAAATATTTTTCTTTCTGTTTAAAGGCATCAGAATTCCCTTATTAGTCTTTATCCTCCTGCACAATAAAATGTGTTGACATTTACTGGATGCATTACAGTCATTTAACTCCTAGAGGGCTTCTTCCCATGGCATCACTTCTTTTTTTTTTAACCATGTTTTTAAACTCCCAAATGTAAAGGAATCTGTTATTTAGCAAATGTAGAAAGTCACTTCACAGAGAGTCAGTAAATGCCCTACTCTCACTCTTCTATCATATGAGCTCTCTTTGCATGACCCAACCAGTCCAGCATGGCGATGTCAGGAATGATGACATGCATGTGATATCATCACGCAAATGCAGTTTTATACCTGCTTGTGTTCTGATGTTTAACATGGCATTTGTGTGATGACATCACATGCATGTCAAATAAGAAAGGCAGGATAAAAATTAAATAAATCATCCCTCCACAGACACTGATGCAGCCACCCACTTCCCAATCCTCTACATGTGATAGATGGAACTTTCACGTGCTGACCATTTTTATGGTCCTTCCAGCTAGTGCAAGAGAGGTGGAAGGCTGTGTCTTCATGTCCTACTTCCCTTTTTCTTCCAGCAGGAAAACAACTTTAAAAAAAATCTGTGTTGTTATCAGCATTACTGATCACTGTAAATAAGTTCTGGAGGTTTATTCGGTCCAACCTATTTCTACCCATTTTCAAACTCTCACTTTGTTTACTGGAGGTTAAAATTAGACACAGAAATTAAAAGCTTAAAGAAGCCTGACACACTTCTCCCATAAGATCCTTTAAAAATGTCATGTGAACAGGGTCCTTTTGTGATAGATCATTCCAAAATTAAGTTGGCTTTAATGATCTCACATTCATGATGGAGAGGCATTCTGTTGATTTAGCTTTGTCTCATATTGGGGAGGATGAATTACATGAAAAGAGCTAACTTTTGACTTGAGCTAAAAATATTATATCAATTATTTGTTTATTTATTCAGTTTGAAGGCAGCCCAACTGGCAATGAATCAAAGCATACAATAAAGGTATAATATAAAGTTTTACAACTTCATAAAAAAAAAGCACAGGATCAATGTCATAATAACAATATGTTGGGGAATACTCAAAAATTAATGACACATGTTCAAATGAGTTCACAGATCACCCCAGCCAAGGATCTGTATTGTCTTCAAATTATTTCTTACCAGTTTAATTATTGGTACTCCCTATAGTGCCCTAAATGGTTTGTGATAAAAAACAACAACAACATTTCATCCCAGATGAACTTCATCATAATCTATTCTAAATCCCCTTTATCATCAAGAGAAGTTTGGCTTTTTTAGTACCAGCACAATAACTATGGTTATATCACTTTTAGATGATTGATGAGGACAAATATATGAATCTGTTTACCTGTGAATGAATTTAGTTTTGAACATTTAGCTACTAGATTTCTCTGAACGTAATCATACAAATTCAAATATGGGTGTGCTTTAATTCCATGTTTTGAATGTGAAAAAATACCCCTCCCTTACCAAATTAGTAAAGGAAAAAAATGATGTTGCGGAATCTCCTCACTCTTTCAAAGACAAGCCAGTCTTACACATAGAAAATAATTTTTGAAAAGGTGCCACTTTCCTCTTCAAAGGCTCTTTTAAAAATTATCACCACACCTTGATTAGCATTAGGTGTGAACATATATACAATCAGCAAAGTCCTGAATACTTTTAAGGAACATCTAGATAAACATTCAGCAGGAAGACCTTCCTTAGTCATATGCCACCCTTATACTTACATGTGGAAGAAGGAACAAAATGATATCTGTGTGTTCTATATCAAGATCATGCAGCCTGCTATTTATTACTATGTGGAAAAGAGGTCCACACTTGTACCTCTGAAAGCCTTCCTTCAGCTGAGAAGATACATTATTATGGGCTTCCATACACTAATGGAATGGCATGGAAGCCTTGGTGGATACTGTTCCAAATATATAGACCTCCCTTTGTAGATACTGTAGTCACAGTGTGAGCCTACAAAGACATGTCCTGAGGTGGCAGGCATAGGGCCACTATATTTTCCATTCATTAATGTGAACATAGAGGACATAACCTAAGCAAGCTTTTAATTAAACAGTATGTTTTCCTGAGAACAAGATGGCAGGCTAGATGGCTGATTCAATTTTATCTAACTTTGATACTATGATTCTGTTACTCACTTTAGCAATTTTATTAATAATTCTTTTCCTCCCACTCCCCAAGTGATTTCTAGGCATGCAGATTTAATCAATCCAATATTTCTGTATCTGTGAATGAATTCTGACCTGTCAGTTGAATCAGTGTGAATAATGCATAATAATGCCAAATATTGGCATCCAAACCATTGTGGGAAACAATTATTCATAGCCTGGCCTGTTCCCAAAGAATTTAGGACTCCTCCCTCCTTGTGCAATATGCCCATTGCTCTGACTTATTGTTCATAAGTATAGGCTGTCATTTTACTGTCAAAAATAGTTCTGTAATTGATTAATCACTGCTCAAAAGAATAATTGGCTCTTTTCACAAGGACACAATGGGATTATTGTGTACCACCATCTTTCCCTCCCACTCTCTTGTAGTTTAGAAGTCGTCTCAAGATACAAGGATTCTACTTTGGCTGCAAGCATTTTTCAACCTCATGCCCTGGAAATGAGTCTGCTGTAATACCTACTTTTTAGTTGTATATTTAAATATTCTCTAATAAAAAGGTAAATCTTATTCCAAGTACTATGATCTTCCTGAATCAACACTATTGTAGGTACATAGCCAATCCCAGTTGGCTATCTGACAGATGCTTCTGCAGGGAGGGGGCTGAAAAAAGTCAAGATGGCAGCCACAAGCATGCAGGCCTTCAATCACATGGTTGTGGCTGCCATCTTGACTTTTTTCAGCCCCCTTCCTTCAGGCATCCCTGCTATTTTGTAAGATCACTGTGAGAAAATGAAATCATTTGTAATTTGCTGGTAGTGATCAATAAAGCCCTTCATGGCGTGGGGGCAGGTTGTCTGAGGGACCTCCTTTCCCCAGTTATGTGTACCTGTCCCATTTGTTCCAGCAGGAGAGGCAAGATCCAGATCCCATCCTGTAGGGAGGAAGAGAGCCTCTTCTCTTGTGGTGCCCACCCTTTGGAACAACATCCCTCCAGAAAATTGATTTGCCCTGACCCTGCTAGCCTTTCGTAAGGCCTTAAAAACATGGTTTTGTCACTGAGCTTTGGGATGTATGGCAGAGCCCATGCAATGGTTATGCTGATTTGCTGGTGTTTTTAACTGTTGTTCGCTGTTCATGAATTTGAAATGAGCAGCCATAAAATTTTAAACAAACAAACAAACAAATAAATAAATACCATTTATGATAAAGATCCTTAGACCAGTCATATGCTGATTTTCCCCCAGCCCCTGCGTTCAGTTCATTATTGGAAAGTGTAATACTAAGTTTGGGCTAATGATGAAGGTGCTAGATTGGAACTGGGAGACCACCAGTGCACTTAGCCATGGAAGCTGGCTGGGGGACTTTTTGCGAGTCCTTCTCTCTCAGCCCAATGCATCTCTCAGCACTGTTGTGGGGGAAATAGGAGACAGGAGCATTATGCACCTCACCTTGAGTTGAACAAAATAAAGGTGGGATATAAATTAAAAAAAAATATTTTGGGGCGTGTTCTGATGTCTCTAAGAGTAAATGCAGTCAGTCCAAACAGATAATAATACTTTTAGATAAAACAAACCTTTCCATCTTTCCTACAGATCAAATACTTCAGTGCTGTTCAGCATATTGTCCCTAAAGTAAGTATCTGTGGCTTAGCCAGTGTCCTTACAGTCTCTATTTATTGCCCATATTTGGCCTGGAATTTATTTGTTTAAAGTATTTATATAACATTTCTTATGACAAAGAACCCAGAGTGATTTCAGAATAAAAACAGGTTCAGAAATGGTTCTGAAATGAAAGAAGAGATTATTTTTAAAGAACTTAATCAACATTTTATTTAGATGTCTAGTGGTTTTTGAATATTTCCCACTTTGAAAGTGGAGAAAGTTCCAGCCTTTAACACAACTTAAATGCACTGAGCAATCTAATATAGATCAGGAATTTTGAAGATATTTTTTTCCTTTTTTTCATTTTAGAGTAAAATAGTAAAAGCTAAGCTTAAAAAAGAAACAGAACAAAACTCAGATTAAACACTCACTGGAACAAAAAACCTTATTCAATTCAAGGCAAATATAACAGAATTAAGTTGGGGAAGATAAACATAATAGCAGTGTTTCTAAATATACAACTAAAAGATCAGCACTGAGGTCAAGAGAACCATATAATTGCTTGAGAAGCGCTCCCCCCCAACTATATTAAGATAGTGTCAACATGGTCTTTAATCTGTTAACCCCAGCAGCTAAAGGAAGTTCAGATATGACATATAGGAATGAACAGCTGAAAAGCATAATAAGTGGAAGCCAAAGACTTAGCTGATTAAGTTGGTGGGATAGATGGCTTAAGAAATACTGCTTGTATGCTTGCTAATGTTAATGATTCAGTGCAAAGAAATGTTGCTGGCTGTTTGGGTTGTATTCATTTCAAAATATGATTCATGGAATACATGCGTTGCTAGTCTGGGTAGGATAATAGTACACAGAGATGGGAACTTTTTGTGCCATTATTCTAATATCTGTAGACCAAAGGTAGTTGCAGCAACCAAAATTGGTAGGGCCACCCATTTTCTCTCACTCTTTTAATTTTTTTCTTCCCCATCTAGCAAGTTTCTGGAAATGGAGAAATCACACTAGGAAAAGTTAAGATCTGATAGCTTTCAGATGTTTTTTGAAATAAAGCTGAGGCCTATATGAAATTAGTCTGTGGATTATCTGCTTTTAGGATTGCAGAACAGTGGCATAACTAGCATATATGACACCCAGAGCAGATAATTTTTAAATACCCCCCACCTTCATTGCTTAGAGCAGTGCTTATCAACCTCATCAACTTTCTCAGAAGAATAATCAGGGTATGCTCTAGCATACTCTATAGATTTCATATATTCCACATTTTGGCACAATCTACACAATCAATGGCTTTGCTTTATTTCTCTCTTTATGTTTAATTATATTCGTCTTTATAAGATCTTAAACAAAGCTTTGCTTACATGAGGAATTAGTGCAATTGTTCAGTAATTTGCATATTCTTTTGCATCTCTGTTCTTTTTCAGTTTGATGTATGTCATGCACCATATTTGCTCACCTAATAGTTGTCATGTGGTAATTAAAGAAATATATAGTTCTCCTATGGCATTTTCTTCCATCTTTACCTTCAAATGTATCAGTTGCTTAACAGGTCAATTGTGTTGGCAGTAGGCCATTCTGCCCCAAGGGACAGATTGGAATGCGCTCTGGGTGATACAGCTTTTCCCATCAATGTGAAAACACGAGAATGCTGATGATGGTGGAATACTGTCACTTCTTAATCTATACTGAAATATATGAAAGACTTTTGTGGTGGTAGAGACAAAGATATAACCTCTAGCAATGATGGATTGGACTGCCACAGTAGCAAACCAACCAATCAACCAGCAAAAATATTGTCACTGGTTGCATTACTCGTATCTTACAACGAGATTAAAATAGGCAAAGATTTTGACTAGTAGTAGTAGAAGTAAGCCCAGAAAAGAATACAGGTCTTAAGAATAAATATAGTCCCACCATTAACAAAATAGTAGTTGGAGATGGCAGATGTTGGGAGATGGCCATCAGGTGTTGGAGGAGATGCCCAAGGCCCACTTTATTATCTTTTTCATTGAGGTGTACTAGGTGATAGAATTTCACTGCTAATGCTGAAGGAAGGCTGTCTTATTGATTTAATGCAACAAATTAGAAAAGGACTTTAACATTCTTTGCAGTAGTCAGAAGATATCATGAGGAAAGGGATTCGGTGAAAAGAATGAGGGGAAATACAGAAGAATTTTGAGAATGGACAAATGGACTAAGAAAAGAAGTATACATAATTTAAAGGCAAGGAAGAATAAAGGTCATATATAATGGAAATAGCTAGCCTTGATTGCAACCATCTAATATTTTCTGTAATGCAAGTAATTGTAAGACATATCATGTGAATTTAAAAAAAGACCTGTAGTATCTGTAGTCATTTTTTTTTATTGTATGGCGTAGCAGTTTGGTGTTCATGCTGCTTTTCTTGCTGGGAAATCCTTGTGAGGTCCAGCAGCCAGATGTGTAGATTATTTAGCTGTGACAAGTCGTGTTGCCTGGGGTGCACCATGAGGAGCCTAGTCTACATTGCACCGAGTTGGGCTGAAAGAAAGTGACTGGCACAAGATCACCCAGCTGGCTTTCACACCTAAGTGGTACTAGAACTCACCGACTCCTGGTTTCTAGCCCAGAACCTTAACCACTAGATCAAACTGGCTCTCTGTAGTCATGATAGGTTATTATAATGGTTTGTCAAAGAGGAAGGATAATACTAGGAGCAATCCTCAAGAGGAAAAAGGGGGGGGCGGGTGGAGAATAGGAGCAATTTAATCAGTTAATTTAAGATTGTTATTTTTTTAAAAAAAAAATCATTTTATCTACCTTTGTGATAACTACAGTTATTCTCACACAGTGGCATTAACTGGTTTTGCCAAAATAGATGTGCTTAGACTGAAAACATTCTATTGAATCTAGGCATATAACAAGAAGGTATAATCCATTGATATTAAAAATGGAAGCTTACCTTTATCTCTGGGTTAAACAGTACAAATCCAGGAGAGTCAGTGAATATTTTGAAGTCAAAATGAAGGGCAATACTGCAGTTAAAATGGATTTGTCAAAGCATTATGTGCGATACTTTAGAAATGGTTTAATATTAGGTCTAATAGAGTGCATGGAGAAAACAAGTTGAAGACAACTTATTTTCTGCATCCTAAAGTACTGAACAAAGTAAACAGAACTTTTTAAAAAGAAATAGTAGATAGTTATTTTGCTGTATGTATTCAGAATTTATAAATCCTGTATCATAATGAATGCTTATCTAGTGAAGAGTTTTCACTCTGTCAGGCAATCTGCATGCAATAACAAAGTCTTTCTTTTCAATATAGATAGAAACTGCCCCAATACCACCCTATGAAAGACTACTTGGAGGGACAATCTGAAGGGAAATGACACTTTTCTGGTTTCACCAGTTCTCTAAAAACAATGTACCTTTATTCCTTTTCAAAACAGGCTAGTCTCCTATGAGTTTAGCTTGATTTTGGTGCTTACATACTGTAGATATGTTAATAAACTTCTTTTGGATGCATTATAGAATTGTTAGTTCTTGCTTTGTGTTTCTACTTCCCCAGTCTACAGCCCTTTGATCTGCTGCTGGTCTCCCATTCAAATACTAACTAGACTTCTAGTTAGTATTTGAACTTCTCTTGCTTCTCAGATAAGGCAACAATCTCCTTTGCATTCTTTGTAGCAACTAGCTGAGCCAATGCCACAAATTGTCCAGACTGAATGTTCTGTGGACACCCCTTCAAAGCTGTAAATTATTCTAAACTTCAAAGGGAAGCTTTACCAAGTCTCAGATTAGGCTATTATGGAAAAAAAGGAACAAGGATAATAGTTAATCTTACTGGAAGCAAGCTTTTCTATTCAGTGCCTAGTTTTTAAATACAGTGCTCAGACACAACTTATTTACCATTTTGTACTGTATTATGAAAACTAGGTGAACAATACTTTAAATAATAACTTGAAATAACATGGTCATACAGTAGTAGGGACAAACATAATAGATATGAAGTATCCTTTCCTTCCCTTAGTTTTATCGTGTCACATTTACAGTTATATAAAGGAGAGAGAAGCTACACTTGCTGATCCTGCCCCATCTGCCATAGCCTTATCATTTAGTCCCACCATTGTGTTAAAAATATGCGTGATCAGTTCCAAACATGGAGTGGAAGAATTGTTGCTTTCAAAGCACTGTAGAAAGATTTTTCTTTTATACTTATTGAACATGTAAGATAATACTTATTCTGAAGATCCTCATTATAGCTTGGCTATTCAGTCACAGCAAAAACTGTGAAGACTAGCTGGAACATTAAAGTGCAAACTCTTCCTAGGAATAAATCAGCACATCTTATCTGATCAACAAGAGCTGCCTTATTTATTTAAGTCATTTAAATACTTATATACCACTTGCCACTCAAAGTAACTCCTGGAAGTATGTATATTGTCCCAATCGAACAACTGCTGTGATTTAATGATATGATTCCCTCATCCCATCTTCACTTAGTCACTTTTTCTTTCCCCTTTGCTAGGGGTGGACCATGGGCAGTAAATCCTGAGGTTAGCCAGAACCCATGGGAGAAATCAGTAATCAGGATTAAAACATTATTAAGACAGAAGGATCAACCAGGGCTATAGCCGGGGAAGATGCCCAAAGTTAGAATGGAATAATCTAGGAACAGAATTCAGAAGATTATAGGTGCTCAGCACCATATATGTTGTGTCCAGAGCATCCAGTGACTGGCCTAGGTTTATGCTGAGTGAATTCAGTCCAGAGAAATTGCCCTCAAATCCATTAATTTTTGATCCCCTCTGTTCCTCCTTTATTTCTCCCCAATATTAAACTTCTAGATTTTAACTGAAGATATATAGGTTATAATAGGAAAACAACTTATTAGTTCTCCCTCCCTTCCTCTCTGTCTCTTTTCCTCTCACTCGGTCTCTCTCACTCATTCTCTTTGACAATTTTGCGCTTCCTAAAAAGGATTATCTGTTTTTCAATTATTTGTTGTTCTACCATTAACTGTAATCCTTCTCTTTCATTTCCATTATTGTTTATTTTTCCTGTTATATAAAACCCTTAATGAATGACTGATTAAAAAAACAATAATGCACATGTGCTTGGTACAGTGTAATTATTAAGATTATAAGTAAAGAATCAACTACCAGCTTTCTCCAGGCAAACTAAAACCATTCAGTTAATGTAAGGCATGGGTTAATAATATTAATTTTCCTTATTTGGTTGCTTAAAGCAACTTGAGCTCTTGGATTTTATTCATGTCAGGTATATGCAATCTGTGGAATCCATAGTCATTGGAGAGTCAAGTATTGTAATGGATTTTTAATATTTATTTCTAATGTATAGGTCCCAGTTTTGCTCTAAGGAACGTAAGACAAAAAACATCAACCTTCTTCAGTCTGGTGTCCTCCAGATGTTGGACTCCATAAATTTCTAGCCAGAAAACATCATGCTGGATGGGAATTATGTGAGTCAAAGTCCAACACACTGGAGGGTACTGAATTAGGAATTTTGTTGAGAATACAGTACTCACATCATATCCTCTCAAACCTATTGGGAAATTTCTTGGTGTCTTATCAGAGGTAGTCAGTAAATAGTGTGGGCAAAATTTACAAAATTTTCTCTTCCTTAGAACATGGAATGCTGCTTCTTTTCCATAAAGCGTATCATGCATTTAGATCCAATTACTCTTTTTGAGCAAGACCCATTTTATAGTGCTAATACTTACCATGTATCTGAACAACTTGGATAAAAGAGTGGGATACAAATGCAGTCAATGAAAGTATGAATCGTGTCAACTTAATGGGCTGTATAAATAGGTAAAGTGCAATTTTATGCCTGAATATATTTCTTATACTCAGAATAAGCCTCATGAGTTCTAGGGAAGCTATTAAGTTATTCAGATATATAAAATTGTACCTTTAGTGCCCAAAAATGCAAATTACAGGGCATCTGCACATGCAGTCTTTACACTGCACCTAGCCCATGCCCCACTAATCCCATGATGTCATTCCTGTTTAGCAGCTTAATTTATTTCCAGCTTACAGTAGCTTGAAATCACTACAACCCAAGTCTGGTTTTTGAGACACCATGGCTCTGTTAAGCTTGAGGGCAGTCTGTGTCCCCATATGCAGAAACTGGCTCCACCCTGTCTTTCTTTCCGGGTTACAGCCACATTAACAGACCTTTCAAGCGGAAGGCATCTTAATAGCGTT
This sequence comes from Candoia aspera, assembly GCF_035149785.1. Lineage (NCBI taxonomy): Eukaryota > Metazoa > Chordata > Lepidosauria > Squamata > Candoiidae > Candoia > Candoia aspera. The sequence continues at coordinate 53,303,020 of NC_086160.1, forward strand.
TTAGTGCTTGATCACAAGAACTACTGGGAAGTTTTTAGAGGCAGCCAGACAAATGAATGCAACATGAAGTAAGGATGTGGTTTTATGTGAATGTATGTCTGTGTGTATGCAAGTGATTTATTTCACTTTCCTTTAGTGGAAAGTGTGGTTGGGAGGTTTTGTTGGTTTGTTTACTTGTTTCTATAGGAGCTATGGCAGCTCTGGTCAGGGCGATGATTTTGGCTCCTCATTTTCAGCACTGCAGAGCTGGCAGCAGTGAAAACCCCTGCAGATGGGCTCCAGACTGCTTCTGAGGTATTCCAGAGTACAAATGGTGGCAACGTGAAGCTGTCCTTATTCATTAACTACAATGTTCATATTGATTAGACCTTGCTGCAACAAGTCATTTGGACAGTGCAAATGTTCCACTACTACAGGAATGGGAAACAAGTAACTCCCTAGTATTGAAAATGTAGAATTTTGATTGCTTCTTTACAGCTCTTGACAACAGTTTGGCCATTGTTATGCATAATGAAGACCCAGACTCCTTATATCTATGTCTTCACCTACAGTATATCTGTATGAAAGAACCAACTGTCTTTTGGCTAGTGGTTGTTGGCATGCATTTTAAACATGTATGAACAGTATTGAAATATATTTAGGATGTGAATGGGAGTAACAAATGGGGGAAAAAAGGCCAATGCCTTCTTCATTGCTATTTTCACAAAGATTATATTTAATAATACTGGCGTGCTCTCTGCAATTTATTTAATTAATACTATTTGAGCCAATACCAAATTACGACTTCTCACATATATGACATATCTAATGAACTGTGAAAGAGAAGCCATTCAGATGGTCACCAATAACCAATGCTTAGTTAATCTTTTAAATAAACTGGAGCTCACAATGTGTCCCTTTGAAGTCATAAATAATGTATATTTTTCTTTTGACTTTTAATAAGCCAGCAGAGTTCATCTCACAGTCTCCAAACACATATATTTTATTATAGGCCTCTGCAGTTTACTTTAATTAGTGTGTCTGAGTGCTTTGGGAGATTTAGCCCTACTGAAAACAAACAGAGTCTTACCATCTATAAAACATTAGCTCCCTTTGGTTTATCCTGATACAGCCGAGCTTCAGTGAGAAACACATGGTGTAAGTAAACACTCATAATTGCATTAGAATTCTCTAGTGTATTGGTAATTCAAGCTCAGCTTCATGATATTGTTATAGCAGTTAGAACAGGCTTACCAATCTGAGTATCTTTAGGGATTTTGTGAAATTCCTCTTGGAGAGAATTTTAAATGATAAATCTAATAGATACACCAGATGACAGAACAAAGCAAAACAGAAGTTGGAAAAGCATACAAATATTAAAGAGTTTATGGTGAAAATGAATTTCTTTCACTCATTCTGAAAATGATAATATTGTTGCCCATTTATCAATATTTGAATGCAGTGTAGAAGGTGGTTTATTTGTACTGTTTAGGCATTGTGAATCCTGGTAGGAATATAATTTCCCATATGTATTTATGAACTTTTCTTTCCTGCCATTAATGATGCTACATCTCAATGAGTATGCTAACAATAAATCAAACAACTTATTTAAAGGACATAGTTCAGTGGACAGATAGAATGTTCTGAAGATACATCAGTGGGGAATATCATATCCTGGCAGATTTTTTGAGTAATTAATCACATATTTCTGGAATACAGGAAAATTTGTTTTAAAAGAATTCCCAAGTAGAGCTGGGACCATAACAAAACAATGCATAATAGCTTACAAAGATATACCTTATGTAAGCCATCCATGAAATGAAGGAAATGACTGACTGAAAGAAGTCTGAGATGTAATAGTTTTAAGCTACTACAAAACAAGCTATGACTTGAATTGCTACAGTGAAGCCTAATCCTAGTAAACGTCTGTTCCTGAATTTATAGCTTGTATAGCTTAGGGCTGACCTGGATATTCCATGGGGTTTACATGTCTCACAATACTTTGAAAGAAGGATCTGCTTTATCTCTACCATGACCTTGAAACAGGTTGGAACAGTAGAACAAATCTGCATGTTACACTTCATCTCCCAGGCAAGAATGAACCACTTAGGCAATTTCAGAAGAAATCCAAGAACTTCAGTTAAGTAACATTTATTGGAGAAGTTATAACCAAAAAGAATCCAGCAACTGCTTTGGTTCAAGAATGATAGTTAGATAGCTAAAGACAAACACACACACATGTACACAATGTTCAAACTCTTGTCATTTCATTTTTCTTTTTACGTTATATAACAGACTATTTGGCACTCTTTTTACTGGAAGGCTTGTTTCTATCAATTTTTTTTTGTAATGATCAGATTTGCTCTTATTTTGCTTTTCACCAACTATAAGAACTAACTCTCACATTGTGGTGCCAGATGGTGGGGAGTTCTTATTGCCTACAGTATTCAAGTTTCCAAGATGGCATCAGTAGTCTTACATTTATTGCATGAGTTGCAACTTAATGTCTTTAAAGTGCAACATCAGGCAATTTTAAGCATGTTGCAGGTTGGGTTTGTAACTGGCTGACTTTGTACTTGATAAGACAGTGGAATGCCACCTACAAGACTGGAATCTTAAATTGAAAGGAAAGAGGAACAGATATTGAATTGAACAGAAGGAAATAATGTTTTTATATATGATTTCATTAATTTAATTAATCTTCTCCTAATCCTATTTTAAGTGAGAATACTTTAATAGTAAATGTGGATTGAAATAAACTGGCTGTTTTCCCATTATACATTATTCGGAAATTACACCTATATATTTTATAAACATACCTGTTGATCCAAACTTAAGCTCATCCTGATCTCTCCTGTTGAAATTAATGATTACAGAATATGCTTAAAATGTTGATTAAAACATTTATGCTGGATTTTTACCTGATGTACAGATGAGGCACTGAAGCAAGGAAGGTATTTCCAATATAGATCTGAACCTGGCCATAAGGAGCAGCTTTGATGAACTGGAATATCTAACCATAGCAAAATAAATATATAAATAAAGAAATGTACAGTATGCAAAGTACAAAATGGATTATCATGTCAGCAGATATATGAAATGACTACATTCTAGGGTTATCACTTGATTGAAAATCCTGGACTGGTTACAGAGAAATTCATAACACTTGGTTTGCTAATGGGACATTGACCATATTGTGTCGGTCAAATCCAGCTGAAAAGTTAATCAATAATACTAATCTTAAGTGACTAATTAATATATTACATTGTGGAGTCCTTGGTGCTCTCTGAGCCTTGTTGTTTCCTTGCAGATGTTTCATTGCCAAACAAGGCAACATCTTCAGTGCAAAGAGGGAGTGGGCCTGCTCTCTGTTTATATACTGTGGTTTACAGTATATAAAGGCCCACTCCTTCTTTGCACTGAAGATGTTGCCTAGTTTGGCAATGAAACATCTGCAAGAAAACAACAAGGCTCAGAGAACACCAAGGACTCCACAGTTCAACCCCGAGCTACAAATATTCGCTTCAATATATTACATTGTCATACATTAAGATATACTAAAATGACTGTATTATTTTCTGAAAAATATTTCTGTGTTTTTAGATGATGCTCATACTTCTCATGGTAACCAGCACATAAGGGAAGACCTTCTCGTTATGTAAAGGGTGACCCACCTGCCATCCCTGCATTTGTCATATATATATATATATATATATATGCATACATACACATACATACATACATACACACATACACACACACACATACACATACATACATACATACACATACATACACACACACACACATACATACATACATACATATATTTGACTGTCTTTTCAGCTGGGGATAACTTTTAAATTGATAACATGTTTAATTGACTAAACAAATTAATGAATTAATTGGATATAAATTGCAGCTGAATATGGATTATAGTCTAGAAAACACTTATTTATCTTTTGAATAATACTTATAAACACAAAGACTGCATTAATCATGATCTTTGTATCCCGTTACAGGCAGTAGTGGGCATCATAAGAAAAGCAGCAACTGTCTCGGCTCAGTTTTGACATTGTATAGGAAGCAAAATGGGACATCCTGTAGAAAAATAATAGAAAAAGCTGAAATTATGACACAAGGAGAAAGTGAAGAATTATCTGTACATTTAACATAATAAAATAAGATTATTGCCGGGATAATAGCAGCTATGAGACAATAGAAAGACCAAGAGAAAAGTGTGACTGCTGCGGCAAAAGACTGCAGAAGGTATCTCTTTTACCACACATGCCTATTCAGCAGTGAATTCCACTGAGTTCTGTTTGACTTACTCTCAAGTAAGTGCACATGGGATTGTAGCCTTAATTCATTATATCTGGACAATGACATTGTTATCAGAAATTGCATGAGTTTTAGGAGGAGATCTTGTGAAGGTAGAAGAACTGGCTAATTTGAAGGAAACTGACCGTGGTTGCAAGCTGAGTAACTATTCTAACCCCTCTTTTGTTTTGCTTTTTATTTATTTTAATTGCCCTTCTCCAAGGGATTCAAAATAAAAAATAAACATGGAAGAAGACAATATTTTAACCTAGATAAGAATAGAGTTTCTATCCAATTTGGAAACAAGATTATATATGAATGCCTTTTGGTAGATGGGCAGCTATACAGTATACATTTATTTAATAAAATAAATTAATTAATAAAATGCCAAAAATGAAAATTATGTTGCACTATAACAGATACTATAGAGCTAAATATTTATTTCCAAATATATTGATCAGCTAAGGAAAGAAGAGTATAAAATGATGATTGATATTAAGTAATGCCAAGTAACATACAAGATATTAGATTTAATTGAACTACCTTAAGAACAGGAGCCCATCTTGTAATTTTCCATACATTCACAGATAATAATGAACTTTTGTGGAGAGATTTTTTCCTCTCTGCATTAGTGGATTAATGAGTTATTTCAGAACAATCCTGGAAAATTTGTAACCAGAAATCTGCTATTAAATGACAAAAATCACAGAACACCAGTTTTATTATATTATAATTATCTTCAAGTACTGATTGTTGAGGATAATTACTTTAAAATGACTTGTTTTTCTTGAGAAGAGTATTTCTTCTGAAGCCTTGAACTAGTCTTCTCTGAAGGTTAACACATTTTGGGCAATTTGATAAGTGTTTTGTGTACTGCATGTGTATCTGATCAATTGTTCCAGAAAGGCTTACATTGGATATCCATCAATGTTTAAGTTCTTGCTCCACTATTCAAAAAACAAACAAGCAAAAACAAACAAAAACAAAAAACCAACCCAAACCTTTTCTTTTTTATTAATTACAACTGATTATTTTCAGACTTACACTTGCCTGGAATCTTCTACTGAGATTGCAACACAAAGAGATCTAAAGTTGAAATAAATGATATTAATTTGTAACTCCAGGAATCAATTATACTTATGAATACAGCCTTAATTTTCTTTGAAATATACCTTATGTATATATAGAGAAATTAAGATCAGGTTTCCATTAGACAAGAAAGTCAATTTTTTCTACAATTTAAATAGGTTCTTAGTCTGTTTGTTAAAATGCCATATTTATTTAAAGCTCCTGCAGGAAGTTCTTAATCTGTGGAGTCCTTGGTGCTCTCTGAGCTTGGTTGTTTGCCTGCAGATGTTTCATTACCTGAGTAGGTAACATCATCAGTGTTAGTGAGTGTGGGATTTGCTCCCTGTTTCATGGGTATCAAAACGTGCCTGACCACTCAACCCACTACAGCACAACCAACATAAGCTATGAAGGGATAATACTACCATATATCAAAAACATCTCAGAAACAATCAACAGACTATTGCAACCACACAGCATCATCATGGCACACAAACCAACTAAAGTCCTCCAAAACATCTTAAGTAACCCAAAAGACCCAGTAGCCCAAGAAGAAAATACAGGAGTCATCTACAGCATACAGGAGTCATCTACAGCATACAGTGTAAGGACTGTAACAGTCCTTATGTAGGACAGACAGGCAGAAGACTAGCAGAGCACATCAATGAACACCAACTAGTATCAGAAGACACAATGAAAACTTTATAATCTCACAATAAATGGACAGACTTAACCATAGTTTCAACTGGGAAACTGTCAGCATCCTAGATCAAGCTAAATCCAAACACACTAGGGAATTCCTGGAAGCTTGGCATTCAGACAAATTAGCCATCAATAGACACATAGAAATAAACCGTATTTGCACACCATTCAAAAGAGACAATAAAAAAGCTAAAAAGGAAACAAAAAGACCAGAACACATCCTCTCTAGCATCCAACACCTAGATAAGCAGGGATTAACACCAGACAAAAAATCATGCAGAAAACAATACCCTAATCAAGGTGAAAAGGAGAAAACCACACTCTCACCAACACTGGCAGGGCAAGTTACTGTATATAAACAGGGAGCAAATCCCACACTGACTCACACTGATGGAGCTACCTAGTCAGGTAATGAAATGTCTACAAGCAAACAGCCAAGCTCAGAGAGCACCAGGGACTCCACAGTTCAACCTTGAGGTACATATATTCTCTTCTATTGGAAATTCTTAATCTGCCTGAATGTTAAATGTTGGAAGCTGATATAATATGTGAACAAAACTTAATATTTATGTATTGTCATCTTTCAAATCTGAATCTTAAGCATTCTTCACCATGCAGTTGATTCCCAGCTTGTTTTGAAACTGCAGTTGTTTACCAATGTCACATTACTGCCAGGACCTGGATGTCTATTATGCATACCCAATGGCTTAAGCAAGGTGCCTTCCAGACTTGAAGAAGCTGGTGAGGAACCTAAAGTATGCTTTAATCCAATTCTCATTTTCACGTCACAAAAGGTGCTATGGAATGATTGCCATTTGCAGAAGAAGAAGGCAAGCACAATTAAAAGCTGAACCACTAATCTCCTTTGCCTATGGCTTAGAGCTGGAGCCAAAAGAAATATTGTCTTAACAGGTACATTTCCCCTGGAGGGAAAAGCACACCCTCGACCACCTAGCAGGCAAGATGAAGAGATAATAGGATGCTCGGCTGTATCAGTGGCCAACAAATTGTGCCTTGGCTTCTGTGGCTGACAGAAGAGCATTGAATTAATGGGTGGCAAAGAGAAAGCTTTCCTTTTTGACAGTGGGTGGGTCAGCATTGTGGCAAAATCAAAGAATGCATTTTCCAAGCCCAGCCGCCAAGTCACATTGTGGTATGTGAGAAAATCTGCTTATGACTAACTGACATTTGTGCAGAGAGATGTTTCAAAAGTGATTGAAGGGCCCTCTAAGCAGCAAAAGCAATAATTAGGCTAATTGACACTAAGAAGGCATGACTCAGCCCTTGCAAACCACCCTGTAATAGCCGCATTAGGTTTTAGACACCTGAAACATTTCTGTTATTTTTTTCATTATTTGATAAATCTTTAAGGAGAGATCTATTAATTAATTCGTTGTGTGTGCGTGTGGGGGGAAACTATGGGTCATAATATGGAGGTATTTTAAAACAACAGTCATTAATCATTCTTATCTTGCAAAACATACAAGTATTCAATGATTTGGCAAAAAAATGAAGAACAGTTGAATCCTATTGATAGCAATGAAATTATGTTTTATTTAATTGGGAGTAAAATTAGCAGGTATACTCTTTCTTCATAACAACACAAAGAATCAGGTATACTACAGAATGGGAGATTATTTAGTCTTTGTTTCAGATGTTTTGTGACAATGTCACCAAATGGTTACAAGGCAATATTCACATGTATAGCCTACCCTTATACCAAGAAGCTCAAGGCTTCTTCCATTAGATTTTTCACACTGGCATTTTAACGAAAATCCTGGAAAATGTTTGGCAGCTAAGAACTGTAGGGGACTGTGGCAAAGATTTGATGAAATCACTGGAGGGATTGGGTAGAATAGACACCATATTTTTTTCTTACCTTTTAAAAAAATTAAAACCAAAATATTATAATTTTAACTCTCTGTTGAAAAATACATTCTTCCAAACCATAAAGAATTATTACTGATTTTTGGTGGTATGATCCTGGAATGCTGGAACCACAAAAATGGGCCTTGAGAACCCATGCAATTTACAGGTTGCCCAATCCTATATAATATTTTGACACAGACAAATATTGGAAATTGTTTAAAGGACACAGCTAAGCAATGCTTTTACAAATAATATAGCTTAATATGTACAGCACTTAGGGCATTTCATAGGCAGGGAGTATACTCCATAAAGCAAGGTGTATATGAAAAATAATAATAGATTTACAAATAAAATACATCGGATTTCCTCAAGGTCACATGAATAGAAATGCTGAGTAGTACATAAATTAAGGTAACTGAGTAGGATAGGTTGGGGATATTTTGACTGAAATTTTAAAAAGATATATGAGTGGATCTCATTTTAGAAAGATATATATTCCATTGAGTATCTGTTTATTTGCTGTCATACCAAATTAACAAGAAACTAAACTGATAGGAGCAGATGACAGAATGGAAAAGCTTAAAGGTCAACTTCATTGAGATAATTCAATATACTTTTTAAACAAGTCAGCCAGAAGCAGTTGAAATTAGATGCCAGTTGAAAATACATTATAGCTCTACTCAACTGTTTAAGTCCCTGTGGTGCTATGCATTTTAAAAATTTGTGAATGAATTAATTTAATTTGCAATGCTTTTTGTTTCCATAACATTAATAATGTTGTTATAGTTTGTATAGAAATGGTATTAGGTTCAAATCACCTGCTGTGGAAGAGGGTAACTTACCTGTGTTTGAATTGGCCATAAATTTGATTTTGCATTTTATAAATATTTTAATGGAATAAATTAATACATGAAAGATGAGTTGGTATGGCAATACCAGTTGCTAAAGATGATACAAGCTACTCAGTGCATTTCTTCCATGTGTTACAATTGGACCAGGAACTGGGAAATGCTGGTCCATTTCTCCAACTGTGTCACATATTACTATATTATGGTTTGGAATACGGATTTGTCTACTTCTAATTTTTGTTCCATACCTCTCAGGGAGATTTTCGCAAAGCAGCTGCTATGTATGCAGAAAATTTCAGCTTCATTCTGTAGCATCTCCACTGAAAAAAAGAGACTCCAGTGAAGATAAGGAAAAACTTCTGCTAGAATGTTGCTATTTAAGAGTAGGAAATGCTTTTTTTTTCCCAGAAGGAGGAGGAGGAGGAGGAGGAGGAGGAGCAAGAGGAGGAGGAGGAGTTGTTTCTGATGTAAGGACATAAGGACATACATACTGTAGCTTATGGGGATTTTGGCTTTCCTGTATATAGTAGTTTGTCACAATACTATCAGCCATGGCATCCTTCTGGAACCAGGGGGCAGAATTGTTCCACTTCTGTTTGGCTAAATGTTCCCCAATGATTGTGCTGAATGATTAATACTTGGTCTCTTGGTGAGAGGATGGGTTCAGCAAAATAAAGGTATACTATATTTTGTAGTGCTCCATATGAAAGACTGAATATGAAGTTTGTGGTACTTTTGGACCATTACTGTTTGAGTCATACAGATAGATAATTAGAAGAACGTCTACTCAGTTTGTTAAGTATGCTAGCTGGAGGTCCTCTTATGATTCCAGTCTTATGTATGGAATCTAAATGAAAGTTCTTCATGGTACTGCTCAGAAGCTACAGTTAATAACAAACAATATGACTAATTTTTGTCAGGAATTATTACTATTATTATTATTTAAAATTCTTGTCTACCCGACTCCAGTGAACTCTGGGTGGTGTAATGGAATGGCTTTGTGGTTCCTATTTCTTTGTTCAAGGGAACAACTTCACTGGTTTCAGTTTGTTTCTGGTCACAGATTGAGGTACTAGTGTTGACTTTCAAACTCTTACCCAATTTGGGGCAGGTAATTTGAATTGGCTTTCAATTTAAGTAATCTCTGGAAGGCCTGTTATATATCTTACACTCTGGAAACACTTTTTTCTGTAGGTACTTGAGACAGGGCCTTTCCAGTAGTTACACCCTTCCGATAGAATTGGAGGGAGTGTTTGACTCTTCTTTACTCAGCTTTAGTTAAAAAAATAAAGATTTTTCTGTTCTGCTTGGATTTTAATATTGCTTTCTAATTTTAACATTTTTTCTTTCTTTTTTGTTTTTATCATTGTCATTGAACTCTTCATCTAGATCCAGTCAGGCATCAGATATGTAGAATTATTTGTAAATTTAATAAAACATACAGGTTAATAAAACAGAGATATGTTATTAAAATTTGACTTTGTGTGTTTTCTTGGCTGTTCAAGTACACTTCATAAATTAGATGTGATCACCATTAAATAGCCTTTTAATGGTGATCACATCTAATTTATGAAGTGATGGGAACAGCCAAGAAAACACACAAAGTCAAATTTTAATAACATATCTCTGTTTTATTAACTTGTACGTTAGATCAATTTTCCATTTTAGAACGTTAAAAATACCAAAATTCAGTTATAAAAAATAGCTATCATTGAAAAACTGCTTCTCCAAGTTCTTGAGGCAGTTTAAAAGAGATCTGTACCTAAGTCCACAACCATCAAATTCAGGTAAGTATGAATATATCAGTAACTACTTTTTTCAGATATGAATGAACACTAGATGTCACTCCAGCTACTCTTTGTTCATGGCTGTATTGCATTCTTTGCAAAACAAAGATGGAACTCTGTATATCTTATGAACTTTGATAAAGACAACCATTTGTAAAAATTAGTACTCAGATGTATTATGAAAGAACGGCATCAGATTTAATTATTATTATTTTTCAACTGAAAAAAAAATAGTTTGAGACTTATGAGAAGTTGATATATGCCAGCTTTCTACAATGTGGAGTTCTGGTAGATGTGGTATTACAACTCCCAGAATTTGCAAGTGTAGTATTTGGGGATGTTGGCATATAAGGCAGCTGAGCAAGGTTGTCATGATTCTTCAAAGTTGGCAACCTTAAGTTTATGACTGAATTGGAACTGTTCACAGTACTGATTATTTTAATGTCCTTTCACAAAACAACAGGATGAGAAGAAATTATAATACAGTAGTATAAACTGATGATCGAGTAACTATATATTATAATTATTTTTTCTTATTGTTTTTTCTTATTTATATACCAAATATATTTAGAAACACAAAACAGATTTATACAAAATTAAGAACTATAATTATGCTGTAGAATTGGGGAAGGAAATATATGTGTGGTTTAAAAACACTTTGATCAACATGAGCTGAAAAAAAAGTTATTTTCCTCTGGAACCCCACAGGGTCTATTAGTTCTCTGGCGAGGATTGATCTAATAGGTCCTGCCTCCCTACTCCAGCTAGCCAAAAAGTGATCAGAGAGTAATCCAGGGCCTCACCTAGGGTCTATGTCACCCCAGGGCAAACATGGATTCCACGCCCTTTTTGGCGCCCCCCAGTGCTCATTTTTGCACCCGCCTCAGTGCGGTGCCTGGGGCATATGCCCCACTTGCCCTCCCCCCCAGTTGTGGCCCTGGAGTGATCTGACCTTGGCAAAGGGCTGATGGTATTGTCTTGCACTCTCAGCTCATATGGCAACTGCCCTGAGACAAAACTCAGATCTAGCATTTGACCTCTGATATGTGTTGGGCTCTCAATGATATGGATGAAATCCATGGTAGCCATGGTGGCCATGAACTCCTGAATCCCATACTCTATGACACCTGGGAACAAGTTAAAGTCCCCAGGAATTATAAGCCTTAGAGACACCACCACCAACCCATTGACAGAATCTAGCAGTTCAGGCAGGGATGTCAGTGTGCAATAGGAAAGGTGACACAATAGCAACAAACTCATCTGTTCCCAAGGGTTCAATTCTAGCCAAAGGGTCTCAAACCCAGTTATCTGTGGAGCAGAGCCTCTGAAAGCCATCAAGGCCTCCTGGATGATAATAACCAACTCCCTCCCCTCACACTCACCCGGTTCTTGGCTGGTGCCAAACCTGAAATCCAAGTGGGCATATCTCTCCAGGCCCACCCAAGTCTTGGTGATACATGCCAGGTTTGCTGCCTCATCCACACTGAAATCATGGATGAAATTCGAATGAGCATCAACAGAACTGCTGATAGAATTAGTAGTATAATTCTTTCAAGACTCCTTTGAAACCTAATGGATTCTGCAGCCACCTTGTATGGACCAATGGAAGCAGTCTTGTCACCCACAAAGACTGAGGGTGGTTGTAAGTAAGTAAAACCTTAACCAGAATGAAATATCCTTTGCCTGGCTTTTAAAAGTTGTAAGTGTAGGGTGCAGGGGACCCCCCTCCCCCTGAATGGCTCTCTTCTTTTCACACTATTCTCTGCCTAATCCCAAGTACTGCTTCTGGGAATACCTGCTTTGAAGTTGTCATTTGCCTGTAATAGCTACCTTAATGCCTGGACATGTACCTTTAAACCCTTTCAGGCTTTAAAAAGCCTTCATCCACCTATGCCTCTCTGGGTGCAAAGGTGACTGTCTGAAGCCCCCACAGTTATAGAGACCTGGAATTTAGGCAGGTGATGAGGAGAAAAGGTGATGATCCTTTTCATTGTGGCACCTTATCCATGGATTGCTGTATGTAGCTTACCTTGTGTGAATGTGATCCATATAATAGTAATCAACTGTTGTAAATATGCAATTGCTATTTTCTTGTGAAGTTGGGGATGCAGTGAATGGTTAGTAATGTCATGCAAACCAGTAGAGCTGGAGGGTTTAGGATTTTAGGGAAGTTAGCCTTTATTCATTTATTGAGCAGGAAGGATTTTTTTTGTTTTGCGTTTTAAGTCTAAAGGAAGAATCTTAATAGTTTTAGTGTTTCCTCTCATTGAATGACTATAAGAAATGAATCCTTTCTTTCTTAGTGGTGTGCTTTCTGAAGGTAGCAAAGAAAATATTAAAGGACTAAGGGATTCCATGAATTGCTTAGCCCTTACTTGTCTCTTAGGTGAGTTTTAGAAACATAGCTAGTATGAGCTTTCTGAATGCTGCTCCAGGCAAGGGTTACAGAAAATCTGGGTGTATGAAGATTATTTCTTTCAGGGAATGGATAAAATATTGTTATACCTATGTTGGGCCTATTTTATTCTATTAGTGGTAGAATATTGTAATATTAGCATTAACATATGCAGTTCTGTTTTGTTCATGTTTTGCATTTCTAGTGTGAACTGTCTACTATTTATTCAGGCATTTATTCCAGTGACAGGCAAAAATTGCTTCTCCAGAACAGAGGAGAAGAAAGAAGGCTTTCAAACCCTCCTCTCTGATTTGAAAAAAAAATATTTGGTCCAGCTTGGCTTGATTTTGAGGACCTTACCTGGAATTGAACACCATTTTTATGTGATCTTCACTGGGTCCCAGTTCATTTCTTGATCCAGTACTGGTATTAACTAGGTGTTAATAGAAAACATAAAATGTGTTATATTTTGGGCATGGAAGAAAACAGCTCTGTTCAAAATATTTGATCAAAACATTTTGAATTGGATATGTTCTGTATCATATCAGGATAAAGCTCAAAGATTTTGAGTCTTCTGGCCATGGGAAAAAAAAGGAAACTTTGAACCAACAGCTGCTTCCTTGGTTTTCCCTGAAGGCTGCAAGGATAGGTGGGGTGGTAGTCAGTGTTAAAGCTTCCTATCACATAAATTGTAGGAAATTTGGAAAATGATCCCAATGATAATTCCTGGAAAATAATCAAAAGGCTAAAACATTTTTTTCCAGCAAATTTGTATTGGGGGCTTTATGTGCTTATTAGTTTTTCCTGTTACTTTATGCAACTTCCCTCTTACTGCAGGAAAAGTTCATTTCAATACATCTGGGAAAGGAGAAAGACAGTTTATCTGACCTATTTTGAAAGTAATTTTCAGAAATGTTTTAGATCAGTTTGCTATGTAGCACTGATATCAGCAATGCATGGTTAACAGTTGATCTTATGATTGTGATAGGTTTTTCAATCCATTGTATAAGAGTATAAACATAAGTCTGTCAAAATAATGATACAATTGTCAGCAAGAGAAAAGAAAGTCTTAAAAACTGGAAATACATTAAAATATCCATATAACACTGTTTGAAAGTCTAAGAAATGAATCCTTTGATAAAAGACATGACCAGTTCTAATTCTGATTAAGATTAATCTATCACTGTGCAATACCTCATCCTTGCATGTTCTTGCTATGTTTGTTTTTCTCATTAAGCAATGTAAAATCGTAGATTGAGAACCAGGTTTTGAAAGTATGCATTTAATCCATTCACTAGAAGTCCACAGTTACTCTTTCAATACACAAAATTCTGCTTTACAACTCAATTATTTCTTGATTTATTTCTTTTAAGAGGAATACATATAACTATTTAAATGAGAAGACATATTAATCATTTATCCACATCAAAAAAAGTAGGGTTAGTTCACACTATCTGTTGGAGTTAACTATGGCACACAGGGGGGAGTAGCTATTGAGCTTAACAGTATGGGCACAGCTCACATAATTCTTCACTTCCCCATTTGACAGTGTAAACAATATCTGTTTGATCAGGAGTTGGAACAGGGATGCTGGATTTAGTTGTTCTCCTCCTATACCAATTAAATTTGGTTTACATCTCCCAAATATATCAGGCTTCCTAAGTATGCAACACTCCCTTATTATGCAGTTTAAACAGATTTTTTAATGTTTAAAATGCAGTTGGTACATGAACTTTAAAAAAGGCAGACATGGATGGTTTTTGTTAGCACCCGGCATCTTTGAAGCTCAGTAATATAAATTATTAAAGAAAAAAACAATTTAGAAATCAAGACACAGTGCTCATGCGTCAAGCAAATATTGAAGCAAAAGGTGATGCAAATCTGTCCTAAAATCTGCTTCTTTTTTAGAAAGTCAAGTTGAGGCACTCTTCATATCTGCAATGTTAAGGTAAAATGCTAATTTCTCCAGGCTCAAACAGCTGTAATTTAGCTTCAGGTTTTTAGAGGTTAAAAGTCAATCTGTTAATCAATTTGGTATACTTTACAAAATCCCTTGAGAGGGAGTGTGAAAAAGGGTCAGTTGAGATTCAAGATGAAAACAAGTTGTGTTTTTCTAGAGATGACAGCAGCATCTCATGATATAAAACAGTGTGTTCTTGGCCTCTCCAGTAATATGTTAGTGTGGCTAAAATTATCAAACTCATGCAGCTAAGAAGGCAGATGGTTAGTGCTGCTGTTAACCGATGGGTCCTGATCAGGTTTTAGGACATGAAGATCATCTTTATGTACATTATGTAGCAGTAAGAGAGGCAGCCTCTTTACTTGTGGCATCGTGTTATGGAAGTAGAACTGTGTTGCATTTTTTTTTCTGCATGTTTTTCTACTAATTTCAGTTAATTAATATATATGGATCTGAAAGGTTAACCAGTTCTCTGGAAATATTATTTATTAGCTGGGTGCCTACATGTAAAATATAGGTGGTATGTATGCATGTATATATATGTAAAAGGTAAAGGTAAAGGTTTCCCTTGACGTAAAGTCCAGTCGAATCCGACTCTAGGGGGCGGTGCTCATCTCCGTTTCTAAGCCTTGGAGCCGGCGTTGTCATAGACACTTCTGGGTCATGTGGCCGGCATGACGACTCGGAACGCCGTTACCTTCCCGCCGAAGCGGTACCTATTGATCTACTCACATTTGCATGTTTTCGAACTGCTAGGTGAGCAGGAGCTGGGACAAGCAACGGGAGCTCACCCCGCTGCACGGTTTCGAACCGCCGACCTTCCGATTGACAGCTCAGCGGTTTAACCCGCAGCGCCACCGCGTCCCTTGTATATATATGTAGTATGTATATATATGTACATACATATGTGGAAGGGGCTGAGCTAAGATGGCGATGGAGCAGCAGCTTCTCTGCTGAGCTCCTTATGATATTTTATATGTTCTGTTCATTTTTATAAACAGCGTAGCTACACACACAGAGGTGTGTGTATTGGTTTAGAAGTGTACTAATATATGCTAAGGCTGCCTTCTTTAATCAGATCTGAAAGACAACAACATACTGACCATCTGGCTAAGGATGTGTCAATTCATGGCAGGAAAGGAAGTTTAGTTTTGCAAGCTAACATTATTATAGGTTACAAGGTTGGGATTAGGGTTTGTTTGTTAATTTATTCAATTTGTATAGCCACCCAGCTTGCATATATGACACTGGGCAGCTCACACTGTTAAAAAACCCAAAAAGCAAATACTGTACAAATAATCAAACAATAACACACATACATATAAAACACATTAAAATAATTAAAACACTGACAAATGTAATCTGCAGGAAAGTGGCATCCATTTTATGAACAGTGTAATCATGCCACAGGCTCTGTGCCACCACTGGATCCCCAAGCACCATGGCAAAGTGATGGTCTTCAGGGCCATCCAGAAGGCAAGGGTTAGTTTGGAGAAAGCTTGTATAGGAGGCAATTGTAATCTTTAAGTGGAATTTATGTTCTTGTAGTGTATGCTAATGTTAGATTACACAATTCTTCTGGCTTTCTGAATTTTGGGAAGTGTTGAACTATTCTGTTCTTCACTGCATTTCTTCTGATGGATTTTTGATTTTCATAGAATGACTACTGTTGAATGTTACTACCCTAATTTACTTTTAAGCAGGAATTCAGAGACTGCAGGTGAATTGTTTATTGGGTGAATTAATTCTCCAAAGGCTGATTTGGAATTTCTTTTCTTTTTTCTTTTCTACACATGTACTTTACAGGCTTACCCTGTCTTGTAAAAGGTGATTTACATATGAAGTTCATTTTTAAGCATGGGCTTATGGTAAAATGAATTCCTTTATTGCTTCTAATGATTGTGCTGCTGCTTTAAAGAGCAATGTGTGAGAGGATCCCGTGATCCAGTCAATCAAACCAGTTTGCCGACAGTCAGCTGGAGTGGGGGGGGGGGGTTAAGAGAGAGACAGACTCATGCTAGTGTCTTACTGTGTTTTAAGGGGGGAATCAATAGAGGAAATAAACTGGTGCTAGGCTCACAACACCCTACTAATGATGGTGGGATGAACATCGTAGAATATGTAAGTTAAAAGGGAGCTTGAAGATCATGTAGTCCAATTCCCTGCCAATGCACAAATTCATTCATTCATTCATTCATTCATTCATTCATTCATTCATTCATTCATTAAATTTCTCTGCCACCCATCTCATATATGACGACTCTGGGCAGCTTACAAAGAATAAAAATAGTATAAAAACATATAAATACAATATAAATATAAAATATAAAATTCAAAATGGGCAATCAACTCTTATCCTGGCACCCTCATGAGGCCAACCACCATCATTTAACCATAAGCCCATGAAGAGCTGTGGCCCTCCCATCCCAGGCCAGGTGGCATAGCCAAGTTTTTACTCCCTTTTAAAAGGCTGGGAGAGTGGGGGTAGTTTGTTCCAGAGGGCAGGGGCCACGGCAGAGAAGGCCCTCTTCCTGGACCGTGCCAATCAGCAATCCCTCATGGACAGGGTCTGCAACATGCCCTCTCTGCCTGACCAGGTGGAATGGGTTGATGTAATGGGGGTGAGGCGGTCCCTCAGGTAATGTGGACCCATGCCATGTAGGGCTTTAAAGGTGATAGCCAACACCTTGAATTGGACCTGGAAACAAACTGGCACCCAATGCAGCTCATGCAGCAACGGTGTTATATGTGCCCTTCTAGGGGCTCCTAAGACTGCTCACGTGGCCGCATTTTGCACCAGCTGTAGCTTCCAGATACTCTTCAAGGATAGCCCCATGTAGAGTGCATTGCAGCAGTCTATATGGGAGATGACCAGGGCATGAGTGACCATTCGGAGGGACCCCCAATACAGGAAAGGGCCTAGCTGGCACACAACACAAAGTTGTGCAAAGGCTCCCCTGGCCATGAGTGCCACCTGCTCTTTGAGCAGGAGTCGTGAGTCCAGGAGAACCCCCAGGTTCTGCACCAGATCTGTCTGGGGCAGTGCAACCCCATCCAGAGCCAAAGATGGCATATTCCTGGATACTCAAGAGCCCCCAACCCACAACCACTCCATCTTACCAGGGTTCAGCTGAAGCCTGTTGTTCCCCATCCAGACCCCTACAGCCTCCAGGCACCGAGAAAGGGTAGTCACAGCCTCACTTACATCACCCGGGATGGAGATGTATAATTGAGTATCATCAGCATATTGATGATACCTCACCCTGTGGCAATGGATGATCTCGCCCAGTGGTTTCATGTGGATGTTAAAAGGAGTGGAGAGAGACCGAACCCTGTGGCACCCCAAAGAGGAGGGCTGTGGGCCAGATCTCTGGCTCTGTATCAAACACCAATTGGGATCGGCCCTGGAGGAAGGAAATGAATCAGCACAAAACCATGCCACCTACCCCTAACTCCCTGAGTCACCCCAAAAGGATACCATGGTTGATGGTATCAAAAGCCACTGAGAGGTCAAGAAGAGCCAGGATGGATGTACTGCCTCCATCCTGCTCTCACCAGAGATCATGCATAAGTGTGACCAAAGCTGTTTATGTCCCATATCCAGGCCTGAAACCTGACTGAAAGGGGTCTGTTTCATCCAGGATCCTCTGGAGCTGCAATGCCACCACTTTTTCAACCACCTTCCCTAAAAAGGGGAGGTGGGAGACTGGACAAAAATTGTCCAGAATAGTAGGGTCCAGTGATGGTTTCTTGAGGAGGAGGTGTACCAGTGCCTCTTTAAAGGCTTCCAGAAACACTCCCTCCCCTAAGGATGAATTCACCATTGCCTGGACCCACCCACACGTCACCTCCCAAGCTGCCTTCACCAGCCAGAAGGGACAAGGATCTAATTGACAACTGGTGGTGTTTACAGTCCAGAGTACCCTGTCCGCTTCCTCAGGCCCAAAAGGATCAAATGGTTCCCAGATAATAAGGTAAGTACATTCCCCAGGCATCTCCTCAGACCCTGCCACATGCTTGGCATCCAACTTGGAACAAATCCAAGCAATTTTATCCTGCAGATGCCCAGAAAACTCCTCAGCATGGCCCTGTAGGTGGGTTTCTAAACCCACCTTCCCCAGTAGGGATCAGGTGATCTTAAACAGGGCTGCAGGGCCGCAGATGCAATAAGAGTGGAGAAATACTGACCTTTTGCTGTTCTAGCTTGTGTTCAGTTGGGTTCAGTCCTTGTTTTCCTCCAGCGGCACTCTAGACATCTCTTAATCCTCTTCAGAACCCTCAGCTCTTCCATAAACCACAGGGAGTGTTGGGCTTAATGGGAGAAGAGAGGTTGCACAGGCGTGATCCTGTCCAAGGCCCTGGCTGCCTCCCTATTCCAGGCGGCCTCCAGGGCCTCCACTGGGCCAAGCAGCAGCTCCTTGGGTATAACCCCCAGCTCCCTCTGAAACTCTGCTTGGTCCACCAGTTGCTGGGGGTGGACCAGTTGAATGGGTCTTGTCTTCCTGCAGAGGGGGCAGCATAGGAGAATCTCAAGGTCACCAGGGCATGATCCGACCATGACAACGGGGACAGCTGTAACTCTCCCATCAGATCACATTGCCACTGCTCTGACAGGAAAACCAAGTCCAGAATGAGACCACTGTCTCAAGTTGGGCCCTGAATAATCTGGGACAGGCCCATGGCCACAATGGTGGCCATGAACTCCCATGCCACCTCCGAGGCACAACCCAGGGATGGCAGGCTGAAGTCTCCCAAAACCATAAGTCTGGGTAACTCCACTGCCAACACCGAGACAGCCTCTAGCAGCTCAGGCAGGGAGGTTGCTACGCAGGAGGGAGGCTGGTACAGCAGCAACACTCCCAACTGTTCTCGGGAGCCCAACTTGAAGAACAGGGTCTCACAACTGGCCACTTGTGGACCAGTGCCCCTGGAGGTCACTAGAGATTCCTGGATGACAATAGCCACTCCTCCTCCCCTGCCCTGGGGTCTCAGCTGGTGCCATACTGTGAAATGGGCCAGGCACATTTCCGAAAGGGGCACCCCACCTTCAGGGCCCAGCCAGGTCTCGGTGATACATGCCAGGTCTGCCCCCTCCTTGATGATCAGATCACGTAGGGGGGGGGGGCTTGTTGTTAACCGATCTGGCGTTAAGAAGCAGCAGCCGAAAGCCAGGGCCTTGATGGGTCTGCTGTCCAGGGCCCAGGACTGAGCAAAGAGGGCCGGAACACACCACCGGTACTAAACACCGGGGGGCCTTCCCCAGCAATGGCCCACCCTCTGGCCCCTGATGTCATGAATACTGATGGCGAGCTGGAAGAGGCCTCTATCCAGGGGGGAAAACGCATGCGTAGTACTGAGGAATTAAGCAGCCATTCAAAGAGACACAGATCAGACCCGCCTTAACTTTTGGGGTTTATCTGTCTGGGTTTTTCCCACGCTTCTTCAGCTTGTTAGGATTCTGTTTTATGTAGCAGTAATAAACACTAGAGACCTACTCCTCGTCTCAGCGTGATTTCTGACTGTTAGGACACCTGCCATAACACCCCCAACCTGTCACCACCTGGATAGAATAACCTGCCCTAATCCCCCCAGAATTTCCATTTTCCCCCAATCCCGACCCTCCTGGTGCTCTAGTCAGGAGTCCCTCGATCCAATCATACATCAACACACATACAGTACATCAAACAAACATGGGGTGGTGGCAAGCCCCCTGGCACTCCAGCTCTCGCTTTCAGCACCGTAGGGACCCAGCCGTCACCCCACCCCCACATCTACTGTATAGTATCCCCAATAGATGGCCATCCAGTCTTCCTTTAAATACCTCCAATGGGGCTTGACTGTCCACCTCCCAAAACAGTCTGTTCCATTGATCAACAGCATTTACCACTAGGAAAATTCCTCCTGATGTCCAATTCAAATCTATTTCTTGGTAATTTAAACCCATTGTTTCTTGTCCTGTCTTCTGGAATGACTGTAAACAATTTAGCCCTATCTTCTGGGGCTGGCTGGGGAATTCTGGGAGTTGAAGTCCACACATCTTAAACCAGCCGAGATTGAGAAACACTGGTCCATCACTTGCCAGAATCTCTCATCTTGGAAATATATCACATTAGCAAAGAATCCAAATAATTGGCACCATCGGCATAGCCAATTACTCGCTTCCAACTCTCCATCTCTCTTCCTGGCCTGTGTCCTTCAGTGGGAAGGAGTAAAGAAAACTTTATCTGTACCCGCAGATCCTTCACCCTTCCGCCCAGTCCTCATAGTCCATTGCAGTATCTTCAAGGTTTTGTCTGGCTTTATGGTTTGTTCCACATGGACTAATAAAAAGCAAAAAATATCAATGGGCTTAAAGAGTCTTTGGAATCTGTCTGACACATTCCCAATGTATGCTCCAGGAAAGCAGCACATTTTTATTGATCCAGTATCTGGCAAACAGGTTGATGCTTCAGTCTCATCTCTGATCATGACCATTGCTTCAACCTCTTCTGGGCAGAGACAGGAATCCTTCTTTTTGCCAAGTCTCTACAGTTCTCTTTCTCAGTTTCTGAAGCTTGTGTCAAGAGTCCAGAAACATCACTGTAATGATAAGTTAATAACTTATTAAAATTGTATGCTGCTTGACTCCAAACAACTCTGGGTGGCTCAAACCAATGGAAGAAATTACAATAAAATTGATAAAAGATGGCAAGCAAGGGTATCTCACTCTTCCTTGACAAAGGCCTGGGTAAAGAGTCAGGTTTTCACTGTTCTTCAGAACAACACCAGAGTGGGGGCCATCTGGATCTTGGGGATCTAGTTCATTCCAGAGGGCATATGCTGCTACAGAGAAGGTGTGCTTCCAGAGTCCCAATAGATGACATTGTTTAATCAAAGGAACCCAGTGCATACCAATCCTGCAAGATCAAAGTGATAGGACAGATACTATGGGAGAAAGGTAGTCTCTCAAGTAACCAGGTCCTATGCTGGGTTAGGGGAGCCCTTGGAATCTGTACTGAAACTCCAGGGCTTAGATAGGCTTTGGCCTTTGTGCCACATTCATCCATCCCTCAGTCACCTTCTCCTGGCTTTTTTTCTTTTTCCTGGGAGGCCTCTTGGTGTATTATCTGTCTGCAAGGACTTCTGTGTCCAGTTTAAGTATTACCCATCTTCCTTTATAAGCTGAGTGTGGACAATTTTGCCTCTAATATCTTCAAGATCTTATTGTACTTTTATCATGTATTGTGATCTTTAGAGAGAAAAACAAACACAGAACATCCCCTGAAAACCAGAAGAATTTTGGTCCCCTTCATCTCAATATCCTTCTGATGAACAACAAACAGCAATAAAAAAGAGTGCCTCTCCCTTGACCTCTCCTGCCAAATTCATGTTTGCTCTTATTTCACTCAGTGAGCTCACTCTGGGGAGCTGACTTCCTTAGATGTTTCCTGAAAATGGGTCAACTAGATCAACAGAAGGCAATATCAAGTTGAAAAGGTTGTGCAATCAGCAGGACTCAGAAATCAGCAGTAGCAATCAGTAGTCCCTCCATGTTGTTGGCTCTTCTTCTCTCTTTTGCCTCCTCTTTCTTCTGCTTGTTTCCTTTCCTCAGTTCAACTCTCCTGCAAAATTTCTCTCCCTGTTCACAAGCTCAGTGAATGACTGATAGTCAAAGACACTCTTCAGTGCTGCCAAGTTTTTTCCTTGGCTAACAAAATGGTCGTCCTTTTCAGAGCTCCAAGCAGCAGCAACAGCATACAAGGAAAATTGAAAGAAAAATTCAGTGGTCAATTCAAATGACAAAAAATCCAGCATCAATAAATATAAAGCAAACTTAGTTGATCCATAGACCAAGAAAAACAGGCATTTTTGCATCCCTCTGGATATGAATAAAGTGGAGCTATTGATGGATAAGTGCATGGTGTGGTTTGCTATGCTGTTCAAATAGCAGTATGACTTGGACCAGCCCCGGCATCAGAACAAAATTTAAGACAAGCTCGAGCAAAGTTGTGTTTAAAACTAGGTAGGAGGCTATTCCTGGTCTTTGGAAAGAAAGCCAAAGAGTTGATCTTATCAAAACTTATGCACATAGACAATCACAGAACCTTAATTATGTAGGTAATCAAGAGGAAGGTAATAAATTTACTCTTCTGATCTTTCTACAGAATAGTAAGAACGATACTTGAAAGGCAGGCAAAAGGTCCTTAGCCAATAATTGGAAAGCAGTCAGTAAATTTTCATTTGGATTTCCCCTTTGCCATCAAATGCCCTTTTGGCACTCAAATAAAGGGAATAATACCAGCTGACAAACAAGCCAGAGAAGAGGAAAAAATAAATACTTTAGGGAAAGAAGAGAGGAATTATTCATCCACAATCTGTATCTTTTGGTTTTGCAAAACCTCCTGTTCTGCTAAATCAGATCTTGTCTCATCAAAATATGAAGACCTGTAGGTCTTTTCTCTTTTTCTTTTTAATCCAGAGGCAGAGAAAATTAGAATCAGTGTATAATTTGTTCTGAATCCAATAATCTCTTTGATCAATATTACTGTGAATGCCTCTTGTCCAGCTGCTAGCTGATCATAAGAATAGGAAGGGCAACTTCATCTAATTAATGAAGGCTGGCTTGCAGTAATGCCATGTTAATGAAAGTGTCCTTGCTTTGCTTGTTCAGTAGGAAACAATGGAGAATGTATGCACACAGAAGGATGTTACTGGGAGAAAAATGCTGTAATCTTCCCATATTGGTACTTTGAATTCAAGCCTTAATCAACTTGGAAGCAAAGCAATACTTGAAGGGGCTAATATGGATTCCCCAGTTTCTTTTGAAAACCAATATGGTAAATTATCAAAAAATGACTTGTTTGTACAATTCTTGCTAACCTGTAAAGAGTGTAAAAGAAAAAATAAACAACAATTGTGCAAAAACAATACCTGGGTTATTTATTTTCAGATAAAATGTGACTCAATTCTCTTAGTCAAAAGAGAAATATGTAATACAGGATAATAATCTTTGTAATAGAGAAGATAAAGATTTGCTCCAGATGAGCTTGATTCTTGGTGAATTCATGGACCATCCATGTATTTTTCTTGGCAATAATATGTAAGTGGTTTGTCACCAAGATTTTTTTTTTTTTTAATTCCCAGTCTGGTTTACATTTCTGGGATTTTTTAATGGTCTCTCATTCAAGTAGTAATCAGGTCTAACCTTGTTTAGCTTGTTTAAATAATCTCTATGGTTGGATATTTGCTGCCACTTACTGTGTAAACCAGCAGAAATGTTATTTGTTGCTGGTCACTTCAGCTGCTGTTCTGCAGATCTTGGTTTCTAAGCATGAGAACACCAACAGTGACTGAACATTTAAAAATAACTCAAAAGCTACAGTCCTTTATTAACAATTACTAACAGACCCAGTTTGGTCTAGTGGTTAAGGCACCGGGCTAGAAACCAGGAGACTGAGAGTTCTAGTCCCGCCTTAGGCATGAAAGCCAGCTGGGTGACCTTGGGCCAGTCACTCTCTCTCAGCCCAACTCACCTCACAGGGTTGTTGTTGTGGGGAAAACAGGAGGAGGAAAGAGTATTAGGTATGTTTGCCGCCTTGAGTTATTTATAAAAATAATAAAGGCGGGATAGAAAATAAATAAAACAAAACAAGTTAAGCATAACAATCATCAGACATATGGATGTGGATTGTCCATCCTCTTGCAATACAGCAGTGTACATGGATGTGTGTATACATACACCCATCCCCACAAATGGTAATAAGGCTCCATAATTTAAATTCACTTTTGTAGTACAGCATGTACAAAATAGATATAAGTGTTTGGTTTCCAACCCTGAACAAAACAGCCCCACCAAGGATGGATTGTTCTGTGTTGTGTTAGAATAAGCACAGAAGATGTTTTGAGTGCCTTACCATAAGAAACAATCGGAATTTGGAAACTCTTCTGCTTTGTCTTTTCCTGTAGAATCACAAAATTAGGGGGTGATGGTAATCCACATGGAGTGCTGCCACCATCCAACCTGCAGAATGTTTCCATAAGGTGATGATCCTTTTTTTATATTAAATCATTTTAAAACTCCTCTTAGAAAACACTGGAAATAAGTCCAAAATATCTTTTTTTGCAGTACAGCAGCCATAGCAAACTCTGTATGAAACAAATAATTGCAACTGGAGTCACGTCAAAGTAGGCCAATAGCAAAGCAAAGCAAAGCAAACAAACAAACAGGCTTTCTCTGAAAAAGCAAACTGGATTTGATATATTCACTTTTATTTATTTATTTATCAGAATATTTGTATTATGCTACAATCACCAGTCATTGGACAGTTTACACTAAATAAAACAACAACAGCACACAATCCCAAACAATAGAGAATTTATAATTCTTACAGATGAAAAACAGCAGGCAGCAATTCATAACCCAGAAAATGACGCATAAGGTCCAAAGTATTTATTTATTTATTATATCAGTTTATATTGATAAAATAAATATTGACTTATATTGACTGTGTGCAGCAATTGCAAATGCCCAGTGAAATAAGATTGACTTCCTCACTTTCCTACAGATAAACTGTACTGGGATCATTCTGTCTTCCTGGAGCAAGATGTTCTAAAATAATGGGCTTGCTGTTAAGATGGCCTTTTTATGGGTCATCAACCCAATTGTCTCTCAAGGAGAGAGGAGAAGGTTACCAGGTCCTGAAGGTTACCAGGACCCAAGTTATGCATGGAATTATAAATTAAAACCAACACTTTGAACTGTATTTGGAAACCTCCTTGCAACCAATGTAGCTCCTGCAGATAAGCATTACATGCCTATGAAAATTCTCACCCACCATAAGCAGCCAGTGGCATTCTGTACCAACACTAGTTTCTGAGTAATTTTCAAAGGCAGTCCGAACTACAGAGCATACTAGTAATCCAACTTCAAGGTGATGAGTGCATGAGTAGGCATTAGGGAAAAAATACATTTCTCTTTTAATGCACATGAATACATTTGTACTGTGAACCTTGCTTATCTACAAGAAGTTTAAAAAATGCCGCAGACACTGACAACGTATTAACTGGCTCCCAAGGAAAGTTCTGAGCCATAGCAGCATACGTGCCTTTGTACGTCAAAGTACCAGTCTTCCAAAGCTCACCAGATAAAGCCAAGCTCTAGTTTAGTTTCTGCATTTAGCAAACAAACCATGTTCAATAGCCTTACCATCTGTTGTTATGCACACTTTGTTTTTGCTTACCTTCAGTGTCTGCCTGCAAATAAAGAAAGCACAGCAACACAGAGGAAGTGGAAGAATAGCACTGCATTAATTTATGAATTAACTTTAACTCCAACTTCTCTCAGTAAAAATAAACAGAAGTAAACGTACATACCAGGCAGGCAGCACTCTTTTTCTTATGTCCAAAATAGTTCTGAATTTCTGAACATATGCTTAATTGACCCTTCCAACCCCAGCCTCCTCCTTCCTCAATGTATAACTCTTTCCTCCTAGTTTTCTCTTCTATCCAATAGTGACTCAGGGAGTGAGAGACAGAATAGGCTAATAGCTGAGGATGAAAGCCAGTAAATCAGTCCTGTAGTGATGCTAGTGCCAACTCTGTAACTTCATATTTTTTCTATTTTCCATATCTTTGTTCCTCCAGTTGACTGTAGTGCTACTATTTAGGATTCAGAGGCTGAAGATCGAAGCTTAAAGTTGGAGAGTAAAAAAAAGTTTCAAGGACTATCTGTGCTTCAGCTTCCACTCCCTGATCTAGGCCCTCTATCCAAATGAGCAGCCTAAGCTCCATGTTACCTTCTCCTGAGAACTTACCTCTTTCTCTGAAGAAGCATCTGGGCTGGGGATAGCACTACAGCTCCCATGGGATTAAAATAACCACTTCGTGAGAATTACATAAGTATTCTTACAAAAAAGTCTGAATTTTTCATGGGGCAGAGTAGGTGTGGGTTCATCATAGCTCAGTAGTACAGTCATACTTTGTAAACAAGATGTCCCAGATTTAGTTATTGGAAAGTCCCTGACTCAGATTTCACTAGATTTATACAGTATGTGATCTGTCCCAGTACAAGGCCAATTCTGCGTGATTACTGTATGCTGTGGTGTTCGTGCCATATCATCCCCAAGAAGTTAGACCAAGTAAAATCATTCAACTTTGAGTAGGAGACTTTGTATAAATACCTGCAAATGGACTTGCAATTAGGACTAAATGTCTAATCTACAAAATAACTATCCTTTTTCCTATCCCAGAAATATGCCTAAGAAATGCTTGTCTGTTTAGGTATGAAGGTGCAAGTAGATAAAAAACAAGGTGGCTATGGAGGAGTGAAAAGGAGGCAAGAAGGAAAGAGGGAGGTGACCTGACTTGGCTCACAAGGCTGAGTTTCTTCACTGTGTTGTTATAAGGATTGGCTGACATATTAAACTAATAAACATACACCAGATAATCAGCCATTGGCATGGTGATATATTAAAGCTGTATTTCCGAGCAATGTAAACATGGAAGCAAATATAAAGCTGTCAGTTTGAACACTGAGAAAATTTTATCAACTCATGCCTCTATCTGAAGCAAAGCAGTGAGGCCTCTTGCAATAATTAATTTGGGCCATTAACTACAAGTCAAAGTTCATTGCAGCTCATCTGTCTTCCTCACACTTTGGCAAAAACGTTATGTAAAAACAAACATTGGCTTCATGTCTGTTTTGCCATAAAAGAACCTATGATTTGACAGATCCATTGCTAAGTACATCTGGTGCAACTTGGCTCTGCTTGAGTTATTATGCCTGGATATTTGACACACACACAATGACACACACAGGGCAGCAAATAATACCCTTTGGCACAACTGCAAAGTGTTTTTAACTGTGACCAGTCAAGAGTTACTGGTTTAAACAGGGAGATTTCGTTACACATGCATTTAGTATAAATATCCACAGAACTGTAAAATACACAAAGTTCATATAAAGCTTGAACAATACATGGCATGTGTGCCATGGATTTGCCACCAGAAAACACACTGATGGGTTGAGCTTCTCTGCTAGTAGAAAAATTCACTTCATGGAGTTTTCATTACATGCTTTCATGGAGGAGGAGGGGCAAAAATGAGCCAATGAAATGGAAAGATAAACAGACAATGTCACAGTGATCTCCAAATTTTTACGCACCGGATTTCAAATTCTTTTATTCTAAACAAATATAACCAACAGTCATATGGTGCGGTCTTATTAGGGCTGCCATATCTACATTGCCAAAATCTGGATGATCACTATATGGAAGCAAAAGAGTCAGAGTTTTTCGTATCTCTTTGCTGCCATCTAGTTGTCAACCAGATTTTAATAGTCCATATCGGTAACCATATTATTATGGACGTTGAAGTTCCTTTTTCTTTTAGATATAATTTTCATTAAAGAAATTTTTAAGAGAATAAAAACAATACAAATTTTGAAAGAAAAAAGTAAAGAAAGTAAAGTACTAAGTAAGTGAAAAAAGGTGCAAAGAAAGAAAGAGAAAAGAAAAAAGAAAAAAAAGGAAAAAGTTGTAAGGAAGTGGCTTCCAATCTTCTTAACAGCAGTTACAAGTACTGTATATTTATATTTTATCTTCTTCCTCTAAGGTTACAACATAATTTACTTCTTTCCATAATCTACCCTTTTCAATCATCAAACCCATAAATCACAAGTTCATTTTTTTTTCTATTTTCAGCAAAAAGTCCATAAGGCTTTCCAGTCACTAATAAATGTAGTAATTGATCTTTCTCTAAGCAAACAAGTTAATTCTGCCATTTCTGCTAGTTCTATCATCTTCACCAACCATTCCTGCATTGTGGATGTTTTAAAGTCTTTGCATTTTTGTGCATAAATAGTCTCACAGCAGTAATCATATATATAAAAAAGTCTTCTGTGGCTCTTTTCTAGATGTCTGTCCATTAATCCCAGCAAAAAAAAGTTCTGGTTTCAGTTGAATATTAATTTTTAAAATTCTTTGTATCATTGTATGTATTTGAACCCAAAATCTTCTGGCTTTTTTACAAGTCCACCATACATGATAAAATGATCCTTCATGTTGTCCACATTTTCAACATAATTTTTTATACATTCCAGATAATTTTTGTGGTCATATACCAATGGTACATCATCTTATAAAAATTCTCTTTTAAGTTATAACATAATGTAAATTTCAGTCCTCTTAACCACATATTTTCCACTGTTCCCTCAATAAGTTATGTCTAAAGTTCTTAGTCCATTTCATCATACATTCTTTCCCTTGTTCTTCTTCTGTTTCAAATTTCAATAACAGTTTATACATTTTAGCAATTAGAGGTTCATGATTTGTACACAGTTCAATTTCAACTTCTGTCTTCTGCTGCTCAATTCCAAATGTATTATGTACCTTAAATCTTTATCATAACTGTGCACGTGAAAACTATTGAAAATTAAATCCTTCTGCAACCAGCTGCTCTTTTGATTTCATCCTATCTACTCCATGCTCTTGTTCTAACAACTCTCAATAAGTTAACCATTTCTCTTTACCTGCTGTTTCTTCCCTATACAATGATTCTTGTGCTGAGATCCATAAAGGCATTTTTGGGCACAGTCTGCGTTTATATCTATTCCATATTCTCAATAAGGCACTTCTAATATAATGATTCTTAAAATCTATCAATAGAAGAAAAATCTTGGAAACAACCAAAAGACTATTACAACCACACAGCATCATCGTAGCACACAAACCAACTAAAGTCCTCTGGAACATCTTAAGTAAATCAAAAGACCCAGTAGCCCAAGAACAAAATACAGGAGTCATCTACAACATACAGTACATGTAAGGGCTGTAATAGCCACTATGTAGGACAGACAGGCAGAAGACTAGCAGAGTGCATCCATGAACACCAACAGGCAGTCAGAAGACACGATGAAAATTCCTTAACCTCCCAACACATGGACAGACTCAACCATAGTTTCAACTGGGAAACTGTCAGCATCCTAGAACAAGCTAAATCCAAAAATGCTAGGGAATTCCTGGAAGCTTGGTATTCAATCAGCCATCAGTAGACACAGAGATAAACCACATCTACACACCATTCAAAAGAGACAATAAAAAAGCTAAAAAGGAAACAAAAAGGCCAGAACACATCCTCCAGCTGCCTGCACCCAGATAAGCAGGGATTAACACCAGAAAGAAAAGCAGAAAACAATACCCTAATCAAGGAACTACCAAGGAGAAAACCATGCCCCCACCAACACTGGCAGGGCAAGCTACTGTATATAAACAGAGAGCAAACCCCACCCTCACTCGCACTGATGATGTTACCTAGTCAGGTAATGAAACATCTGCAAGCAAACAACCAAGCTCAGAGAGCTGATGACTCCACAGTCTTAAAATCTACATTAACCTTAATTTTATTGTACCATAAGAAACCATGCCATCCAAACCTCAGATCATGTTCTTCTAGTTCTAAATTTCTCTTATTTCTCAGCAGAACCCATTCTTTCATCCAAACCAAACAGCAGGCTGCAAATTACAGTTTCAAATCAGGCAATCCCAATCCTCCTCGTTCCTTTGCATCTTGGAATATTTTATATTTGACCCTTGGTTTTTTCCCTTGCCATACAAACTTAGATATATCTTTCTGCCATTGCTTAAATGGTGTATCAGTTGTCAGAATAGGTATTGTTTGAAACAAAAACATAATTCTTGGCAAAACATTCATTTTTATCACAGAAATTCTCCCCAGCAAAGACAATTGTATTTTCTTCCATCTTAACATGTCCACCTTAATTTCATTCCATGTCTTAACATAGTTATTGTGGTATAACATACAATCATGTTAGTCATAGCAATACCCAAGTATTTCACTTTTTCCTCAATCTTAGAACCAGTTTTTTTCCATCAGTTTGTTTTTCCACTTTCATATTCTTTGTTACCTTTGTCTTTTGTTTATTAACTTTAAAACCAGCTACTACCTCAAAATTCTTTAGTTTTTTCATTAATATTTTTATTCCTTCCAAGGGTGGAAGCTGAAGTTCCAATACACTCAGAAGACACAGGTTGATGAAAGATAATCTAATGTGCTGGGTGTTTACACATAAGTACGAAAGCTTCTTGTTTGGGGAAACAGATTATAGATACTGGTTAAGTTGTTTGGGAAGGCAAATTAACAGCACAATTCTTCTATGTATACTGAACAGGAAGCTCAATTTGTTTCAATGGAAACTATTTCCAGTATGTAGGATTGCAATCTATGAAGGAATGTTACTGTTAGGACAAGGTTTTATATGTGAATGGTGTTGGAGGTAAAAGTAATTTTTGCAATAAATTTGATGATGATGTAACAACAACAACAACAACAACAACAAGAATGACTAAAGTTTATTCAAAGTTTAAACTTAAACTTACAGCCAGAATATTAAAAACAAGATCATGAAACTTTTAAATCTATAACATAAAAATTAAAAACCTGGCTAGCCAGTTCAAATACTACATAATAAACCTAGTCAATAGACTAAAGAAAAAACATTTGGTTGAATAAACTGACAAGTATAACTCTGAGCTAAATTAAACCCACTTTTTAATTCTGCAAAATGGATTCTTCAGAACTAAGTTGATTTAAAGAAATAATTTTATAACAGACCCAGTTTCACATAATATTGTAAGAATTTACTCACTAATATTGGGTTTATCCTGTAATTGGTAAATAGGTGAAAATTATTGTGACCTTGTGTTTTTCATATATATTTTGCGACATTAGGAACAGGCATTGCAACTAATGTCTGTGCATAGGGTTCCAGTACTTACCAGACTTCAGTGGGATAAAATAACTCAAGTTAAGTCAAGAAGCTGTACTCTAAAGTTCCTAATTCCTAATGGTTGTGACAAAATTAGAATAAATATTCAGTGACAAGCCTGCAAATATGGTAAGTTAAATTAACCTTTCCCAACAAGTAGTCTTGCAGGATGCCCTTGCCAAAGAAATTGGAATAAATAGAGGAAGGTGTTTTAAAATGTAAATTAATTTTGGAATTAAATACATCATCATCATCATATTTATCTTATCCCAAATACTAAAAAAAGTCTAGGTTAGTGTCTCTCAAAGTATGGTCCAAGGACCCCTGGGGGTCCCCCCAGACCCTCTCAGGGGTCTGCAAAATCAAAATTATTTGCCAGCCTACTGGATTTACTCCAGTTTATTGAGTAACCTTGCAGGATATCAATCTCCTGTATTCATGAAATGAGATTAGGAAAGGACATTTTTGGTCTGTATTTAAACATAAGATATTATCTGCATATGATAGAATATTATGCATAGAATACTATATAAAATATTATATAAGTATTATAAAATTATATAAAAATGTGGGATAAAATATACTAATACTAATACTAATAATGCATCCTCCCTTCCCATTACACCACTGTTTTTTTAAAAATTCTCATTATGTAGAGAAAAGGTTCTAAAGCTAAATTAGAAAGAAAGCATCCTTTGCATGGATCTTGGCATGTATTTAACCAAGGAGGGGCACACCATTAACTACCTGTGATTTAGAGGTTGAGCAAGCATATCAACCCAAAATATAAAGGTCTGTGTAAACCCCAGATAAGTCAAAATCTGCCCTCCAGGAAACCATATCACAAGTTTTCTCAGGATCCAAAGAAATTATGGCTGTTGGGTCTATTTTGAGTTAGAGCAAGAAGATAAGGTAAAAATCTGATATTGACAGAAACTAGACTGTCCAGCTTAATCTGCATGAATAATACTCAAAGAATAAACTGTAATTTACCAACCCAACTAGCTGTTAAAATCTTAGCATTTAGGTTATCAAGGATATTGATCTATAGTTATGGCACACTGTGGAAACCTTACCTGATTTAGGAATAACTATCACATTTGCCTCATTAAAACAAAAAGCAGACATATATTGGAAAAAAACTTCATCCTGTATCTCCAGTAAAATAAGAGATAAACCCCAATATATTATTAATTATGCTGTGTTTTGATTACTGAGAGGGCTTGTTTTTTTACATATAGGGATGGTTGCCAAGAAAGTTCTGCCACAATCTTCTCCACTAAAGTGATAATTTCTTCAACTAGCAGAGGTTCTTTCCTGGAGATGGCAGAAGATACAAAAGCTATTAAAGACATTGTTCAGTCGATAGATATCCCGGCTGGATGCAGTGGAGAATAAAATATCTCAACTGAACTATTATGAGAAATCTTAATCTTTAATTGATTGCTACTAAAATTCTTCAGGACAAAGTGACATCCCTTGAATTTTGCTCTTTCCAGGACAGCTTAGTGTATGTTTGATTGGAATTCTGAACGAAAGTGACAAAGGCCAATAGAATTCTCTTTATTGAAAGATCTAATACAGGAAGAAATGGTTTTGCTTGAAGATCCAGTTCTTTATTTTTTTTACAGCTGACAAGCCTGAATCACTCATTGTGAGGTTTTTTAGTATGCTGTGAGAGATCAAAGATCACAAAAGGCCTGATCCCATTTGAATAATTGTATGGGAGACAAAAAGTATAATACTATGTTTTCCCAAGATTATAATAAGAAAGTTCAAAAACACTGAAAGATTTTCCGCACAGTGAGAAATAATGCTTAAGAGAATTTCATTTGATTTCCAGATGTCTTTTGGGGGGGGGGGTTATCAGATGGCACTTGGAAATCATGTCACAATCATGTGGAAACTGAAAAATATTTTATCTCTTTATGTTTCTATTGAAAGAGGAAGACTGAATTTTGTACAGTATGTTTTGTTCTTGTGCTTTCTTCTATACAGGCTGCTAAACTTTTTTTTTCTCTCTCTTTTAAATGGGCTATTAATTTGCTTGTTGTATCTGTATGTCCCTGGCTGTTGGGAAAGATCACAACTGGTAGTTTCTTTTCCAGCTGTGCTTCTCCAACCCCATACTTTCTCCCTCCTGTTCCCATTTTCTTTCTTCTAAATATGCCTTCTTTAAAGATTCATGTATTTTAATAGGTTATTGAGTAGAACTTCCTTTGCTTTTTCCTCTTGTATGGTTTTTGTAATATGAAGAATAAGAACCACTTGATTAATAGGACTGTGCAGTGCTTCAGTTTTGATCTCGATAGGTGTTTGGCATGCATGGGAATTGTGAACATAGCACTAGTCTTCAACACCTTAAAGCAGCTGCATCTTTGCCCCAGGATCACTGGGCAAGAGACTTGTATTTTCCCTAAAGATAACAGTTATTACAGAAAGCTTGGATGAGGGAGGGTCATGTAAATGTACAAGAGGTGTTGCAAATTAAATAAGATTTTCCAAGCTGATTGTTGAAAAAGAGTGAGGAGACTGCTTTTTAATAATGTCAAATTGGGTTATCAATGTCAAGCACTTCTAAAACCACAAATTCTGCAGAACAAATGCATAATTGTGTGTAGCACCTTTAGACCAAATCAGTGAAATATCGGCGGGCTAGTTGGAGATGATCTGAATAACAATTTTAGATTGTAACACTCTATCAACTGAGTGCTATTCTCAAATTCCTAGTATTTTGTGAGAATACATATCTAAATTTAATTTAGCAGGTACAGTATTTGGTATTATGTTAATTCTTCCCAAATGGAATATACTTTCCTTTTCTCCATGATAAGAATTTTTTTTCCAGCTATGTTTTCTGATATTTACTTCTTACAATTACTTTTAATTTTGGCTTATAGAAATGCTAGAAATGATAAATAAATAATAAATCTAAATTTAAAGCTGCTATTAAAATTTCAGAAAATGCTTCTGTAAAACGTATTGCTTGATTTGATAAATCTTTAAATACATTCTTTAATTACCCTAGAATCTATCTTTGCTAATGTTAAAGATTGTATAAAACACAGGGAACAGGAAAGACCAGAGGATTTTTGCATTAACCTGGACTTGGGTACATCACTTTCTGATATGGGATCCTGTCAAAGCATTTATTTAATACTGAATTATTGCATGAATTTCTTAGAAAAAGAAGCAACAGTTGGGCAACACTAAAATTTTAGGTGAAAAAGGTAAAGAATGATGAGTCCATCTTCCATCCATATCCAGACCTATGTAGATCTTTCATAGAATAATTAAATATAAGACCTGGAAGAGACCTTAGAGTATTTTGTTGTTGTTGTTTATTCGTTTAGTCGCTTCCGACTCTTCGTGACTTCATGGACCAGCCCATGCCAGAGCTTCCTGTGGGTTGTCAACACCTCCAGCTCCCCCAGGGATGAGTCCGTCACCTCTAGAATATCATCCATCCATCCATCTTGCCCTTGGTCAGCCCCTCTTCCTTTTGCCTTCCACTCTCCCTAGCATCAGCATCTTCTCCAGGGTGTCCTGTCTTCTCATTATGTGGCCAAAGTATTTCAGTTTTGCCTTTAATATCATTCCCTCAAGTGAGCAGTCTGGCTTTATTTCCTGGAGGATGGACTGGTTTGATCTTCTGGCAGTCCAAGGCACTCTCAGAATTTTCCTCCAACACCACAGTTCAAAAGCATCGATCTTCCTTCTCTCAGCCTTCCTTATGGTCCAGCTCTCACAGCCATATGTTACTACGGGGAACACCATTGCTTTAACTATGCAGGCCTTTGTTGTCAGTGTGATGTCTCTGCTCTTAACTATTTTATCGAGATTTGTCATTGCTCTTCTCCCAAGGATTAAGCGTCTTCTGATTTCCTGACTGCAGTCAGCATCTGCAGTAATCTTTGCACCTAGGAATACAAAGTCTTTCACTGCTTCTACATTTTCTCCCTCTATTTGCCAGTTATCAATCAGGCTGGTTGCCATAATCTTGGTTTTTTTGAGGTTTAGCTGCAAGCCAGCTTTTGCACTTTCTTCGTTCACCTTCATCATAAGGCTCCTCAGTTCCTCTTCGCTTTCAGCCATCAAAGTGGTATCATCTGCATATCTGAGATTATTAATGTTTCTTCCAGCGATTTTAACTCCAGCCTTGGATTCCTCAAGCCCAGCATGTTGCATGATGTGTTCTGCGTACAAGTTGAATAGGTAGGGTGAGAGTATACAGCCCTGCCGTACTCCTTTCCCAATCTTAAACCAGTCCATTGTTCCGTGGTCTGTTCTTACTGTTGCTACTTGGTCATTATACAGATTCTTCAGGAGGCATACAAGATGACTTGGTATCCCCATACCACTAAGAACTTGCCACAATTTGTTATGGTCCACACAGTCAAAGGCTTTATAAAATTCAATAAAACAGAAATAGATGTTTTTCTGAGACTCCCTGGCTTTTCCATTATCCAGCGGATATTGGCAATTTGGTCCCTAGTTCCTCTGCCTTTTCTAAACCCAGCTTGTACATCTGGCAATTCTCGCTCCATGAACTGCTGAAGTCTACCTTGCAGGATCTTGAGCATTACCTTACTGGCATGTGAAATGAGTGCCACTGTTTGATAGTTTGAATATTCTTTAGTGTTTCCCTTTTTTGGTATGGGGATATAAGTTGATTTTTTCCAGTCTGATGGCCATTCTTGTGTTTTCCAAATTTGCTGACATATAGCATGCATTACCTTGACAGCACCATCTTGCAAGATTTTGAACAGTTCAGCTGGGATGCTGTCGTCTCCTGCTGCCTTGTTATTAGCAATGCTTCTTAAGGCCCATTCAACCTCACTCTTCAGGATGTCTGGCTCTAGCTCACTGACCACACCGTCAAAGCTATCCCTAATATTGTTATCCTTCCCATACAGGTCTTCCGTATATTCTTGCCACCTTTTCTTGATCTCTTCTTCTTCTGTTAGGTCCTTGCCATCTTTGTTTTTGATCATACCCATTTTTGCCGGGAATTTACCTCCAATGTTTCTAATTTTCTGGAAGAGGTCTCTTGTCCTTCCTATTCTATTGTCTTCTTCCACTTCCGCGCATTGCTTGTTTAAAAATAATTCCTTATCTCTTCTGGCTAACCTCTGGAATTTTGCATTTAATTGGGCATATCTCCCCCTATCACTGTTGCCTTTTGCTTTCCTTCTTTCTTGGGCTACTTCTAGTGTCTCAGCAGACAGCCATTTTGCCTTTTTGGTTTTCTCTTTCTTTGGGATGTATTTTGTTGCCGCCTCCTGAACAATGCTGCCAACTTCTGTCCATAGTTCTTCTGGGACCCTATCTACTAAGTCCAGTCCCTTAAATCTATTCTTCACCTCCACTGCATATTCGTTAGGAATATTAGTGAGCTCATATCTAGCTGATCTGGGGGTCTTCCCTAATCTCTTTAGTCTGATCCTAAATTGTGCAAGAAGAAGTTCGTGATCTGAACTACAGTCAGCTCCAGGTCTTGTTTTTACTGACTGTATAGATGCCCGCCACCTTTGGCTGAAAAGGATGTAGTCAATCTGATTTCGGTGTTGTCCGTCTGGTGAAGTCCATGTATAAAGCTGTCTCTTAGGTTCTTGGAAGAGAGTGTTTGTTATGCAGAGTGAGTTGTCTTGGCAAAATTCTATCAGCCTATGTCCTGCTTCGTTTTGTTCTCCCAGGCCATGCTTACCTGTAATTCCAGGTGTCATTTGACTGCCCACCTTAGCATTCCAGTCTCCCGTGATGAAAATAACATCTCTTTTAGGCGTGTTGTGCAGTAGGTGCTGCAGAACCTCATAGAACTGCTCTACTTCAGCTTCTTCAGCATTTGTGGTTGGGGCGTATATTTGGATCACTGTGATGTTAGATGGCTTGCCCTGAATTCGAATTGAGATCATTCTATCATTTTTTGGATTGTATCCAAGCACTGCTTTAGCCACTTTACTATTAATTATGAAGGCTACTCCATTTCTTCTGTGGTCCTTTTGTCCACAGTAGTAGATCTGGTGGTCATTTGATGTGAAGTGGCCCATTCCAGTCCATTTCAGTTCACTGATGCCCAAAATGTCTATCTTTAATCTTGACATCTCACCAATAACCACATCCAATTTGCCCTGGCTCATAGATCTTACATTCCAGGTTCCAATGGTGTGTTGATCTTTAGAACATCGGATTTGCCGTTCACCTCCAGCACCGTCGGCCTCTAGCCGTTCTTTCGGCTTTGAGCTAGCGTCTGGGACTAGTTGAACTCATCCTCTGTTCCTCCCCAGTAGCATTTTGACCATATTCCGACCTGGGGGTCTCATCTTCCGATGGTATACCGACATATCTCTGGTTGTACTGAACCATTTAGTTTTCATGGCAAGAATACTGGGGTGGGTCACCATTACCTTCCCCAGGGATCACATTTAGTCTGACCTCTCTGTCATGACCTTCCCATCTTGGGTGGTCCTTCACGGTTTAGCTCATGGCATCATTGAGGTGCTCAAGCTCCAGCACCACGACAAGGTAACGATCCTTTGCTGAAGACATTAGGGTATAGGAATCTGTTAATACAGCATCCCTCACAAATGGCTACCTAACCTCTGTTTAAACACCTCTAGTGAACGAGAGTCAACCATATCCCAAGGTAGTCCATTCCATCATCGAACAGCTCTTGTTATTCTTCCTGATGTTCATGACACAGTACTTTTTTTTTCTTTTGATGCAACCTAGGACTGCATCTGCCTTTTTTTCTTTTTTTGCAGTTGGATCACAGTGTTGGTTCATGTTCAGCTTGTGATTCACAAAGATACCCAGATCCTTTTCAATACTGGCCTGGATGTTTCTGCCATTCTATATTCTTGTCTTTGATTTTTCCTCCATTAACGTAGGGCTTTGCATTTGCCTCTCTTAAAATACATCTTCCTAGTTTTTGTCCACTGTTCCAGATTATCAAGAACCTTCTGAACCCTGTTACTATTCTCTAAGGCAGTTTTTTTTCAAACTGTTCTATGAAGTTTCTGTGAGATTAAAGAACATTAAATATTCTGTAACTTGTAACAAAACAGCTATGGCTAGACAGAAATAAATCATATAAATTAAGCAGGCTTCAAATTTCTTACAACACTAATAGAGCAAATCTGAGATTCAACCATTGGTATTTAGTAGGGCCTTTCACCAGCAAATAAAACAGAGAGAAAAGGGGGAAAAAAGAGAATAAAAATAAACACACATAAGAATAAACAGCAATCCATCTTAAATCTTACTATGGGGCCTGCCAAAGCCTTGATGCTAGA
This sequence comes from Candoia aspera, assembly GCF_035149785.1. Classification (NCBI taxonomy): domain Eukaryota; kingdom Metazoa; phylum Chordata; class Lepidosauria; order Squamata; family Candoiidae; genus Candoia; species Candoia aspera. The sequence continues at coordinate 53,342,005 of NC_086160.1, forward strand.
TAACAAAACTGCAATTGACAGCCAGTTTGGTGTAGTGGTAAGGCAACAGGCTAGAAATCAGGAGACTGTGAGTTCCAGTCCTGCCTTAGGTACAAAGCCAGCTGGGTGACCTTGGTCGGTCACCCTCTCTCAGCCTTAGGAAGGAGGCAATGGCAAACCACTTCTGAAATGTGGCTGAGAAGACTGCAGGGATTTGTCCAGGCAGTTGCCTGGAGTCCACAATGACTTAAAGGCACCCCCCCCCCCCCAAAGGGGCAGAAAATTAACAGAAATTGTCTGATTATCCAGGGATTGCTGCTAGAAGGGGAAAAAATATATACTGCGATGATAATGGTGGTGTAGTGATACTGCTAGTGGAAAAATCTAGTTATTGTGCTCCTTATTTAGTTCGTCCTTTGCATTAATGGTCCTCAGAAGGGTATATAGACTTCAGATTAGCAAACTTTTTTCCCCTCATTTTGGTATTATTCAGTTCAAACTAAGAATGCTTTATTTTCCATCTGGCAAATATGACCTTACTGTTGCTTCTTGCACCTACTGTATATTGCAGCCAGAGCTTTTGATGGACCAGATTCTTTGCCTCTTGTAATTTGAGCTTTCATGTAAAAACCACTGCAGCCTTCAGAGAGTAATTCCTATTTATCCAATCAGAGGGATATTGCCTATACATGGAATTGGTCCCCACTGTAATTTTAGTTTAGCAGCTGTGAAGTATTGCTGGGCAAAGATTAAAATGCCCATGCTAGCATTTCTGGAGGTCTCCTTGTAAAAATACAGACACCTGACTCAATTTTAGCATCCCTATAAACTTCTCACTGCATAGCTATAGCTTTGCATAACAGGCATTCTGTCTGTCAATGCCTGGAATCCTTTGGATATTGCATAAAGAACTACCACTGGTCCCTCTCTACACCCGCCCATCAACTGTGCTGCACAAATACTCAGGTAAACTATATGGTATAAGTGGATCTCATTTTGCTACCAAGTTCTGGCTGGATGATTTCATTTGATTCTCAGTCAGGGTGGGGGCGAGGGCTTTTTAGAGGTACTGTAGAAACTGAAGCAGTTTTCACTATTTTCCATTACTATTTCCATGCTTAAAAATCCATCATTCAAGAAAATAAGCTGGAAAAAAACATAGACTGTACTCTTCCTGTGATGTCATCACCCTTTTGGTGGTTTCATCAGTTGGTTTGGATTATGAACTGCATCCCTGGCTATGGTAAAGTTGCCCCCCCCCCCCCGCCCTATAATGCTGAATGACTACTTTTCTCTGAAACAGAATTCTTGAAAGGAAAGATGGCACATTTTTTTTCTATATTGGGTCAAAGGGGTATTATATTGGATTTCTCTGACTTGTTGACATAGTAATTATTAGAGAGTAGAGTAAAGGTGCTAATGTAAGCTATTATATGCTATGCCATACAATTAAACTGAGAGAATAATATTTATTGATATACTATGAATATTGAGCTTTAAATTCCCAAGAATTAAGTCTCACAATCAATCAGTTCTTCTTATAAACAGTTTCTGTAAACTTTGCCTTGAATTCAAAACCTATGGTTGTAAAGAAATCTTAGGATACTAGACATTTGTAAAAAGAAAAGAAAACACTTTGTGGAGAATGTCGTTTTACAGATGAATATGTAGAACCCCTGACATGAAACTGGCCTTCAGCCCATATATTTTTCGTTGTTGAGACTATAATCCTGGTACATGACATTTAAGCGATTGTGTAATATGCTCCTTCATGTCCCTGAGAATCTCCAGACAATGTAAAAAAAAAAAACTGAGAAGGAGGGGAAAAAGTGTGTTATACTTTTGGCCATGCAGGTGAGCAGTCCTTTGGAAACTGGAATAATAAACACTGTTTATTGTTAGCGAAATAGAAGAAATAATAAAGAGATTTCCAAAGAGTTGAGTTAAAACATGGTAACTGCATTTTATGAAATCAAAATGCCCCAGAGAAACTTGCTTTCCAATTTGGTGATTATTCAGTGAATTTCTAAAACAGAGCAGTGTCTTGATTCTAATAAGTTTGAATGTTATATTCCACATTCTTATATATATTATACATGTGTATAATTTTTGCTGCTGGTCAAATAACTGTAATAAAATTTACTCTGATGAAGTTTGTCATGTCAAAACAGTGAAAACTGACTGGCTGCACAAAAACAGTAAAAAAATGCATTGAAATTTATAGGAAGTTATTATGTTTAACTTTGTACCATGTAGAGGTTGTGCCAGGTTCTGTTACTGAAATATACATTTTGACCAGGGTGCCTAAACTTTTGCAGGCAAGAGTATGTACACATTTCTAACCCAATTGTCTTTCACTGCAACTGTCTTTCTTTTATAAATTATGTCCAACTATTTTTCACAAAGTACGAGGAAAGCATTTGCTGTTGACAGCTGCTGACATTAATTCCCTAATTCATTTCCTAGATCGTATGGCACAACTTTGTGATGGTGTGTTGGAGCCAGATATTTAGGCATTAACTACTTCAAAAGTGCAAGATAGCTTCCTTCAGTGAATTATTACTGTGAAAAAACGTTTATTCCTTCCATGTCCCTTTGCCAAAGACTAAAGAAATATGTTAAGTGTCACTTAGCTGATCTTGGCTAGGAAAGCTTAATATGATTGTACTTGGTTAGCATTTAGATGTGAGAAATCCCATGACTGTTGTCTGGACTGGGAAGTTGAAAAGTCATCCTAGAAGGTAGTAATTGCAAACCACTTCCATATTTTTGCCAAGAAAGGAGTATGGACATGTCCATGAAATCATCAGGAAATGAACTTGATTTGATGGCAAATTTGCTTTTAACATTACACAATAGCTGCAGTTAATGATGACATAACTATCAGATATTGGAAATAAAACACCTACAGCTATATAAATGAAGGATTTTAAATGTAATTAACTTGTTATGAAGAAGCTGCTATTTATATTCTCTCTCTCTCTCTCTCTCTGTCTCTCTGTGTATATTTCAAAACAAGAAATTTCATAGGGATGGAAGGAAATAGCATTTGTGCCTGCCTAGTTTCTTTATTTTCAGACAAGATTTGACTATCTTCAGAATGAGAGATGGGCTAACTGAAAGGAATTTTTAAAAAAAGATTAGGTTTGGCTTGTAATCTGTTGGTTGAGTACCCCATTGGGGTTGATTAAAAAAAAAGGTGGGGGGAAATACCTCTGCTTGTTCTTCTTGTTGCGAAGTGGAATTGGCTTTTATGATGACAGCTGCAATTTTGGTATCTGATAATGCTCAACACTGACTACACATACCTTACTCTTGTGACCCTAGGATGAAAAACAAGTTCTTAGAAGTTGGCCCTGATTTGCTATTTTCTATTCCTATGTCTGGAATCTTCAAACAATTTTGAATTTTGTCATGGCAGAATACGGAACGTTCAAGCCAATTCAAAGCATTCAAAAGGTTAAAAAAAATAATTAACCCCCCCTCCCAATTTGAGAAAGGATTAGGCACCAAAACTCTCCCCAGTGCAATTCAAATATCCTAGTACTGGACTAGGAATTCTTGATGTTGTTAATCCACAGCATCAGTTTAAAATCGTAGTTTAGGAAGAATATTTCTGTGTCTTTCTAACAGTAAATTAAAATGTATGTGAAGCTGAAATTGTAGCTGCCTTCCAAAATTTGTCTTGCTCCCAATAAGGAGCAAGCCTGAATCTCTACTATCAAAAGGAAGGAAGCTGAGACTGTTGCAGAAAATAATAATTTCAGTTAGGACCATAGTATTGACTGTGATGCCCTATGTAATGATATCTATGAATTTTCCATAATTAATGCTCTGTCAATAGATATAGATCCCTAAATCTAGTAGAAGCAGTGTAATGTAGTGGTATGGTATTAGAGTATGAGTGTGGAAAAGTGTGGAGATCCAGTTTCTAGTCCACCTTCAACCACAGAACTTCACTGAGTGACTTTGGGCCAGTTATTCTCTCTCAGCCTAACCTAACTCACTAGGTAGGCATAATATACCTTAGTTAGAAATCTCTAATAATGTGAACAGAAGAATCCTTGTAGTATATACATAGAAAAATGAATTCTTTAACTTGTGTTTTGGCATGCAGATAACATGACATGCAAGCATATATATTCAACATTGTAATGCATCAAAAGGAAAAGCTCCCTGACTAGTTTCATGGTTTTATGTTCCATATATTTTAATTAAAAAAAAAAAAGCAAACTGCCAATTTCAAATGGGAAGAAATGTATTGGTTCCAATGTGATGTTATGAATACAATATATGTAGATACAGTATGTTGTTTATCTACAAGAAGCAAAGGAAAGAAGATACCTAAAAGAAAACATAGAATCCTATATATAATTGTAATGACGTGTTAACAATAATTTGGCTGCTCTTTGGTTTCTGGGAGGAGAAGATCATCCAGTCTAATTATACCACAGAGAGGAAAGGAAGAAATTAAGTTATAAAAGACCTGAGAAATAAAACAACAGATGAATAAAATAGTCACTATGGTCCTCAGTATATTTGTTCAACAGTGAACACTGTTAAGTTAGTGAACAGTCCTGGAAGACGTTTGCAGAAAGAATAAGGCCAAGGTTATACAATGTGTTTAAGTTGGAAATCCAGCTTTCTGGAAATGACATGGGTTTATGCTTTTAGCTTTGCAAACTGACATTGATGATATCTGCAGATGTCACTAGGGTCCCATTTTTAATATCAGAAACTATCACTTAGAAACAATCTTCATCTTATTCTCTTTAAGAAGGACAATTGAGGGAAATAAGAAATACTAGTGTGTTTTGTCATAGGGAGGATCACTAAGAGGCAATACCCCCATGGCTACATATTTCTATTTATCCAGAGACTCAGAACATGTAGAAATAAATACAGGTTTATAATACAGGTTTTATTATTCATTCTCAGAACTAAAGATCTCACTCACTCACTCACTCACTCACTCACTCACACTGTATATCCATATATCTCAACTAAAACTGCCAGGTTAGGTTTAATTTCTGAAAAATCAAGATGGGAAATCCAACAGGCACAGTACCTCAGTCTATGTGATGACTCCAAAGTACTACAATTTCCATCTACTATTATAACTTCTGACAGTATCTGGCCAATCTCAGCTTGGTACCTACCTCTGACCTTTTGGAACTTTTCTACTTCAATGCCATTGCCTAATTTATTTATTTACAGTACTTATTTGTATGGCCACTCAACTCAGTGACTCTGGGTAGCTTACAAATGATTAGAAGCATAAAAAAATGAACAAAAAACCAAAACACAACAAATATCCAGAATGGAATTAATGTTTCACAGCGTATTCCATTCAGTCCTTTCAATTCTCGATGGACTTATCCCATGCTCTAGCCAATGCCTAGAGAAAAAAAATCCTGGTTTCCAGGGCTTTACAGAAGGCCAACAGAGTCAGGGCCATCTGAGCTTTGGGAAGAATGTTGCTCCATATGGCAAGTGCTGTGACAGAGAAGGCACAACTTCTAGGTCTGCTAGGTGACATTGTTTTATAGAAGGGGTTTGCAGCATTCCCACTCTCAATAGATGAGAAGATCTAATTGGAGATAGACAGTACGGTAAATAACCTGGCCCTGAGCCATGATGGGCTTTTTAGCTGATAATCAGAACTGAATTGTACTAAGAAGCCTATAGGGAACCAGTGCAGCTCACAAAGTAGTGATGTTCCATGGGCACACCATGGTGCAAGTATACTACATATGCTGCTGCATTCTGGACCAATTGCAGCTTCCAGAGAGTCTTCAAGGGCAGCCCATATAGTGTGTATTGTAATAATCCAAATTAGGGTGTGACCAAAACATGAATGGCTGTGAGCAGAGCTTCCTGATCCAGGAATTGGTGCAACTGTCACATAAGATAGTTTTGGGCAAAGGTTTTCTTGTTCTTCCAGCAGGACATAATTCTAAGAGGGAAACCATTCTCCTTGCCCAGCCTAGTCTTGAAAAAACATGCCAGGACAGCCAGGTCAGCTTCTCATCCAGTGATAGGTTGGATGATGATGATGACGATGACGATGACGATGACGATGACGATGATGATGATGATGATGATGATGATGATGATGATGGCTGACCTTGACGATGATGATGGCTGAACTTGCATTCAGTTGGACAGCCAAAAGCCTGGGACACTGAGGCTCTGATGACTGGGCACTGGGGCTGAGCACAGGGATGTGGAATCACTATAAACATGGAGAATGACTTCCCTAAGAGTAGGCCCACTCTATTTCCCACTACTTCTCCCTCTGCCAATCACCATGGTAATGTTACTGCCTGCCCTTATCCCCCATACTAACTTCCCTGGCCCTTTTCCTCCTCCTCCTGAAAAGAGAGCCCCAACTCACATCCTATACAGAGTAAGGAAGATGAACTTGTTGGGAATATGCAGGAACTTTTACCAAGGCAAAAGGGGCTGAGTACTTTTTAAGACCAGAACAATAAGATAGCATTTGGAAGTGGCTCAGGCAGATATGTCCATAATTTACTGAACTATAAGAAGGAGGAGGAGATGGAGGAGGTACAGCACAGTCAGACTTGCAAGATTCTGTTATTATAGCAAATTTCAATAAAAGTAGTTTTAGCCTTCCTGTGGAGTTGATTTCCTGGTCTGTCTACCTAATGGGGCTGACACATTTTGATACCACAACCAGCTATCAGATCAGTTATTTGGGATGCTTCTGTTTCAGCACTCAGTGTAGATTTGAATACTTAGCCTGTCTCCCACCTTACCACCCATAGATCACAACCACACTACCCATATCCTGAAATAATCTCTGTTCCATTTCTTTGTTGGAATCTATAGACCCTAAATGAGGAGGAGGAGGAGGAGGAGGAGGAGGAGGAGGAGGAGGAAGAGGGTCAGATTTTACATTTAAGGATTCATGCTTTATGAAGCCTGATATATTGATGCTCCCTGTGGGACTCTTCTGCATGAGTGCATTGCACAGGTGGCCTGCTGCAATTTATAGGCAGGGAAATTGAACAGGAGAAATAAGAACCATGAGCCTTGACATCACATGGGATGCAGCTGGTTTGGTTGCTTAAGAGGTAGGCATAACTTTTATATGAAAGAGTCTCTTTCTAAAAGCAGCAGAGCTTTTCTCCCTTCCCTAAAAACAGCAAGACATGCTTTCTTTTAGCGGCTTTTCTAATGCACATACCAGGGCATGCTCCTGGAATCACTTTGTCAAGCCCTAAAGTGAGCAATTTAATCCACTGTAATTTATATGGTCATGGAATTCTTTTTTATGAACATCTGCTGAAGGCAGGACTTGGTTTGAGAAATGTAGGAAACTAGTAATTGCTGGAAAGTTGGCCATTAAAAAAACTAACATAAAAACAAAAACAAATGACTATTTTATGGCTGTCCTTTTTAATTTTTTATGGGCTCGTATCATTCTCTTCCTGTGTCCATGATTTGTCCCATTTTTGAAGATACTGTGGAACTGGAGTCCTCTGTTCCGTAGCTTCCCCTATTCATATTCATGGCCATTTTAGACTGGGACTTTTTTTTTTTGGCTTTTTGAATGTCATGATTAAAAGTTTGAATTTTAAAAAAATTGTTTGAATTTAAAAAATTCTAAAATATCCTTTTTAAATTTTAAAAATTCTAAAATATCATTAAGAATATTGATTACTTTCAAAGTAGAATAAAACAAGGTGGATAACTATTAAAATACATTAAAATTAAAATATACATTTTGGGCAGTTCTAAATATTTATAAACTTTAATATATAGTCAGAATGATTAAAAACAATAATCACAATTCTTATGCATAATGCTCTGTTTGTGGAACTGAATTCAGTGGGGCTTCCTTTCAAGTAAATACATATAATGAAGGATTGCAGCCTTTAGCAATCTAATTGACTAAAATAATATATCATGCTAAGCCCAAACCAAACAATATAATAGTTCAGTGCCATTATAGTTCGAGAGCCATGATTTGTGGCTTAGATGTATGTGTGAATATTTTATAAAACATAGCTAATCTAATATAATTGTGAATTCAGTATAGGGTTGCAAAGTTACCTTTTTCAATTAACAAGTATAGACATCCCTTCGTAATCATAACAATAACAAAATGACAAAACATGCCATGACCTCATGATGAAAGCCCCACCCTTTCATAGTTGTGTTCTGACGTTGCATGCAGATATACAGTAAAAAGATGGGAGTTTGCATTTCAGCTTGTGAAATTTTCTGCAGGGAAAATTCAAGAAAGCAATAATTTTCTAAATATCATTCAGGAGACTCCCTTCCTCCAAATACTGCCACAGTTAAATACCTTTAATTTCAGTAGCATAATTGGGTACATGCCTACATCCCTTTTGCTGAAATGGGATTTTGTTTGAATTATTTTGTATGCATGTTAAACCAATGAGGTTTATTCTTATGACATTTAAGTATTGATTTTTCACCAATACTAAATAATAGTATTTGGCATTTGATCCCCTTGAAATTTTTTTTTAAAAAACTTATTACTGAGTAGATTCCAGAGTGGTTATTTCACTGATAATATTGATGAAAAAATGGAGGCATATCTTCAAATGATTTTTAAATAAAGAATTTGCAGATGGTTAAACATTTTGAATATATGCAAAATTGACATGGATTAGAGCGATCTGCCATCTTTATTTGGATAGGGCCATGACAGAAGATGAGACCTGGATATGCTAGTTGGAAGATTTCTGAAGGAAACAATTTATTCAGTGCTTCCCATCTCACATTCCAGATCAGATGAATTCTTCTGCCAGTCTGCAGACTGTAAAGGAAGAGCAACAGGTGGTTCTAGCCTATAAGTGATTTTGGGTTTTGCAATTAAAGCTTGTATCTACAGAAAAGCTGAACTAAATATCATTTCTGATCAAACTATTATTATGAGATTTTCACTCCTTTATTGTTGAAATATTTTTTAAAATTATTTTTCTTTCCCTGCTGAAGTGAGTGTGGAAAAGGGAATGTTTCAGCTATAAACTATAAATATCTATCAAAAATATTTTGCTGAATGCATTTCATCTACTCTATACTCTTATGAATTTCTATTACATTTCAAGCTCCACACACTGGTCCTTACAAAATACATACTGACATAAGAAAGTACATTTATGCCTCTACCACAGGAGGTCACTCAACAGCAATGCATAAATTTCTGAACTTATGCACAATGGAAGGGTATAGGTTCTCTGAAAAAGATTTTAAAACCATATTGGGAGAGAAAAAGATATCCATTCAGACATAATGGATAAACCCTAACTATGACTAATATGTTTTATGCAACAACGCTGCTTTCATCAGTCTATTACCCTTGTTACCCCCCACCCCCCATGCCTAAGGTTTAGCCTCTGACAGATTCTACCCATCTATCCACCCAAAATGAAGGAAAACATGCCTGTTGTAGAACTTTATTTCTTCTGTTTAGCTATCAACATTTGAAGTCCTGATAGAAATTTGGAAGCCCAACATGATAAGGTCTCCTAAAACCCAGGAATACTTTAAATTTACTCTTGCTGAGGTATGCATCAAGAACAAGTGATTTCTTTTTTAAGGACAAGTTGGGCTTGTCATTTGTCTTTCTTTTATGCCTTTTTAGTTTAATGCCTCACTTTCTGATTAAAAAATAGCTTGGAAGGTAGAGGTGGATGGATGGTTTCAGCTACTTTCTCCTTTTTGCTGGACATCATGTGTCTCTCCTTTGCTCTTCACCTCTCCCTCAGCTCCTGAATTTCATATAGCATTACTTCTGTATACTTTGTCAGCCTTCTTTCAGGTCCCTTTCTCATAGACTCTGAGAAGTTTCAAAGTATTCTGAATTGCTTGGCTTGATGACATTCATGACTTAGGTCATTTTCCTCCCTTTCCACCACCCCAATATATTATTTTTATCATTTATTAAAACACTATGGGATTCTTGTCATTCTTGGAATAGTCACTTCCTCAATGGAATAAAACAGTGAGAAATGTAGAGTTCTGGGCAGAGGCAGAAACATTATTTTTTGGCTAAATTCTTTCTGGGTAATTGAGAAAGACCTCTCTGCCCTGCTTCTTCCCAAACACCCACTTTTGTGATGTTCTAGCTTCTCACCAGCTACACCCACCTGGGCTGTGGCTGTGCTGGTGACCCATTGTTTAGCCCTAAGAGTGGTAGACTACTGCTTGCTTTGACAGTTTCATATAGAGCTAAAATGAGGTAATAATGAAACGATGGGATCATCTCTCCCCAACCAATCCCATTATTTCAGTTATGACATTTCAATGTTGTACAAAACTACTATCAGGACAACACCATAGAGACAGAATGCAGATTGGCAATGTGAACAGTTAACTCATGATGGCATAGTTTTTTGCTGACTCAAGAATGGGAAGATAGCTGTTTAACTCAATAGTAGGTATCAGCTATCAGGCCTTTTCTTTTGGTAGGGAACACTGGCTGTATATTAACCATTCTAGTTTTAGTCAAGGGCAATGGTGCAACCAGAAGGCTAAAGTAGTACCTTGTACTTTTTGTTATATATCTCTCCATCTCCTGAACAATCTAGGCTTTGCAGGTGGAGAAAGAAAGTCTTGCTGTAGCTGAAAGCTTAACCTCTGTAACTAACTTGCTTGTGGGAACATCAGAAGATTCAAACTCCTTCTTGTTCCCTAGACCCATTTATTTATTTATTTATTGTAGCCACCCAACTTGGGTGGCCTATGAAACCAAACCACCCCATAAAATCAGAGAAAATCAAAATGGGGTCTGCCCTGGAGCTGATATACTTATTTCACTCCTATTAAGACCTATATGTGAAGGGGAAGTAGGGAGGGAAGGAATACTGGCAAAATATCAAGAAATGACATCTCCATCTTGAATTCTGGCTGCATGAACTGACTCGTCTGGCCTCAGGTAGTGGCCGTAACTCCTGCCATGGTTTATTCTCTGCTGACCTACACAGATTGTTCTGTTCATTCTTTAAATAAAATGTACAGTAGTGTGGAGACCTTGTTTCAAACCTTACTTGGTTCAGTTCAAACTTCATCAAATTTGAGTCCGTCTCTCTTTCATGGGTGTGCTGAACCATGATATGGTTCTCTGCTTCTTTGGCTAAGATCAGTTGTGTGCCTATCTCACAGAATTCTTTTGACAATAAATAAAAACAAATATTGGGGAATGGAAAAGAACCATGTACACCATAGCATTTACATGGTTTTCCTTTAAGTGCATACTCTTATTGATCTGAGGATCATAGAATGGGATTGGATAACAAAGTATACAATGTCCGTGCTTCTCCTGTGGCAAAATAAATAAAATACCCCTGCCCCAAATTTCTGGTTGGTCCGTTGATTGCTAACACTGATGACTAACTAAACTGATGGGCCAGCAATTTATGAGGTGTTTCTTCAACTGCACACTGCCTTTGTAAGGAAGCAAGAGTTGTCTGTGGTGTGGAAGATGAGCCTGTGTTGATGAGAGCCATGTGGCCAAGCCCTCATTTTTCATAACTGCTGCAATTTACAGATGTACGACCCTCTTTGCCTCGTTACAGAGAAGGGGTGGGGAAATGGGAAAGCAGATAATGTACAGGGTTCAGTAGAAGGAACTCTGCTGGTAGGCAGATACACAAATCATGTCAAGCAAACCAGACTGGGCGAAAAGAACATTGCATCCCTCTTCAGAAGACAATAACAGATAGGACAGAGAAAGATGGAGTCTGAGCTGATTAGGAAAACAGGAATGGTTAATGGATAACAGCAATGTGGCGCCAAGTGGTTCATTCCATGTCATAAAGATATGAGAAGCAGCATGAATAGAGAGCAGGTAAAAGGTCTCTGAAATTCATCCAATCATTGCAGATGCTGCATTATATTTTCAGTGTTTCTAACTGAAATAGATACAGATTATGGAAATTAAGACATAGTTTTCTTTGGGTAATATTGTTATTATTTTGGATTGGTTTCACAAACATGGTTAGAGTGATAATTTGGATTCTGAGAATGGCTTCTGATAAAATAGATAAAGGTAATGCACTGGTTATAGCCACATTTCTCCCCAACTTGTTTTTTATTATATTGTTGTTTTTTATTATATTGAAAAGTTGGAAGTTGGGTTCCCCGAAATCAAGATATTCAAGGGATTTTTTGCACATTGGAGGTGATGTTCAAATTCCCCAAGGACATGATGAAAATCTATTCAACCTTCCTTTTTTTGAAGGATAAGGCAGTTAAAATGGATGGGAAAAACCCAGAAATTCTACTCTATGACTTCTGACTTCTATGACTTCTGAGCCAAACTGGGAAAATAAAATACAGGGAAAATGTAATACAAGCATGTTTCTTTTTAAGCTGGTTGTTCTACCATAAAGATGCATTTTTTTTTGCTTTGACTCTGCATATACTGTATATATTTAATTTCTATAACATATTTTTATATGTATACATATAAAATACTGTATGTGTATCTGTGTGTCTACACACACACACACACACACACACACACTCCCAAAGAAAAGTGCATATCAACAAGCCCAGGAAGAAAATGACTGGTAATTTGGAAGGGGAAATGGGGAGGGCAAGCAGTAGAAGAATGGTCTACTGGGGTGCTGTGGAAGCCTGAATCCTTTGCAAGCTGATTCCATATTGTCTCAGGCCAGGCAGGCCTTTCTTAAACCAGCCGAAAGTTAAGCCAGCATGGCTTTCCCAGACCATAGCTGCAGTGGGCAATCCTGGAAAAAGACACAGCTGGTTGAAAGAGTTGTAGAGAAGCCTATTATTTATGCCATGACAGACTCTGATGCAGCTTTTTGGAATTAAACCAAAGTGCTGCACAGCCATACTATTTATACTTGTTGAGTAACCCTCCCAAGACTCCTGTCTCAACTACAATCAAATCTCTGGGATAACTATAACATCTGATGAAGTCAAATATATAAGTTTTAACTTAAAAAAAAAACAAAAAAAACTTCCTCCCTCCTTCCAAAGGTTTGTTTTCTTGACTTATTGTCCAGTGAAAGAGGATTTTGTTCTTCTGTCTCATTCTAAGAGTTTCTCACATTTCTTCTGGTGAAAGAAATTACTTTTGGATTGAGAATGTGCTGTGGTGGATAATGCTGTTTTCTTTTTCTTTCCAACGTATCTGTCACTCTGCAGCCTTCTTGCTTGCCAATATTTCCACTTCTGAAAAAGCTCATTATATATTCTTTTTGGGTTAAAGTGAAGAGTGAGAATGCAGGGAAGCTGTGGACAACTAAAGAGGGGCACATAGGATGACAGATAGGACACTCAGAATAACTTTTGGCTGTCTCATAATGAGGGTTGAGGATACCTCATCCTAATCATGGCATGTCACCAAATTGTTTTTCTTCATTGATAAAAACTGAAAAACAAGTTTTCCTCCTTCAGAGTGAATGAAGATGGTTTGGGGAAAAGTGCAAAAAAAAAAAAAAAAGCTTGGCACAACTCTACTTGTTGCTGTACATCTCATTTATTAACATTGTTCTCACTATTTTATTTTCAAAGCCTCCCAGTCTGTTGCGCAGATAGGCTGGCCCCATATCTGAAATCAGAGCCACCCCCTCCACTGCAAAAAGAGGTCCCAATCAATCAGCCAGAGAGTGGGCTTCTAGGCTAATATCAATATCAGACCTTGAACTGGTGTGAAGGACTCATTGGAACTGATATCTCTTGCTACCACTTTTTAAAATTTTTCTTTTAAAAGTTTTTTATACTGAAGAGGCAGCTGGCTGGACATATTATTTTTACTTTAAAATTATTTGTGTATTTCTAAAACAAATGGTGTTTAATCCTTATGGTTGTCTAAGGATGACCCCAGAAGTCCATTATGTCCAGGAACTAAGCTTACTTATTTACAAGGCAAATTAGACCGACGGGTACCCTGTAAATTTCATGGCATGGGTACCAATCCAAGCTTATGTCTCTGATGCATTTATTCTCTTCAGCAATTTAGTAGAATGTTAATGGGTTAAATGTAGACTTTAAATTGATTCTAAAATAGATGACGAAGTACAACACCAGCCATTGAAACCAGTTGATGCCTTGGAATACCAGTGGACTCTGGTTCCATTTCTAGCAAACAAGAAATAATGAGAAACATCAAGATGGGTGGTTTCTGCCTCAATTTCATTTACACTAAATAATAAATAGGGAAAAACTTCAGTAGTTTATGATTGTCTATCAACAGTATTCAATCAGTATTTTCAGCAACTAACTGTACAGCTATATGATAAATATTAAGTGATCATATGTTACCCTGATCACTTCCATACTAAAGGTACTGTAAATACATATAAATGCATAACATCTAACATCTGAAATAATAAAAGTTTGTTAATTATTGCAAAGTTCAGGCTGCACTTCAACAAACAATACCACTTTCAAGATAACAAATGTAGGGAAACATGAAGATTACTCTCTGATTACATCATTCTTGATAGAACTATCCAAGATGCTATTGTGTATTTTTTAAATAAATATCCCAGTTAATAGATGAATATAGACAAAAGGAATGTAACTGAGAAAAATACACAAACTACTGAAATGACAGTAGGTTTTGGAACACAACCTCTTCCAGAAATATTTGCAGGTTATTTTGATCAATGGATTTCAAAAATCTGCTTTGTAGATATGGCAAGTACTTAGATCTTTGCTTTACAAGGAGATAAGGGGCTATAAATTGAGTTAAGATACCACACTGCAAACAAAATATTTCAGATTGCAGATGCTCTTTATGTCCCTAAACACATCTCTCTCCGTGTAGCAGGCAAAGCCCACTCCGGTTATTTACCGCCATAGACAAAACTGCCATGCAACATTTTAGCAGGAAATGCTCTGGCTATAAGCCAAGGTTGACCAACTCAGCAGCATATCTATGCGTGGCTGTGATCCAGGATCCCACCTAAAGGCAAACTGGAATTTCTGGAAATAATACCATCTTTTCATGAAGGAGCTTAGCTGAGGAGAGTTCTTGGGAAAGAAGAACAAGGGGATCTGTAATGCCCTCTGTTAATGGGCAATGCCAAGATTGCCTCAAAAGCATCTGCCTCACTGCATTGAATACATTCTTTCTCTGTTTCCCTGTATGAAGGGAAAAACCAGCAACCTTGCACACTGTTTTGAATCATCCAGTAATCTGGTTTTGGGAGTGAGTTTAAGGATACGAGCTGCTGCTTCTCATGGCAGACTTCACCTGCAATAATGCAGAGAGAGGCCTCTTGAATATTTCTTGTCTCCTGACTGAATGATCATCTGTTGTGATGCTTTTGGTCACAGCTTCCTGAGCAGATGTAATGGGGTAAGAGTACTAGTGTGGCTAAACTCTAGTCCAATCAGATTAGTCCAACCATAAGGCAGAGGTGGCGGAATCTGAGATTAAAAAAGGTGCTGGAGCAAGGTGTTGGAGGAGAAAACAATTTGCCACATGACTTGTTTTATTTTTTCCTAAGCCTAACTTGCTGCCTGCAAGTAAGGAATGCTGACCCAGTGCTAGTGCTAAAGAAAAATTCAGCTGCCAACCAGTCAGCTGTAAAACAAGAAATGCAGGAGTGCTAACTAGCCAGTTCAGCCCAGTTCATGCAAACTGCTTGTTAAAATTTCTGTTATACTGTACATCCTCTTTTGTCATTTCAGACTATATTGAACATATACTTTTTTTTTTCAATTTTGGTAAAATACATAATTTAAGATAGGGTGGATCCCTGGCAGCAGTCGGAAGATTGGGTTGGGTGGGTTGGCAGGAAGGTACTGGGAAGACCAGAGGATTATATGTACGGGCAGCAGAAGGAATCATGCCAGCAACAGTAGGAAGATGCTGGGAAGATGGTGAATGCATTCAAACTAGTGATTGCCTAGTTTAGATAACATGCACCTCTGAAAGAATGGAAGAAGGCACCATTTTGTTCCTTACCTCAGGCAGCAATAAAACTTGCATAAGAAGCCCTATGCGAGTTATATTGCTGCCTGAAGTACCAGCAATAAGCCCTATAAACACTGTATGTAAAATGCTTTTCATCTATCCAGTAGCTACTGCTGAAATAAGTACCTGCAAGGTAAGAAACAGAAACAGGTCAGTATAAGGTCAGAAGAAGGGCAGGCAGATTACCAATAGAAGAAAGTTGTAGTCCATCACTCTCTATCAGTGATCTAAGTTGCCATTTTTATTTCCTTTGTCATGCAAATGAGAAAGGAAAACTATCCTTGAACTCCTTATAATGACATTTAATGGAGTTTTAAAATTTTTACTGCAATCATAGAATGAGCCTTTGACAGCTTTCTCTTGTCTAATAATTATGCACTAATAGGCCCACTCCAATGACTTCATCTGTAACTGCTGGAGCCAACTCTACAATTAGGTGGAATGAAGCAGCTACTTTGGGTGATAAATCAGAACAGGGAATGAATTAAAGCCAGACTGCCACTACTGTTCTCTGAAATTACTGTCCTCAGTAGTGGCTTCATTGTGCTTAAAAGGTCCATAGAGTGACTGACTTGCTGCTGTGAAAGTAATCTTTAACTATTTATCCTGTTTTTTAAAAGGTGTATAGAATAAGCATTGCAAATTGATAATTGCACATGATGTGAAATCTGTGAATTAATTAGGCAAACACAGAAGCGCCTATGTAGTCCATGCAACAATTTTGATATCCCAAGAAAACGAACAGCTTCTGCAACTTCTGTTCTGAGTTCATGTGCAGAAGTCAGCTACACAAGTTAACTGTTTATTCTCCCAGTAGCAGTTATTAACAACTTACTTCTGGAAGTAAAACAGAGGCAAGTCTGTACCAGGAGTGAGCGTGGACAAAGGCCATTAAACTGATTCATGCACATTCAATAGAACTTTTCTATTCAAAGTATGAATATTCTAGGCGGAGCCTGGTTTTATCCTAGTCTGTATAAGCTAAATATTCAGATTCTGAAAGGAAGTTATTTCAGAGAAATGTTCAACAGTCTAATAAAGAAGATTTTAAAACATTCATGCTGCTTTTTCATTCCATTACTCACCCATTAATATCATTCTCAAGCATAGAACAAAATTTCCAAATCTTTGAAAATGCTAAACTTCGAACAAAATAAAACATGATAATTTTTGTTTGGTCCATGTTTTAAAATGAATCAATCTAGTATGCAAAGAATATAGTGGTCTGAAAAACTGAATGCAAGAATGCATCTAGTAAAGAAGATAATATACAATGTGAGCATGTTGAGGGAAATTGCATGCAAACATGTGAAATGTAGAAAAGCTGCATACAAAATCAATGTTACAGGTAGAGACATAGACACAATTTTTTATATATTCTTAAAAAATTTGCTGACAGAGGTGGATATTGGATAGAACAAATTGATGATTGAGTGTATCCAAAAACTGACATAGAATGGAAATGGATGGATTTGTCCATCTCTAGTACATGTTTGCTTTAACAAGAACATCACATTTATACATCCCTAAAACATAACCTCAAACATGTAAAGGGAGCATTAGACCTCTTGGGTTTAGCTATTCCATAGTACAATCAATGTCATTTACAGAAAGACAGATCTCTGCCTTGAGAAATGTCAGTGTAAAAATTCAGTGAAGAGAAAGGCAAAGAGAGATAGTGGAGGAATATGTATTTATTTCAGTTCTTTGTTTACTTATAGTTCCACTAGGTTATTTTACATTATAGTAGAAGATGTGAACAAAAGGGTAGTGTTAAAGGCTCTGAAAAAAAAAGTAGGCTTCAAGGACTGAAGGAAGAAATAATTCAGATGAGTCAACATAATATTAATGAGGTTAATCATGTATGTTGCATTGGGTGGTTGAGAAATCAAATTATGAAGGGTCAGAAAAGGTGTCTGTGCCTGCAAGAGCAGTGGTAGAAAAGCACCCAGCCAGGCAGCAGTTTGCATGTTAGGTTTCAGCATTTACATGTAGTTATGTAAGAGCCAGGCGGTGCAGGGATACTGTACTTCCTCAACCTTGGATCATAGAATGATAAGGCAGGCTCTTGGGATTAACAGCCCTGTCAAGGAGAGTTCTCTGAAGTGCTTATTTGTTTAGATGGAGAATTTCATTCATCATGGAGGAAGTGACAGAAATGGAAGTCCTCTGACACAGAATCTGAAAGCTACCTGGATGTATGTTGAGAACAGGAAGATTAGGGGGAAAAAAAGGGTCCTCTTTGTGTTCTGAAAGCAACATTAAAAATGAAATGCATGGCTTGTGAGAAAAATAGGGAAAGAAGAAAGTACTGTAGCTCCAAAGACTGATATTCACGAAAACATCACAGATCTACTTGAAGAGGCCAAGAAGATAGCAAATGAAATCATGACCTCTTGTCTTAAAACTAAAAGAAAGTCACTGTGATGTCTTACCACTTTTCTCTTTTTGTATTCTTAATGTTAGATACATTTACTGTATTTAAACTAGTAAATGTATCTAACATTAAGATTTTGATTCTACATTTTCAAATTCAAAAATTTTCAAATGTAGAATTTATATTACATCTGTTTTTCTCTCTGTGTTTTTTAATTTACATGCAATATGCTGCATGAACCAAATTAGTGTACATACTGTATAATATTTTGGAAAAGCTAGATGGAGATTTATCATAATCACTTTTATATGACTATGGACCACTGAGGATACTCAAAGCAGTTCACATTTAAATGATTATTCTAAAAAAGTAACAGAAATGAGCATGACTTCAATAACAAATATAGAAATGTGAAATACAGAGATCTGGATTTGTGCTAAGATGATGGGAAAAGGTCCACTATATAATTGGAATCCTACATGATGGGAATATCATGGGGGTGAAACACTTAACACTCTGAACTACATTTCATTAAAACAATTGGGGTTTTCTCCTGAGTAAATGTATTTGACCATTTGTATATAAATATTTTCAATGCTATGTTTGGCAGCACATAAAACAAAATCTAATTAGTCAGAGTTTACTTTTCATTTGTTCAAACACATGATTCTATGTTGGTTTCATGTTCAAATCAGGATGAAAGATTTAAAATAGCAGAGGAAAACAAGAGGCATGAAGTCTTCACTTTTGGGTACTGATTCTAAATGAATGTTACCCATCCAATTTTGGGTTCCTTCCAACTCTATGATTCTATGAAATTAAAGGCAATTTTTTTTCTGTCATTTTGATAATGGATGTTGGCACAATACACTTATCTGAGTTGGAAGGGGGAAGTTAGGGTGTCATATAAACGGAATAAACTAACTTATCCTGAAAATGAACCTAAATGGGATTAGTTTTAGTCTGAAATGACCTGAGGCTGTTTCTAGTTAAACTAACTTTCCAGATCAGCTGTGTTTTGTGAACAAAATCATAGGGTTGAGGCTTGACTTTCTCTCCTTGCTTCTGAAACAGAAATAAAGTCCAAAAAAGTTACAAATAATATAGCATGTTGTCTCTAGGCATTCTGTCTCTGTCTTCTTATTTTTCACTCCCAGTGGCCAGACAAAAGGGCTCAAAAGTGTGAGTGGGAAGGATAAGCTGCCCATCTCTATTTGAAGGGCTGCACTTCATTTTTTCCCCAGCCCTGAATCTACCTCCTGATCCTAAAAAAACAAAGTTTCCTTTGTGATAACTGAGAGAATCTAAAATGCCACTGTGTCACTGAATGGACTATGTGCTGCTAGCACATGGTTGATTGCCTCAAGGAGTAGTTGACTTAGTCATGTTACTTAAATGGAGCCAGTGTGTACATGGGAACTTATGGTGAAGATCTTGCCTGTTTGCATGTGAAATAAATAATACTGTTGATAATTGAATCGACATTTATGAAGGATAATGGCCACAATGTTCATTTTTATGTAACTTTTGATCTGCAATTTAAAAGTGCAGTTTAGGCTATTTTTTTAAAGCTTAAGGTGAAATAAGAAAGTCTTCAAATATTTACATCTTAGCATATAGTTGAAGTATCTTTCAGGATCTGAGTGTGATACAAAAAAAAGTTTTCAATCATACAAATGGCTTGCATATACAGAAAACAAACTTACACTTTGATAGTTTTGAATTAAAAACAACAACAAGCTTCTTCAACCTGATGCCTATGTTAAACTATAAGTCTTACAATTTTCAGCCAACATGGAAATTATGTCAAGTTGAGAAAGACTTAATTATACTTCCAAAGAGTTGACTTACATACCTAATGGGTTGGGAAAGAACTAGGCATTCATCTACCGGTGGTTGATGTCCAAACTGTCAACCATCACCATCTATCTGTGAAGTAGAAAGGTCCAGGAAGAGAGGTACAGTATATTGCTGTGCATGACAGTTTTCATATTCCAGTAATACACATAGACACAATACTTTTCTTTCTGTGCCTAAGGCATGGGAAAGAGTTTCATGTCTAGAATGCAAAGAAAAAGAAAATTCATGTGGACATTCTCCTTTGGATTGTGGGAGTAAAATCTATTAAAATAAATGGGACCCCAAGCATTAAATATGTTTTGGGATTGGAGTGGAAGGACTTTAATAGGCAGCCTGGAAAATAAATTATGTGACATATATACAAATGTACATATATGCTAATATATATGGCACTTATGACAATAGCATCACAGGGAAGATATAGCAGAATAATTTTTAACAGTTGGATTTAGTCATTATTGTACAAACAATGTCTTCTCTTGCATTTATTGGTTTTAACCATGCCCCAAATTATGAATTCCTAAGCAAATTCAGAGAGGACTGCAATGTCTGCATTTTCCTGATACTTATTCACACAATATAGTTGACCCAATCTTCTGTTACCTCCCCCTCCCCCACAACATGGTAAATGACTAACCCAGTGAATGATTAGCAATTAAATATTTCCTCAACCCAAAAGAACAAATCACTGGGGGCAGGGCCACAACTAGGGTCTGTGCCACCCGGGGCAAACATGGATTCCACACCCATTTTGGTGCCCCCCCCAGTGCTCATTTTGGTGTCCCCCCCAGCACGGCACCCAGGGCACATGCCCCGCTTGCCCCCCCCCCCCAGTTGTGGCCCTGACTGGGAGTTTGGTGTCATCAAAAAACTAGGTACTCTAATAGCATCTTAACAGGAGACAGTGATACCAGATACCAAAGCTAACTAATGCTATGCAAATCTTTGAAGGGTGGCTTCAAACAAAGCACTCTTTTGAAGCTGCTTGGTGACGCATCACAGCCCCCTTTATTAAGCAAAATGACACTTCCATGTTGTTTTGCTGTGTGTCATTTTGACTGCTTATGCCAAGACACCTAATAGCCAAAAGGAGAATTTTGTGCAGAGAGCCGTGCAAGGCAAATACCGTAGCATTAACTTTGCAATTCACTAAGATGAACAGCAATGCCTCTGCATGTCTGTGAGGTGAACAGTATCATCTCTGTGGTATAAAGAGCTTTACCAGAATGAATTGCAGCTACTTCACTCAGAACAACTTCAGAAAGAGAGAAGAATTCGTAAGTACATTGTATAACATTACAGTGGATACTGTAAATTAGAATATGTTTTATGTCTTGCAATAATTTTGCTTCTTTTTCATTTCTACCTTCATTATTTCTGACTGCTCAACACCCATCTCCCTTAGAAAGTGCTAATTAAGACACTGAAGAGGCTCATCTAATATTTATAGTAGTGGTGGTGTTGCACCAGATCATTTTGCAGTGCATGGAGAGTGTCATGAAAAAGGAATTAGATGCAGCATTGCTCTGAGCCCTAGCTAATCCTTCCCTGATTAGCGAGATTCTCGTTGCCACCTATTCTGAATGCACTCCTCTCAGGATGTTGATAAAGCCTTTCAGTATCACAAGATGGACTTCCAAGCACTGTGCCAGCTTTTCTATCCAATCAAAGTGAAGCCCTCGGTTCACCTGGTTAAGCTATCCTAATCCTAAATCAGCTTTTAGATTGTCACTTAACAACTCTGAGGTACTCCAGAAGGATCCAGCACAAATCCAGCAGTAAATGAGGCCTAGTCTGAGTGAAAATGAACAAACAAAAAAGCTGGGGGTGTGGTGTGGTGCGGTGCGGTGCAAAGACTATATTCCTCTATATATCTTTATCTCTTTACTTAAAACTTAGAAAAAACATTTGCACTGAGAATGCCCTCAACTTTCAAATGATTGTATACTAAAATCACTTGCCATGTTAAATAGCAGATTTTCTAAGTGGTTTTTGTCTGAGGAACAGCTGGCGGTACTAAACAGTACTAAAAAACTGAAAGCTATCGTTCGTCTGTGTGTATTTGCTGACAATAGCACAAGCCTGGCCTGTTTGTCCTATTGATTGATTAAGCCCATGAGTTTTTCTACTTCTAATTAACCTTTATCTCAATAGTGTTATTTTGTGGGGAGAAAAAAAGTGGATATTGTCTCCTGTTAGATACATGGAGACCTGCAAAGCTCAGGCCTCTTTGTTGCCTCTTCCAATAAGGGCATGTTTGAGCATGGCTGCTGGACAATTTCCCCTTTTGTAATTAAAGATGCAGAAAGCAAGCCAAGCTGAGCAGAAAACACTTCATGCAGACATGCAGTAGCATTGTCATGGTTGCTTGGTAACGATTAGAGTTCAAGAGATTCTTGCATGGATGAAGAGAAATGCTGGCAGTAGTTCCAAGTGTTCCAAGTTGGGCTTACTATTCATTTGACAAGTCTGTTTGAAGTGTAATGTGAAAAAAGAAGCTGATCTGCACCCACAAAGCTTTAAAATCTCATGCCTTAGTGGATAAAATTAAGATATCCTGTTCAGTATAACTGAAAGCTTTGTTTCAAATAGAATAAACATCTTTAGGAATCTGATGGGTGACATGGATATACTAAAATAAAACAACATAAAATAATAAAGTCTCTTGGGGTTGTATGTAAACATTTGGCATTAAAACAAGCAAGAATCAATAATCACATTATGGCCTAGCACCTATTTTCAGATATGAAGGATATAGTTAATAAATAGCATTGGCACAATTTTGCCAAATTAAGTGTTTTTTGGTTGTAACAGTGTATTTACTTATTTGGTAGTGTCCCTCTGAAATGAATAAAAAGAACTGTATCTTGAAGCCCCATTGATTTCAGTGAGATTTAAATATAAGCATATGCTAAAAAATCTGTTAGTGAAATAAAAATAGATTATGTGCTATTACTGGCTGGAGGATGCCCATTTTAGATAACTCTCAGCAAATAATGGATTATATATTCCCAAACTCCAAAGTTCTAAAACCAGTTTTCTGATCCAGAATCCCTCTCACTGCAGAATTCTTTACTCAGAGGTAAGACCCTTTATATTCAGTGGTGCTCCAACAAAGTAAGTTTATACATGTTTGCATCCTGTGGGCATTTTACTACCAACCCTTTTCTTTTTCTAGCTCTAGAATTACTCTATATTACCAGCGTTACTTAATGTCATTATGAGAAAAACATGCATATATGTATGCTTCTAAATAAAATAGAGATATATAAGGTTGCTTTCAGATTCTTACTGCATGCCTGTCATTCCCTTGGTACAGATATGTTTCAAGCTTTCTGTATTTTCCGATGTTGTAAACTGCCTGTATGTTTGGGTCTTAAAATAATATTTAACTTTGTGAATTCCTAGAACTCAGGTCATAACAACTTGCAAAAAAAAAAAAATTCTCTGAGCTTTGCAGTATTTATAATGTTATTTGAAAAAAAATGTTCTAATTAAATTCAGATAGATACCATGTGGAACTAGAATCTTCATTCAGTTATGAAGTTGTCTTAGGGAACTTTGACTAATCCTGAGCTTAAATTTAACCTCTCTCAAGTTGTGAAAATGACAAGAAGGAAAAGACCAAGTATGTCACTTTCAAAATTAAATAATTGAATAAATTCAACTCTCAAAATTTAATCCAAGGAGATGAAGAAGTTGGCCATCCTGTGCTATTTTTTAGAACCCCCCTTCCAAAACAAAAATAAACACTGATAACATACTTTATTCAGAAGTAAATCTAAATTCAATGAGACACTGAACTGAAGCTACTATGAACTTGTTTAAATATCAAGACAAAGAAATAAGTGACAATGATTATCAACCTCAAGAATCAGGCATTTAATGTAGATAAATTAAGTGCCAATGTAAATTGATATGTGATAGTTCTCATTCCTCATTTTCACTGAGATCTAGGTTTATCATTCTTCATCAAGAAACTGTTAGGAATAGTAAATTGAACACACAAACTCAATTCTGTAATGGTTTATTTTGTCTTGTGAGAAGTTTGAGCAGCTCAAGGATTAGCCAGCTTTCCCCTTCTATGAAGGGTCTGATGTAAATGTACCAAGAGCTTAAAGTCTTAATGCTGTTAGAAACTTCCATCAGTCAGCCAGTATGTTAGTGAATAAAAAAAGTCAGTTGCTGATCTGACCTGTTCATTGCTCTTTGGACCAATGCCGAAGTGATGCTGTCTAACTACAGAAAGAGCTTTCAAGGGCAAAACAAAGAGACCGACTGGTGGTGACAGTAGTAGTAGTAGAAATAAGTAAATAATAACAAAAATAAGACCTTGTACAAAAGGCTTCCATATGCTGGTTTGAAATAACAAAAGAAAGAAATGACTGGTATTTATTATACAGTATTAATATTCAAGGCTTATTAGCTTAGTGGAGAGAAAAAAAGCTAAACACTTGTTTGCTTGTTCATTTGATTTATATCTGACCAATTTAATGGAGCAAGACAGATTACAATAAAATAAAATGCAGAATACAAAATATCAATTCAAAAAGTGAGTTAAATCCAATGCAAATATTAAGTAATAGGTTAAAGTCTGGCTGAAGAGTTACATGATGGCAACTCTTCTAAAGCAAGGTAGAGTGGGGACACCCAATATGTTTCCATTTGCCAGATCAGCAAACCTCAGACAGAAAGAGAATCTTCAGAAGGTGTCTCCTGTAGCTTTTAATGGCCAGAAAGGTTCATGAAGGAAGAGGCAACATCAGGGTGGTTTTCATGTATGTCCTTCCTCAACTGATATTTGATTTCTCAGATACATATTGCAGACAGTCATGGAGATGGCCTTGAGGAAAATATTAAGAAACCACTACAAAAACAAAAACGGCAGAAACATTCGTTGAGCCCTGGAAAGAAGGAAGTATTAGGAACAGACTCAGGCTAGTTTCACCCTGACTCACTAGGGTATAAGAGGGAGGGGAATTAAAACACAGACTTCCAAGATTCTGTTACCATAGTCTATCTCAATAAAGCTTAGTTCCAGTCCTCCTGTGGAGTCTGTTTCCTGATCTGCACAACCTCAAAGAGCTGACTCATATTTTCTATACTTCAGCAACACAGATCATTCTGAGGATCTCCTCTTGTGTGAACAGCTCTATTTCAGAAGTGTACAGTTTCTAAGCTAAGAGTTAATTTGGCCATCATCATGCACTTCTCCAAACAATAAGTTCAATCAATCAATCAATCAATCAATCAATCAATCACCATTAATTGCAAAGACTGCTGGATATAGAAGACTTCTGGAAACATAGATTACCTATGCCCTCATCTTGGAGGCTAATATCAGGCATAGACACCAAATTCCACATTTGGGATTTGTTTTCCTCCTAAATGATTTTAGAACTGGGGACAAGTCATATAAAATTTTGTTTCCCTGCAGGGTTCTTGCCGTCTGCTTAAATGTTGCACTCTAAAAATGCTGCCATTAGTGTTTATTATGTGAAGAGAACAACACGTGCATGCAAACAAGGCTTTGACTGACTTATTCCATCTGCTCATTAGTTCATGGCTGTCCTCAGTGGTGTTGTCTTTCCTGCATTATCCAAGTAAATATCACTGCTATCACTGCCACTAGGATTGCCTGTCCAAGAGGAAGACTGATATCGCCATTGCTTCTGCTACCTAATGCCAATGCTTCACCCTGCCTAAAAGTTAAACTTTCTTCCATATTAATGCATACTAACTGATGATGAGGTAAACTATTCTTTTTGAAGGAATAGTTTTATTCAGTTACAATATACTTGCTGCTTCTAGAACTGAGATGAATGTTTTAGTTTGAAGCTTTCAGTGGATGGCTGTGATTGGTCAGTTACTATGGTATCATCATAAAACAGTATTTAGTACCCAATCACATTCTGCGCTTCAAGTTGTTATTGTTGTTATCATTATTATTTCACGTGAATGGATGTCCACACAGAAATTAAAGGATGGAGGGATTCTCTAAAGCATGTGTAAAAGAACATATACTAAGTCAGAACACTGATCCATCTAGCCCCTTATTGTCAACATGTCTGGCAAATTGTCAACATGTCTGGCAACATCTGCCAAGGTTCCATCTCTGTCTAGTGATGTCAAGGATTGAATCTGGGACTTTTTGTAAGTAGAGCTTGTAGACTAACATGGAGCCACAATTTCTGTTGTTTTAATCAGTTCTGCTCAGATGGACTTCTCTCCTTTCCATGGGGTTTGGGGGTTGGGGGACAAGCCTCATGCTGTGCATTCAGCATTTGCTACACATTTTGTTTTTAGCTGATGTTCATCCTGAAAGATGATGATGTCTACAGTGTTCCCAAAGAATACCTATTTTTTTCCTTGATTGGATACAATTCTATCCCTGCCAAGAGGCATTTCATAAAGGACTAGTCAATCACAAAAAAAACTGATTCACAAAACAATTCTTTTCCTAAATGGTATTTAGACATGGGTACTGACTTATGTTTACATGATCACATGATGGGAGTCACTGACAAAAGGGGTCAGGTCAAGGGTGTATCTTGTCCCACTGCATTTGTACCTGAAACAAACAAGCTAATAAAAGTTATCTTAGTTAATTTTTATAGCTCTATTAGTAAAATGCGGGTTGAGGAGGAAGGCAGAATTGCGATAGATTTAAAAAACAAATAGTATAACCAGACTGCACAAACACAAGCATATATAGGTCACTGGCTAATCAAAGCTGACAGGGACAACAATGGGTTGGGGGTGACTGAAGGGCAGAGTTCAAGATATGAGATTAAAACTAAGAGCTTAAGTCCAAACATTTCAAATCAGTTTGGATGGGAATCCTCATGGAATGAGTTAGATCTATCTGCTAATAATGGCTTAATTGCCCTCAATATGTCTAGGTTGTTGTTGTTGTTATTATTATTATTATTATTAAATAGCAGCAAAAAAGAGTGCTGATCAGGATCAGGGCAAATGGAGAAGTAGATGTAACTTTTCTTTCCCTTTCCATCACCCATAATATCAATAAGAAATGTGAACTGCTAAAAGTTGTTTTGGTTGCAGTGGCATAGAAATATTTTTAATAAATATTTTTTTTAAAAAAATCCACTCTCTTCTGAAGCTGTAATTGATTCAGGAAGGGACACTTTTATTGGCACTACTGCAAGGATCCATGCTGAGCCCCACAGCAGCTTCCAAGATGGTGGAAATTTTTATTTAACTAACAGTATGGAAGAAAAATGTACCTGAAATCGTTTGTAGTACAGGGGTATGTACAGAATGACAAAACTGGCCCAGAGACTCTATCAGTCAACTGCTGAGTGATGACTGAGTGTACATTTACGATTTCACTGACAGGTTCTGTGTTCAGGGCATTTCAATATTACATTTCAGCACAGATTTCAGCCTACATACCTACTTCTTGTTACACACATGAGCACATAAAATGCATTCTGCTCAGAAACTCTTCTGAAAATGTGGATGGAAAGAGCAGGGGCAAGATTCTCTGCCTACTCATATTTTCTCAACATGAATATCTAGTCTGGCTAAAAGTTATTTTCTGACATCAGGCAACTGTTTTGTGGCTGAGGCCACACTTTTTAAAAATTACATTTTCGTCCTTTGGGGAGTGCTGGAGGTAAGGCACTGAGAAGGCAACTGTTTTGTGGCTGAGGCCACGCTTTTTAAAAATTACATTTTCATCCTTTGAGGAGCCTGGAGGTAAGGCACTGAGAGGTTGACCGCACTGGAGAGTGATGTTTACCAAGAGTCAACTGGACAGATGTGCCAAAATCTGGACAATTGGGTCAGTCATTATGTTATCTGTATGATGGGTGGGGGGAAGGTATGTTCCCATAATACCAATAATTGAAACATTTGTTAATCAACCATTCTTTTTTTTTCTCTGAGTAAATGATTTACTATGCAGTATGGTTCCTTCAAATTATGGCTCTCTTATCTAAAATTCACAACTCACTGAAGCCAATTTAGTGGCCTGCTAGGACCAACTGAATTGGAGCAGAGCTTATAACATAGCAGAGAAGCTGCACAGAAGAAAGAGAATTATGTTAAAATAGCTTCAGTGAGCATGCCAGAGAAATACAGGTTATTGATCTTACACATTTAGCCCTCCCAAGCATAAAGAATCACACACTTAGACAGATTAGGTTAAGATAAGTAAAAGAATTTCTTACTGACTTTATTGTTGCTTCTGTTCAATCCATCTTGGTGAAAAGATGAAGTTCCTTTGTTCTTCTTTTCTTTCTTAGTTTGCCCTAAACCCTCAGCCCTATTTTGCTGCCAAGGGCTGCATGGAAGAAAGGGACAGAATTCTTCATCAAGACCCGAGTACATGGCCCTGATGAAGAGAGCAGCATCCATGCTGCCTGCTTGATTGGTGGAAGGAGGAGAGAAGAGAGAGAGAGGAAATGGGAGTGGCAACAAACAGCTTCCTCAGAGTTGCATTGTGGGACAACTCAATTTACATGCTAATTCGCATGCTAATGAGACATGCTGGATTTTCCAGGACTTCCAACACTCACAAACTTGATGATTTTTGCCAACCAAAGGTATCCCTCCTGTATTTCCCTTCCTAAATGCTACTGTGTTTTACTAGGAACATGCCATTGGCATCCACTACTTCCTGCATATTTTCTGTGATGTATTCTGTAACCTTTATAAACTGCTATTGTGCCAATATAAAGACTTTGTAAGGAGATTACGGGAGAGTCAGTTTGGTGTAGTGGTTAAGGCACCAGGCTAGAAACGAGGAGACTTTGAGCTCTAGTCCTGCCTTAGGCACAAAGCCAGCTGTATGATCCTGGCCCAGTCACTCTCTCTCAGCCTTAGGAAAGAGGCAATGGCAAACCACTTCTGAAACCTTGCCAGGAAAACTGCAGGGACTTGTCCAGGCAGTCGCCAGGAATCAACACTGACTTGAAGGCACAAGGAAAAAGAAAAAGAGATTATGGAGAATTTTAAAAACTACTACTTGCCTGTTGCCATTCTATTCGATGGAAATATTTCCAAAGGAATAATCACTTCCAAATGAATAATCCATATTTTGTAATCCTCGTGCTCCTTTTCATACCTTTATTCAAGAAAACACTAGGAAATTTGAAAGCACCAGAACATGAGGACAGTTATGTCTATATCAGGTAAATGAATGAGTTATCCACTGCAAAGCCCCCAATTCACATCTCAGATCTCCCAACTGTATAGTCAAATTGTTTTTTTCCTAAACTGATTTGTATAATATATACATACATACATACATACATACATACATATATAATTTTAACTGTTCCTTCTGATGGTTTTAATGTATTTTGTGTCTTAATTTGTCCTTGTATGTTCATTCCACTGGTCACAAATTTAATTTTTAAAATTTTCTAATTTTAATCATTCTTTAGTTTCCTGGTGTAGTTTTTTTCACCCTTGTTCTTATCTGACTGGAATATGCTTGATATTTTGGTTTTCAATTGCAGATCAATCTTTATTATTCACAATAATATAAATGTACGGTTGACTTCATTGAATCCCACTTTTGCCAACAAATATTAGCTGCAGATTAAGATCGGAGAAAATTTCTACAGTACTTTGTGACCAGTAATGGATCAGTTTTGAAATTGTCTGTCAGAGTTTTTGTTTGTTTTTATAAAACAAATTCAACATTCAACATTCAATGCAACATTCTCAGTTGTGCAACTAAGCCTTCTGGTGAAATTGAAGCTGGAGCAAAGTAACTTTCATAGGAAAAGACTTTGCTAAAGCAGTCCTCTCTGCATCCCCCCTCTGCATTTTCCTTTCACTATGTTCATCTCACTAGGTTGCAATTTTTAAGGGCCCTGAAAACCCACATCTGTTAATCTTGAAAGACACAGGTAACTTTGCTGACATCACTGCCCTGAATGTTTGTAAAGATGCATGGATATAGAATTATTTGCTGACACAGGAAGTAAATGATAAAGTACACAGAATTCAATCGTTCAGAACAAATCATCCTGGCTGTGCTCCAAGATTTGTTGCTGGTAGTAAGAGTTTGGGAGACAGCTATCTGAATGTGGATTCTTTTTACCATTTAGAATGTGTGCTCTTCCTTTGAACAGAGTAGGCTGTTTATTTATCTGTATGTGTGCATAATAGACTGAGACAAGGTAAATCCTCACTTTTCTTTCTTGTCTCTCAGGTATTTTTCCATGCTTTCTTTGTGCGGCCCTGCCTGTTTGATTTTAGCAGGCCCTTTCTTTCCAAACCAATTGGGGAGTAAACAAAGCACATTTGTGTTATGGAAAAAGAGGCAGCTGAACAATGAGCCCAGCAAATAACGCTAATTCCTTTTGGCACTTCTTTTAAACCCTGTGAATTAGAGAAAATGCTTCTTTGAGTCTCAAAACAAAACCTGTGTACCAACCTCCCCCCTCAGACTGCATCATCCTGTCCCCCGAAAAAGACAGAAAGAAAAGCCCAGCCCCCAAACTATGAAGAAAAATTCAGACAAACGCAGACCACAAATATTCAAACTATTTGTGTGTGCAAGGGTAGTGGTGGAGGGAGTGATTATGATAATCAGGAAATTGAGGAAACTGATAGCAGAGAAGGAGCATTCCATCTGTGTGCGTGCTTCATTAATGCTATTACTGATTCTGCAGTTTGTGATAATGCTAGTAACTTCTCAAAATGAGACTTTTACTGTATTTCAGGGTACTTGTGAATTCTTTTCAAATTTCTCTTGATGACATTCTTTGGACTTACTTTATTTTTAGACCTGACACAGTGTTGTTTTTTCTTATGCCTCTTTCCATCACCTGTAGCCTCCCTGGCTGCCCAAACCTTCCACCTCCATGTGGGGATTTATTCACAGTATCTTCCCTTGGGATTTAATGGAAGTATGGAAGCCAAGAAAGCTGCAGACTGCTGAAAAGATTGCCCTGGAGAGATTTCTACCACGGAAGGCATACCAGTCACTCTCTCACCTCTGATCTTGTAATAAACAAGTGCAAGAGCACTTCACTTATGAAACATTTGCAGCTATTTCTTTTTGAAATACGTTTTTTGAAATTAATTTCAGAAGAAAACAATGCGGTTTTCAAAAGAAAGCTGAATGGCAGGAAAAAAATGCAGTAGCAACTATCTGCATTAGTTTGTGGTGATGTTTGTTAACATAAAAATAATTATAAAGTGAAATGAGAAGTCTCTTGCTGTTTTCTCTAGATGGCAGCATCTACCTTATGGTCAGTCTTCTTACAGAACACAGTTGAACAGGCAAGAGATAAAAACAAAGGGAAAAAGGAACTGTTATTCTGGATTGCTTTGAATACACGATTCATTCAAAATCATGGTTCAGATATTTGCAATGCAATCCTATGTACATTTATTGAATAGTGTATCCACTGGATTCAATGGACTATGTATATGCACCCAGATAAATGTATAGAAGTCAGTGTAGTATAGTAGTTAAGATGCTAGACATGAATCTGAGACTGATTGCCAAGTCCTATTCAACCATGAATGGCACTAGGCTATTTTGGGCTGGTCACTGTGTGTCAGCCCAATATACCTTACACAACCATCATGGAAATAAAATTAGAGAAAGCTCCCATGAGCTCTTAGGAAAAAAAGGGGAATATAATTGCAATAAACAAATAATAATAAGATTCTACAGTCTTAACCATCAAGGTTTTAAACCAGGTATGGCAATTAGAATCTGTCCATGATCTGCATCCCTGAAATAGACTCAGGAAGGTTAAACAACTAAATTAACTTCAGTGAATTAGGAAGCTAACAACATCCAGGCATGTTAGTCCCAAGAATGAATCCTAGGCCTCCTTTCACCTTTTTGAGTCACAGCCATATAACAACTTATTTCCCAGCTTCAAAGATTTCTGCCATCTTCCCTTGGTTACAAAATAGGACAGAATGGGGTTTAAATATTTCTGTCTCACCAGTTTCAACACACATACCACCTTCCTCTTCATCTTCACCTCCACTTTTCTCTGTGGACCTGGAGATGCCATGAGTATCTTCTTCTTCCAGTCATGGCAGATTGAAAGGTGTGCTGCTCTTTCCATTTCTGTTTCAGCAACTGGAGCTGGAAAGGTCTCCCCTCTTAATTATCTCCATCTCTCCTTCCTTCTGGCTAGGGATCTCAGGAATAAGAGGAAATTCCATTTCTTCTACAGTTGGAGTTGGAATGGATTTCCTCCCATCCCAGCCTGCTCAATTCCTTTTGTCTGGGCATTACTGTGATACAGTATCTGCCTGTTCATTCTCTGAGCTAGGAATATAGGAGACAGAAAGTTAAAACAGGACAAGAATTTTGCCATCAGTCCTGGTGCTGTGTGACTGTTAGAAATCTTCATTTCAAATTCCTGCAGTCAGTTTGAAACCACACTTTTGAGGAAAGGTTGCCAATGTTAAAAAGTGTCTTTGATGGCATAAAGCTCCTTGTTGAAAACATTTTGCTCAGCTGGAAGTTGTGATTGGAAAAAAAAAAAGCCCAGTGGAATGAACTGTTGTTAAACAGTAGAGGGGATTGTGAAAGCACTCTGCCGAAGATGAAATCAGAAGCATCAGCCTGAACCACAGAGGGGAATGTGGGATTTAGATGAGACTGAGAAAGGCTTGTTAGGCTTCAGACTATCGCCTTTCTTGATGAGAGGAGCAAGAGATGCAATAAAATTATGAAGACATTTACATAAAAACTAGCAAAGCCCATAACCTCTGTAAGTCCATGACAGGGCAGGTGGGAGGGAGGAGACCAGGACAAAATACATTCAGCTTTAGCTGGATTCATTTGAATTCCTTCTGAAGAAATGCAGTAGTCCAAATAATCCAGTGCTGGCAGATCAAGGGAACATTTTTCTAGCTTAGAATACAGGCTGTAGTCACAAAGGTGTTGAAGGACTGTTGAAGAACAAACTTGTTCAGTGTGGAGAGTCTCAGAGTTAATTAGCAAATTGTTCAAATAAACAATAAAATTATCTAAGATATCATTAATTTTTTTCATGAAGACTGAGAGGCTTGATGCTAATCTGAATAGTGTTACTGTATAGTTAAAATTCCCATAACGAATATCAAAGGCAATTATTATTATTATTTTTTAAATTTACTGTGTTAATAGCAAATCGAGCACTGGATTGAAAGGGTGCAAATAATATTTTCCCCAGAAGTCTCCATAACTGTAGACCCACTCTTTTCTCAACAACCTTTCCTTACGGAAGGAGGTCAAAGATTGGATGATAGTTGTAAATATATGTGCCTCTTCAATGTAAATGAAAGTTGAAGCTAAATAAGGTTGCAGGCATCCCAATTATTGTTGATGGTGTTTAGGACAAGTTCCCTATGCTTAGAAATGGATTATGAGCATAAGAGCTGATCATCAATACTTTGAACTTAAAGTGGGGGATCAAAGGGGTGTCTGGGCAAAGAATATTTGGATGTGATGGAAGATTTTGTGAACTTACTAGTGACACTAGAATCTTTTAAGGCCTGGAGATGTATTTCTGAACCTAGTGGGTCTGGAGTAAATGCAGTATTTGCATACATGCCAGTGAAATGTATCATATGTTTATGTTTCATGTTATTTCTGTGCCTCCCATTTTCTGAGTCCTTGGAGATTAAGACACACTCATGTTCTGATAGGTTAGGACACCTGCTTGCCACATACTCCCTTTGCACTCAGATATGACACTTAACTGAATATCCTTAGCAAGGCACTCACATGCAAAATGACCAGGTTCTCCACAATATAAACATAGACATTGCATGCACTAGAAGTTTTTCTTGGGCATAAAGTGGTGCTCTACTAGTACTCAGGGAACGAGAGGAACAAAAGAGAATACTGGTGTCTTTTTCTCCCACTCAAACATTGCCACACTCCCTTGAATATTCCATGAACATCCAAGCAATGTTGGATTATCATGGCCAATCACTCACCCTGCTGAGTGAGTTGATCCTTCACTCATCTGATAGTCCCACTTACAATCATCAATTAAGCTATTTGCATTCTAGTGCAAATGCTGAGCTAATAACTGAACATCAGATGTATATTTTTACACAAAACATGTACTCTGTCATAGGTGGAAGATGTTGCTGTTAGCGGTCATTTGTTTAATAGGGTCATTGACTGTTTGTTGTTTATTCGTTTAGTCGCTTCCGACTCTTCGTGACTTCATGGACCAGCCCATGCCAGAGCTTCCTGTCGGTCGTCAACACCCCCAGCTCCCCCAGGGATGAGTCCGTCACCTCTAGAATATCATCCATCCATCTTGCCCTTGGTCGGCCCCTCTTCCTTTTGCCTTCCACTCTCCCTAGCATCAGCATCTTCTGCAGGGTGTCCTGTCTTCTCATTATGTGGCCAAAGTATTTCAGTTTTGCCTTTAATATCATTCCCTCAAGTGAGCAGTCTGGCTTTATTTCCTGGAGGATGGACTGGTTTGATCTTCTTGCAGTCCAAGGCACTCTCAGAATTTTCCTCCAACACCACAGTTCAAAAGCATTGATCTTCCTTCTCTCAGCCTTCCTTATGGTCCAGCTCTCGCAGCCATATGTTACTACAGGGAACACCATTGCTTTAACTATGCGGGCCTTTGTTGTCAGTGTGATGTCTCTGCTCTTAACTATTTTATTGAGATTTGTCATTGCTCTTCTCCCAAGGATTAAGCGTCTTCTGATTTCCTGACTGCAGTCAGCATCTGCAGTAATCTTTGCACCTAGGAATACAAAGTCTTTCACTGCTTCTACATTTTCTCCCTCTATTTGCCAGTTATCAATCAAGCTGGTTGCCATAATCTTGGTTTTTTTGAGGTTTAGCTGCAAGCCAGCTTTTGCACTTTCTTCTTTCACCTTCATCATAAGGCTCCTCAGTTCCTCTTCGCTTTCAGCCATCAAAGTGGTATCATCTGCATATCTGAGATTGTTAATGTTTCTTCCAGAGATTTTTACCCCAGCCTTGGATTCCTCAAGTCCAGCATGTCGCATGATGTGTTCTGCATACAAGTTGAATAGGTAGGGTGAGAGTATACAGCCCTGCCGTACTCCTTTCCCAATCTTAATCCAGTCCGTTGTTCCGTGGTCTGTTCTTACTGTTGCTACTTGGTCGTTATACAGATTCTTCAGGAGGCATACAAGATGACTTGGTATCCCCATACCACTGAGAACTTGCCACAATTTGTTATGGTCCACATAGTCAAAGGCTTTAGAATAGTCAATAAAACAGAAATAGATGTTTTTCTGAAACTCCCTGGCTTTTTCCAATATCCAGCGGATATTGGCAATTTGGTCTCTAGTTCCTCTGCCTTTTCTAAACTCAGCTTGTACATCTGGCAATTCTCGCTCCATGAACTGCTGAAGTCTACCTTGCAGGATCTTGAGCATTACCTTACTGGCATGTGAAATGAGTGCCACTGTTCGATAGTTTGAACATTCTTTAGAGTTTCCCTTTTTTCGTATGGGGATATAAGTTGATTTTTTCCAATCTGATGGCCATTCTTGTGTTTTCCAAATTTGCTGGCATATAGCATGCATTACCTTGACAGCATCATCTTGCAAGATTTTGAACAGTTCAGCTGGGATGCCGTCGTCTCCTGCTGCCTTGTTATTAGCAATGCTTCTTAAGGCCCACTCAACCTCACTCTTCAGGATGTCTGGCTCTAGCTCACTGACCACACCATCAAAGCTATCCCCGATATTGTTATCCTTCCTATACAGGTCTTCTGTATATTCTTGCCACCTTTTCTTGATCTCTTCTTCTTCTGTTAGGTCCTTGCCATCTTTGTTTTTGATCATACCCATTTTTGCATGGAATTTACCTCCAATGTTTCTAATTTTCTGGAAGAGGTCTCTTGTCCTTCCTATTCTATTGTCTTCTTCCACTTCC
Source organism: Candoia aspera (assembly GCF_035149785.1). Classification (NCBI taxonomy): domain Eukaryota; kingdom Metazoa; phylum Chordata; class Lepidosauria; order Squamata; family Candoiidae; genus Candoia; species Candoia aspera. Next base: position 53,378,059 of record NC_086160.1, read on the forward strand.
GCGCATTGCTTGTTTAAAAATAATTCCTTATCTCTTCTGGCTAACCTCTGGAATTTTGCATTTAATTGGGCATATCTCCCCCTATCACTGTTGCCTTTTGCTTTCCTTCTTTCTTGGGCTACTTCTCGTGTCTCAGCAGACAGCCATTTTGCCTTCTTGGTTTTCTCTTTCTTTGGGATGTATTTTGTTGCCGCCTCCTGAACAATGCTGCCAACTTCTGTCCAGAGTTCTTCCGGGACCCTATCTACTAAGTCCAGTCCCTTAAATCTATTCTTCACCTCCACTGCATATTCCTTAGGAATATTAGTGAGCTCATATCTAGCTGATCTGTGGGTCTTCCCTAATCTCTTGAGTCTGATCCTAAATTGTGCAAGAAGAAGTTCGTGATCTGAACTACAGTCAGCTCCAGGCCTTGTTTTTACCGACTGTACAGATGTCCGCCACCTTTGGCTGCAAAGGATGTAATCAATCTGATTTCGATGTTGTCCATCTGGTGAAGTCCATGTATAAAGCCGTGTCTTAGGTTGTTGAAAGAGAGTGTTTGTTATGCAGAGTGAATTGTCTTGGCAAAATTCTATCAACCTATGTCCTGCTTTGTTTTGTTCTCCCAGGCCATACTTACCTGTAATTCCAGGTGTCATTTGACTGCCCACCTTAGCATTCCAGTCTCCTGTGTTGAAAATAATATCTCTTTTAGGCGTGTTGTCCAGTAGGTGCTGCAGATCCTCATAGAACTGCTCTACTTCAGCTTCTTCAGCATTTGTGGTTGGGGCGTATATTTGGATCACTGTGATGTTAGATGGCTTGCCCTGAATTCGAATGGAGATCATTCTGTTGTTTTTTGGGTTGTATCCAAGCACTGCTTTAGCCACTTTACTATTAATTATGAAGGCTACTCCATTTCTTCTGTGGTCCCCTTGTCCACAGTAGTAGATCTGGTGGTCATTTGATGTTAAGTGGCCCATTCCAGTCCATTTCAGTTCACTGATGCCCAAAATGTCTATCTTTAATCTTGACGTCTCACCAATAACCACATCCAATTTGCCCTGGCTCATAGATCTTACATTCCAGGTTCCAATGGTGTGTTGATCCTTAGAACATCGGATTCGCCGTTCACCACCAGCACCGTCGGCCGCTAGCCGTCCTTTCGGCTTTGAGCTAGCTGCGTCATCATGTCTGGGGCTAGTTGAGCTCATCCTCTGTTCCTCCCCAGTAGCATTTTGACCATCTTCCGACCTGGGGGTCTCATCTTCCGATGGTATACCGACATATCTCTGGTTGTACTGATCCGTTTAGTTTTCACGGCAAGAATACTGGGGTGGGTTGCCATTACCTTCCCCAGGGATCGCATTTAGTCTGACCTCTCTGTCATGACCTTCCCGTCTTGGGTGGCCCTTCACGGTTTAGCTCATGACATCATTGAGGTGCTCAAGCTCCAGCACCACGACAAGGTAACGATCCTTTGCTGAAGGTCATTGACTGTAGTCCTCAGGAATACTACAAAATTGCTGATTAAGTCTGAATTGCTCTGTATCAGAAAAGGGAGCTGCCCATTTTGCATCTCCCTATCTCATCAGGCTGATTATAAATTCTACATGAGAATGTTTAATGACAAAATCCTTTGGTCTTGGGGAATTGTATAATTCACATTGAACAATGAAGTAGTAAATTTGCCTAGATTGTTATCACACTTGTCAGGCTGAGAAATGGATGTTAGAGGATTGCTGCTATTACTGCTGAGGCTGTAGGTTCTTGAGCAGGAGTGGTAGTGGAGGTGCAGTTTATGGCAAAATTCTCTTTCCCCTTCTGGGATAGCTAATTCATCATCTGAGTTAACTGGTCCATCTGCTCTCGGAGCAAGGCTCTGGCAACCCAATCCACAATCAGCAGGACTGCAAGAGCTCTGCAGCCATTGCTGAACCTCAGAGTTGGAGTATGGGCTGTACTCCTGTAGTGATGAGAGGAGTGAGATGGAGAACTTGCTGTGAAGGCTTTGTACCATTAGATTCTCTCCCTGCTCTACATTTTTTTAACCAAACACAAGATTAGTTAAGTAGATTTATTGCAAAGAATTCTGCAGTAGAATATAAGATTATCTTTCTGACAACAAGCAAGAATCTAACAACATTTTATATACTGTATATTATTACTAAAGTTTGAGTCCTGGTATCTTCTCACTTTTTTTGACTATTTTGAAGGTTTCTGTATTTGTTATTCATTTACAGTATTTTATAGTATGAGGATCAGAGATTCCTGCTTCACCACTTTGAACCCTTGGCTTAATTCAGGGCTGACTGCTTCTTACTGCCTGGCCTTGGGTGTTTGGGAATTCAAGAGTTGTAGTTCCAAAATTTCTATAGGACTACAGATTAGGGCAGAACACATGAGGGCAGTATGTACAACAGAAGGTCTATATATTCCTTACTATTCCTTCTCTTCACAGCAAGTTGTTCAAACCCTGAATCCCAAAGAATTTCTGCAAGGCAAAAGAAGTTTGGATAGGAAGGAGAGAAACAGGACTGTACTGAATTCCTGTGCATTTTTGTGGCTCTTACCCTGAAATGACTTCTAAGTTGGAAGTAAATTTCTCTGTCATAGACAATGGTAGTAGCGATGGGTAAAACTGGGAGATTTGCTCTCAGATTTCTGTGAAATATACTATTTCCTTAAGTTCAGAATTTTGGACTTAGCAAAGAAGGGTAAATACTGTAGAATACTTGGGGAAAATAACTCCATATAAACCAAATGTTGGAAGACTGTTTTTGAAACAGGGCTGTTCTAAAACATTTGACCTAAGAAAACAGATATAAAACAGTTATAAAAGAAGAAGGGCCTTCCCAGTCAAGGATGATATCCTCTGTGTGTGTGTTTGGAAAAGGGTGAAGAATAAAGGATCAACTATAGTTTATGAGTGAGATAGGGAAGAAAAGTTGCAACAACTAACTTATCTGACAGTTTGTAACTTTAGAACTTGCAGGAGTATATGTTAAGACATCTATAGTGTAGAACTGTCAGGGTCGATGGCTGTTGTATGTTCTTATACTTTAAAAATAAACTAATGTCTTATTGAACAGCATAAATTTCCAGTGATTTCCTTTCAGTGTATTGTGGTTATTGTGCTTAACCATGTTTTTCTGCCCAACCCTATTATATGGAGGAAGTACACTTTGCCAATCCCTTAAATGTTGCTTCTGGCTTGTTTTCTGTCAGATATAGCTATCTATATTGGCACTATGATTGGAGGGAAACATAATCCTATCTATCCCAGTATGTTAGACAGAATGTCTAACAGTCACAAATATAGTGTAAAATCCAGAGAGCTATCTAAAGAAGTAAAGCAGACTGCAGTTATAGTAAGGAAGGACAGAGATCAAGTGAGTGACAAAGACAGAATGGTCCCAGGACTCAGAGAGACAGGAAATTGTTCTGAAGCATCCAGCTCCTTCGAAATAACAAATACCTGTATAAATGGGTTGGGTGACTCAGCTTGGTCATGCTGTTCATAATGTCAGAAGAGAAGCAAACCATTCTCAAGCCAAGAGGATCAGAAGGGTCATGTTTAATATAATAATAAAGTAATCCATAGGCATTAAAACAAATGGCATGCTCCAAATACACTTTCAAAGGGCAGGAGAGCTATCATATTGAAATCAGATGCCATATACACCACACATAATTTCTTCCCATTCTGTCATCCTTTGTTTTTTTTCCTTGCTCTGGAGATACATCTGTTTCTTCTCCCACTGTTGATATGATCCAGTTAAATCCAAGGTTCGGAGACACTTGCATGAAACATTCAAGATTACTTGATTTTTCAGAGCATAAATCTCATGACTAGCCTCACTATGTAGGTCTCTGCTATGAGATAATTTTTCCAGTGAAACATTATTTCTGCATTTGCAGCTATCTTGAGACTGTGGGCAAACATTGTACTGTCAAAACTGATCTCCATAAAACACACCAAACAATTGTTTCTCCAGAACACTGATGAAGAGACAGAAAGAAAGGCAGAAAAATCTGCCTGTCTGCCAGCTCTCAAAACTGGCACCCCTGCCACCAAAATTACATTTAAATTAAAGAAATAAAAATAACTGAAACTCATGGGAAGTACATTTATTTAAAGGCCTTATATAGTATTTTTTGTTTGTTTATTTATTCAGTTTATATGGCTGCCCAACTGAAATGCATGTATTCTGCGCAGTATTTTATTGGTATGGTGGTTTTAATCCAGGATGCCATGTTTTTTTCATCTGTGTTTAACTGTGTTTAATTGTTTATTTGATTTTGTAAGCTGCCCAGGGTCTTTATTATGGATGGCCATGATAAATTTAATAAAACATATAAGTAAATAGAAAATATAGCACTGTTCTGGAAGTGGATAAATTGACTACTTTGGCTCTAAGTGATGTGCACAGTGTAGGAACATTGGAAGAGCTCATGCATTCTGTTAGAAAATTACTGTGGGTAATTTCCAGTTTAGTTTGAACCCTGCATGTTCCTATATTCAGATCATACACACTCAATCCAGCTAGCTAAAATATAGTTTGGTCTTTATATATTAAACATCAGCAAACATAAACAGTTAACTGGCAACAAGGAAGGCAAAACAGAAAGAGAGAATGACATGAAAAACAGGGAAGAATTTACATTTTATCTCTATTCTATCTATCAAATGGCACATAACTTTTCAGAGCCAATGGAAACAATATTCTGAGTATTAGCATGGACCGCCCCAAAGAATAGCCTTTGGTTATTCCAGCTTTAAGCCTTTTGTGTACATAATGGCAGCAGAATAGAGATGAAAAGGTAATCCATCATCTATTTTACACCACTGAAAAAAATCATTTGGTGGATGGGAATGATGTATGCAACACTTTCACTGCAAATGTCTGAGAGAAAGTGGCCTTCACAAGTAAGAGTGAGGTAGTGTAATGAAGGTTGTGTTAATACTCATGGTTGGTGCTTCTTGCCTGAACTACCTCAAGGGGCTGACATAAATAGATTGGTTTGTTTATTTATCACATTTGTATACAACACACTTCTGTGTAGTAGTACACAACCTGAAATCTAGTCAACACCAATGACCAGTGAAACAAATGTAAAAGTATGAATACCAAATATCATAAACCATTAAAAACAATAAATTATTTTAAAATGCTGAAATATATACTGCATTATAACATCATAAACATTCAGAAGATAGACTAAGAACACAAAATTTCTTCTATATGGGGAAAAGTCTAGAAAGTAAGAATATGTTTGTGTATAATTCCAAAGCTCTGGGGCTGCCACTGAGAATGTCCTGGTTTAGTAAGTTCCAGCAAGTCTCCTTCCATTCCAACATGCACAATAGGTTTTAAGCTTGAAATGGTAGCTCTTGAGATATGGTATATTTGTTGAGGCCATTCTTCAAGGAGGTATGGTTATTTAGAATTAAAATTAAAATAAGCCATCTCCTATTCTTTTTCTTAAGACGTGCAGACTTTCTTGCTGATTTTTCTTATTCGTGGATGAGGCTTAAGAAAAATTATGCTGACATGCTGATTGAAATTATAGGGTCATCATTTGCTTTTCTCTCCCTTTCTCTCTCTTTCTCAACCGTCCATCACACCTCAAAGGATGCCTCTTTAAAAGGTTTCTAATCCCCCGGGAGAGCTTTTTGTGTGAGTAGACTGTAAGGAACAGGTGGCTGAAAAGATCCAGCCCTTCACTTTGGAACTTTTCATATTCCCTGCTTCTTTTAAGCAGTTGAGATTTTGCACTGACAAAATGAATCATGGAGATTTACAAGCATACACGTTTTAAAATAAGAACAATATTAGAAGGATAACATTTGTGAGTCTCTTAGTTTTAGTAATCAAAATAAAATTGATCTTGTTCTATGCCTACTACCTTGTTGTAGATTGTCCTCTGCATTTTCGTAGTTATGGTTATAGTGTATGCAGAATGCTACTGCGAATCTTCTCAGAAACAAGGACTTGGAAAAAAACACACAAGCAAGTTAGGTCACTGATGATATATTAGAAGGGATGGGATCTACAAAAGCTGCAACCTGAGGCAATAAGGAATGAGATTTGCTGTGAGAAAGTAAGAAAGCAGGAACTCACTAGCTAGTGAGGAGTCTAGAGATAAAAGAATCTCTTTGGAATGATACGAATATTTCAGATTGAAAGTTTTCCAATAGCTCTTTTTAATTTTTATTTATTTGAACAGTGGATAAATAAAAGAGTTTATTTTAAGCTAACACAACCTAATAAAAAAGCAAACAAGGATAAACAATATATAAATAAGAACAAATATTAAGAGTTTGTTCAAAAATAACAATAATATTTGCCTCAGAAACGTTACCGCTGGAGGCAAAGGACATAGGGTTAATTCTCATCCCATCTGACCATTTGGAGAATAGAAAGAAATCACACTGGCAACTACATCAGAGTGCAGCTGTCCACTTTAGCTCAGGCAGCTTTGCATCACACTCAACTGTGTTTAGGCTGAACAGTGAACTCAGTCACTTTGCTTTCTTTAGGCAAGGGACAAAGCAGTCTTGCACTATCGTAAAGACATCTTGCCCGGGAAGATTGTTAAATTTGTCATGTTCATAAACTATGGAGGGAATAAGCATGGGATGTGTCTCTTTCCCCAACTGGCCTGGCAACTCTTTTTCAGCAATCATAAGAAAGATAAATATGGTATAAAATGAATTAGCAAACCGTTTTGAAAATATGCACAAAACTGTGCTAAGTATACATAAAGCAAGCCACAGCTTGCTTCCTTGAAACAGTTTTTTCCAGTGATATCCAAACTATGGGTATCAAATGTGAATTTAAAGGTAAGAAAAAAAAAAAAGATTCTGCTTTCATATACGTATCCGTTCAGCTTTTTTATACATGTAACTGTTGCTGGGCTTAAATCTTTTATTTGTAAGTTAAAGGTAGTCAGCTGAGCTACTACAGTGAGGTGGATCCACAGCTGTTGACTAACCACATCCAGAGAGTCAGTGTCATGATCGCCGTTGCGATGTTTGCGACATCACAATGGCTCGCATGACAATACAGGGATATGGGTCCTGAGCTGATAAGGCAAGGGCAATAGAAAAACACAAAAAGAAGTAAGGGGTTTAAGGAAACTATGTAATGAGCGAGTCCGGCAGCCCAGGAAGCAACAATAAAAGGAAACTGACATGAAATTGAATAACAACCGAACAGGCGAGGTTCGGAAGGGCGCGCCCGGGCTTTCGAGGAATTAGAAGCCTGATCGCCTGGCAATGGATCATCACCGCACAGGAAGGTGATCGAGGCGATGCCTGGGGCGCAGGGGGCTGGACGACCTCTCACCTGGCAAGGATGAACTGTTGGGACTCGTGGGGCGCACCTGGGGTAAGGTGAGGTGGAGCGCTGACTGGCGCGGGCTATTTAAATCCCGTTCCGGCGCGCTCCCCTCACTCTCAGCTTTCTAAGGGCATGCGTTCTATTCCCAAATAAAACCAGAACCTAAGTCTACTCTAGCGTCTGTGTTTTTATTGGGTCTCAGGCAGAGCCTGACAGTCAGCATCAATGACTACCAATTTGGAGAGCAATAACTAGTGAGGATTTGCAGGGATACATCTTCGACTAATATTACTCAACATTTTTATTAATTATCTGGATGATGGAATTCATGAGCTGCTTATCAAATTTGCAGGTGACACGAAATTGGGAGACCTGTCAATACTAAGGATGACAGATACGTTGAAAAACTGGGTTAACAAGATCAAGATATCCTTTAACAGGGAGAAATATAAGGTATTACATTTTGGGAGAAAAATGTTGGATGTACATACATGATGGTGGATTCAGAAATTGGAAATATTGCATCTGAGACAGACGTGGGTATGGTCATTGATAACAACTTGAATGTGAGTTAGCAGTGTGAGACAGCTGCTGGGAAGGGTAACATAGTTCTGGGCTGAGTTAGAAGAAGCATTATATCCAAGGTATGTGAAATCATTATTCTTCTCTACTCAGCACTGATGTGACCACAGTTTTGTGCACTACATTTCCAGATGGATATTGAAAGGTTAAAAAGGGTTCAGATGGTATAGGGTCTTGTGGACATGTCCTGGAAGGATATGCTGGAGAAGATTAGGAATGTTCAGTTGGGACAAAAGAAGATTGAATGGAGGCCTGATAGCTGTGTTCAAGTACATAAAAATATTACATCATACTTGTAGAAAGTACAAAGGTGCCTCCTCCATTGACAGGTATTCTTAGTATATATCCCATGATTAGCTGCACAATTGGTGACATCCATTTTTATCTAGACTCACTCCAGTAATCTCATATTTAGCTTGTGGGTCCTGAGAAGACTATAGCCAAGTTAACAACTGAAAATATACAGACTAAAAGTCCTAATGGGCCACCATTGCCTACACCACAAAAATAAAGAGTGAGCATGCTTAGTGAGCCCAGAATTCTACAATATCTGTTGGAAAGGGGGGAAAAGTAAATAGGTGAGGTTGTCTGTATGCATTTTAGGCAAAGCATGATAGACTTGGAATTGGAAACATTGTCATTCTTCATTGAAACTTAAGAGGCTTGAAGTCTGGATCCAAGGCTTCATAACGAATGATCTTGATCCTTGGCAGCCTTTTCTGTACAATGGAGAAATTCACTAATTCATCTTTTTTTTAAAAAAAGAACTTTATTAATTTTCAAAGTATAGTTAAAATACAAAATATAGAATATAGAATAAGAAAAGACAGAGTACAGAACTAAAGAAAAAATAAAAACTGTAAAAGTGCAGAATTAGAGATAAAACAAAAATGAAAGTGTCTTCCGACCTTCTCCAATACAGATATAAACGCATTTACAAATATAATCTCTTACCATTAGTTTCACTGATTCATCTTATATGCCTTTGTTTGGTACTTTTAAAAGGTATTATCATGCCTAATTTAGCCGATATCACTGTGCGGTTTTGGATGAGCCTTCCACGTTGCTAAAACTCTTGCTCCTTCCCAAAACGTTTTCCCTTCCCGTTGCTGGACATGGAATAGCTCATGCCCATTTGTTTCTTGTAGTACTGAGAAAATTGTACATGAAGCAAACTAATCTGTACATGGCTAGAAAAAGAATAATGGCCTCCACTAATTCCTGCATGGAGTGTTCCCAGTACAGAAGGATGCAGGGGAATACTGGTTTCTAGCTTCTCCTGCAGAGAAAAATGGTTGAAGTGGTTTCCTGTCTTAGCTCCTTCCCTCTTATGTTAAGGGGCAGTTCAGTGGCTATGTAAAAATTATATAGCATGTGACCTTATTGTCCATAAGTTACAAAAATGTTGGCAAAAAATAAATATGATTATTTAAGCTGCAAAGATCATATCATAACACTTATGCTCTACTCCTCAATTAAGAAATTGCTTGCTAACTTTCTCAGTCAAAAGAATTTGACTATTTTAAAAGCCATGTTGAATCTCATGCCTACAAGAAACAGGTTCATGCTAATAATGTGGAGTGAGTTGGAAAGGCTTTTTAATTTGTTTGTACAGACAAATAAGCAATTGTTGAAGAAAATAGTTGCTGAAGATTTGTTGTGATGAAATGTCTGCTAAATTTTGTGACACTGTCTGCTAAATCCCTATAATTAGCATGCCCCCCGTCCCCGGCAAATGTCATGGGGGCATTTGATGAAACAGGGCATGAACTCTCAAGTAACACTCAGGGGGTCTGTAATGCTATGCTGTGTGACTTTTGGAATTCAACTACTAGATAGGCTTTCCTTATCTAGAAAACACAAGGGAGAAAGGCATTTGTCCAGTCTAATGACCCTTGTTAACAGAATTGTTTCCCTTCAGTTTAGAAGTTGTCCCTTGGTCATTAAAAAAAAAAACATTATTGAGACAACCAAATTATATGTCTGTATTGTGCAGTTACATCCTATTTCAGGTTTGATTTTTTATATGTGCAGAGAAAATGCTAAAGGGTCTACACAGACATACACAGAGAGAGGATTTAACTGGTCACAGCAAAACTGAGAGATCAGACCCTGTCTTAGGGAAATCCATCAGAACAGAATACTGAATTTTGTATATTTTTATTAGTTGGAGTATCAAGTGGGTGGATGTGTGTAAGATGTACATAGTTTGTTGAAGTATAGAGAAGCAGGTCTAGAGTAAGGACATGTCAACTTCAGGCAAGCATTGACAGCCCTTTAACACCAAATGATTAATACTGACATCCTTTTCTTTTATTAATTTTGGAGTGTGGCTGTGTGATACTAAAGGTTATGGAAGTGCTGCAATCTGGGCATCTTTTCTCAGGTTCAAAGAAGGCATCTTTTTATGCCACTACATTTACCTATTACTTGCCTTCACTGTTCATTGCAACCCTGAGGCAACATTTGGAAAGGAGTGCACCAAACATATGCTACCTCAAACAAGGTGCTGACTTAAGAAACTGAGTGCAGTATAAACCAGGTGAACAAGCTGATAATCAGAGGAACATTTAGGTGTATCAACCCATCAGGATAAAGATGAACAAAGATATTAATAAATAACTTGGGGAGAGCAAATGACCTTGGGCACAGGGTAGGGAAGAGTCATACTAATGCAAAGAGTTATTGAAATAAATCAGTCAAAACTATGCAATGTTTCTTCATTATTCCAAGGATAAATAAAATAATATATATTTATTACATTTTCCTAAGGCATTATCTGGAAATACTATATTATACTGCTGATTAAAAATATAGTTAAGTACAAAGAGAAAAGAGAAGGAAGCTAATGAGAAATGATTATTTGTATTCTTCTCGTTTTTTCCTTCTGCTTACTGTACTATATTTGCAATAACAAGGTAGCAGAAGGTTTCAATATTCATAATCTTTGTGGAGGATTGTGGCATATTTAGAACATATCATCCTTCTATCATTTTATAGCTACCATCTCAGGTACAATCTAATAAACAGGACTTGCACAAAAGTTCAGATGGGATTGTGCCATTTATTGGAGTGAACTTTTGACATAAATACTTAGGCAAGGGATAGCCCAGAAAGAAGTTGAAACTACTGGTTTTATTAAGGACTTATTCTGAGATTAAATGTAAACTCTAAACAAATAACATCTGTGGGTTTATGCTATATAGTCTAATTAATCTTCATGTCTGATCTGATGGATATGTTGGACTAATTTGGAATTAAAATATTACAAGTAACATTTTGATTTGAAAGCTGTAACCTGCCTCATATCAACACAGCAGTGGCAGAACTTACTCTGAAAGCCCTTTTGATTCCACACACTTGAAGTTGCTTCTTGAACAGAGTAAAGGCAATCAATTTATGCATACATTCCAAACAGCTTCTGCTAAAAAAAACTGGCAGCTAACAGTGTAATGGCAAAAATCAGATCCTCTGGGGTTTATATGTCTTAGATTTTCAGAGTAATTTCCTCAGCTTCAAAAGTGCTTAGAGACAAAGAACATGTTAATTAGTTTGGTGATGCACTATTGCTTGTTTGTTTGTTGAAACCAAGCATGTTAAAGTTGGATGGGAACCAGTGCAATCAGAGTGTGTGTCGGGAGGTAAGTTCCCCCTCCATTCATATTTCATTCCCAGCAATTGTTCTGGGTTCTATAGAATCAAATTGGGGAGGACTTTTCTTTATGTATTTGAATCCCAAACCATTTAAGATTATGTTGGTTTACAATAAATCAGCCACTACTGCTTGTTTTTTTTCAGAGCTACCAAAACATTTGGTATAAATCATGCATTAAGTCATTTCCTCATAAGCCAGATGGTCAAATGGATTGATGTTATGCACTTTTTTTCAGTGAAGCGATGGGATCACCTGATTATTTATTGCTTAGGTTACATCTTTGAATTACTGCTTAACCTCCTTTATATTAAAAAAAGGGGACGGGATATTGGACTTTTTTTAAAAAATAGAAATTACTAACGGCCACAAGTAGATGACTCAAACATGCTTTATTATACTTTGTCATGTACTATGCATTTCTGAAAAAGGAAATAAGGGAATAGTGCTACTTGAATCACATAACAGTACAATTAAGGTTTTGAAAGCTAAGAAACAGAATTATTAATTGTAATGTTTATTTTACTTTTTTGGATGAATGGATTGTGGTCATTAAATGGTGATGCTCATATGTTTTTAAAAAAGAAGTAGGGCAGGCATGAAGCTTTCTGCTAATGGGAAACTTAAGTTCTTTATGAACTAATGTTAGCAATTTAATATCAGATGCTGTTTGCAAGTGAAATGCCATGGACTCAAACTCTTCCCTGGGGAGAAGATAATAGGTCTTGTATGTTCATTTTTATCAAGACTGGATAAACCATCTACTGCTTCAGCCAGAACATATTTTTGTTTCAATCTGTTCCAGTTGCATAAAAGTCCATGGGTGATTCTGTATCTTCTATTCATATCTACTTAACATCTATGGTCATCATTCTGTCTTCAGTGGTTCCTTCTGAATCATTTGGATAAAAGAAAAAATATTATATTAATAATTGAACTGCAACTATCAGATGGGCTGTTTTTGGTTCTGTAGCTTTTATGCCCAGTATACTATAACTAAATTTTGTTTTAATCTCATCCATACTGCTGAAGGCAATAAAGTAACTAAGTTACCCATGCATAAAAAGAGCACAAACTGGTACTTCAGTAGGGAGTTGTTGAAGGGAGTAAAGTATCCAATAACTGAGTGGTGAACAGAGGTCTTCTGTAATTAATTTAATCTTTTCCAGGTCTGCTGTAACATTAGCCAGAGTAAAACTATACAGTTTTGGGTATTGCGAAGAAATAATAAATATAAAGTATAATGTTTACTTACAAATGGATGTCCTTGTAGGACTTCTATCCCTCAGGTGCCAAATAACTTGACTAGCTTTAGGTTCTGAGTGGGTACCAGCATCCTGAATTGAAATTAGTACATGGCATGGACCTCATAGTTGATGAGATGCAGGCAACTGAATGTTGCCTTTCAAGATAGTCTGCACATTAGTGATCATAGCTTGCATACATAGTACAACATGCTTGGGTAAAACTAGGTTTTGATTACACTTGTGGCATACAGTAAATGGCATATGGTAAACCCTCAGTCGAATGGAACTTAGTTTAGAGATCTTCAGAATTAATGGTCAAAATCTGCTGATTTCAGCAATTAGGAATTTGCCCCAACAAAAATCCATCAGTCCAGACAGTGTTCACTGTATGCCCTCAAAATGAGAATTCACTAGTAACATAAAAATATTTTCTAATGTACAATTGTGTTTTAGACTTATAAAGTCCCATTTGCCATTTAATGGGCATTTGGCTTTAACGGACACTGCTTCCTCCTTTCTAGTTAATTCAATTGAGGCTTTAGTGCATTGGCCAAAATGAGCTAAACTAATCAGTACTTTTTTTTACTGTTAGCAAGGAATGCAGCATATGGCATACTGTAGGTATGACTATGTCTGGTAACCTAGTCTATTTTTTTTCACTAAAAAGTATTAATCAATTAATTAATTAATTAATCAATTTATTTATTTATTTAACAGATTTATCAGGCAGCCCAACTCACACATGGTGACTTTTATCTGAAAGCTTCAATTGACTAAAATCATAATGAATAGCGGAAGTCAGTATTTTTGTGCTTTACTTCATGGCAGTAAAGGCCATGACATACAGAGGACTTCACATTGGAATGTGGTGAAATTAAATAATAGAGAGTATGAATTATGGAATCGCCAAGGGTCGGATATGACTGAATGGATAATTCAATTCGATTTGATGAATTAACAAATGACATGAATGAAAGAAAAAATAGATATGTTATATGTCTGTGAAAATAACAAAAAGAAGAAAGGTGTAATAGATTTGCTCAAAGTGTAGAGTGCAATTAATGAATATATGCAAGGTAATGAAGGTGTGAGAATCAGTTTGGTGTAGTGGTTAAGGCATCAGGCTAGAAACTAGGAGACCATGAGTTTTACCCCTGCCTTAAGCATGAAGCCAGCTGTGTGACCATGGGCCAGTTACTTTCTCTCACCCTTAGGAAGAAGGCAATGGAAAACCACTTCTGAAAATCTTAATTATGGCTGAAAGGATCAAAATATACATCACCAAGTATGAATTAGTATCACTTAGGTTGTTGTGTTTATGAAAATAGAAATTCATAGGTTGGTGATAGTTGCATACTATTCTCCAATAAATGGTATAATGAAAGAACCAGGTGTGAGTTTTAGGAAAAATTGTGCAAGTTTTAATGAATGCAATCCAGGCCAAAAAAGTATTCTGTTAGATGAGATGTATATGAATGGATGGATAGTTTATAATGTGCATTAGAGAAAAAAACAGTTGCAAAGAATGTAGTCAAAGAGAGCAACAAACGTTAAGATTAAAAGAAGCAGAGTGATTTTGATGGAAGTAAAAAAGTGGTTCTGGAAGTGAGCAAAGAAAGTAAACAAGCCTCCAACTGAGTAAATGGAATTAAAATTAAAGCTAATTTAAAAATTCTAGAAAGTGCAGCTTTATGCTAGGCAGGGTTTAGCTCTTTAGCAGGTCACTGAGAAATGTAAGAATGTAAGAAAGGGTCTTTGGGTCTGTTGATACAGACAAAGCATATGATAAAGTAAATAGGCATGTATTTTGAAATGTTTTTGTAAATATAGACCTGAAGAGTTAATTGCTCAGTGCAATAAGAATGTGTAAAGCATGTAAAAAAAGAATGTGTAGAAGCACTGTAAAACATGCATTAGAATAAATGGATTGGTTAGAGAATGGTTCAGTATTGAGCGGGAAGTAAGCATGTGGGATATTTCCTTGGTTGTTTATGTTTTAATGGATACATTTAGAAGATACATTGTGGTGATGTAAGAAGTTGATTGTTTGTGGATGTGAATGTGAATGTGCACTTACCTACTATGCAGACAGTACTGAACTTTTGGCTGAGGACTCAAATTATTTGCAGCAAATATAGATGGCGTAACAGCAGTATATACAAAGAATATAATGAAACAAGGATAGTGTTATAATGATACAAGAAGAATGAATGAACCTGAAAACTTATGACAGAAGACACAGAGTGAACAATTGCAAGTTACACAAACACAGAACAAGCACATGAATTTGTGTGGTCTAGGGAATCCAGAGTCTTCCTGGATTTTAAGGCTGAAGTGTGTATGCTTCTGATGGTGTCAAGAATTCCTTGGTATACCTTTAAAAACATATATCTCTTTCTGTCCTTCTCTCTCTGGAAATACGACAGTTGCACTAACAAGGAATGTATATTTGTGCTTGTGTAGGATGGGTATGAAACTAGGAAAAAAAGGAATATTTCAGATAAAGCATGTTAAAATAAAGTTGTCACCCAGCAGTCAATTTATCTGCTGTATCTCTCACAGATTTATTTATTCTAGAATTCTGCCCATTTTTTTTTTCATTGACCTTTTTTTCACCTGGTATTCAAGTGGGAGCTATATGGGGAGGAAGGTCCCATGAAATACTCTCTGCACCTTTTTTGCTGTACTATTTCACAGTCAAGCCTTGGCGGCAACGTATCTTATGAAACTTTTGGAGGTTAGCTGGCAAGCTCCATTCCTTTTCATGCACAAAACCCAAGAGTGATGGCAGAACATATTGACCTACTCTGACATGCTTATATGATAATCCATCTGAAGAAGGGAAACCAGAGTAAGGATGCAATGCTTACTGACTTATTCTAGAGCTGTACATGTAACATCCTAAGAGTATGATTATTGCCACTCATATATTTACTCCAACATTTATTTGCTTATAATGTAGGAAAACAGCATTATGTCTATATATGTATGTATTATTACTACTTGGAAGTAATTCCCTGAGTCCTATTGAGTCTTGCCAGTAAATACCACTGAACTCTATGGAATTTATTTTTTTGAATAGCTATGTGCAGGATTCTGTTTCAAGAATTGCAATTTCATTTTTAATGGTTCTGTTTTATTTCCTGTGATCTTTGAAATTCCAAGTAGAAGAAAGAATTGTACCTCAGAAGAATGATTGACTTCTAGGATGGAGAGGAACTCACATTTATTGCTTCATATCTTTTAGATGCAATAAGAGAAAATACCCTTATGAGCTATTTAGAACTTTGTAAATAAAGGACACTTGTGCCTGCTAAGGCATTGATACTATTCATCAAAATGGTTTCATTCCATTGAAGAGCAGGAATGAAAAGCTGGAGTTCGTATTTTTATACTTACCACAGGCTGCCAGAATAATAAATTAATTTTCCTCCCTCTTTCTTCCACTAAGTGGTGGGCATTTACTCAGTCATCAGTGCTGAAGTACATTTTGACTTATTAACTTTCCCCTTATTTGGATTTATTTTGAAAGTTCTCATAAACTGTTGCAAAGTTGAAAAGTGTGCCTGGAGCAATTCATGTTAAAAGCATTACTTTTTTGAAGTATTTATCATTATTCTTGATTGCAATGGCATCCTTTAAATAGAAAAAAGGGTCCTCAAGGGGGAGAAAATAAATTATGAATTATTAACATGAGACTGCAGACAATGTTTGCTAGTTATTATAACTGATAAACTAAAATTTAGCTAGCAGCCTTAAATTCTTCCAGATTTCAAGAGCCGGTAGAATAGGTCTGGGGAACTGACATCAGTCCAGGAACTATACTCAGTTTTCTATTTGCCTTAGCAGACCATGTGATATCAGAGACCGATCTTTAAACATGTGCCTGCTTAGGGACATGTCCCACCCTTTGTCACTATCCATTTATTTATTCAGGAAGACATGAAGAACCATTATTCTCCATCTCACTTTGCACTCAACACCCCCCCCCCCTCAGGATAAAGCAGGGACCGATTACTTGGCACCTGTATGCATTTCACCATAATATTATATTATATTAATTATATTTACATTATATTATATACACTCAATGGTATATGATGGCCAAACCAGTAGGAACCCTTTCTTCTTCCTTTGATCAATTTGACTGTTTCTCTGCTTGAGAAGGCATACAAAGGCTGGACTGTCAGGAGTACCTTCCAATGCTCACTTCTCTTGATCAGAAAGGTATGCAACAATCATACTTGCATTTTGAGAGAGAGAGTGCAGTTAGCTAGCAATACTACGATGAGGCAAGGGGCTTGAAGGAAGAGGAAGAAGCTTGGTTCAAGGTTCGGCAAGTCAAGCTGGTTAGCCTGGCAGGTCACATAAGCCCACAGAGAAAGGGATCAACCTCCTTGCTGTAAAATGTCATGTCTATGAGCCTTGGATATGAAATCTGCTTATCTCAATATTAAGGTTCTTCTGTCCTTGATAATCTTGGTAACCCAATCTCTCACCCAGCTTCATGTCACAAATTTCCATTTTAAATCTTGGACCATTAGTTCACTGGTACTTTTCAAGGCTGTTTTTTAAATTTATGTGGCATCTGCAAACATACTGAATTTGAACATCAAAAGTTTATTCTTAAATATTCAAATGTATATGCAAGGGACCCATGGTTCAATTAAGTTTTCAGACCTGTATACACAGTGGTAGTTTTTCAATGGAACTATCTTTCACATTCAACATTTATTTGCATATTTTGAATTTGTCAGTCATGATGAAATCTGCTGAAGATCTGTATTCTTTATAAAACCTGAAGTTTAGAAACTCTGTTTGAGATTATGTAGCCAAACAGGTTAAAAGGCTGGATAGTTTCTGTCCTTGCATTATAATAAAGAATGTGCTGCTTGATTTGAGTATTACTCAGGATTCAGTCCAGAATAATTAAGTTTGAGAGCAACGGTCTGGACTTTGGTGCCAAAATGCTAAGTATCTTCTAAATGACCTCCCTGATAATAAGAAATTATGGGAATACTGGCAAATAGTTCATGGTGGCTGGCACCACTCATCAGAGCATCATTCTCATAGGACAAAATCATTTTCTGGACAGAGCAAATATATGATTACAGAACCTCATTTTATTAATTTTTTAAAAAAAATCCTTTCAATCATGTCCATTCTCAGAAACTGCCTGGGCAAGTCCCTGCAGTTTTCCTGGCAAGGTTTTTCGGAAGTGGTTTGCATTGCCTTCACCCTAGGGCTGTGTCCTGTTCAGACTATGAGGTGGCCAGACAGAATTACTATTAAATTCTTTATTTACAACAACTATTTACAACAGTAAAAAGTCCTTGAAAGAGGTTAAGCAATGCAGTGCAACCAAGTCCACCCAGGCAGTAGAGGATGATCAGGCAAGGCTGCAGGTTCAGATCTTGGCAAAACAGTGAGACAGAATTCAGCTACTTCTCTGAATAAGGCTGCAAGACTCAGTGAAGCTAGAGTGCATGGCAAGGAGGAGGCCTGAGGCACGAGTCTGTGAATTGGTGCACAGGTTAGACTAGGCTGTAGTACAGAGGCTAGGCAAGGCTGAACTGGAGCGTCAAGGCAAGGCTCAGATCTGGAGACAAAGCTGGACTTGGCTGGAGCATCATGACAAGGCTTGAGGCTGGCCGAATGACTGAATTGTGCTGGAGCAATGAAACGAGGCTTGGAACTGGATGTGAGGCTGTGCTCAGCAGGGACAGCAAGAATTGACTCGATGGGAGTGGCATGTGCAGGAAACAGGCCCACAGCAACAGAAGGAGCTGGCTCTGATTCCACGCAGGCTACAGGCAAGGCTTCCAACTTTGATAAGGACTCTTCTGTAGATGCTGTGAGCTCGAAGGATTGGTTGTCTCCAGCATCTTGCTCTTGGCATGTTTGCCTTTTAAAATGATCTTTTCTGCGCCTTTTCTCACCTGCATCCAATAGGGCTGCCTTTTGATTTGTGCGCTTCTCAGCTCTTCTTTCTCGAGCACTGATTGGAGGATTCAAACCTTCCTCCGAAGTTTGTCCAATCAGCATCTCTAGTTTCTCCCGCTCTGCTCAGTCACTTTTGTTTTTTATTTCTCCAAATTCTTCCTGATAAGTTTCATTTTCCCCTTCTGACTCAAGATAAGTTTCATTTTCAGAGTCAGAAGCAGACTCAAACCTCACACACTGAGAGAAAGTGACTGGCTCAAGGTCACCCAGCTGGCTTTGTGCCTAAGGTGGGACTAGAACTCACGGTCTCCCAGTTTCTATTCTGATGCCTTAACCAGTGCACCAAACCGGCTCTCACAATTTTTATTTTAAAGACTTATTAATATCAATATTAATCAAGTAATATTAATATTAACATGTCTGTTATTTAAATATATATATTAATCCCTATAGTAAAATTATGCTTATTTCCAAGTAAAATCATGGCAGCAACTTCAATTTCCATTTTATCCCTGAGTTATAATGGTGTCACAATTTAAATGTGAAATTGTACATGCTCAGAGTTCCATTCTTTCTGCCAGATTTGCCAAATTAAAATTTTGTTTTTGGCCATAGCAAGAATGTGGAAGTTGTTGCAAAGCATATTATGGTCATTAGTGTGTGAGACTGTGTGCTTTATGTGTATGGAAGAGAACTGGGTAGAGAGAAAGAAATATATAAACCATTTACCTGCACCACTACACATAGAAAAATTTATTACAGCAACGAATTCTGCCTTCATGTGGACTCATGATATAATCTTCAACCATAAAATCCCAAGATGATAAATATAATGATTTTAAGAGATAATGTTGGACTTTGTCTACCTAGATGGTAGCATCAAGCCAGTCTGAAATCTGACTGATTTCAAAATGCTATTCAGATTAGACTTGGTTAGTATTTGAATGGGAGTTAGCCAGGACATCTGAAGGCTGCATACTAGATTAGGAAGCTGAAAAAAAAATAAAGCAGTGGAAACTTAATTCCATTCTGCTGCAAAGCAAATTACACAGGCATGTTCATTAAGTCACCAGGAACAAGCTCAACTCAAGGGACTTCTTACTTTATTTTTTAAGGTTTGTTTTAGTCCTGTCAGAAACTTTGGACCTGATCAAAAGAATGAAGGAATTGAGATTGCCTAGAAATAATGGCATTTGTATTTTTTTATGAAAATTTGGTGAAACTGATACCAGTGAAACCTACTGCTAACAAATGCATTCAGTATACAATTTCCATTTTGAGACTGACTTTAAAGTACATATTTTATGGTAGAAATAGCCGACCTAAAATTTGGATCTTCTTAATCCTTCCCCCTCCCCTGTTTTTCATAACATCTTGCTTAATGAACCATTCTGAAAATTCTTTTTCGCCTCATTTTGTTGTTCTACCAAAGATATTGCCCAAGTGTGAACTATGAAATATCAAGCTATCTGATTTCCAAGCACTGCCAGTTAAATATAAACCATAGAAGTGTGGATAATTCCAGTAACAGACCTTGCAGATCTCTATTCATCCAATCATGCCTTGATAGTGTTTTCACAGAAGTGGGCATTTAGTTTATCAATCACTCTTTATTACGGTCATAGACCAATACAATGGTATTATTCTGTGAGTTAAACATAGTCATGCTTAAAATACTAAAAACAATAAATAATACACACACACACACACACACACACAGAGTATATCAAGTAATTTACTTGATATACTCTGTGTGTGTGTGTGTGTGTGTGTGTGTGTGTAATTTACTTGATCTAGTTTATTTGTGATTTTTTTTAATGAAAATCTCCTACCCATCTTGGCCAGAGTGTTGCAGTATATATAGTGCTTTTTCTCATTTGCCTACACAGGAATCAAATATAAAACATACTAGGAAGGCAGGAAGGCAGGAAGGAAGGAAGGACAAATTAAGGTTTGTAAGTGGAGAAAAAAAGTCGAACAACTGCTTTGTGAGGAAAAGGCTCTTCAGTTGAAACAGAGTACAGCTCCTTATTTCCAGTGATAACATATATTTTTAAGTGATGTTATATTATAGGTCAAAGTTCACTTTACATGACTGGGATGGATACATGATAGAAAATTCTATTTAATATAATGATAGTTTGAATTCCCCACAGGATGTTGTTGCCATTCTTCTGTCTGTATGTTGTTTCGTACACATTAAATGCAATTTGTTATTTACATTGTTCAATTATTGACTGTAGATCAGAGAATGAGAAATCCAGGGGCGAGTGACAATTCTAATCCATAGTTTTAAAATGTAAGTTTTATTATATTAGTATAAATATTAAGCAAAAATAGCAAACACACTGTTAGAAAGACAACAATTTCAAATTATTACAATGCAAACCATTAGTGGAACTGCCAAGTTAACCAAATAAAATCTGACTTGAATTGCAAGCGGATAATGTTCTGTCAAACAATTTGTCAGCAAGATGAGGTAACAGCTTTGTCAATATTTGCAAAAGGCTATTGTTTTCTACTGTTTCTTTCTGTTACTTCAGATGACCAAGATGACCATTTTTACCAGGAAGAATGGAATAATATTTTACTGTTAGAAGGGTAAACAGTTTTAATGAAAAATTATGCTGGTCTTTCATGAAATCAGGCATAAGATCTTTCTGTAAATTTTAGAAGTCACATAGAACCATTCTGATTCAGTTTCCCATAACAAAATAATGAGTGAATGGACTGTGCAAAAATCAATTTTGTTTTTACTTTCAATTTGTTATTTTTAAGAAAGGATGCCTCAGGAAAATGCAAAGCATCATAAAAATGTAGTCACCAGTTTTCCCAAGGGCAACCACAGGTGTTAAAATGGAAGCTCCAGAAAATGTTTTATATATTTCTAAAAAATCTTCCTCTTGTGATCTCTTCACCAAGAAGAGGCAATATAGAACAGTGACAAACTCATGTTCATGGGATAACAAAGGAAAAAGTTAATGGACACAGATTTACAAATTATTAATGATTTCTCTTGCCATTTTTTGAAAAATGAATGCTGTGCACAGTGTCCCTCTCCCCAAACAGATTGCATTTTATTCCTCTGCAGTTTGTCCATCAGGCTTCACTCTGACAACATAATCCAAAACTAATCCACAGCATTCAGTTTTCCTTGTTGGCTCTCATGCACGCTGCTTAGACAAATCCTGCTACCTGTCAGCCCTCCCGTGTGTGCCAGACAGCCTGCCAGGTTAACCCCTGGGGAAACAAAAGACCTAGTGACTTAACCCCTACTTCCCTTTTAATAATCCACTGTAAATACATAGTGTTAATGGGCTAACTGTGGTAATCAGAGCTGGATCCCTTAAAATCTGTTTCATACACACTTGTTAAGCAGTAGGGATTGGAGCATTGCTGTTAGAAAAAGGGAAGGTACTACGTCCAAGAATACCAGACTAAAGGAGCAGATGGAGAGGACACATTGTAAGGTTTTAATCCATTAAAGCAATGTGTGTAAACACATGCATTGAGGCCACTGAGTTGCCCATAAATCCACCTAAACTGTCAGTTTAATAGCAAGTTAAGGGGAAACAAAGATATCAAGGAACTGTAATTCTGGGAAAAACACATCCATGGTCAATCATGCAAGTGTTCTTCCAGATTTTGCTTTTCACACTCTACTTTTCTATACCATCCCTCTCTATACAGTCCCAATTCTTAGTTTCAAAATCTTCATCTAAAATTTAAATACAAAATGTCTTTGCTATTATCATAACATTTCTCAAGGTTCTGAGACACTTTTATGCCTTGTCAAAGATTCTTCAGCTGGAAGGCCTCCTAAAATACGAAACACATAATACAGCTTCAACAACAAAGTTTTTCAAAGTACTCACTCTTTATGGGGGAAAGAAAAAAACCCCCAAAGCAAAGCACCACTGATCTTCATTGGAATTCAAGGCACATCACTCTGTCATTCTGTGGCAGCATCAACAATCTGCAGCAGAAGTATGGCATACCCAGCGCACTTAAAAGCCCCTCTAAGCTCAGCCACATGAGATCTGTAATAAAACATTGCTCAGCTCATTTAATGATTGGAAGGCATGATGTCCAGAACTCCAGGTTAATATCTGAAGTGGGGGAAGGTAAAGGAACCCATGTGGAGGTGGTCCTGACCTCTATCATAAAAAGCACTAGGAAGGAAAGGCATTTATTTTAACTCAATTAAATTTATGGCAGCCTCTTGACAGGAAGAAAAGATATTGATTCAATTTCTTTTTAGCTATTTATCTATGCAAATTTTCTTAAACAATAACTCTGCAGTTATTTGATCTTGCATTAAGACAGCATTCAGGATTGCAACCCCATAGGATTTTCAGACAACTATCTTGATTTAAGCATCCTTAAAATTTGAAGAAACTTATAAAATATCAAGTTAGTAGTAATATAGTCATATTTTCAGTTCTAGTAAATGAATGTTAAAGACCTTTGGATTTTTTTTTAATCAGTTAAGACAATTTCTGATTTATGCAAGCTTTGTGCTCATTTTTTTTAACCAATTATGTTTCCTTGAATTTACTTTAGTAGTTCATTTGTGCTTCTCTTTCTTTCCCTCTCTTTTTCTTTTAAGATACATTTTTATTTTATTTTATTTTAAAATGATTGCTATATATACACCTATGTAAACATTATAAAGAACCAGTTTGGTGTAGTGGTTATGGCATCAGGCTAGAAAGTGGGAGACTGTGAGTTCTAGTCCTGTCTTAGGCACAAAGCCGGCTGCGTGACCTTGGGCCAGTCCCTCTCTCTCAACCCCAGGAAGGAGGCAATGGCAAACCACTTCTGAAAAACCTTGCCAAGAAAACTGCAGGGACTTGTCCAGGCAGTCTCCAAGAATCGGACACGATTGAAACTGATTAAAAACAAAAACAAAGCATTATAATGAATTCATATACATTAATTTTTAGTAAAGTTTATCACACAATTTTATTATAAGGCAAAGTTCCCAAACAAGATTGAATGGAAGAAAGATTTTAGTCTTATATTTATGCTTCTAAAAGAATGTTTCACCGAGTTTCAGAGGTTAATATAAAAGTTCAGCAAAATACAGTTTTGTAAATTCCAGAAATAAACCATAAAATTGAGCAGAGTATGAGCACTTCATGAACAGATGTTAAATGCTTTATTGACATTATGCAGACACCATTCTTGTTATGCTGTTTTCTAAACTGTTATCTTTTAATAAATGTGAGTTTTTCATTGTTACCTTAGGCTAAATTGAATTGATACAAACAAACAAACAAACAAAAGCCCTTTGGCAAAGAATAACAGATGGGTAGTTCGCTAATCAAAATAAAAAGATATATACAAATTTTGTGGAACTTTGCAAACTGTGGCCACAAAAATCATCTTGGTCTTTGCTGCCAAAAGTTTCAGGGATGCAAAACAAATTAATTCTGAAAAACAACGCATGCTGTGGTTATCTAGGAAATTGTGCTTACTCTTTTGAATTAGATTAGCAACATCTATGAGCTAATCAGTAAAATTATTACATTTTCTTAAATTTGTAAAAAATATGTATTATCTGGAAAATGTTTACTAAGACGGTATTGGACTTTATATTTTATATTTTATAATCTTAAATTCTTATATTTATGTATATTTATATTTTATAATGAATCTTTTATTCTTTTGTTCACTTGTAAACTGCCCAGAGTCATCACAACATGAGATGGGCAGTGAATATATATGATAAATAAATAAATAAACAACTAGATGCTGAGATTTTAAATAAATAAGGTCTGATAGTTTAGTTATGTGAAGCCTATTAGAAATGAACCTCAAAGTTTTTTTTTAAAAGTACAAGAGCAATACTTTTTCAGTGTATGAAAGCTGACAATACTGGGTCATTTGCTACCTCATGACTAGTTTACCATATTTTCAAACAGTTTAATTGAAAGGAATCAGATGGATCTTTCAAAGTCTTCTTTCCCTTTGCACAGCATACTGGTTTTGATATTAAACTGAAACTGGAATCTTAGGTATTATAATATTGCTGTGTTTTGGTTGAAGATAATCCTGCTCCCTCTACCCTCAAATCTCGTAGGGTAGAACTGCAAGGTCTGAAGAAACATTGTTATTAGGTTATTCAGCTATTTGCCTAAAGGTATGAGGATATATGATCAAAGATGAGGTGGACAGGTTCACCCCACCTTCCATGGGGTTTCATCTTGTCCACTCTTGCCTTTACTGATCCGAATACAGGGAATCTGCAAGGATGGGGGAGTTATAAAAAAGTCAAGATGGCAGCCACAGCTGTGTGATTAAAACCCTGTCTCCTTTTTACATGTGTCTCACACTCGATGCATGTGAAAAGGGGGTGGGACTTTGTGCAGCAATAACTGCCATTTGAATTTCTGACCTCCTTCTGTGGACATCACTTTCTTGATCTCTGTTAGGAGATCTGACATGGAACTATGGTTTCATTTTCGTGAATGAGAGCACTGCTGTTCACATGACCTGGACACAGGTTGTGTAGATAGTTGTAGTCATATTGATATGTTTACATTTATACCTCCTTCTTGGACCTCTTAACTCAGTGTGTGGAGATCAAAGAGAGAAAAGGATGAGATGGCAGTGACATTCTTATCTGTTTTACAAACAAACAAATGGCTATTTATTTACCCAAGCTTTCCTTGGAATAAATGCCATTACTCTCTTCTGGATTCTAAATATAAATATAACTGGACTTGAGTGCAGAATTGGGAGAGATATTTTAATATTTGAAGTTGTTTGCTTTCATGGCAATTTAATTTAAAATAATTATTATAGCTACTGATTTTATATTAGCATGGTATATGTAAGGCCTGGGTGTGTGAAGGGTCCTATCTTCTGGGTGTGCTAGTGACTGTCGATTGTGATATCTTCCTTGGCTGCTGTGAATTTTAATTTTTGTATTTGTGATTGGAATTGTTTTTAATTTATTTTGAGATTGCTTGCCATCCAAAGTCACTTGTTGAGATGGGCAACCATACAAATTGAAACAAAAAAATAAATAACAAATAAATAACAAATAAATGCTGTCGTGAAAGATAATCCAGAAATATTTTTTTAAAAAACTGATATCTTAAACATTTTAGGGAAACTGATATCTTAAACATTTTAGGGAATTAAATATCAGGGTTAACATGATTAACAGGGTTAACATAACTCAATCCGGAAATGTATTGGAATTCAGTTATTTCCTTTCAAAACTGGGTTTTAATAATACATTTCTTTTTGATCTTGCTTATTGACAGGTTCCTGGGGATAACTCCCATTTCCTCCCCACCCTGTGTTTCGCTATGGGCATATGTTTCTAAGGT
The DNA here is from genome assembly GCF_035149785.1 of Candoia aspera. Lineage (NCBI taxonomy): Eukaryota > Metazoa > Chordata > Lepidosauria > Squamata > Candoiidae > Candoia > Candoia aspera. The sequence continues at coordinate 53,404,154 of NC_086160.1, forward strand.
GATTGCATAGTATATTCAAATCAGGGAAAATATATTTTCTTCAATAAATTGAATAACTCAATTAATTCATTTCTTTCTTTTTTAAATAACAAACAGAAAAATGTAATATGTTAAAAAAATCTTAAGCTATCTGTTTATACTGAACAGGCATATGCAGTAAGCTCCATTTGCAAATATTATCTTGTTCTATAGTTCTATAGAACTTAACAGTATTTATACTGTTTGTAGCCTAGTTTTGGTTTTTCAAAAATTGAAATGTGCATTAGCATTTTGGAAGTATTGGTACATCCCTAAAAGCTAAAACTAACTTGAATTTTGTTTCATGATCTTTTGGAGACAAAAAAAAACCACACACACTGTGCAGCTATTAGTAACTTGTGGAATGTGAGGCTATTTAAACCTCAAGACAGAATAAACAATAGATACTATCCATCAGTCTCACTAATCATTTTGGAATGTTTTTGTAAAGACTTGATTTACTTTAGACTCTTCTCTTTCAATCAAGGGAGGTACTAACAATTCATGTATGTAATGAGTGATAAATGAGTGACCAAAAGAATGGGAATAATATTCTTAGGGTTAATTTTGCATAAAATGCAATATAATTTTTGCGTATTTAGCTTTTGCTATTATGTAATGTTTGTAATATCAGTCTGAGGCCCAATGAATATTTGCAGAGGATCTACGCTGATGTCAGCCACTTCCAAGTTCCCCGTAACTGTTCTTTGTGTGACCTGACAAGTTGTTCCTGGAATCTGAGTGATCTGTGAAGTCTCTGCTGCAATGGGAAAACTTGGCAAAACTTTTGTACATGTGCAATATACTTTTGCACAATAATGGGTTGTGTTCTTGGTCCCTCTTCCTCTGATATGTTATGGAACACATGAAATAAACATTTTCTGGAAGGCATAACATTATTTTCCTCCAACATGGGTTTACTTCATTCTTAGGATTTATAAAAATAGGTATACATTCAAGAGACAGGGGGACTTTTTTATACCCAAGCCAATGTTACTAGCAAAGTCAAGGCAAGATGAAAAACAATCCTCAGACATGGTCATATGAGTTGGTGCTAGTTTCCCAGTGACATAAAATTATTCTGATAGTATGCAATATTATTTTCTCCACAGAGAACTGTAGAACAGTTTGCACAAGATGCAAAGGAATTTTCATTGTTTTCAAGTCCCGGAGACAGAATGTCTTTGAAGATTTGTATGTGATCCTCATTTATTCTAAAATATTCTACACATCTCTTCCTACAATCCTATAATTATATGCTCCCAAGATAATTTTTTCTTGTATTTTCAAAAATAGTGGCATACTTCCAGTAGTGAGGCAATAAATGGTCAGTACTTAGCTGCTGGTTATGACATTTGGTTTTTCAAGTTCTTTGCTTTCTTCCATTTAATTCACTCAGGCAGATAACCTGATATATCTGTTACTCAGAGGAAGAAACTTGGCAGCTGCAGGAATCTACAGGTCAAGCTGTGGAATACAATTTTCTTTTCTTTTCTTTATTTATCATATTTTTATAACTGCCCATCTCTCTCATATGGGGAACTCTGGGCGGTTCACAATTTTCATGAAACAGCAGTGGACATACTGGTGCATGGCTTTGGGCTAATGAAAGCAATATATAGTAGATATTAATATCTACTTTGCCATATCATGTTAGCCAGATCTGGAGGAACAAATTATATTTTAAGGTGTCTTCATTAGCCTACTATCACAATATGATTTTCCAAAGTTCTACTGAGGAAGACAATATTTTGAACCAGGATTTATCTCTTAATTTGATCAACTATTATACAGCATATTCCAATATTCCTAATCCCCATCCTTTTATGTTTTAGACAATCCAAAAATTAAACACTAACATTTTCTTAGGTTTCTGATGACTCCTATAGCTGCAGCACAAGTACTCAGCATATATTTATAGAAATTGCAAGGCAATTGGGTGAAACTGTAAGCTACTGAGCAACGTTTATGGAACATTCCTACTGCTGATTATTGAGCATTGTGATGCAATAGGATCATGCAGCATGGAATATTATAAAGTTGCCAATATTTCAAAATTATCTTTTTCCATATCATTTGGCTTATTGCAAATATATCAAAACAAATTATATCCCATGTACTGAATATATCCCATATACTGAGTTGATGATTCCCAGTTTTGTCAACAATTGAGGCTGAAGAATGGAACCTGGATCATTTTGCATTTGATGCATATGCTCTATTAAGATAAAAACTTCTGGAGGGCTGAGAAGGAATGGAAGGAGTACTCCCAGTCTCTACCTCCTGAATGGTTTCCTTCTCTGTCTAATGATAAGGTTGCCTTGTCTTTCAAGCCTTGATGATAAGAACTTGAGAACCTGTTTTGGTGGTGTAGAATGATGCATCATAACTTTTCAAAGAATATAATTAGCATGTTTCAGGTTTTTCAGGAATTCTGGCAGCCATGGCATTGTGTTGAGCAGAAAGTGGGCTACCTGAAAATCAATTAGAGCCAAGATAAAATGCGAATGGAAACAGAAAGAAACACGTATGGCCATAGAGAATCAGGTCGAAGCTACAGTTTGGTTTGAGAATATAGACAGCCCTCCCCTCTCCCCATTCAAATGACTGTAGTGATCAGGATATAAGCAACCCTGCTTTTTGTAAAGGGAGGCAGCAGTGTCTTAAAATAGCACTTATGTTGGCTTTGTCGCATTAACTGTGGGAACCCTGATGGAAATACATTTAGGCACTTGAAGACTATAAGTTCTGAGATAAGCCTAGCTGATAACTGTGAACAGCTTGCCTGAGAGGTAAATTGCATGCAGAAACTAAACATGACAGCCAGAGATAAAGCACTTATTATGATTAATACCAGAAGATGTAGCAGGCTTTACTTATTGCAGCCTCAGGAAACCTCATTTTTTTTTTCTTTTTTGCCAATTCATTTGTATTGCTAAAGCAGATTTTGTTTTATTTATCAGAGACTAACTTATTTGTGGATTTCTCCAGAAAATTTCAACCTTGGTATTGTTTGACTATTGCTTAACAGTTTACAAGACTTTAATTTCTTGCACCTATTAAAATATAAAACATTTTAGGTTTATAAAATATGCATCTTTAGATAGGAAGGAATGGGGAACTATGCTTTAACTGCACAACCAATGAAATAGTATATAATCCTACATATTTCTAATTAAAATGGAAAAAAAGAAGAAACAACCAAGATTAATGTTACATTGCAAATGATATCCATGTTCACACATGAAGAAAAGAAGTAGAAGAGGAGGAGGAGGAGTCCTGAGGGAAAGGGAGGGGAGGGAAAGACAGCAGGGGAGGAGAGGGAAGGAGAAGGAAGTTCCGAACAACAGAAATTGGCAAATTCCTTCATATTATTGGCCTTATTCTTGAAAATCTAAAATCATCTTCAACTATCCAATAATGAAGATTTCTTATTTTCCCATTCTATTTTGAACTATGTACCTATTGATATTACAGTTTGCCACGTATCTCTTTACCAGTCTTATAAAGAGAATAGATTTTCCCCCCATCAGTGTTTTTCAAACAATATCTAAGATATTATAATATACTGCTGATTTGATATATTGCTCATTTTATGCCTTAGTAATGTGTCTGAGGCTGTTTTTTTAACATTCCTGGGTCTATTTAAAAACTACTTAGACCAATTTGTTTTTAAAAAGGGAAACATGATATATATGATCTGTATTAATTTGTCTAAAGATCAGCTTGCTAGAAGATGAATATAAATTGATATGGTCATAATCCTGCCCCTACTTATGTGGGAGTAAATCTGTGGAATTTATTGGGTAGTTGTGAAGAGGATAGCAATTCATATTAAAAAAAATAAATAAACAAATAAACATACTGGCTAGAATACACATTTGATTTTAAAACTTTCTATTACACGACATGCTCCAAAACATAAAAATACAAATTTTGCTTAATTTAAATTTGGAAATGTGAAAATTAAAACAAACAAAAAACAAACAAACAAATGCATTTTAGTTTAGAGGTCAGTCCAGCTTCAACTTGAAATTTCTTTTTCTCCCTTCCATGTGAGATTCTATAAAATGCTAAAATGCTAAAAGCAGCAATATAAATCTCCACTTTATACTGGGAGGTGATTCTGGGGATGGGAGTTTAATTCTCTTACTCCCTTTCACCCAACGTAAACAGTTATGAAACACAGACAAAAATCCCATTTTTCTTGAATTTAAGTTTTAAGACCTTTTTCTTATTTCTGTTTTTAGAACAGTGAAATCAACAGTTTAAAAATAATAAGAAAATCAGAAATGGAGACTATTCGCATACTGTATAGCTGCTCCCATGAGTGGCTTCTTTTACTTGTTTAGTATGGTCATAAGTAGATTGGAAGCTTTTGTTCCTTTTTTACAGTAATTCACAATACTTTATTTGCATATAATTTTTATTAAGAATTTTAATTACAGTAGTAAAAACTAATACAAACTAAACTTAGAGAAAGAGAAGAGTATAGAAAAAAGAATAAAAAGTGCAGGAAAAAGAAAAAAGAAGAAAAAGAAAAGAAAGAATATAATAAAGAAAAAGAAAAGAAATATATAAAGAAGTTACTTCCAACCTGCATCACAACAAGTATAAACAAATTTAATAACTCTTCACCACCAGTAAGGTGAAAGAGATATTTCTGCATCCCATATCCCATCCCTTATCTATAAACAAATCCATAAAACATCAACTTTTCAATCCTGGTGTTGGCAAAAAGTCCATAAAGGATTGCCAGGTTTCAAAAAAAAAAAAAGTCTTATTTTAACCTTGGTCAAATAAACCAACTTTTGGTACTTTCTCTGTCTTGTCAGATAAAGTTTGTTCCATATGAAGGAATCTGTCATTCCTTCATTAACATCTTTTAAACATAGTCTATTCATACAGGCAGATATTATTAATGACAGTGTTTATATTGTAGTTACTAATTTCTGGCTCCATTCTTCAAATATCTCCTTTAATATTTCAGAAGTTATAATGTTTTGTGTTATTTTATAAGTCTCAGTATTAACTGACATCAGTTACAGGCTTGTACTTTTTTTTCTTCTGCTTAGAATCTAGAGTCCCCTCTAGTGCCCAGTTTCTAAAGTCATAAAGTAACTTATCTTTGTTATGATTTACAATAGCCAGGATAGCCAAAATAAGTCTGTTTCCCATGAGAAGCTGTTTATTTTTTATAGTTAGTCACAAAATCTTATAGTAAAAGTCAATATTCTAAATATATCTGGACCCTTAATCAATTTTAACTTTCTTACTGTAGATCAAAATCCCATTAAGCTTTTTGCTGTTTATTTCAAATTCTTTAAGTTCTTAAACTTATAATTAATTTTTCTTTTGTTCAAAGTTGAAGATAAACTCACCTGCAAAAGACTTTTGAGACTTGTTCCGAAGGTCCCTAATAGCATTAAGTGTCATGAGTAAGGATGGCGAGCAGGGGGCTCTCACCCAGATTGTCAAGCGCATGCGTAGCACTGAGGAACTGTTCAGCCATTCAAAGAGACACAGATCGGGACCGCCTTAACCGTTGGGGTTTATATGGCTGGGTTTTCCCACGCTTCCTCAGTTTGTTAGGATTCTTGTTAAGTACTACTAATAAATATTAGAGACCAAGTCCTCAGTGTGTTTCCTGGTAATCAGGACATCAAGATGGTTAATATGCAATTTCCAAAAGTGATTAGAAAGTGAGGTTTGTGAACTCAGTGTCTTTAAAAGCCTCTGCCTGTGTATCCTTGTGAGGAGCAGCTGTCTGGAGCACATGTAGGCAATCTTCCAACCTCTCCTTTCCTGGAGAGGTTCCAGGGGACTGGAACGCACCTGTTCCTTGGTCTTTGCCATGGCTGTCGGCAACACATTCACCATATCTCCTGCAGAAATTCCAATTCATAATAATTAAAATGTTATTTGGGGATGAAATTGTGATTCATTTTAACCATGGTGTATAAGGAATTTCATAAACTATAGTTTTAAACTTTCTTTGTTCCACTAATCACAATTTTCACCTCGTCTGGATTTGGATGATGTGAGAAATTTCAGCTCAAAATGGAAGCTGAAACTTCAAAACGCCTTGCTACTATGTTGAATTTAGACGATGGATGTTGATGCCCATGGATTGGTTTACCATTACAAGCAGACTTTTCCTTGTCATGCTAAACCAAGTTTAGGCAACATTTTTGGGCCAATGAACACACAAGGAATTTTGAAAGCCTGTTTTTGGCCCTTAAAATGGTTGCCACTTGTCTATTCACAAAATAGTTGCCATGATGCATGATAAACACTCATTTATCAGAAAGTAAACTGATACATTGCCATAAATAGTTACATCTGAGTGGCCCAGTGGTATTCTTACAAATACAGTTGGTTCTCTAGACTGACATTTGTTTTGTAGCATACAGTGTTATGATTTTATTCTTAAAACTGAAAATAATTCTAAAAAACAAAGTAAATTTAGGCGGAGAAGGGAGGCTAGTAGATAGGAGCACAGTGGTCCCCACAGCAATACATTATTTCTCCCTGTGCTAAACTATCATTTTTGAAGCAGCACATTATCTGGCAAAATCTACTCCAAACAGTCAAAGGAATGACTATCAACTAACCTTTTTTTTAACCAAAAAAAAAATAAATGGAAATCTTATTTAAATCATCTTTCTCTGACTACCTCTTGTATAATTTCCTAGTAGTAGCTAAAATCATGGAAACTTTTCCCTTAATTAAATTAGACATGAAATCAGTAGTATAGCTTTATTTCCCTATTTGTATTTTTGTTATTAATTAGGTCTGTACCATCTGTCTCTGTTTATCTCTTACTCAACCTTTTAATCTGTTGTTTTATGTTTATATGTTAAACACATATTGGTTTTCATAAGGGCTTTGGAGCTACTACCCTATGGTAGCAAAAACACTCCAGCTTTCGTCTTGGCAGAACACATTAGAAGAGAAAAATTGAGAATGTCATATAAGTACTTAAGAGATAACAGAGAGGTTCACCAAAGCCTGAGAGGGGATGGATAAACTAATATTGCCACTGTAGCTCACACAGGTCTTTGGAAGCTCGCAGGTAAACAGTGGATTCGGCATTAAAGCTTGGATGCATTAGTCTTCTGGACACCTCAATCTCTGATCAGATCAAAATAATTTTGTAAGAGAACAGAAACCACTTGGACTGCAATGGAGAATTAAGAGTAAACACTTTGGCAGCTTTCTTCAACCTGGTGCCCTCCAGATGTAATACAGAATGCTCATTATTTAAAATATTTAAAAACAGATCTAGGAAATTGGGTTGAATGTTCAAAGACCTGTATCTCTGCTGTTACTATACTGAGAGAAAAATAAGGAAAATAATTCCAACCCAGTTACAGTATTCTGCTTATGGTTCGGGATTAAAAAATGCTTCTGAAATTGGAAATCAGTATTTATAAAGATGCCATTAATTGGCTTCACATACTTTTTGGAATAGCCTTTTATCTTTCTATCAGTCATTCAGTAAGCACTTGATAATTTTAAATATGAAGCTAATCATATTTAAGTGGATGTTGATGATTATATGAAGTCTTATTTAGTTGAATGCTTACATATGACCAGTTTCTGCAGATGGCTGCACATTCCCTTCCATACTGTACTTTGCTAAGAAGATATGGCCATATAGTCTCCAGGAGTCAAGCTCAACTTGAGGTAGTCAAGTCAGGTTCCAGCTCAGGTTTTCTCAATAGAAATGATAATAATAGTTGAATAAATCTCTTTTGAATATTGTTTGATAGGCTACTATTTGCTCAAGCTATAGAGCTATATAACTGCTTTAAATAAGTGATTTGTTCTATATATAGGTCATGTAATATAACTAATAGAGATTAACAGTTTCTGAAAAATACTGGAGTTTGACTGTAATGGAAACAAAAGACTTTAGATAATAGTTCTGAAGAAAGAAAAAGCTAAGATTATTGGAGGCCAAGTTGGTGCTGATAGATATAAGGCATATAAAGGATGTGTGAGACAGAGTGTGAAAGAGAGGAAGGCAATTGATTCCTTATCTTTGGTCTGTATAAGTGAAACAAAGCTATCAGAAGAAAGTGCTGGGGGACATTTTTCACCCTTGTAAAATCCTGATGAATTCAACTGACATTGTTGCATGAAGCAAAAGGAAAAATATAAGTATTCCAGAGTTTAAAAATAGATTCCTGTAGATGTTCCCTTTTTTATATATTTCTGGGAAAGCACTCCATAGAATTCAAGACCCTAAACTTTTACCTATTAAGCTGGAAGCATAATGCTTCATAACTTAACAGAAGCTTAAATGAATGGGTTGTGGCCCACGTCAATTTCAGCTGTATCCAGTTTTGTCAGAGGTGACTCAAGACATCTCTATCACATTCAATTAAACATGGGGCAAACATTTTGGAAACATCATGATCCAAACATAATCCAGTGCTATCACTCAGATCTAAGGGTTAAAGAGCTCTAGCTGAAGTGTTATTTCTTCAACAAAATAATAAAAAAACATTTAGGGAAAAAGCCACTCTGCCCATCCCTTTATTGAAAGATCTGCTTTAAAATTATATTTTCTTTTTTCTGTATGTTCCTGAATTTAAGTCTAAACATGGAAACTAATCCTGGGCAGCCATACAATGAAACAATACAGACATATTAAAATATTATTGGCCTTGATGTTACCAGATTACAGGCAACAAGATCGCAACATGGTTTTGTTTCTGACCAGCCTGAAGTACTAAATTCTCTTCATATCATGAACACCAGTTTTTGGTAATACAGTGGGGCTAAGGAGTGTTTCTGCTTGTACAATTTCCATGTGTGCTGAGCTGCTGAGTACATTATGCAGTGATGTTTACAGTTTCGCTGAAGATGTCCCCTAGGTGCAGTAAGGTCAGACTGTTCAGTACAGTAGGTCAGCAAGATTCTTTTGTCTTACAGCACAGGGACCCTCATCTCCCACATGGGACATCCAGGAATTAAATGACTCATTCTCATTAGAGCAAATGGGCATTCTGTTTTGAAATGTATCTTGTCTCCAGACATTTTCATTTCTCTCCTATGTATTCAGAAGAACAAGACCTCCATGTCTTCAGGCACTTTATTTAATCATTAGACTAATAATCTTTTAGGCCTATTTCATGTTCCTCTGGAAAACCAGGCATTCATGCCAAGGGGATTTCATTTTTTACCTAACAGATGTACTGTTAGAAACAGTCATGTTTCTTGTAAATCTCAGTACCATAAACACTCAGTTGCTATTTTGTTCTGCCCTCCCATTTACCTCATTGAGACTATTCATAGCAATAATCTGTTCATAGTTACTACAAAATCAATGATGAATTGTATTTCATCGTCATATCTTGTTCATATAAAAGTGATGTGTCCTGCTATTATTTTCTTTTAAATATTTCAAAACCTCTTCTTAAAGATTTTAGATTTTAGAACTTAAATATATGAAATAGAAAACCTTAAAGGTTTTCTGACTATTTCATTTGTTTAAGTTCTAAAATCATGAACTCCAATCCAACGATATGACTTTGATTATCTATTTCAGGGAAGGAAGGGATAAAAAACCTTAGTCCAGTTACTTGTTGTTTTCTAAGGAGGTAGAGTTATGCATTCACAGAAGCTCAAAAGGTTGATTAAATTGGATTAATATCCAATTGGAGAACTGGGAATTAAGATATTTGAACTGGACTCATCTAAAGTAGCCTAGATTCTTCTGTGCCGGGCCCTTCAGAAAACTACCTCTGTACTTGAATACTAGAAAGGATATATCACCATGCAAATGATTTCAGGGACCAGTAAAGAATATACTGTACATGGCAGAATTCAGGCTTTCTAGCAACCATGCACTTTATATTCTGCCCATTTCACTGTGGCAACTCTGGGAGAATAACAGCATATAAAAAGCCCTTACCCAGCTGTGAAACCTAATTGAAAGGGGTATAGATAATGTGATTCCTCCAGAGTTCTCTGAAACTGCAGTGCAACCACCTTCTCAACCACCTTCTCTAAAAAGAAAAGGTTGAATACAGGACAAAAATTGTCCCTCATGGTTGGGTCTACCGATGGCTTCTGAGGACGGTCTGGACCATTGGCTTCTTGAACATTGACAGGACTCCTCTTCTCTCAAGGATGAATTCACCACAGCCAGGATACAACTACACATAATCTCCCAGGAAATCTTGGCTACCCAGGAGATACATAGTTGATAGTTACTATGAACTAAGGCATTGGCATCATCCTTATCTTTATCTAAAAATAAATGTGTGTATTTGTGCACAAATATAAATGTATTTATGCTTGAAGTCCTGGAAATGAAGAATCAAGGCTTTATTCTATTCAAGGATATGCATCAAAGAATGTTGAGCCTATGCTTTTGCAAAATTAAAAGCAGAGAGAATGTTGACTCTTTGCTCCAATACCAACAATTGTTACTGAGTCTATAAAACTGTAGTAATATTTAGCTAGCAAAGGTAGAATTAATAACAGAATTAACCTCTATACATTTGTCTAATTCCAAATAATGGATATCCTGCTATATTGAGGCAGTGAAGTTAGTGAACTGTGTGTGCTTATGAGAGAGAAAAAGTACATCTTGTTTTCTGTTTTTAAGTGGATGAATTTGAGAGAGTTCCAATAATATTATGACCTTATAGTTAAGTTTTCATTTTTCTACAGCATTCATAATTTTATAATTAATTTTACCATCAAAGACATCCTATTACTATTATTTTCAAAGTATTTGTAATCTGCCCAGTAAAAAAATCTTAAAAGTAGAATACAGTTAATAAGTTAAATCAACATAAAGCCATACAATCTTCATAATCAATCATTTAGGGTGACTAAAGTCAGCCAACAATGGTTAAAATTACTTCAACTTGCTTTCTATGCTGTGATCAGCACCACAGGCCTTGTGATAGACAAACTGACATTTTTGACACCCATGTATTAATTGAACGGAAAGTGTGTATTTTGTTTTCTTGAACTGTAGATTCATGGGTGTACTGAAGTGACATTTTTGAATCTAACATATATTCTTGTCCTATATATTTTTTTTCTGAATTATATTATTAAATGTCTCTTTTATGTGTGATTGATTCATGCCTGATGTTGAAATTCTGTACTCAACTGGACTACTGTACTCAACTGGACTACTACAATCTGTTCTTACATTAAGTTACCTTTGAAGACTACTCACAATCTATAATTTGTTCATTGGCTGGAAACTGGCTGGCATCTGCTGACATGACCATGATACATTGGTATTTTGTTCCCTACACTGACTTCCTTCCTTTAGGGGAAACTCAAAGGCCTGGTTTTGACCTATTAAGTACAAGACCATTTTCTCCAATTACATTTGACTTACCAGATACGTACCTATTAGCAGTTCCCCATTTTTACAAGGTAAGTGGTCTGAGGCTTGTAGGCTCTGCTCTTTTTAGGCAAAGGAATAGCTTTCCCCTGGAAATCTGATTGGCTGCCACATTGCTAGCATTCTATAAATTAGTAAAGCTGAAATATTTTGTAGAGCCTTTAAAGGTTTAAATGCCTGCATTGATTGATTGATTGATTGATTGGGTTAATGTTATATTTGTTCCTTTTATTATTAATAATTTAATTTTATACCATGTTTATATTCTGAATTGAAAAAAATTGTTCTAGGTATAAATCCAACAAACAAGCAAATAACTTCAAAAGGTTGTTACTTAATTTTGCTTCTCCTTCTTTCTCATTGTAAAGGGTAAAGGTTTCCCTTGACATAAAGTCCAGTCATGGTGCTGCGGGTTAAACTGCTGCACTGCTGAGCTTGCCAATCGGAAGGTCGGCGGTTCGAATCCGCGCGACGGGGTGAGCTCCCGTTGCTAGTCCCAGCTCCTGCTCACCTAGCAGTTCGAAAACATGCAAATGTGAGTAGATCAATAGGTACCGCTTCGGCGGGAAGGTAACGGCGTTCCATGTCGTCATGCCAGCCACATGACCACGGATGGGTCTATGGACAACACCGGCTCTAATGGCTTAGAAACGGAGATAAGCACCGCCCCCTAGAGTCGGACATGACTGGACTTTACGTCAAGGGAAACCTTTACCTTTACTATTCCAGAGCAGCCATCACCCATCAGGGTGTCCTCCAACTATGGGTTATAATTCCCAGAATTCCCAAGCCAGCATGGCCATTCCTGAGAATTCTGGAAGGTGAAGTTCCAATATTGATTGATTGATTTGAATTTAATCCCACAGCAATCTCATGATTCTTGGCAGTTACTATGTGACAATGAAAACATCAAAATTAAAATAAAATAAAATCCAAATCACAAAACCAAAACCAAAGTAGGAGAGATAAACAATAAGAACAAGAGTCACTGAGAGGCTCTTTAAAAAAAAACCCTCCATTTTTACTAACTTTTACTAACTTCTACTTTTACTAATTTACTAACTAAGACTGGAACGGTACCAGTCTTATCTCAATGGAGAGACTATTCCATAGCATCAGCACTAAGTCTGGATCCCCCAACGTTCTGGAAATGTCTGTAGGACATGTTTAAAATGTCCTACAAATATCCTCCTATCTGTAGGACACCAAAGTTCTGATAGCTGCTCTAGAGTAATTCTCCTCTTTCAGTGTTCACCATCACTATCTGGGAATAGTATGACTGGCCCTGCAATTTCTAGATGGTTGATTTAGTTTATTTCACCATCTGATTCACAGAGGTCTAGCTCTAAAATACAATAATGGAATTATTCTTCAGTTCATAAAAATTAAAGGGTGTGAACTGAAAAGCAAATGAGCAATAACAAGAACTCTGGATTTAACCAACAATGAGCACACTAATCTGTGGGATATTACATAACATGAGGTTACCATCAATGATTTTTTTGGTGACTTTGCTAAGACTGTAGATTCATTTTCCACTGTCGAACTATTGTTTTCTAATAGTAGAAGTCTTGGTAATTAAAATGATAATTATTTGACCAATTTGTTGTCACTTCCATTAAAGCCTCCAGATCTCCTACTCTCAAGGCACAGTGTGTATACCTCAAGCTTGTAGCCTGAGGGTATGGAGTATTTGCTTGTCCTCAAGAGATTTCCTCTCCTGTATACCAGATGAACAGAGAAATGGGTATATTACCTTGGCTTGCAAACTCGCAAGGTGTCATTTCAAAGGCCAAAAATTATTTAAACACACTTTCTTTATAAGCAAAACATGAATTATGAATTGTCTCCATTTACAAAGAGGCCAGAACAGCTGCATTCTATTATCATCAGTCAAAAATCTGGAGCTTTGCCCATTGGATGTGTTCCATTACTTTCGCCATGATGTAAACAGTCTTCAGCAACATATATCAGAAAGTGTCTGTCTAAAACATATGGTGAGACAATTTTTCTAGGCCCATTTCAGTTTGAAGATATAAACAACTACTGTTGGGATTTATAGTATCTGAATTTGGTAATGCAGCAAGATTATATGTATTCAATGGTAATATAAGAGCAGCATTATTTATATGTATTAGTGGTATATCTATTCTTTGAGGTCTTTTAGGGCCAAAGTCCTATCATACCTGTTCTATTCCTTTTTGTTCTTGTTTCATCTTGTATTTGATTCTCTCTCTCTTCCCCAAATCCATATCTTTTAACGTTATCTAAACCCTCAATCTATTTGATTGACTTCTAATATAGACTTTATAGTAGTCTCTGCTGCTAGCCTTTGCATCTAGTCTGTCTGTAGTGGTTCATCTCTTTGCCTTTCCTTTCATCCTCACCATTCCTACATGTTGGATGCATCCTCTGCTGCAGGACAGAATGTAAGGAAGTAACATCTTTCTGCAGCACTAGAATGATAAGCTGATCAAGACTGTCCAAGAAGTTCAGGATCATCATCAGTGATGGAAAGCTCCAGTTTCACCAGTTGGCAATGCTGTTAACAAATTCTCTTTAACTGGAATTCCCATGAACAGCAGCAGCCAAAGGAAGACATACTTTAGTGGTAGCCAAGAAATGTCTCCACCACAACTGTTAACATGTCCAGAAAGGAAAGTTGACAAGGAAATGAGACCATGTGGAGGTGCCCATTGTTGAAAATATAGGGGAGCTGCCCTGTGATTTCTTGGAATACTGAACAATCCAAAGCCATATCTAGCTACAGTTGTCTGAAGTACCTGTCTAACCACCTATCGGTGTTGCACAAGGGGTTCAATAGGAATGTGATTTTAACAGTCTATTGTGCCTTATGGAACCTAAATTGGTTAAGCAATTGGAGTTCCTTACAGTAACGTCCTCTTCTAGGGTGAACAAAGCTGGATGTTCAGACAGATTTTTACTTTCCTGATATTCAGCTTTATCATTAGGCAACATGACAATTTTTTTAAAGGGAACCATTAGAAAGTTATTATGTGACCCCCCTTCTATCCTTCAGCAAAGGATCGTTACCTTGTCGTGGTGCTGGAGCTTGAGCACCTCAATGATGCCAGGAGCTAAACCGTGAAGGGCCACCCAAGACGGGAAGGTCATGACAGAGAGGTCAGACTAAATGCGATCCCTGGGGAAGGTAATGGCAACCCACCCCAGTATTCTTGCCATGAAAATTAAATGGATCAGTACAACCAGAGATATGTCGGTATACCATCGGAAGATGAGACCCCCAGGTCGGAAGATGGTCAAAATGCTACTGGGGAGCAACAGAGGATGAGCTCAACTAGCCCCAGACGTGATGACGCAGCTAGCTCAAAGCCGAAAGGACGGCTAGCAGCTGACGGTGCTGGTGGTGAACGGCGAATCCGATGTTCTAAGGATCAACACACCATTGGAACCTGGAATGTAAGATCTATGAGCCAGGGCAAATTGGATGTGGTTATTGGTGAGATGTCAAGATTAAAGATAGACATTCTGGGCGTCAGTGAACTGAAATGGACTGGAATGGGCCACTTCACATCAAATGACCACCAGATCTACTACTGTGGACAAGAGGACCACAGAAGAAATGGAGTAGCCTTCATAATTAATAGCAAAGTGGCTAAAGCAGTGCTTGGATACAACCCCAAAAATGACAGAATGATCTCAATTTGAATTCAGGGCAAGCCATCTAACATCACTGTGATCCAAATATATGCCCCAACCACAAATGCTGAAGAAGCTGAAGTAGAGCAGTTCTATGAGGATCTGCAGCACCTACTGGACAACACGCCTAAAAGAGATGTTATTTTCATCACAGGAGACTGGAATGCTAAGGTGGGCAGTCAAATGACACCTGGAATTACAGGTAAGCATGGCCTGGGAGAAAAAAACGAAGCAGGACATAGGCCAAGACAATTCACTCTGCATAACAAACACTCTCTTTCAACAACCTAAGACACGGCTTTATACATGGACTTCACCAGATGGACAACACCAAAATCAGATTGACTATATCCTTTGCAGCCAAAGGTGGCGGACATCTGTACAGTCAGTAAAAACAAGACCTGGAGCTGACTGTAGTTCCGATCACGAACTTCTTCTTGCACAATTTAGGATCAGACTCAAGAGATTAGGGACGACCCACAGATCAGCTAGATATGAACTTACTAATATTCCTAAGGAATATGCAGTGGAGGTGAAGAATAGATTTAAGGGACTGGACTTAGTAGATAGGGTCCCGGAAGAACTCTGGACAGAAGTTGGCAGCATTGTTCAGGAGGCGGCAACAAAATACATCCCAAAGAAAGAGAAAACCAAGAAGGCAAAATGGCTGTCTGCTGAGACACGAGAAGTAGCCCAAGAAAGAAGGAAAGCAAAAGGCAACAGTGATAGGGGGAGATATGCCCAATTAAATGCAAAATTCCAGAGGTTAGCCAGAAGAGATAAGGAATTATTTTTAAACAAGCAATGCGCGAAAGTGGAAGAAGACAATAGAATAGGAAGGACAAGAGGTATGAT
Organism: Candoia aspera; assembly: GCF_035149785.1. Lineage (NCBI taxonomy): Eukaryota > Metazoa > Chordata > Lepidosauria > Squamata > Candoiidae > Candoia > Candoia aspera. The sequence continues at coordinate 53,420,091 of NC_086160.1, forward strand.
CAAAAACAAAGATGGCAAGGACGTAACAGAAGAAGAAGAGATCAAGAAAAGGTGGCAAGAATATACAGAAGACCTGTATAGGAAGGATAACAATATCGGGGATAGCTTTGATGGTGTGGTCAGTGAGCTAGAGCCAGACATCCTGAAGAGTGAGGTTGAGTGGGCCTTAAGAAGCATTGCTAATAACAAGGCAGCAGGAGACGACGGCATCCCAGCTGAACTGTTCAAAATCTTGCAAGATGATGCTGTCAAGGTAATGCATGCTATATGCCAGCAAATTTGGAAAACACAAGAATGGCCATCAGATTGGAAAAAAATCAACTTATATCCCCATACAAAAAAAGGGAAACACGAAAGAATGTTCAAACTATCAAACAGTGGCACTCATTTCACATGCCAGTAAGGTAATGCTCAAGGTCCTGCAAGGTAGACTTCAGCAGTTCATGGAGCGAGAATTGCCAGATGTACAAGCTGGGTTTAGAAAAGGCAGAGGAACTAGGGACCAAATTGCCAATATCCGCTGGATAATGGAAAAAGCCAGGGAGTTTCAGAAAAACATCTATTTCTGTTTTATTGACTATTCTAAAGCCTTTGACTGTGTGGACCATAACAAATTGTGGCAAGTTCTTAGTGGTATGGGATACCAAGTCATCTTGTATGCCTCCTGAAGAATCTGTATAACGACCAGGTAGCGACAGTAGGAACAGACCACGGAACAACGGACTGGTTTAAGATTGGGAAAGGAGTAAGGCGGGGCTGTATACTCTCACCCTACCTATTCAACTTGTATGCAGAACACATCATGCGACATGCTGGGCTTGAGGAATCCAAGGCTGGAGTTAAAATCGCTGGAAGAAACATTAACAATCTCAGATATGCAGATGACACCACTTTGATGGCTGAAAGTGAAGAGGAACTGAGGAGCCTTATGATGAAGGTGAAAGAAGAAAGTGCAAAAGCTGGTTTGCAGCTAAACCTCAAAAAAACCAAGATTATGGCAACCAGCTTGATTGATAACTGGCAAATAGAGAGAGAAAATGTAGAAGCGGTGAAAAACTTTGTATTCCTAGGTGCAAAGATTACTGCAGATGCTGACTGCAGTCAGGAAATCAGAAGATGCTTAATCCTTGGGAGAAGAGCAATGACAAATCTCGATAAAATAGTTAAGAGCAGAGACATCACACTGACAACAAAGGCCTGCATAGTTAAAGCAATGGTGTTCCCTGTAGTAACATATGGCTGCGAGAGCTGGACCATAAGGAAGGCTGAGCGAAGGAAGATCGATGCTTTTGAACTGTGGTGTTGGAGGAAAATTCTGAGAGTGTCTTGGACTGCAAGAAGATCAAACCAGTCCATCCTCCAGGAAATAAAGCCAGACTGCTCACTTGAGGGAACGATATTAAAGGCCAAACTGAAATACTTTGGCCACATAATGAGAAGACAGGACAGCCTGGAGAAGATGTTGATGCTAGGGAGAGTGGAAGGCAAAAGGAAGAGGGGCTGACCAAGGGCAAGGTGGATGGATGATATTCTAGAGGTGACGGACCCGTCCCTGGGGGAGCTGGGGGTGTTGACGACTGACAGGAAGCTCTGGCGTGGGCTGGTCCATGAAGTCACGAAGAGTCGGAAGCGACTAAACGTATAAACAACAACCCTTCTATCGTGGTAGGTGCTTGGCTCCATTTTTTAGCAATAGTTTTGTTCAATTTCTTGCATTAAAGGTTGTAAGACATATATGGCTTTGAAAATTACAGGTAAATACTTTTGGTGGAAAATCATGTCAAACTTGGGGAGGTGTAATTAATTATTTACTTAATTACAAGTAGTTTTATACCACTTAAGCCATCTGAGCCCAAGTGTTTTACAAGAAACAAAATTCAAATATGGAACAATACATCAAAACAAACCAATACTTTTTAATCTGCTTATAGTTAATCAAGTTTTTAAACCATCTGAGTTATTTTAAGAGGAATCTGGATTGCCCAGCATTGCAAAATGGCAGTATATTCAATCAAAATACGTTCTGAATGGCCTAGTTGCATTAGTAGGATCTAAGACTCCTGAAATACTGTTGAAATTACTATGTGTTTTGGATGATACTAAGTTTATCATAATTCTATGTTGACTCTCTGCTGGCCTATTTGGAGGCTGCTATGCTGTCCTTTCTTCATGAGAGTCCCTCCTTGCGAGGGAGATGGGCAGTGATAAAATCTGATAAAATCAATCAATAAAAATATCTGCTGTTTAAGGCTAATTTTGCCCTTAAATAAGTACAGGGGAACATTAAAAATATTTCAGTGAACCCCCTGAAGATATTCTGCTGAAATATTGCATGGTTTTCATCCTATTCTGCCAACAAATAAAGCAGCTTTAGGCATTTTCTTGCTTCTTTATGATAGAGTCTGGTTGAAGCTTTTAAAAAATTAAATGCTGAATCACAAAACAGCTGGACTATATCATGTTGTCCAAATCTCAAAGCGCAAAACTGGATTGGATGAGGACCTGTAGTATTTCCACCACCACTAATCATGTACTTCTGTTCAGAATCTGAATCTGAATTTTGAATGTAAAGATTTAGGAATCCTAAACAGCTTTGAGCCACTGCCAGATGGTTCAAAATTTTACTATTAAATAAATTGACCTGATGAGAGAATTAACATGCTTTTTTATATCTGTATGCAATTCAGCAATACAGGGCACTGATGATTTTTAAATCCTAGGAACCAGTTATTTGACATATGAATTGGTCCCTACACAGCTGAGGCCATATAATCACCAGGATCCAAACTTTACTGTTACCTTACTATTAACTATTTGTGTGTGTGTGTAAGAGTTGAGTCTGACTCTGAGGCTGAGGAAGGGGAAATCAAAACCTATGCTAGGCAAAATGGGGAAACCAAAATTCCAATTTCCTCAGAAGAGCAGGAAAGCTTTGGATGGGCCAAATCAGGAGTCAAATTCAAAGCCACAATCAGTGCAACAGAAAGGTGAGCCGAAAAGCGTGCCAAGCAAAAGGAAGCCCAATTGGCTCTGGAGGAGAAACAGCGGGAAGGAAACAGCTTAAAAAGGAACCAGCACAAAGACTGAGTCACTGGAGACAAATGTTCCACTGAGCTAACAGCTTCTTTAGGAGAAGAAAAGCCGGAATTGTGCTTGGAGCTTCGCCCTGTAGTCATTATGGAACCAGAGCCTTCTGAGCCTTGCCTTGCCATCCTGCCATGAAGCCCAGCCGAGTCGAACCCTATCGCCTTGCCTCTCAGCCCAGTTGAGTCTTGCCTTGCTGTGTCGCCTTGAAGCCCAACCAAGTCAAGTTCCGCCATCTTGCCTTGAAGCCCAGTAGAGTCTAGCCTTGCCTCGTTGCCACAGAGCCCAGTTGAGCCTAGCCTTGTTGCCTCTTTGCGATCCATAGCTGAGTTTTGCCTTGCAGTCTTGCCATGTTCTCTAGCCAAGGCTGGTTCAGTCGCCTTGTCGCCAGTTCCTGCCAAATCCTGTCCTGCCTCTCTGCCATGGTCTTCAGTAGAGTCCTGCCTAGCTGCCTTGCCGCCAATCCCAGTTGAGTCCAGTCCAGCCACATCGTCATGCTCTCCACCTGAACCTGGTTTTGTTATCTTGCCAAGCATTCTGCCATTGCCCAGTTGGGCTTGAATTGAACTGAACTATTAATTAAGAGACAATTGCTAATTGTACATAGTTGCATTGTAAATAAAGAATTCCTTTTACTTGCCTGGTCGTCTCATAGTCTAAACAGGACAGTGTGTGTGTTGCATCATTTGCCTTCTGGTCATGTTTTTAATTCAGTGTACATTGCTTAGGAGAACCAATAACTGAAAAGTAGGATTAAAAAAAATGAATAAGAGAGCTATATATATAAATACATATGCTATATCATCATCATCATCATCATCTCTCAAAGCCAGGAGAAAAAATTAATTATGCCTAAAGCCCATTAAAAATCAATAGAGTGAGTGAATTGTAATTAATTTATTTTGGATTTTATTTGTATTTCCATAGTACTTGGAACTATAATAATAATTGTTACAATTGTTATTTTTATTGTTATTGTTACTATCATAATTACTATTTAGATTGGTTCCTAACTTCTAATAAGCTTTTGATCTCTAATATGTAACAAGGATGATGAGAGGGGAAATTGATATAATTCCTCAAACAGTTTCATGGCTATGTAACAATGAATGGGCAGAAATACACTATGACATTAGATTAGATAGCTTCTACATGAAAGGAGAGGATTTAATAAGCAGGAAATATGGCCATTTATGGGACGGCCATTTATGGGGTGACTGTGATCAGACAGACCACAGTTCCCCCTCTCACAGGAATTCCTTGATCCTCTCTGTTACATACAGACTCATGAAATATGAATGAAACAAACATCTGTTTTATTGATGAAATTGCACTATAGCTTTGCTGCTTTGCTTTATTTTTTATAGTTTCTGTTTAATGTAGCTCCTAGACAGCAGAGCTTGTTGATTTTTGTGACTTTTTGTCTCATAGAACAACTTAAAAGAGTCTTTTTTTCTGATATTTTTACTTTGCAAAATCATTAATTATGTTCCCAAAGTTTATTGTAATTCATTTTCTAGCAAAATATGTAGTTAGATTTTTATTCATTTAGCTCCCATTCTTTAATCTTATATTCTACTGCCTAGTTTCATATTTATAGCATCATCATCAAATTTATTGCAGCCCTAAGGCCAAATACAATCAAAATATCTAATAAAAGCAGTACTGTATCCTTCTATATATGTATAAAACAGAAAAATAATAAGTATGATAAGATCAAAAAAATAATTAAGAATAAAAATACTAAAATAAAATAAAATACTATTTTAGGACATTTTAAACCTAAGTAACGGTACAGTATATCATATAAATGGTATCCCTAAACTGGGCAACTTTATAGCAAGACATGTGCAAGCTTGTGCTTATAGTTGTGGCCTATAAATCAACTTCCCTGGTTCCACCATCCTTTAGATGATTGTCCCTTAAATTTCAGTGCTTTGTCCATTTTGCCAATTGCCCTGTATTTCTGGTTATATACAAGTGAGTATGGAACTAGTAATTCTCGAGAGACCATGTTGCAACAGGAGAACAATCAATCAGTTACATAAATAAAGTTTAAGTTCTTGCTGGGGACTTTAGAATTCTCTTATTTCAAAATTATTATATAGTAAGTTAAAAGTTACTACTTGTTACTAGTGACAGCTAGTCCACTATATGGCCTGTCCGTATTGCATGCACACCCATGTTAAAACATGGGATGGTAAATTTCAAATAATGTTGTTTCAAGATTCTATGTAACAAAAATCTGCACTGTCCAGAAGAAAGCAGGTGACCTTCAGCTTTAAAGGCTCCATAAGAATCAAATTAAACTGGTATTAGAATTATACGGTTAAACTAGTATTAATTTTTAGTGCATTTTCACTGGGTAGACTAGTGCTGAAGGGTTTAGAAACCAGAATCAATTTCACAGCACAGTTTGGAAAACTTTCACCAGTGATGCTCTTGGCTTTGGGTATCCTTTCAAACTGTAATGCCAAGCAATCTTCCATGAATCATGTAAGCCTTGTTGTTTATTCGTTTAGTCGCTTCCGACTCTTCGTGACTTCATGGACCAGCCCACGCCAGAGCTTCCTGTCGGTCGTCAACACCCCCAGCTCCCCCAGGGACGAGTCCATCACCTCTAGAATATCATCCATCCATCTTGCCCTTGGTCGGCCCCTCTTCCTTTTGCCTTCCACTCTCCCTAGCATCAGCATCTTCCCCAGGGTGTCCTGTCTTCTCATTATGTGGCCAAAGTATTTCAGTTTTGCCTTTAATATCATTCCCTCAAGTGAGCAGTCTGGCTTTATTTCCTGGAGGATGGATTGGTTTGATCTTCTTGCAGTCCAAGACACTCTCAGAATTTTCCTCCAACACCACAGTTCAAAAGCATCGATCTTCCTTCGCTCAGCCTTCCTTATGGTCCAGCTCTCGCAGCCATATGTTACTACAGGGAACACCATTGCTTTAACTATGCAGGCCTTTGTTGTCAGTGTGATGTCTCTGCTTTTAACTATTTTATCGAGATTTGTCATTGCTCTTCTTCCAAGGATTAAGCGTCTTCTGATTTCCTGACTGCAGTCAGCATCTGCAGTAATCTTTGCACCTAGGAATACAAAGTCTTTCAGTGCTTCTACATTTTCTCCCTCTATTTGCCAGTTATCAATCAAGCTGGTTGCCATAATCTTGGTTTTTTTGAGGTTTAGCTGCAAACCAGCTTTTGCACTTTCTTCTTTCACCTTCATCATAAGGCTCCTCAGTTCCTCTTCACTTTCAGCCATCAAAGTGGTATCATCTGCATATCTGAGATTGTTAATGTTTCTTCCAGAGATTTTAACTCCAGCCTTGGATTCCTCAAGCCCAGCATGTCGCATGATGTGTTCTGCATACAAGTTGAATAGGTAGGGTGAGAGTATACAGCCCTGCCGTACTCCTTTCCCAATCTTAAACCAGTCCGTTGTTCCGTGGTCTGTTCTTACTGTTGCTACTTGGTCGTTATACAGATTCTTCAGGAGGCAGACAAGATGACTTGGTATGCCCATACCACTAAGAACTTGCCACAATTTGTTATGGTCCACAAAGTCAAAGGCTTTAGATTAGTCAATAAAACAGAAATAGATGTTTTTCTGAAACTCCCTGGCTTTTTCCATTATCCAGCGGATATTGGCAATTTGGTCTCTAGTTCCTCTGCCTTTTCTAAACCCAGCTTGTACATCTGGCAATTCTCGCTCCATGAACTGCTGAAGTCTACCTTGCAGGATCTTGAGCATTACCTTACTGGCATGTGAAATGAGTGCCACTGTTCGATAGTTTGAACATTCTTTCATGTTTCCCTTTTTTGGTATAGGGATATAAGTTGATTTTTTCCAATCTGATGGCCATTCTTGTGTTTTCCAAATTTGCTGGCATATAGCATGCATTACCTTGACAGCGTGGGATGCGGTGGCGCTGCGGGTTAAACCGCTGAGCTGCCGATCGGAAGGTCGGCGGTTCGAAACCGCGCGGCGGGGTGAGCTCCCGTTGCTCGTCCCAGCTCCTGCTCACCTAGCAGTTCGAAAACATGCAAATGTGAGTAGATCAATAGGTACCGCTTCGGCGGGAAGGTAACAGCGTTCCGAGTCGTCATGCTGGCCACATGACCCGGAAGTGTCTATGACAACGCCGGCTCCATGGCTTAGAAACGGAGATGAGCACCACCCCCTAGAGTCGGACACGACTGGACTTTACGTCAAGGGAAACCTTTACCTTTACCTACCTTGACAGCATCATCTTGCAAGATTTTGAACAGTTCAGCTGGGATGCCGTCGTCTCCTGCTGCCTTGTTATTAGCAATGCTTCTTAAGGCCCACTCAACCTCACTCTTCAGGATGTCTGGCTCTAGCTCACCGACCACACCATCAAAGCTATCCCCGATATTGTTATCCTTCCTATACAGGTCTTCTGTATATTCTTGCCACCTTTTCTTGATCTCTTCTTCTTCTGTTAGGTCCTTGCCAACTTTGTTTTTGATCATACCCATTTTGGCCTGGAATTTACCTCCAATGTTTCTAATTTTCTGGAAGAGGTCTCTTGTCCTTCCTATTCTGTTGTCTTCTTCCACTTCCGCGCATTGCTTGATTAAAAATAATTCCTTATCTCTTCTGGCTAACCTCTGGAATTTTGCATTTAATTGGGCATATCTCCCCCTATCACTGTTGCCTTTTGCTTTCCTTCTTTCTTGGGCTACTTCTCGTGTCTCAGCAGACAGCCATTTTGCCTTCTTGGTTTTCTCTTTCTTTGGGATGTATCTTGTTGCCCCCTCCTGAACAATGTTGCGCACTTCTGTCCAGAGTTCTTCTGGGACCCTATCTACTAAGTCCAGTCCCTTACATCTATTCTTCACCTCCACTGCATATTCCTTAGGAATATTAGTGAGCTTATATCTAGCTGATCTGTGGGTCGTCCCTAATCTCTTTAGTCTGATCCTAAATTGTGCAAGAAGAAGTTCGTGATCTGAACTACAGTCAGCTCCGGGTCTTGTTTTTACCGACTGTACAGATGTCCGCCACCTTTGTCTGCAAAGGATGTAGTCAATCTGATTTTGGTGTTGTCCATCTGGTGAAGTCCATGTATAAAGCCGTGTCTTAGGTTGTTGGAAGAGAGTGTTTGTTATGCAGAGTGAATTGTCTTGGCAAAATTCTATCAGCCTATGTCCTGCTTCATTTTGTTCTCCCAGGCCATGCTTACCTGTAATTCCAGGTGTCATCTGACTGCCCACCTTAGCATTCCAGTCTCCTGTGATGAAAATAACATCTCTTTTAGGCGTGTTGTCCAGTAGGTGCTGCAGATCCTCATAGAACTGCTCTACTTCAGCTTCTTCAGCATTTGTGGTTGGGGCATATATTTGGATCACTGTGATGTTAGATGGCTTGCCCTGAATTCGAATTGAGATCATTCTGTCGTTTTTTGGGTTGTATCCAAGCACTGTTTTAGCTACTTTACTATTAATTATGAAGGCTACTCCATTTCTTCTGTGGTCCTCTTGTCCACAGTAGTAGATCTGGTGGTCATTTGATGTGAAGTGGCCCATTCCAGTCCATTTCAGTTCACTGACGCCCAGAATGTCTATCTTTAATCTTGACATCTCACCAATAACCACATCCAATTTGCCCTGGCTCATAGATCTTACATTCCAGGTTCCAATGGTGTGTTGATCCTTAGAACATCGGATTCACCGTTCACCACCAGCACCGTCGGCCGCTAGCCGTCCTTTCGGCTTTGAGCTAGCTGCGTCATCACGTCTGGGGCTAGTTGAGCTCATCCTCTGTTCCTCCCCAGTAGCATTTTGACCATCGTCCGACCTGGGGGTCTCATCTTCCGATGGTACACCGATATATCTCTGGTTGTACTGATCCATTTAGTTTTCACGGCAAGAATACTGGGGTGGGTTGCCATTACCTTCCCCAGGGATCGCATTTAGTCTGACCTCTCTGTCATGACCTTCCCGTCTTGGGTGGCCCTTCACGGTTTAGCTCCTGGCATCATTGAGGTGCTCAAGCTCCAGCACCATGACAAGGTAACGATCCTTTGCTGAAGCATGTAAACCTAGGGACTGATTAGACAAAAATTAAGCAAATTTAATTCCTATTGATTTTAAGCATCTACTGACATTTTTTCCACTTAAATTTTATGGGAGCTAAATATTTTCATGCATATACAGTAATGTATTTGGTATGTTTTTTTTCCTTCTAAGAAGGTATATGTCTCTATCTGTGTTCTATCTGTACAGAAAGTGAAGTCTCTCTTCCACGTACTACCCACGTACTGGCCTTGTTGAGCTTTCCTGAAACCATACAAGATCAGCTAGGCACTACTGTGGACCACAGCTTTCTTTTTCTTTTTTTCTAATGGAGGGCTATTATTAGTAATTTTGTGGCAGGTTGAGGATGTCTTCCAAAATAGGTGGTGATCAAACAAAAGAAATGGCTATTTACATTTGATTAAAATTATGTAACATTAATGGATTATTATTATTATTATTATTTAAATTTTTGTGCCGCCTGACTCCCGATGATTCTGGGCTACAATCACTCCCCATGTAGTTAATAATTTACTTCTTATGTCTCATTTACAAAATACAGGTTGCTGGCAACTTTGTAACTCTGAAGGCTGAAGGTAATTTATTCTTTTACTCCCCCTTCCCCTGCAAAGCTATTTTCTCCAGAAGAGAAAGTTCTATTGGTATCTATGGAAGTTCTCCTTCTTAAGTCTGATATTTGCCTAGGAAAGGGATTATAGCAGGAAAGAAAAGGGTGCTATGGTTTCCTTCCTTCCTCCCCTTCTCACAGAAAGACACAGATGCAGTTGACAAGTTACACTGAACCATGGACCTGTAGATTTACTGTTTCTTTACCAGTGTGAATTGACAGTTCAACCAACTAATCAATTCATTCAAAATTGAATTGATGATTGATAATTAATATTAGCAATTATGTATAATTTACCTAATATTAGGATATTAATATCCTTAACCACTATACCAGTTTGGTGTAGTGGTTAAGACACCAGGCTAAAAACTGGGAGACCATGAATTCTAGTCCCTCCTTAGGCACAAAGCCAGCTGGGTGACCTTGGGCCAGTCACTTCCTCTCAACCCTAGGAAGGAGGCAATGGCAAACCACTTCTGAAAAACCTTGTCAAGAAAACTGCAGGGACTTGTCCAGGCAGTCTCCTAGAGTTGGACATGATTGAACTGATATATATAAAAAAGGATATTTTATCAAGGAAACAAAAAGTCAAATAACAATATTCAAGAAAGTCACATTGATTCTATGCAATTGTTTATGGAAATATGAAAAAGGGAAGATAAAAAAATAGAGATTTATACAGAGAGATCACTGCCCCAAAACAAATTGCTCTACACAGAAGAGAAAGCTCTTTTTGTATCAGTGATACTGGCATAACAATTCCTGCACAAAAGTCTACCTAAGTGATGCTGTAAAAGCAAAAGTTGATAAGGCAGAGTGCTCACAACTTAGCAACAGCTTTGGAAGTATTGTCAATAAATGCTACAGTTTGAAAAGAGGCCAAGTGATAGGATGTGATAATGCTGCACAACTGAAGCAGCACTTCAGTATCTAATCTGGGGATTAGAGCAGATCGGGAGGTTCACACTACGAAACGTGTCAGTACTGAATTTATAGCTTTGGTCCACTGATATAAATATATTACAGATTAGAGGAGACAAAGTACATCACAACTGATCCAGAAATAATGTCTCTTGTAAAGGGAACACATTTCAGGTGTAAGGGATGGCAAAAATATGCCTGTGGCGTTTAATTTGCTTTTTACATTTTCTTCATCCCATCATTCTGTCAACGCAGTCCTACTACAGTCAGCTAATGCACCATATAAAGACCAACCTTAAAATACAAAAATAAAAGTTAGCAGGCAATGTAGCTGAAGCAACAATAGGCACAAAATTCATGCAGCAATGAAAACACAGAAAACACAGAAATAAGCCAAGGAAATCAAGTAATCATAAAAAAGAGGGAAATAAACCAATAAAATAAGTAGTAGACCTATAACAAATAAAAACCCAGATTATTGTTAACACGTGAATGTGGATGTGAAGTCAGAATTTCACAGCAGATTCATAGTTCTATTGTGGTAGTTTTTGGATGGAAGTAGAATACAATTTTGAAACAGGCAAGTAAAATGGAAATGTACTTAGTTATTGCTGAGCTGCTACGCATGGTTAATAGTTTAAGCATGTAAATGCTTACTATTGCCTATCAGCCTTCGATAATTGGGCCCCTAATTGTTGGCTGAGAATTTGGGGACCTGTAATCTCAACAAAACTGAACTGGGCTCACCTGTTATAAATTAATAGACTCATGTCCTCCAAGTGGCTACCATGGCTAGTGGCTTCAAGATGTCAATGTGGAGCTAGGACAGTAAACTAGAGGGAGAGAAATCAGAATGACATATACTAGAAAAAGGCATGGTTTGGCAGGTGAATCACTCAACACAAGTACTTTTTATGTTACATCTTGCTCATTCTACCTTCATACTGACCAAAGCCCAGAAATTTTGCATAGCATGATTTAAAGGTCTTTTCAGACTATGAAATCTATAACCTATCATTAGCAACAATCTTGAGCAGAGAGAAACCACCGATACCAGGTGGGGAGAGCACACCATCACACAAGAAATCTTTTGTGCTCATAGGCTTTCATTCCAAACCACAGTGACATCAAAAGGACAAAAGATGCATTGTGATACCATGATGCAAACTTTACCCTCTTGTACTTGCTTTGCAACACCATACACAAAAAAGTGAGGAGCAGAGTTTCTATCACAACACCAGATGTATGTTTTGTTTCTTGCCTCTGTGCAAATGCTGATGTTTGTGCTGGATCTGTAGAGCAGGATTTCTATAGGGGCTAGTATGCTCTTTACCTACTTGTCACCCCTGCTGCACCATGAGTCTTCTCCTGCTTAGGGAAGGCACAGGAAGGCTGGCAGGAACAACTCCATAATCACAGGATTTGGGTGGGGTCCCATTTTGAGATGGGCTAACCCTGAAAGGGATGCATCCTACTTGAAATGTAGCCTATTTGACTGAAAAAGCCCTAGGTCTATGTAAGTAGTGGTGAAAGAGTCAAAGGGTGAAAGAGTCATATCTGGACACATCTCTTCTGCTTTCCTTGTGATTGGGGCAGAGTCACGACAACTTGCATTCTTGAGATTCCTAATTTACCAGATTCCAAATTTAATAGGAGCCTTTATAAATAGAGGAGTTTGCTAGTCCAGAAATTATGAAAAGTTTGTTCTCTGTGGAAGTGATGGAGACTGAAGATCTATTACTTTGTGAAAAGGAAGCTTTGATAGTAGATTTTCTGTTTAAGAAGAAAAACTTGAGTAGTCCTCAAATCTGGGTGCATTTCAAATTGAGTCTGTTCTGTTTCAGTCCAAATCTCTCTCAACCTGGGATTGAGTCACAAATAATGGAGGGATAGGGTTTTCATGAGTGAGATTATGTGTAGAACTTAATCAGAAACACATCTGATCAGTGGGGCAATCAACTTTCTGTCTGCACTACCAGAGTGTTATTTATGTTGTCAGGCATGACATTAAATAACAACAACAATAAAGATTATACCTTAAAAATTGTGTTTCTGTCTCTCTATGCACAATGCATTTTGTCAGGAATGTACATGTTTGCTTTTAAGAACTATATGCTACCTGAATAAATGGTAAATAAGGACATCTGAGAGAGCCAGTTTGGTGTAGTGGGTAAGGCACCAGGCTAGAAACTGGGACAGGGTGAGTTCTAGTCCTACCTTAGGCACAAAGCCAGCTGGGTGACCCTGGGCCAGTCACTCTTTCTCAGCCTTGGAAGGAAGCAATGGCAAACCACTTCTGAAATCTTGCCAAGAAAACTACAGGGACTAGTCCAGGCAGTCACTGAGAATCAGAGACAATTGAGTGGCAAGAAAAAAAGAGGACATCTTACTTTTTTATCAATGTCAGTGGATAGGTTTTAAAAAGTTGCATCAGAGAGAAAGTAACTTTATTAAGTTGGGTGAACCTTCAGTTGTAAAAATATTTACTTGGTCCTTGCTGCTGTTGTTGTAAATATACTTTATCAACATCAACAAACTCTGACAGTATAACTCACAGAGTTAGCTTAAAAACTACAGATGGAGCTTATAATCTTATCAGTTGCTGTTGCTATGTGTATTAACAGAAATTACTTTAAAATTCTCTCAAGTTATGGTAACTATATCCCTAGCTGCTGTAAATAGATAGAGATATCTTTCTCCAGTTGGAAATTTGTTCCATTATTTTTGTCTTCCAAACAACTGAGAATCTTAAGCTTTGACTTCATATAGTATATATACGTAGCAGGTGTGTATCTCACCTGAACTAAGAAAGCTATTCTAATTAAAGGGGCTGTTTTTCCGCTTAGCTGCATAAACCACCAGGAAATGACTGACAAGAGAACAAAATTAAATCTTCCTCTGCTTTTTTGCCTGTGCACATGATGAAGTGTTGTTACATTGACTTATCCAACTTAACACCCTCCAGGTGTGTTGGACTACAGCCTCACCATCACAGTCAGCATGATCTCTGAAGGAACCCTATTATTTGAATATTCGTATCTGAGCCTCAAGATCATCTTCAGATTCTGCTCTGCTTGTCCTTTTATGCTGAGCTATAGTGATATCTTCCTGGGAACGGATCTTCGCAGTGTATCACCTCCCCCAACTCTGCAAGTCCTCCTTACTGATGAACTCACAGAATAAATTTTATTATTTTTTTGGTGTTGGGCAAACATTTGTTATCTTTTTGACATTGGTCAAACTTTTTTGTTCTTTAATACCTTTCAATATATTACCATATTAATATTTTAAACTCTATTAGGCTTTGCCCAGGTAGATAGCAACAACTAAGGTAAACTTGCTTGACTTTGAAAAGTTAAGGAAAGTTGGGCCTTATAAGGGCTGCGGGCTAGACAGATAAGTTTAAAAAGTCCCAGAAGAAAGCAATGGAAAAGCACTTCTGTATTGTTGCAGGGAAACTACATGAGCATTTTCAAACTCAACTTAAAGAAGAGATTTAAGACTTTATCTTAGCTTATGCTGTAATTGTGCTTTTAAACATGTTTTACTTCTGCAGTTTCACTTTCTGATGCTGAGACATTATGACTGTTTCCAATTTTTTAGCTGTTTTTAAACTGCTTACAATCTGCTCTGTGTGCTGAATATTTTTTTAAACAAAGAAGAAAATTAACCAATAGTCAACATATCTAGCAGGTATCCATTTGAGAACAATGTGTACTCAGCTACTTTCCTTTTTTTCATTCATACAACTCTGAAAAATACTGCCAGAGTGAAATAAAATTAACTCATAAATTTCTGTACCAAGCTCAGTATCAACTAAATTTGTGCCTGGACTTGGCTAATATTTTTTGCTTGAGAAAGCCCATCTCTTTCTCACTGCAGGTGTTCATTAATTCACCCATACCAACACAATTTCTCCTTCTTCTGTTTCTCTTCCTCTTCCATGGCATGTCTTTTCAAAAAAGCAGTATTATCTGTTTATACTGTGTTGGCTGGTCACTAGAGCTATCATTATAAAAGAAAAGGTGTTTGTCTCTGACTGAAATAACTGGCTTGCAGAATGCAGAAAGGAAGCAAATTGTGATAAGAACCTGCATTTCTTTCCCTTTGGGAAGTTCAAAGTTTTTGTACCATTCCAAACAGACCTGAAACATGGTCTGGCTTTTAAAGCATTCTGGTGTTTGCCTCCAAGGTTGCAGTTGAAGTTAAATGGGGTCTAAATCCCCTGAGGCCAACTTCTACCCAAACATTGTTAAAAGGCTTGTTCAGTGACACCTTAATTTTTCAGAAGCTATAACTGTGGCCCAACTTTTTTTGGGTCTTAAATAACACATTACTCAGCTCCAATAGTGGATTCACACTCAGATGACCCTTTGACATTTTCCAGTCACCACAAAGAAGATGGCTCCCTCTCTGGAATTAATCTAAACATTGGTCCACCAAACTGACAGAAGAGAACCAGAGATAAAGGGAAACTGTCTATAGACACTTACAGATTCAGCCATCCTCTCTTATAGTTTGCTTAACTGAAGAAGTGATGGATGTAGTTTGCCTTCCAGGAAAAAAAAAAGTTGAACTGAAAGACTTGGTCCTAGACTTAAATAGAAAAAAGCTATTTAGTGAGAAAATAACCTGCAACAGAAAAATAGATTGACTGTACCAGCAGTTTAAACTTTTCAGACTTTTTGCAGGGCGAGAACTTGGACAGCTACATTTCTTGGATTTCTGTTGTTCTTCCAGATATTCTTAGAATGCCAGCCCACACTCTTATGCCTCCATAACATCCAGTAATATATACATGTCATGAGAATTTGTGCAGTGCCAACAGTTTCTTCTGCATTTTTTAAAGACCATTCTTATTCAGCTTGATGTTTCAAATGGGAAAAAGCTAGCACGTTTCGGGAAATTGCCAAGCTTATGAGGGGCCCTGCATTTCATTGAGTAATCCTGTCTCCAGCAGACTGAATTCCTACTAGTTTCCCATGCTCCAATTAAATCCCAGGGGTAGACATCACAATGGTACTCCTCTCATGGGTCTTTTAGAGCTTCAGAAGCATAAGAGCCAGGAAAACTGCAGAACGATGGAGTGATATATATAATGGAAAATGAACAAAAACAGAAAATTAGCAGCCTCTGCTGCTGGAAAAGAATCAGATGAGCTCAAAATGCCAAGCCCTTAAAAAAAGTAAAGAAATTCTAAGACGTCCTGAAAAAGAGGTAGAAAAACAGAAGTTTCTTCCACAGAACAGACTTGCATGAAATTGAAAATGGAATACTTAGAATATCAAGTTTAATTATTACAGCATCTTTTAGGCAGTATAAGACCATTTTTTGGCAATGATCCAAATTTGGTATAGTAACTAAGACTTCTAATCTTCAGATTAGAAATAAAGAAAAAAAAATACTCAGCATATGCAGCCATCATAGACTGAGTTCACCTGTTGGTCTGTCTAGCTTAATAATGTTTACATCAAAGAGACATGACAAAGGTGTCTAACAGGAATCTGTCCCAGTTTAAGATGCTGAGGACTGAAGTTGGAAGGTGTTACCTGTAAAATGTATGTAGTCATCATTGCTGGGAGCAGGGGTATGGATAAGTCACATCATGACATGGGTGTCATCATTGCAGCATATACTAGAAGTTTATGCTTTTATACTTAGATACTTAGATACTTTGTTTTAACCAAGAGGATGGTTAGCAACCAAGTCTGAACGTCCGTAATGATTTCTCAAAGAAACAGCAGGCAATTTTTTTTAAAAAAAGGAAGAAAATTTGCACCTGCAGTGGAATGGTTCTTCTCAATCCTGTTTGTACAGCTGAAAAGACAGAAAGAGAGAGACATATCTTCCTCTTGTCTGACTAAAATGTTTTTTTCTTCTACCCAGAGAAAAATGATTTCAAAATATACTATTTGCTAAGATATGAACCATGGATGAAGGATTGTCAAGTCATATAGATGATCCATGCTTAACATTTCTCCTAACCTGATGATACTATCTAACTTTTTCTGCCTGGATCCTTAAAAAGATGTGTCACTTAAAAGTTAAACTACTATCAGTCTGTCTGGGAAATGTCTGTCTGAGGCATCTTGCTGCTGTCTCTGAGTTCTTGCTGGCTGCTGTCATCAGTTCAATAGTTTTATATCTTATTTCCAGGAACTATAGACTTGTTAGCAGCATTGTTGAAGCCAGTTTGAAAGCCCCCTCTGTGCAATGCATCACTACTTTGTTTTAGAAATGTTAAGATGCAAAACGTTTGCCTTATATGCCAATGGGAGAGTTACAGAAAATATTAGGATATATTTTTGAAATGAAATGAGGCCTAATGGAAATAATTTTTATTTATTTTTTTTGTTTTCTATCCCGCCTTTATTATTTTTTTAAATAACTCAAGGCAGCAAACATACCTAATACTCTAGCTATTTTCCCCCACAACAACAACCATGTGAGGTGAGTTGGGCTGAGAGAGAGTGACTGGCCCAAGGTCACCCAGCTGACTTTCATGCCTAAGGTGGGACTAGAACTCTCAGTCTCCTGGTTTCTAGCCCAACACCTTAACCACTAGATCAAACTGGCTCTTAAAGGATTTAGATAAAAAGTGCAACACGTTTCTATTTCAGAATGGTTATTTGTACCAGTAGTATTTAATCTTTCTTTGTGTGTGCATGTATATGTATGTCCCTGAGTGTGTGGTTGTGTGTAGGATACACCAAAGCAGCAATTTAAAGAGAACTAGTTTGGTAAAGCTTTATTCTGAAATAGCCTTGCAGCACAGATTCATGAAAGTCTAACATAACCAAGGACTAGACATGGGATGGATTGGAAGAAGGAGAGGGTGGTTTTAAAACTGGAAGAAGAAACATCAATAACCTGCACTATGCTGATGATACTATCCAGATCCTGCAAAAGAACTGCAAGTTCTAGTAATAAAAGTCAAAGAGCACAATGAAAATATGGGAGTAAAGTTAAATTTAAAGAAGACCGGAATAATTACAACAGGTAATCACAACCATCTTGACAAAGAAGATATCAAAGTGGTGGATAGCTTCTGTTTTTTTAGGTTCAACCATCAACAGTAAAGAACAAGCAGTCAAGAAATATACCACAAACTAGCACTTGATGGAATAGCTATGAAGACCTTGAAAAAGATATTCAAATGCTGTGATATGTCTATATCTACAAAGATCAGAATTGTGCAAGCCATGGTATTCCCTGTGACACTCTATGAATGTGAAAGTTGGACTTTGAAGAAGCAGGATAAGAAGAGTATTGATGCTTTTGAACTTTGGTGTTGGAGAAGACTGCTGAGAATACTGTTGACAGCCAGGGAAACAAACAAATGGATAATTGAACCAATCAACTCAGAGTTCTCACTCAAGACACAAATTATGTGAAGACCTAGGTCTTTGAAAAGGGCCCGAATGCTGGGAAAGGTGGAAGGAAAATGTAGAAGTGGATGGCCAGGAGCAAGGTGGATGGACTTAGTTACTGTACAATGGTAATGAGTGCATCATTGGAAGACCTGAAAGACCAGGTTAGGGACAGATTGTCATGAAGAAAATCTATCTACAGTATGTGGTTGCTAAGGGTTGACAATGATTTGATGGAACATAATCAATCAGTCAGGCATGGGGTGACTTTTAAACAATCAGAAATTCTTTGGAATAAGATATCTTTGATTTTTATAGGACATTCACATTTCTAGGAAAAAAAGGAACGAATCCAAAGGTTTAGAAAAAAGGTTTTCCCACTGTTTTAGTCTTTCTTGAATGGTGACTTAGTTTTTTGCCTTTCAAATAATATATGCTGTTGGAGGATAAATTGGCATTCAATAAAACTATGTGCTGTAGATCTTTATCTATAGATAGTCAGGGTGGATCAACATTGTGCTTTAAGGCAGTGACATCCTGAATTTTCTCCAATACAAAACAATTCAGAACAGAGATGAAAGAACTTTCTGGTGGCTGCTTTGACTCCAGTCTTCTCTCAAATATATAAATGTATTTAAAAGGTTAATTTCAAAACAGCCCTTATCAATTTAGAGCAGAAGTGAGTGGGCATGTGTGCATATTATTGAAGTTAATAGCAAAATGTGTACTTTTTCTTTTTTAGACAGAATGACAAAATACATTTATAGTTCTGTAAAGTTTCAATACAGAAGTTCACTGTAACATGCAGAACAGAATGTTGCAGTGGATCTTGCCCTTAAATACATTTAAACATGAATATATTAGTACGCTTATACAGATTCCATTCATTTCAGTAGGACTTCATAGAAGGACTTCAGAAATTATGCTTTAAATTAACAATAACTTTCTGGTTATCAGACATCTAGGTGAAAAGCATTAAACAAACATAAAAACTTGTACACTTCTTTCAATGGATAAAGTATTTTTTTTTATCTTATTGGTGAGAAAAAGACAGGGGGAGTTATCTCTGCAGCTGATGCATATTGATGCTAAAGGTAAAGCTGCTCGCCCATAAGTGGTGTTTTGCATGAGTGGAAAGAATTGGCAGAATATTCCTTCTGTAAAAATGATTTTGATTTAGTGACAATGGTCTCTCTGGTAGTGTTTACCGGTTTAAGGGATTATAGAGCCCCTTTCATTTTAAAACAACAGAGGATCCAGAAGGATTTTATTTTTAACTTGTGTTTATTTCCTAAATCATGCATTAATGTGATTTGAGGCTATAAAATACACGGTGCTAAGTGCTTGGCTGCTCAATTGGTATAATTTAGAAAGGGAGCTTTGACAGTGGAAACAATATGATTAATCTTTCCTTCTTTTTTTATCTTGTGCTGTTGCAGTTTTCCTTTGGGAGCTGTTTAAGAGTTTAGTTTTTACCTGTGTAATTTCTTTCTGAAATGCAGAATAAACCCACTATTGAATTTATTCTGGTGGTAAGTTCATGTAGCAGTTTTATAATAATTTCTTAGACTCATACAGGTGCACAAGGACTCAAGTTGAACAATTAGCATCTATCTGTGGATTCTTAAAAATCCACTTTGTACAGTGCTCACTTGGGCAATAATTTATTTTTACCATGGATGTAAAAAAATTCTGAAAAAGTATTTGCCAGCTGGAAACAATAGCAATCTTTTTGTAAAACAGTTGAACTGGGTGACAATTCTATTCAATTTTTAAAGTTTGTTTAATATTTTTTAAAAAAAACTAGTAATGCCATGTTCTCAGGATAAAGCTTTCTTCCTTTCTATTGCAATTCCTGGACTGATCATATCACCACAGAATATTGTTTCAGTACATGGCCATTCCAAGAAGCACAAGATAAGGGAAGAAATGCATATATTCTGAATACTAATTTTTTGAAGCTGAAGCAAAGTTGAAAAAGTCCAAGTGGACTTTTTGGCAGTGTTTACAGTACACTTTAAAAAGTAAGTGCAGTCTTCACATATTGTTTATATCTTTATTTGAGAGAAGAATTAATACTTTCTGGACTTAACAGATGTAGATTTCTAACCACTGAGAGGACAATGCCACTGGGATTGAACTTCCCATACAGGTATGAAGATCACTTTCTTTAATTTAACATATTGTGAGGGTAACATTACTAGGGCAAACTACTGTATGTATCCCACCCTGAAGGTAAAAGATAATGACACCCAAATCTGAGGTATAAGTCTCAGGCATGTTATGGTAACTGATCCTACCAATGTCTCTGTTAATAAGTTTTTCAAGATTGTGTGGTACGTGAAGAAAGTACTTGATTAGTGATAGCGGAATGATATAAACATATGTCTCTGAAATTGTTTTCAGTTATTTTAGTGTGAAATCTCAGTCACTTAAAATTGGATCTCCTTATTCATTGGACATCAATGAACTGTGTATTAGTGAAGCAGAACTAATTTTATTTTTGCAGGAGGATTTTTCTCCCACTGGAACTTACCTTCACTTGAAGTCAACCAACTGCATAGCCAACCAACCTACCAGCTGGCAAACCCTCCCTTGTATTTGTCAAATAAATGTCACTGACAACTATGCTATGTTACTGGGAAAATGTCTTCGGGCACTAGAAGGATTGTGCTGTGAGTGTCCACAGTATAAGATAAGAAAAGTAGACATGTTTAATTTAGAGGAAACAGCACAGAAGAAAATATTCTTTGCTGAAGATCTTGAATTCCTTTATTATCTGTGAAGCACAGTGGTCAAAATATGCACAATTTTGAATCCAAATGGCTTAGCCATGTCCATGCACTCAGTTAAGGAAGAATTTTTTTTTTGAAAATATAATTTAGAAAAATGTATACAGTATATTAAATAGGTTGGCCCAGCTTACTCCAGAGACCTGCATGTATTCAAAGGGATTTGGTGGTTTTGTGATAGTCAAGATCTTCAGTAGAGAATATGAACCTGTACATATTGTTAAATATGTCAAAAAAGAAGGGAAACTACGACAAAAACTTTGATTACCGTAAATGAAAATTTAAATTTGAATTAATTACATGATGTTTATATGAATGAAAATTTCATTTCTGCCACATAAAAATTACAATTTGATGGGAACTTTAGAAGAAATCTGAGAGGCTATACCAACTGACTGAGTTCTTCAGTCACATTCCTCAGCTGCATTATGGGAAGAGATATTTATTTTTTTAGAAATTGTATATAGCTGCCCCCATCTAATATACATAACTCTGGGCAGCTAACAGCAGTTCATAATAAAACTATATAATAAAACCTATGTAAATATAATTAAAAGCCACAATTAAAATAATCATAATACAATAACCAAGGTACTGTATAACAAACTCACAACACGAACCACACCTACAGTATCTTGGTTCATCAAAGACCCTGGCTCAGCACCTGGAGGAAAAGCTAGGTTTTCACAGTCTTCTGGGAAGCCAAGAAGGGTCAGGCCCTCCAGAGCTCAGGCAGTATGGCAGTCATCTTCAGTAAGGCTGAAACCAGTGGGTTCAAATTACAAGGAGAAGGATTTAGTCAAAATTTTAGAAATAATTTACCAAAGTATTATATAATTTAGTAAATTATTGAAGGAAGATCTGTTCCACAAGAAACAGATCACCATGGAAAATTGTGGGCTGTCCTTTTAGGTAGAGATAACAGGC
Source organism: Candoia aspera (assembly GCF_035149785.1). Classification (NCBI taxonomy): domain Eukaryota; kingdom Metazoa; phylum Chordata; class Lepidosauria; order Squamata; family Candoiidae; genus Candoia; species Candoia aspera. Next base: position 53,441,850 of record NC_086160.1, read on the forward strand.
TGTCTGCAGAGATGCCATATATGTGGGTATCCTGCATGGTAGGGGCTGAGCTATGTGATGTTTTAGATGTGATGTTTCTTTTCCAGTGCTATGATTCCATGTTTGATTTTATTACAATATCTTCTATATAGATGCACAAATTCCACTGAGTTACTACAAGAATATGCTTTTAAATTATGTTGATAAATATAAATATGCCAATACTGGCAAATTTAAATCATCTGAGATAAATGGAAGAGAAAATTGGTTAGTGGTTCATACTTTAGGTCATAAGTCCTCTGAAATTTCACAGGAGGATTAAACACAGATATTTTGCATTACTCAATAAACAGCTGCATTTTACCAGATATGTTCTTATTGCTGATTCAGTGCATATGTTTTGATGTATTTCCCAATGCTTTGCCTTCAATCATATAAACAAACGTTCTGATATAACACATCTTTTCCTTGGCATGGTTAAAGATGAGAGGAAGAATAAACTCACGCAGATACAAACACACTGCTTCCTCCAAGGATATAAATGAGGTGGTAAGAACATTAAACAAAGCAACTGAAGGATTAACAGGGTAAAAGAAAGTGGCAGTTCATAGCAAAGCACATATTTTGCATACAGAAGATTCAGTTTCTGCAACTCTGGCGGCTCTGGGAAAATTCCTTTTTTAGGTTTGCAAACACACCAGCAGTAACTGCCAATGATACTAAGCTAGGTGTAGACATCTACTATAGTTCTTTATGGTCCCATACAGGGACAAACAGCATTTTGTCAGGATGTCAATTGGTTTCTCCATCCTGTTAGTACACTGCTATGGTTTATTGAAGGAAATAAACTTTTCACATAAAAATCACAACTTTTAAATAAAATAATACTACAATCCTAAACATTACTGCATGTCAAAGAATATCTGTTTGGGTCAAGAGCAATATTCTACTCTAACCCTATTCTTAAAACAGAATTTCCCCACCTCTTTGTTTTCCCCTAATATTTATAATGCCTCCAGTGGGACTTACTATCTAAAAAAGGAACTTAAGATGCAGCCTGAATTTCATCCTCTCTTCTCTTCCTCTCTTTAGATATCTTAGCTTTCCCAACCTGATACTTTCCAGATGTGTTTTGACTACAGTTTTCTGTTTGGGTCTTTTGGCTGGAAATTTTAGAAATTGTGGGCCCAACATATTGGGAAAGCACCAGGATGCGGAAGGCTGACATATTTTATAATTTTCTAAGGGCACAGCAGATGGCTGGACTTACACGCTAATCTTCAGTTCTTAGGTCAGAAAAGTATGCTGGTATAAACTGCATTGTTCATACTGCCAAGTACTATTTGTGCCTCAAGAACTAGGCTGGTGAATAATGCTGCCCTTAGAGTTTTAATCTGAGGCAAGACAAGAAAATTAATTTGTGGATTTTTCTGGCTTTGTTTTCTCTCTTACCAAGCCTTACATACTACTGGGAAAAACAGCTAGTAATTGTTCTTAATGTGTGTGGGACAGAGTTGGGTGAATGTATGTAGATTCCTGGGATGGAGGAATATTAGCAATATTTCAAGTTGCCGAAGTAATAAGACACAGGTACAAAGATGTTCTGTGTCTGTGTCTTGTCAGTTGGGCTACTTCTGAATACAGGTCCAGTGTTCTTTTGAAAGAACACTAAACCTATGTTGGAAAAATAGCTTCACTGACTGATTGTGGGCATGGTTCTAAATAACTCCATCCTTAACTAGAAGTGCAAGAAGATGGGATCACTCATAGTGAGTGACTGAGCAAAAAGTAACCCGTTGGTAGTCAAAATGTCACCACCTCTGGGTAATACTGTATAAATAGTAAAAAGAAAACCATGACAAATCTTTGTCAGTAGAAAGAGCAGAAAAACTGTAATTTGTGACAGAACCAACAATATTCCATTGGCAGAAAGTGGCTCTTTCCCAGTTTAAATTGACCTGTGCAGCAGAGGACTAGCACTCTTTCAGAAGAGTGCTAAACTTGTATATATCAGGAGCCTGTATAACACCTGATTACTTTAGAACTGGAACAGCTAAAGATGACTTTAAGCTGCCTCAGCTGTGGGCTAGGGATGAGTCAAAAGCAACATCATGACAACATGATATATTACAACAACTACTAGGACATGTTCATTTTCTGGTTGGGGTGAAATGATGATATTAAGTCCTAAGAACTAACTCAATCACAGACACACATACACACACACCCACACACACAGGCAATCCAGGTTATTGCTAGTGCTAGCAGGAGTAACATGAATGGAGACAGTGTGAAATTGGTTTGTTTGTTTAGCAAATTCAAATGGCTGCCTATTTTGGTGAAAAGGTGAGAGGTCCCCTGTGCAAGCACCAAGTCATGGCTGACCCTTTGGGGGGATGCTGCTTTCGCAACGTTTCCTTGGCAGACTATGGCAGGGTGGTTTGCCACTGCCTTCCCCATTCATCATCTTTCCCAGCAAGCTGGGTACTCATTTTACCAACCTTGGAAGGATGGAAGGCTAAGTCAACCTGAGCCGGCTACCTGAGAATCAGGTTTCCACTGGGATAAAACTGGGAGTTTCGGTTGCAAAACTGCAGCCTGCCACTCTGCGCCACACAAGGCTGTCTTTTGGCTGCCCATCTTAGCCAATACAAATCTGTTCCTTTTTTTAATAAGAATTTTATTAACTTTCAAGCAAAGATAAAAGCTACAGAAAAACAAAAAACTACAACGAAAAAAAAGAAAGAACTAAAAAAGTGTAGAAACACAAGATAATTTTTTTTTAAATTACAAAAGAGGTGACTTCTGACTTTTAACAGCAAGCAATTACAACTATCTTCAGCAAAGGATCGTTACCTTGTCGTGGTGCTGGAGCTTGAGCACCTCAATGATGCCAGGAGCTAAACCGTGAAGGGCCACCCAAGACGGGAAGGTCATGACAGAGAGGTCAGACTAAATGCGATCCCTGGGGAAGGTAATGGCAACCCACCCCAGTATTCTTGCCGTGAAAACTAAATGGATCAGTACAACCAGAGATATGTCGGTATACCATCGGAAGATGAGACCCCCAGGTCGGAAGATGGTCAAAATGCTACTGGGGAGGAACAGAGGATGAGCTCAATTAGCCCCAGACGTGATGACGCAGCTCGCTCAAAGCCGAAAGGATGGCTAGCAGCCGACGGTGCTGGTGGTGAACGGCGAATCTGATGTTCTAAGGATCAACACACCATTGGAACCTGGAATGTAAGATCTATGAGCCAGGGCAAATTGGATGTGGTTATTGGTGAGATGTCAAGATTAAAGATAGACATTCTGGGCGTCAGTGAACTGAAATGGACTGGAATGGGCCACTTCACATCAAATGACCACCAGATCTACTACTGTGGACAAGAGGACCACAGAAGAAATGGAGTAGCCTTCATAATTAATAGTAAAGTGGCTAAAGCAGTGCTTGGATACAACCCAAAAAACGACAGAATGATCTCAATTAGAATTCAGGGCAAGCCATCTAACATCACTGTGATCCAAATATATGCCCCAACCACAAATGCTGAAGAAGCTGAAGTAGAGCAGTTCTATGAGGATCTGCAGCACCTACTGGACAACACGCCTAAAAGAGATGTTATTTTCATCACAGGAGACTGGAATGCTAAGGTGGGCAGTCAAATGACACCTGGAATTACAGGTAAGTATGGCCTGGGAGAACAAAATGAAGCAGGACATAGGCTGATAGAATTTTGCCAAGACAATTCACTCTGCATAACAAACACTCTCTTCCAACAACCTAAGAGACGGCTTTATACATGGACTTCACCAGATGGACAACACCGAAAGCAGATTGATTACATCCTTTGCAGCCAAAGGTGGCGGACATCTGTACAGTCGGTAAAAACAAGGCCTGGAGCTGACTGTAGTTCGGATCACGAATTTCCTCTTGCACAATTTAGGATCAGACTAAAGAGATTAGGGAAGACCCACAGATCAGCTAGATATGAGCTCACTAATATTCCTAAGGAATATGCAGTGGAGGTGAAGAATAGATTTAAGGGACTGGACTTAGTAGATAGGGTCCCGGAAGACCTCTGGACAGTAGTTGGCAGCATTGTTCAGGAGGCGGCAACAAAATACATCCCAAAGAAAGAGAAAACCAAGAAGGCAAAATGGCTGTCTGCTGAGACACGAGAAGTAGCCCAAGAAAGAAGGAAAGCAAAAGGCAACAGTGATAGGGGGAGATATGCCCAATTAAATGCAAAATTCCAGAGGTTAGCCAGAAGAGATAAGGAATTATTTTTAAACAAGCAATGCGCGGAAGTGGAAGAAGACAATAGAATAGGAAGGACAAGAGACCTCTTCCAGAAAATTAGAAACATTGGAGGTAAATTCCAGGCCAAAATGGGTATGATCAAAAACAAAGATGGCAAGGACCTAACAGAAGAAGAAGAGATCAAGAAAAGGTGGCAAGAATATACAGAAGACCTGTATAGGAAGGATAACAATATCGGGGATAGCTTTGATGGTGTGGTCGGTGAGCTAGAGCCAGACATCCTGAAGAGTGAGGTTGAGTGGGCCTTAAGAAGCATTGCTAATAACAAGGCAGCAGGAGACGACGGCATCCCAGCTGAACTGTTCAAAATCTTGCAAGATGATGCTGTCAAGGTAGGTAAAGGTAAAGGTTTCCCTTGACGTAAAGTCCAGTCGTGTCCGACTCTAGGGGGTGGTGCTCATCTCCGTTTCTAAGCCATGGAGCCGGCGTTGTCATAGACACTTCCGGGTCATGTGGCCAGCATGACGACTCGGAACGCTGTTACCTTCCCGCCGAAGCGGTACCTATTGATCTACTCACATTTGCATGTTTTCGAACTGCTAGGTGAGCAGGAGCTGGGACGAGCAACGGGAGCTCACCCCGCCGCGCGGTTTCGAACCGCCGACCTTCCGATCGGCAGCTCAGCGGTTTAACCCGCAGCGCCACCGCGTCCCACGCTGTCAAGGTAATGCATGCTATATGCCAGCAAATTTGGAAAACACAAGAATGGCCATCAGATTGGAAAAAATCAACTTATATCCCTATACCAAAAAAGGGAAACATGAAAGAATGTTCAAACTATCGAACAGTGGCACTCATGCTGATGCTGATGCTAGGGAGAGTGGAAGGCAAAAGGAAGAGGGGCCGACCAAAGGCAAGATGATTGGATGATATTCTAGAGGTGACAGACTCGTCCCTGGGGGAGCTGGGGGTGTTGACGACCAACAGGAAGCTCTGGCGTGGGCTGGTCCATGAAGTCACGAAGAGTCGGAAGCGACTAAACGAATAAACAACAACAACAAATTGCAACTATTTTCCATAATCAATCCCTTACTCTATATTAAACCAAAATCACATAAATCATTCCATTGGCACATTATAAAGATCACTAAATACAATTGCTCCCTCCCCTTATATTAAAAGGAATATCTATCTATCTATCTATCTATCTATCTATCTATCTATCTATCTATCTCCTAATCAACTCCCCACCTCAAAGATAACATTTGTTTAATTATTTCCTTCCTACTACTATTCTATACATTCCTGTCTACTATAATAAAGATCAAACTAACAAACATATAAATTGCCTGCCATTATACTTGATAATACAACAATTTTAATAATCTTAATCATATTAAACCCCAAACCAGACATTTATTTTTTATTATACCTTAATAAACTTAATCCAGTTTGTTTAAAATAAATGAAATCAGCCAAACTCTAAAAGCAATCCAGATGAATATTCTTAAACCCTTATCCCACTTCAAAATAGACCGGAGCATTTACGTATCCCCGCAATGCACAGAGTTTTTTTCTTGAAAAAATCAAACAGCCCAAATGCCCCCTTCAAAACCTCCAACTTCTATTCAGGAGACCTCCCATACATAATAACTCCTTCTTTTCCATGGCATTCTATCATAAAATCAATTTCACTTATGGCTTGCAACTCAATCTTTCCCTTTAATTTCTTCAACTTGACTATCCAATCTTCATCCAGCATTTCAACAGAAGTCGAAGAGACATTTCTCTTGCTGTTAAATTCGTCAATTTTATCCACGATATCCCCAACTGGATGACACATTTTAGACCTCATATTTTCCACAATGTCCTGAATGCCTTGCATAAAAACTTGGTAGGAATCAGAAAGAATCTGTTTAAAATCTCAGTGGAAGTCAGAGAAAGTTTGTTTAAAATCCTCCGTGTCTCAAGCAGTAGATTATGGCACCCCTTAGGAGCTTAACCAGTGAAAGTAGAAGATATGAAAAAATTCTGGAATGTGTTTACACAAGTGAAAGTGAGATATGCAGACAGTTCCCCAGGGAAGTAGAAGCAGAAAACTGAAAGTTTAAAACAGCCAATTCAACATGTAAGAAAATGCTAATATCTTCACATTTAGTACAAAAATAATAACAGGGAGACAATTATTTACTCTCAATCTTCCTTAATATTTGGATGGAAAGCAAAGCAAAACTTTTAAAAAATAATCCCCAAAATAACGATAAGCACCAAGAGAACCTGCTTCTCCTTGTTGTAGAAAGCCTCTCTTAGGGTACAGGTACTTAAAAAAAATATAAATTGGGTGATTTAGAAATGGGGTGGCTGGTCTTAGTGTCCCTTTAAGGCTACAGAGCAGCTTGGAAAATGGTGATGTCTCCGCCTCACCGCTGCTCTTACCAGTCAAATGTGAATGCTGTTTGCCATCTTCTGGCTGCAAGCAGCTTTCCTTTTTCTAGAAAAACACTCCTGGGCTTCAGGAAAAACCTGCCTGAGCGCAAAAAAACTGCCACGTTGTCAGTTCTGCCTGCCTGCTGAGCCCATGGGCACAGCTGTTTAGCCCACCATGTCCCCACTGGAAGTCAATACAAATCTGTTCCATAAGGCGGGTCTAATGGCAGAGAAGGCACACTTCCTAGGCCTCACTATGTGGAATTGCTTCACAGAGGGACCCAGAACATGCGTACCCTATCAGAAGTGGTGGGACAGAAGAAACCACTGGGGATAGGCGGTCCTGCAAGTAAGCTTGTCCCATGCCAAGTAAGGCTTTAAAGGTGACAATCAGCGAGAACTAGTGAAGCTCATGTGGCAGTGGTGTTACACAGGTGCCCAAACTGCACATGCCACTGCATTCTGAAACTTCCAAATATTCTTCAAGGGCAGCCCCATCATGAACATACTGAGATGATGGTGTACAAAAAGCTGTCTGTACTGGCTTTAATATGTACCTGGAAACAGTATAACCTAAAGATTAAGTGTGCAAGAGAACCACATGCAGGACTATCACTCGCCTTGTTGTCATGATTTTCCAGTGATGGCTGCAAAAACAGACTAAATGTACATTGAATTTGTTGTGTTGCAGCTGCCCTTCTGCTTTTTATTTACAGTAAGGTAAATTTGTAGAAGCCCATCCTGATCCAAACCATTGAGAAATGGTGGAGAAGGCTTTTAAAATATCTCTATCATCCTGACTTGCATTTGGAGTTGAAAACAACATGGCAGTGGTCTAACACCTAGAACCAGGAGAGGGAATCAGAAATTTGGAAAGGAAGTGGCTGTGGGTGGAAGATTATAACCTTTCTCACCCATACATGGAGATTTCAATTGGAAATGGATTCCTGCATGCTTACATAACCACAAGCAGACACACAAAAAACCTCACAAGAGCAATTACATGCTATTTATTTAGATGTTTATTTATTTGTATCATTTATATAGCTGCCCATCTCACTCAAGTGACTCTGGGTAGCTCACAGGATTAAAAACAAATAAGCTCCCCAAAGATAACCCCCGGTGCCCAACAAACAATTAACTATTAAACACCCATGCAAGCATCATGTCATCATCGCATGCAATATCAGGCAAAAAAGAGAAGAGTTGCAGTGTTCTTAGCTGAGAAGGAAAAACAACCGGTTCTCTCTGTTCATCCCAACAGGGGAAGCTGTTTAACTTATTGTAGGGGGGAAAAAAAGATTCTTAAAAGTGAGCATGTTCATCTGATAGACTAATTTCTGAAAGCTTATGACACTATGTTTTACTCTTAGTGCTTATTCTTCTGGTTGGCTGACATTTGAAGAAGAGAACGTGTGGGATATTCCACAGCAGATACATGGCTTCATGAGTTCACAGACTGCCTAGCTTGGAAAACACGGAGGGTCGTGGTCCTGCTTGCTGCAGAAAAACCACTATAGACCATTCTGCTTCCTCATTTTCCAAAACATTGCTTAGTGTCCAACTTGGAGTCCTTTTTATTGAACTGGAAGGTATGTCTGTAGGGGAGTAAGAAAGAATACAGTAAGAAAGAATAGGGCATGTTAATCCAAATTAATCTGACTGAACCCAAGCTAGAGCCGCTATTAAGGCCTACCTTGTGGCGGTAAGAGTGTCGAAATGTCAATATTTCTCCACTTTTATTGCATCCACAGAATGCCGCCCAACGGCCGTGTGGAGGAATTTGCTGACCATCTGCAGGGTAAAATCACTCAGATTCAGTCCAAGTTGGACACTAAGCATGGGGCAGAGTCTGGGGAGATGCTGAGGGAACGTACTTACCCAGTTATCTGGGAACAGTTTGATCCTGTTGGACCTGAGGAAGTGGACAGGATCCTCCAGATTGTAAACACCACCACATGTCATCTAGACCCATGCCCTTACTGGCTTGTGAAAGCAGCCCAGGAGGTGATACATGGTTGGGTCCAGGCGATGGTTGGCTCAATCATGGTATCCTTCTGGGATGGCTCAGGGAGTTGGGGGTGGGCGGCGTGGTTCTGCACTGGTTCACCTCCTTCCTCCAGGGCCGGTCCCAGTCAGTGGTGATAGGAGATGAGAGATCCGACCCTCGACCCCTGCTTTGCAGGGTGCCGCAGGGTTCAGTTCTCTCCCCTCTCCTATTTAACATCTACATGAAACCGCTGGGGAGATCATCCATCACCACGGGATGAGGTACCATCAATATGCTGATGATACTCAGATATATATCTCCATCCTGGGTGAAGTAAGTTATGCAGTCAGTGCCCTCTCTCAGTGCCTGGGGGCTGTGGGGGCCTGGATGGGGAACAACAGGCTTCAGCTGAACCCTGGTAAGATGGAGTGGCTGTGGATTGATGGCTCCTCGGTATCCGGGAAGTTGTCATCTTTAGTTCTGGATGGGGTTGCACTGCCCATTCAGAACCCGTGTGTAACTTGGGGGTCCTCCTGGACTCACGACTCCTGCTTGAAGAGCAGGTGGCAGTCGTGGCTAGGAGGGCCTTTGCACAACTTCAGGTTGTGCACTAGTTACGCCCTTTTCTGGATTGAGATGCCCTCCAGAAAGTCACTCATGCCCTGGTCATCTCCCATATAGACTACTGCAATGCACTCTACATGGGGCTACCCTTGAAGAGTATCCGGAAGCTTCAGTTGGTCCAAAATGCGGCTGTGCGAACAGTGATGAGTGCTCCAAGATCAGCACACGTAACACCTTTACTGCGTGAGCTGCACTGGTTGCCAGTTTGCTTCCGGGTCCAATTCAAGGTGTTGGTTATCACCTTTAAAGCCCTACATGGCATGGGGCCAGGCTACCTGAGGGACCTTCTCATCCCTATAACATCGACCCGCCCCACCCGATCATGCAGAGAGGGCATGTTACGGACCCCATCTGTAAGAGAATTTCATCTGGCGGGGTCCAGGAGGTGGGCCTTCTCTGCAGTGGCGCCCACCCTGTGGAACATTCTACCCCCCAAGGTGAGGCAGGTCCCTTCATTCCTGGCCTTCCAGAAGGGCTTGAAGACCTGGTTCTGCCGCCTCACCTGGGATGGGAAGGGCAATAGCTCTTCCTGGGGGTGGCTGGTGATGTAGAGTTCTCTCTACGGAATGGAAATCTCCCACTTGGATTCTATATTTATATTTTTATTATTTTAGTATTGTAGCTGTTGACCTGGTGATTTTATGATGTGAGGTTTTAAGGTGAATTTTATTGTAAACTGCCCAGAGTCCCCTTTTTAGGGGGAGATGGGCGGTGATAGAAACGTGAATAATAAATAAAATGTTTCCAGTAAGAACTATTTCATCACATCAATACAAAATCAATTATAAAATAAACATGCAAATGTTAATTAACACTCTGGAAATTATTCACAACTTTAAATAAGGCTTTGGAGGTCTAGCTGCAATTCTCCACCCCCCCCCCCTTTTTTTTTCTTAAAGAAAATAAATCTATTCTCTTAGTGTTTTGTGGGAAAAGTACCGTGCAGCTGAAATGAGCAGAAAGCATACCAAGCAAAGCCAGCTGTATTTAGACGTTAGAAGGATATGGTTATATAAATCAATGTTCAGGATTCTTGTTTGTACTGCAGAATTCTTTTTGTCACATGAGCCTGCTAAAATACATTTAACATGACACAGGACCAGCACCGTTTGTAAAGGACATAAAAAATGAGGTAGACCAAGTTTATCTCTTGAACTTTGGAACAGTTTCAAATTTGTGTAGGGTCACTGGCTGCATTCTTTCTGACTACTCAATAGTGTAATCCTTGTTAGCCACGCTGTGGTTTCAAAATATGCAAGGAATGTAATGAATATAAAATTTTAGTGTGAATATACAGAGAATTAGCCAATTTAAGGAGCTATAGACTTCAGCAGTGTATTGTGGTCCTATGTTTTCCATTCAGCCAGGCCTATCCAACTTTGTTACATGAGCAGTTCTAACAAACGTTCAGCACAATCCCCCATATTTATACAGACTTGTTTCAAACATATGTGCTTTTGTTTGGGTTTAGCAAGTTGTGAGAATTTGTCAAATGGTGATTTATTCATTAAATATGGTTAAAGAAGTCATGATTTCAAGCTGCATAATAAGATGCTTAGCTCAGTATTGGATGCAGCCATGTTATTATGTTCTAGTTGTAACTGCAGAGATACGGGAAACAAAGAACACCCTATGTAATTATATTTTGCAACCTCTGTGAATGTTAGAGAAAGGAATATAACTTTATAGAATAGAAGCATTAAAGGAGGAGGAGATGAATCTGAATTGGTGTTTAAAAAACAATCTACCTGAAAATAGAGTTAAATAGTGTTCAGAGAAGGTGGGGCCCATGGTCTGACAATAACTACTATTGTTTTACTCTCTGAGCTGTACCATGTTATGCAGAGTCATGCAGACATGGGAAGAGAGGTTTCAAGAAATTATAGGTTCAGCTCTAGTTGTCCTACCTCGATACTGTTGTAGTCACATAGCACACCTGGAAGAAAAGGGAGCTATCATCAGCATTGCATGGACTATATGGCTCCAGAAATGTTTACACAATATATACAAGGAACAATTCTGCACGTGAGCAGCTACTCTTACATCAGCACAGTTTGGGGGGAAAAAAAGGCTCTACCAGATATTGCTATCATGTAGAAGTCAAGTTCTAAATAGGTGCATGTATGTAGATTTTTTTTAATTAGTAGATGGCCATATCTATGAAGGCGCAAGTGGTGTACATTTGTGGTGAGCTCTAGATTGCATCCTTGCTTCCCATTTATCACATGATTCCCCTTCATCTAGTATATAAAGAAGGGGTCAAATCCGATTAGTTATATAATATTGTGATATCATTGAACTTAGTTACAAGATCTCTGTTTGGCTAGGATTATCCTGGTAGGAATTCCCAAGAAAATGACACAGTGGGGGAAGACAATAACAACAATATCATTGGACCAGATAAGAGATACAGTGGCAGAAGGCTAGGATAGCAAATGATAGTCTTTTTGAGGTAAATAAAGAAGAGCTTCCAGAAAAATGTTGCTCCCAACTAAGCCTGTATTTTTGCCTTGAAAAGCAAAATGTTTAAAGATAGAATGCATTTCTAATTATGTGTCAGTCTACATCTTTATATAGAAAATAATGGTTTTTCTGTAACTTTAATATTGTCACTTTCCATGGATCCTAATCCACAGTTCATGTAACTCAAATCTGAGGGGCACCTCCTGTGTTTGATTTTCACTTATTTACAGAAGGGAAGGGAAGAAAAAAAAGGTAAGGCTAATATGAAAGTGATTCAGTTCAAACTTCTTGTGTGAACTATTTAAGCAAACAACTGATGTAGAATATGAAGCCAAGGCAGAGACAACTGACAATCCACTGTGCCAGCTTGATGGGATTATCCCTGATCTGTCAATAAATATATAGATATCAAAAAAGCAATATTTACTTAGCACAGTGAATGATCATATATAATTAGATGACACATTACACAAACAACTATATATGAAAGGCATTTATTTAATAAATGCAGGGAGAGAGGATTTGATGGGTTACTTATCGCTATACCGGATGCCACTGGCAGTATTTAATTTTTCTGAAAGATTAGATGAGATGAAGGAGAAGGGTACACAATAAGCAAAATGGCAAAATATTTTAGAAAGGAACTCCAAAAAAGGACAGTATTTGTCTCCTTTGTAAGCCTGTTTGGAATCTCCCTTGCTGTCTATTTCCTTACCTTTGACTTAAGCCATGCTGGGGCTCCCTCTGGTGTTTGTTTTTAGTTTTGAATATTGAAGTCAAATTTAGAAAAAAAATGTAATATGTCTATTTACCTTTTGTTCAGTTCAAAGTCAAGAATTTTATTTTCATACAGCAGTTTTTCATATTCTACAAACTTTTTGTCCTTCCCCAAATAAAATGATTAAGATGCAAATATGTGAAAGCTAATCCTGAGAAACACACACACACAAATGAATGAAAATATATATCATATACATGAAAATGTCCACAGAAGCACAGAGTACTTGGTTGGGAAATCACATTCCATTGTATAAAACTCTGGGATGCTCGGTCAATTTAGAAAAAATCCCACAATTTTTTCTACCATAATAAGATGAATGTTGAAAGAAGACTATCTTACCTCTGCCAGTGTCATTGGTTGACAATGAAGGAAGGCTGGTTTTGTCCCAGGGTCTAATACATGTTGACAAGAACTTGATTACATAGGAAGTCCATTCACTAATTGAATTACTGCAGCACAATTTATATAGGGTTCCCCTTGAAAATGGTTTTACAACTAGTGAAGAATGTATTGAGTAATTTGGTATCTTTCTGTGTACAAAAACTGCTATAAAGAGTGGTCCTAAATTGCTGCTGAACTTGTTTAAAATCTTACTCTTTGCTTATAAGGCCTTCAACAGCTTGGGATCAAACTTATGAGAAATTCCCTTCTTCTATATTAGATTAACAGTCTTTGCATTTCACAAAGGATGACTTGTTGCTCATGCCATGACCTGCTGATGCTTACTTAGCAATAGCACAGATAAGGATGTTCTCCACTATGACACTCACTATGGAGGATTTGGCAGGATCTCAATGTGGAGTGTTTCTGCCATCACTTACATTTAGATGCCAAATTATCAGCATCTGAAGTAATTGTTGATTATTTAATAATTGTTATTATTATAACAATATTATAGTACTGTTATTAATGCATTTCGGATCATTTTAGTGTAATCTCTGGGATTTTGGTAATAATGGGAAGCTGTATATAAATAATACCAATTAAGTAAGTAAGAAACAATCTACTCTAGGCTGTAGATGAATTACTAAATTAGTGTCCTGTTGGATTAAGTTCTCTGATTGTCTCAATAGCAGTTCTATCCAAGCATGGCCTTCTGTTAAGGTGGGAGAGGAACATAAATGTAAGCTGTACCTTCAAAACCTGCCAACTCCATTTCCAGTCTTGGCACATTTCTGGTAAAAGAACTAGAGCCAGATTCTCATAAGGTAGCATTTCCAAATTTAGGCAAGTTACTAAGAGTTTTATGAAGTTGTGGAAGTTCCTTTCATGAGAACAAAACAGTTGGATAGGAACTCATTTTGGATTTTGACAGATTGAACTGTTTATTATACTTGAGTGAACTACTTAGCTTCCAGGATCGGTAGATACATCCCTAAGCAGTTTAGAGCAAAGTAAGAATGGTTTATCTCAGGGCGTATTAGTCTCCCAGGCTGAGGAAGGTCCTGCTTTCCATGCTGTATCTTACGGATCATTCTTTGGTGGCAATGTCAACCACAGTGACATATATCCTCTGGAATGACCTGCTTTAGGCAGTTTACCAGCACCAATCCTGCCATGTTTTAAGTGTCTTTCGAAAAAAAAAATCATTTTTAAAATCTGCCTCAAACTTCCTTTCATTTGTCTTTTTAATTGGTTAATTTTACCTTACAATACCGCTTTTATAATTGTAAGCTACTTCAAGACCTCTACAATGAAAAAGGACAAATATTTTAAATCAATAAATACCTTTAGATTTTTGACAAAAATTCATTATGCTGATGGACTAGCTATCATTAGCCATTAATCCATTATCTTTGGAGGATTGAAAGGACTAGTTCAGCATGCTAATTTGCTAATGCTAATTTGACCAAGGCTGGCTATAAAAATACACCAACCTTTAACATATTCTGTGAAAAAAACAGTGGCTGTTTCTGCGGTATTCATTTTCACAGGAAATAGAATGCCAGAATCCTAATTCTCTGAATCTCTGCAAGTTTTGCTTTGTGAACAAGCTGAGGAACAAAATGAATGTTCCTCTTTGCTATGTTTTTAAATTAAGTGAGTCAGGATCACACAGCAGCACTGTGCTCTGGTTAATCCCACTGGATTTGTCCCAGCCTTTCAAGCTACACTTCCTGCCTGAACCCGCCTGTACGTTCTGAAGACAGAAGGAAAAACAAAACAAGGATCCAGCAGACAACCATCTTTCTTCAGAATACCAAACAGTTTGCAATGCAGGTTAAACTTCAAAGGGTCTTGGGGAGGGGAGGCTACTCAGCATTCTTTTTCTTTAATAATAGTGGGGCACACCAACTATCCTCAGGGATGAGAAGGATCTGAAGAATTTGTATAATCAAACTTAAACATCTTGATAAGTATTCCTCGCTCTGTGTGTCCCCTTGTTTTGAAACTTTGAAATCATCACATGCAAATAGGAGGATTGCTTTTGATTGCAAAGACTGCTGCATACATGACATTGTTCCAAGTGATTTGTGTATATGTTTTCTTTCTGACGTCCACAATGTATTTTAACACAGAAGATGGATAACAAACAAAGATGAATTCCATCTGGCCATCTGCTCTGAGATTTTTTTAACAAATATCTTGGGAGGGGTTTATTCCACCACCACCACCACCCCTGCCTGCTAGTCTTAGCATTCAAATAAGCTGGGCAAATTCAGTTAGTTTGTTCTGTACTTTCACAGTAGAGGAAAACACATATGTACATTCATCTTTTATATTGCTAGAAGTATCATTGTCAAGCAAAATGTCCCACTCTTCATAAAACTATTGCACTCAGTGTGTGTGTGTGATGATGGTGATGCTGCTGCTGATTTTATTGTATATCCCAGCAGTATAACCTAATCTCATTAGAAATGGGATACATGCATAGTGTTTATACAGTCCATGTCAGTGTAACAATATCACCAGTCATTTCCATCAGTTTCTTTAAAAAAAAAAGTAAAATTCGTATTGTTTTTCAAATGCAATTTTATAAATATATGCATTATTTGACACAACTTTCTTATATTTTTGTATACAATTTCTCACGAAGCATGCATTTTAAACCACAACTTCCCTAAATTTTATATACTTTTTTTTCCCCAGCAGAAAGACAGGTTCAACTTGTCTCCATAAATGAGATGCCTATTCCTACTCAGTGGTTATCGTTTTGGCAGATCAAATCTGAAAATAACTTCTGTCCTTCTGATGGTCCACTGCAGCAAACAGCATTGTAGTTCCAAAAAGCATTCCTTCATGGAGTTCAAAAGTGAAACCAAGAACAAAGGAAGTCACTGGTTGCTTCTGCAATCTACCTTGTCATGACTGGAAGTCCCATGTTATTATCCCACCATTGATAATTGGACATGAGCTACCCTCTTTGTGCCATTGCACAGTTCTTGTGTGTTCTCCACCAAGTAGAGGAGCATTATATTGATGCAAGCAGAGAGTGGGACTGATGAAGAATTATATTTCCTGATCTGCCCAAAACACAGTAAGGATAGTGTCAGGCAAGTATTAACCATCTTACATGAAAGAGGAAGGCAAAACCTTCCAGGATCACCAGTGTTCTGTGCACTTAATGCTTAAATAAACATTTCTCTTGAATTTATAAGCTAGCAACATTCCAAGCACTTCCAAACAATGGCATACAGGGGTAAAAATGCATCTCTAGCAGTGCTGATGAATGGGAATGTTTCCAACTTCTCCAGTACTGAAACAGGAGAGATGGTTTGATCACCAATATGATGAATTACCACATTTCTACCACATTAATGATAAAGTAAAGGTTTCTCCCAGGTCTTAGAATTAAACGAACATTGCTACTTTCTTGCATCACTAGAATGCCCTAAGATAAGGGATATGACAATTTGCCAGAGAAGCATCATTGTTAAGGTCAGCCAATGAGCCTTTAGAATCCTAAATATAGCCTTTGATCAGCCATGGATCCACTCTCTTGTCCTTATCAAATCATTATCACTATATGGCATTATGAACCGCCAAACTGTTGATATGTGGATAATTATCAAAGAAATCCTTGTAAAATTATGGTAATGTTATACCCTTTTAAGAATAAAAATGTTATTATCACTATTGTTGTCAGACTTTTAATCTAATGCATGTTAAGTATTTTAACAGTATAGTTATTTACCCATTAAATATATAAGGAGTTGTAGATGATACACACAGCATTTCTTTCCTCTAGTTTTCTCCCTATAACAACCCTGTGAGGTAGGTTGGCTGAAGTTAGTCAACTGACTGGCCCAAAGTAAATTTCCATGATATTCCTGGTCCTAGTTGAACAACCTTAACCACGACATCACACCATACCATGAACTGCTGATCTGGTCCCTAATAAACCTGATATTTTAAAAATAGAGTATTTTGTTTTGAACAAATACTCATTATTTACATTATCAAAATTAAAAAAATTAAAGCTCATATAGTTGCAAGATTAATAAACATATTAAGAAAACCTATAAAAAAGCAGTAAAAGAATAAAATCATTAGCCAGCCATGAAATTGTAACAACTAAAAATTAAGCCACAAGAACAACAAAATGATAAGCCAATCTTTTAATTAAAGGCAGATCAAAACAAAATAGGGTTCATCTAAAAAAAAAAAAGCAAATGTGGAAGTCCTTTCGGAGTGATCACTGTAGTTAGTTTTATTACACAGAATGCTAAACTGATGAATAAAGAACTTATTATATTCTTACTTTTAACCCCCAGCTCTATAGTATGTAAACCATGGAAACTTTCAAAAAATTTAACAATTGAAAAATGGTGTTCAAAGGGATGGTCTCTAGCTATGGTTGAAAAAAAACATGGACAGAACTTTAAATCACAGATGGCTGAACCATAATTTTATTGAATCTGGAATGATTATATACTGTGTAGTATTAAGGTGTAATGATGCTACGTTAACTAAATACTTCAAATGTTGTGAACTTGAAGTGTTGTTGGAATTTATTTAACTGTATACCTTTGTGGATATCGAAAGTCTTTCTCTTTTGGCCTTCAGAGTGTTTCAGCAGGTTGAACTAGGCAGCTCCTTCTAGTAACACCTCTTTTGAAAGATCAATAGCAATAAAAATACAAAGGAAGTGATTGCTTTTTAATTTCTCTTAACAAATAATATCAATGGAAATGGCACATCATCCCACAACAACAGCCAGAAATACTTGATCTTTTATTAATCAGTTTTTATAGTCTACAAAACCATACACATAACATGCAAATACTGTATTCAGTGAGTGCATACATCCAAAAGTGCAAGCGTGCGCAGAGACTGAGTGGCCCACAATATATTTCTTCTTCCCTGTCTGACAATATGTTGCCATGTTATAAAACCCTAATGCCCATTTTCAACGATTAGCTGTACATCACCATTGCTATCACAAATCCAGAAGTTTCACATCAAGCATTAAATGGGATGAATATTGATCTGCTAAAGAGGATTTATTTATTTCTAGCTCTGTCCAAAGATCAACTGCTAGCAGCTTTTGGTGGATCTGTTGAGCTCTCATGGCACAAAGCTACTGCATACATGACACTGGACTTGACATTTCAGTTCTGGAAGAAAACCAAACAGTAAATTCAGTGCAATAATCCTAGATAAATGAGACGATCACTGGGAAAGCTTAGGTAGTTAAGTGGTCTATCACAGAAGTCCAAAGTAAGATATTGAACAGTTGCTACATAGTAACCTCTCATGTCAATACAGCCAAAGATCATTGTCATATATCAGATGTTGTTAATACATTTGCACAATCTCATAACGAAAGCTTGTATTTTCTTCTTATCTTTAACACTGGCATAACTGCTTTTAAGACATAGTAATAAATGTGTGTTCAGAAACATCCACCCTACAAAGGTGGGTTTAAAGCAAGCCTATTTGTAAGCAGGCTGTAAGACATGCAGCATTTTCTGACTGTTGCTCTATCTGTTTTCAGAAATGAATCTTATAATGTATAAAACTTGATCCTGTTGCAAAGATTAATTGGCTAGTAAGATTTGGTTCATCCAATTGGCCATTACAAGATGCTACACATCATGTTTTCAAGCGATGACATAAACGATAGCCTTCCCTCTCCCCGCTTGCTATTTAAAAGCCGAAATTAATGGTGAAAACACTAATAGTTTCTCATACACCAGGAATGGAAAATGAAGACTGAATAGAAGAGAGCTATCAAAGAGGCAAATAATGTCCCATTCCGCTAGAAAATTATTGTTTATTTTATTCTACATTCCTATTAATCTTTCTAATTCTCTGCTTCATTATGAGGCAATGTCAATGATCAAACATGGAAAAGAAATAGAACCTAAACAGGAGAAATTCCATTTCTTTGGGGCTTCTTAGCACAAAATAAGCTTCTCTTAACATGCACATATGTATGACATACACAAAAACACAGTGCACAGCATGTTGTTTCAAAAGGCAAACCTAAATGCTGAAAAATGATGCCTTGTTTTGGTTACTTGAATTGGCTGGGCTGCTGAATGTCCTTGCTACAAGCACTTAGTTTAATTAGGTTTATCCACAGACTGGAGTGTCTGGTTTGCCAAGAGCATATAATGCTTTTGTTAAGTTCCATAGTGTCAGTGGGAAAAAAAAAGGAGGTAAACATTTGACAACAATAGATCTTCTTATATAGCCAGTTATCAGGACCACTCCTTTTTTTCCCTTCTGAACATACCTAGATATAATTTCATGTCATTTAGCTGGATGGTAAGGACGATCAAATATAGTCTTGGTAATACTCATTTTTCTTAAGATACTCTATTACACAAAGAACAACAGAACAGAAGCTTTGCTTCACAACTCATTTAGCTGGTTGAATGTGATTCCATAACCTCAGTAACTTGGCTATAGGCAGTAACAAAAATGAAAGCTAGCCATCAATCCCAGTTATAAAACACTAAGGACAAGGCTGCTGTTTTATTTTCAACAGTGGTTGTTCAGATGTCACTAGGAATCTCACAACTGGGGTATAAAGCAAAGTGTGTGATGTCAAACAGCTAAACTATTTTAAATTAAACAGTCCAACTGGACTGCCCTTTGTTCATAATTTTATTTCATGAGACTTACAGAAACGTAACTTTCTGCAGGATCTCTGCTATAAAAATCAATATTTAAGATCGTTACTAAAGGCCAGAATCCTCCTTGATCTTAGTGAAGCTTATTGTGAGCAGATAGAAAATAATAGCCAAGTAGTACTAGTTCAGGGAAAGTTGCATTGCTGTTTTTCTTATTGGCATTATTTTCCCTCAAACTAACTGGGCTCACAAATGAAATGTAGAATATAGGTGAGTCTGTATAGTTGCATTAAAAAATGGTTAAATTTAGGAAAATATTTTTTAATTAATCTGGTGTCTTGTAGAAGCTGAGACAGAGCATTGTATTTGGTACACCTTCTTAATTCAAACTTTAGTCTAGCTAAAGTTCAATTAGCATTTCTTAGAGTTTGGGATGTATTTCAGGCTGTATTTCAAGATTTTTGAAATATTTGTATGATGCAGACCTTTATAACAGAATTTATATCCATGTATTAGGAAGCAAGTTGGTTTGCAGGTTCCAAAATTATGCAAATGGAAGACCTGATTCAGTTAATCTTGAGTGCTTTTAATCTCTTAGATTATTGTGAAGAACACCATGCTTAATTTAAACTGAATTCTGCTCACTGTAATTAGTATTGAGAAAAATATTGTGATGCAAACCTTAATTTTACTACATAAAAAAACCCAAACAAAGCTGAAATTCCTTTTGCAAAGTATGAAAACTGTTCATATATAGCAAGATCATCTTAGGGCAGAATCCTTTCAGGCTGATTTCTTCTTTCAGAGACACTTCAGAACACATGCCACTCAGAGACCCCTTGCACAGCTGGTGACTTCAATAACATGGCAAGAATTCAGATGTCTAAAGCATCTGCCTTCAACTTTCCACCTGCCCTTTATACATCCCAATGGTCACTGTAAGGTCTACCTTACAAAATATGCATTTCCTTTTGTTTTATTTTCAAACAAGATTCTATTTATTTATTTGTTTAGAAAACTTATATGGCCACCTATCTTACACATGATAATTCTAGGCAGCTCATAACAGCATTCATAAAATTAGAATAAATAAATCCCACAAAACTCCACAACAAAAGCACATATCCCATCACAATGCTGTAATATCCCATCAACTTCACATTTACATTTGCTGGGCTCACTTCCATTCTAGCCTAATGCCTGTGTGAAGAGCCAGGTCTTCAAAGCCTTCCAGAAGGGTTAGGGGTTGAGGCCCTTTGAATTGTGTGTGGGGGGGAGGCTGTTCCAAAAACTGGGGCAGCCATGGAAAAGGTGCATCTCTAAGGTCCCACCAGATGGCAAATTTAAGGAAGGGACCTGGAGTGCGCTCACCCTATCTAACCTGGTAAAATGGACAAATACCCTCAGGGAGACACAGTCCCACAAATAACCTGGCGCCATACATGTAGGGCTTTAAAGGTGATAAACTAGCATCTTGAATTGCACCCAGGTTGCTTGTGCAAAGTGAGTTCCCACCTGTTGATACTTGCTTTTTTCTATCCCCATTAGAACCCTTTGATCTTTAAATCAGTGGGGAAAGATTGATTGATTGATTGATTTCATCTTTTTAAAAGACAGCCCTGGAATGAATCAAAACCTTGTTACTTTTTTGTTGGCTTCTTGTATATGGGGTATCTTTTAAGCCAACCAGACCTTTTCCTCTGCATACCTGTATTCACAGAGGAATTAGCATGTATTCCTTCAAGTTGTTATCCATAGAGCACTATCAATGATTATGAATTGTACACCAACAATGTGGACTTCTCCCTTATGACAAGGAACTTTCAGTTTAAAATTTTAGTTGCAGACAAAACAAAGGAAGGGAGACAATAGAGCATTTCCCCCTTTTTATTACTCCAGTTTTCTTTTAGCTTTTCAAATAGCTGGCATGTAGATATCTAAATATCATCCTTTTGTCTCAGGGTTTTCAAATATTCCATTTTCTTACTCTACTGCCATAAGAGTTGATTTCTTTGAAAAGAAACATGCCACAAACTGCTGAGAAATACAACAAAATATTTCCCCTACCACCCTATTTCTCCCCTTGCCCCAAAAAGAAATACTTCTACTATCTAACCCTGACTAAACTCCTAGTGTCATAGAAATGATCCAATAAACTTCTGGGACAGTAGCTGATTTGTACGAAACAGTGGTTGCAATCTCATATATAATACATAGCAGTTAATAAATCTTAGTCAAAACAACTTGGAGCCAACCATGGCCAAAAGGTAACAGAAATAGTGGAAAAGGTTTATAGATAGGCTGATTCTTTTTTCCTCGAGAGATGATTGTATGGTGGCCTACTTGCAGTTTTATGTCAGCCATCTGGGTCATACTGATTCAGTTCATTCTCCCCATACTTCGCTATACTTTCACTTACCCCTCCAAAGCCTCATCTGCTATTTGCTGCCATGTCTTGCATCTCCTTCCCACCAGATGCAAAAGAGGAACTAATGAAAGAGTCAGGATACTTTCCTGAAGGATGCTTAATCTGATAACTTCAGAAACAAAAGACAGAGTCTTGCCAAAATGGTCCAAAAGTTTCATTGCACTCTTCTCAATATTTACTTGCAGCAAATGCCAGCAGGACTGACTTATGAGTAGGTATGGTTATAATTGCACTCCAGTCCATTTTAAGAGCTTGAGATTTGTTTTTCAAAGATGAACTCATTTATATATTTAATTTCCAGATTTAAACTAGTCCAAACACATCCTTCCCTTCCTTCCCATCAAAATCTTTGTTGACAAGCTTTACCATTCAGCTCATAGGAATAACAGAATTCTAATATGGTAAGGCTTAAATTCTCTTTATAGTTCTAATAAAGAGATCTGTCTGGAAATAATATTAGAGGGAACCATTGGTATTTGTTTTAATCTGGGGCTGGGAGAGTATTGACCTGAAGTTATTCCCAGCAGCACAATGGCCAGGTGAAATATAACATAAAAGCATCCGAATCGAAGTCATTTGAGAATAAAAAACAACCAATACTGTTTCGTAAGTGTGATTCCCGATATGCTTCTTGCTGAACTGGATTTGTTTAGGTGACAATTTAAACACAAATTAAACTGGAAGACTACAAGGAATTTTACCACTGACTATTAGTCTGCAGTATCCCTGTATTCTAAGGATATAACAAAATAGTCATGGGATTTCAGCCTGTCTCTCCAGTTGCAGCTTTAAAACACTACCTTGAGTAATAGTTCTGCAAACCCTGTAGGAAAATAAGAGGAGCCTGCTGGATTGTGGTCAGAGTTATTGTACTAAAAGACATGACACTCATATGGACATAATCACCATCTTAAACTCACAGAGACTTATTCTCAGTATAGATGATTACTAATTACTGATAAGTAATTATTTATTAATTTATTGGTAATCTGCTTTCTGGCATACTATGGGCAACAAAGGGTTGTACAGTTTATAAAAAAATAATATACAATAAATTAAAAAAATAAATACAATAAAATAATAATGGAAAAATATGGAAAACATTCATTCAAATAGGAATATTAAAATAAAATAAAATAAAATAAATAAAATAAAATAAAATAAAATAAAATAAAATAAAATAAAATAAAATAAAATAAAATAAAATAATGTAGCTATTACTATCTATATAAAATGTTATAGGGATGGAATTAAGCTGATCTTCTGCAGAAGGGAGATCTAAAGTCTTGGTGATGCTATTGAAAAACCCCATATTCTATGCTAAACTAGTCTCTGTTGCTTTGAGGATATACTTGATTTGTATGATGATGTAAATATTAAGGGTGAAATCTATTATATAAGTTAATCCTATGCATTGAAAGCCTATGTATTCCTACTTGGAAATAAGCCATCATGAGTTCAAGTAGGCAAATGAGTGTGTGCAGGACAAGGCTAGAAATTTTATTAAATTACTTTGGCATGCTCTGGAAGGAAGAGTGGTATACAAACTAAATAATTATAAAAATAGTAATTAACCGTTCTCAGGCTGTAATTCTAAACCCACTCAGTACAGTGAACCACTTTCCTTCATATTATTCTCTTTAACTATAAAAGGATCTAAATATTGCACATTTATTTTAATAAATATAGACATCGATGTCATCCATTTCATCTAAAACTTCATTCTTTCACTGAAATCAGATGAACTTAAACAGTGAAACTGCTTGGATTGACCAGGATTTGCAATTTAAATAACAACAATAACTCCTCAGAATATTTAGGGTTAAGGGTTATTTAATATCATGTGCTATGAATAGAACGATGCAGTTATAGGTATATAGCATGTACGATCATGCACTGAAGTCCTAAATGGCATATAAATTTTGCCCTAGCTATTGGAATTCAATTTCCAAGCTTAGGAACTGGAATGTTACAAGGTAGTGAAGGGAACAAGGCTGTGTGTACAACCCAATTAAACCCAAGTACTTAAATTTAAGGTCGTTTGGCTCAGCTTAATCCAAGCATTTTGTGCTAATGGGAAAATGGATTGGGAGTAAATATGATTAGTTCAGAGGGGTTCCTGTGATTAAGCACAAATTGTGTAGTAGAAAGAGGGCAGTAAGTAAAAAGTTTGAGGTGATATTTTTTCTTCAGGCAGTTTTGTGATGTCTAGTATCTATTACAGTTGAAAATTAGCAATCAATATTAAACATGCATATATTCAAAATGAGAATGATATATACGCTAAATAACAAATTTGACTGTATTTTAGGTAAGTTATGTACAGTAAGGTAAAAGGCTACACATTCCAGGAAGGTTTTAAGAATTTTAAAATCTAGCTTTCAAAATTTTTTAGAAAAAAAATGGCTAAATATAGGCCAATAGCTGATCTATACCAAACGAATACATTTTGATAAAGACTACCCAACTTGTCATTTATAGGATACACACTTTCTTGTAAATGCCAATTAATGTAAGCTTTCACCTCTTGACCCAACTCAACACTGAAGAGCTAAATGGCTATGCTGTGGATTTTTTTATTATCATGTAAAATGCAGTCCTTGAGGATATCACCCAAAGAGCAACATGCCCTGTTTCTGTACACATTTTCTGGAAATAGGTTGGATTGGCCCATATAAAAAAGTTATTCACACCAGATGGCAGCACTCGCTTACCGAATGACTGCAGCCTTTTGTTTTCGGTACTTAACTTTCAGCCACTGTTTGGAAGAAGAAGCAGGTTCTCTCCTGGAGAAAAGGCAGTTCAGAATGGGAGAGATCCTGATCTCAAATACTTTATCTGCTACCCTGCACAAAAAAAGTAACTAAGCAACAGTTTTACATTTCTTTTATTAATATTGGATGATTTGGAATCTGTTTTTTTTTTTTGTCCTGGAAGACATATTTCTGTGAATTTTTGTTTTATCACTTCCCCCACCTGAGATAAAGATGGACACTTAGCAGAATATTCTATGTGTGTCGCTTTGTGGATACCGTTTTCCCCGTAATGCCTTTAATTAACAGTGTTTCAGAAGCTGAAAACCATTAGCTAAGGTGCCAATGTAGTGATTGCAGCTGTTACTAAAAACTAAGGGGAAAGAAAGAGAAGAAAATGTACTATTGCCGAGCTAAAGGTAAGCATCATCCTCAAAAACTGTTGCAGAATTATCCCCTCCCATTGGTTTCTGTCCTACTGGATTCAGTGAAATCCCCCATCAGTTTTTTGTCCAGAAATGCAATCTGAGATACAAAATGCTCATAATTTTCTCCTTAAGGTCACAAGCCATTTGAAACAGGTACATATTTTATTTAGGTATGATATGTCTGGTCTTCAAAAACTAACTTTTAAAAAAAAACTAGTCTAATCTTGTGCATGACTATTTGGAAAGTAAATTCCATGGAGTTCAATGGGCCTGAATGCAGGTAAGAGAGCAGAGAATTGCAGCATAAATATAGCAGTCTAAGCAAGAAAAGTAATTCTAATATTATATTCTTAGATCCTGTACAGAACTGAAACACATATATGGTCAAATTTCTAAATAACTTCATAATGGTTGAAATAAAACTAGCATTTATTTTCATGTCTCATGAATTTGCTATTCACACCAAAGTCTTACTTGAAATTGTAGATAAAACAATGCAAATGACCTTTTTAAAAAAGTCTGTAACTCACAGGAGCTATAGCAGAGTTTAAACAAATGAAGTATATTGAGATCCTACTTCCTGACTTGTAAACTAGATTCTGCTGCTTTAGAATATTTTATTAGCAAATGGAGTTTGTTTCATTGTTTGTGCTGAGATTAATTTAGAAGTAAAATTGGGCATTAACATTTTACTGTGTTTTCATTAAGAAAGCTCTATAATACAATGGCAATGAAAGGGTAATTTATGAATTATGAAATGATCCTTCTGAAGTGCCCTAAATCTTATTTATTTGGCATTTAGTTGGAATGCGTCCACCTGAATTACACTTGTGAACAAGCAATTCAAGTTCTTTAGAGAACAAAAAGGGAAGTTTGCTTAAGCCTCCTATTTGACAGATTCATATGTGGAACTCTTAGGCTATTTTTCACAATTAATTTTTCTATGTAAAAGTTGATGGTAATTAATTTAAAACAATTATAATGCCTTAATATAAATATGCTATTAGAAATAAGTTAATCAGTATCTCCACTATAGTTCAGAAAACAGTTTTTTCATGTGGAAATTGATGTGTTTCACTCTGTTCTGATCCGTATATCATAATAGAAAGAGAAGGAGAAAAGAAGAGATATATTCATAATTTTAAAATGTAATTTGTATTCTTCTTCTCATCATAATGTGGTATGATCTATGTCTGACCAATAAGTCAATATATCCATATAATAAATCAAAATATCCATATAATATGCCGTCACATTCATGATCTAAACAAACAGGATACAGAAAGATATGGAAGTAAGACCAAATTGATAGCAATAGAAATTAAATAGGTAAGTTGTTTATCTGTTGTCCAGGTAGGAGGGATTAAGATGGTATTTTATATCAGTAAATTAGACAGGGAATAAGGGGTATGGTGGGAGGAAGTGCAATGCTACCCAGAAATAATACATATTTGTTGTACTTTGCAGGAATTTAGTAAGATGGCTCTGTTTTCTTTAGGGCAAGAAGTTTATTTTAATTTATTCTGAAAAGTTCCAGAATATCTATGGAACCTCACTTATTAACATAAAACAGATGATCAGACTATAATCCCATGTAGCTCAATTTCTTGTTTCTCACAGAGGCCAAAAAGATATTTATGGGATGCTCATATGGATACTTGAGTGCTATAGCTCTTTTCTGTAACTAGAGGCATGCTATTTAGATATAATCATTCCATGACTGGAAATTCTTGTTAACCATTTGATTCACAAATTCATCTTATTCTTCCTTAGAATCACAACTTGGGGTAGTAAATTCCATTAATGAACCAAGTGCTGTGCAAAGAAGTATTTCATTTCTTTGTACTGAATCTCCCACCATTCTGCTTCATTGTTTGACCCCAACTTTAGCATTAAGACAGAGGGAGGGAAATCTCTTTCCCTCTTTCACTTTCTGAATCCATGCACATTTTTATCAGTGTCCACTCCTGAATTAGGCAACCTATGGCAGTTCAATTGATCCTGAACTACAACTGTCAGCATACTTTACCATTTGTCATTGAAATGCAATAAATTGTCTATCCCTTTATGTTATAAAAAGTACAGGTACCATTAAATCTATGAAATGAGAAAAAAAGATCTCTCTGGCTATCCCCTTGAATGGCATAAAACATATGAGTTCTTTGCCCCAATATTATTGGAAGACTATAATTTCTAACTTTCTTCAGTGAGGCTTGCAGAACTGGGATTTGAAGGTTGGTAAAAACCTTGCTGACTATCCTATTCCTTTCTTAAACATTGATGCACAAAATTTGACAGGAAACTTGGCACATAGAAATGATTACCTTCAATTATCCGTCCTGCACGATCTGGTTTTATAAAAGGCTACCAAGTCTGATAATATTAGATTACTAATTGACATTCTGGATATACATTAAGAAGAACTGAAAGCTGCAGTGATGGACTTGCTGAATGCAGAAAAGGCCTTTAATATGGTGCAGTGGAAATGTTTAAAATAAGTTTTGTTTAAATTTGAATTACCTTTTTGGTTAATTGGATCAATATGTAGCATTGTGCTTTTTATACTAGGATTATTAAAAATTGAATTATCTCTTCATCTATCAAGATGTCTCATGCAGCTTTTCAAGGATGTCCTCCATCTTCTCTTATTTTTAATTTTATATTGTAACCATTTCTTTGCCTTATTAGACAAATAGGCTTTAATGCATTAGATCAGCTTCGAATATTTAAACCATTTAAGATACAAAAAGTGGAATTTAGATTGCCTAAAATTGGAAAATAGCAACATATTCAATTAAGACATTTCTTGATTTCACGATTTGGAAAACCTGCACAGCTGTTTCTAAAATTCACAAATTAATGTCACTGTTGAAATGTGATTTAGATTATTCTAAGCCTAAAGTATATAAATTTATTTAATAAATAAATAAAGTACATTTCTATAAACAATTAAAGAGCATTGTTAGGTGAATATTAGTTATTTGCAAGAATTCTGGAATAAAGGATTAGAACATTCCATATAAACATATCAATAGCTAAGGATCTTAAAGATTATTAAGTACATTTCCTATAATCTTAAGATGAAAGTAATTCGAGGAAAAGATTATATTTCATATTTTCCAGACAATGTTTAACAAAACCTGGCTGTCAACCATGTAACGAAAAGCAGTGAGGGGACACTTATTCATATGATGTGTCTTGTCTTACTACCACACTGTTTTGATTTAATATCCCTAAGTTTATTAATATGCATTGCAAAGTTCAGTGTAGTTTAAAGATGTCGATATATTTTTGAATTATAAACCCTAAACTTGGGGTTTATCTTTATCTGAAGAATAATGGATTTATCAAGCATGGGAGGGCGCAGCAAAAAAGATTATTCTTCAGTGTTGGAAGGATAGTGCAACCTCACATTTACAGTCATATTATTGATATGTATTTGCTTTCCATTTATGAACTAGCTCTTTATTGTTGCAAAGGAATGATCAACATTATTCAGTGTGGTCAAACTTTGGATCAAATGATTTTATACGCAATATGTATTTTGGATTGAATGATTTTATATGCAATATGGTTTTTGTTTTTGTTTTTATTTTTCTCTTTCTCCTTTCTCACTTGCTTTTTTAGATTAAAGCAAGAAGCAATTTTTTTTTCCCACTGCCATGATCCCCTCCCCTCCATTTTTCTAAATTAAAAAGTCTCAAATCTTGCCACCTTTTCTCACTGCTGGGTTATTCATTGTAGCAATTGCAAGAATGAAAATGTTGAACTAATTTCTAAATGCTTCTTTTTAATATTACCGTGACATGATGTAATCTGTAAGAGAGACATCTTTACATCTATGAAGTAACCGTTGCTGATCTTTTATGAAAATATAAGGATAGGATATATATCAATGTGGTTGAGGGAGGAAAAAAATACTCTCATGCAATCATCTTAAAGTCAATGGAACTAACCTTTCTACTTCAGCCTCATGTGCACTATTATAGCCCAACAGAGTCTGAAAAAAAAATACAGAGGAGGAAAAAAAACCCTCTACTGCCTTCAAACATCAATTTCATTTAATCTGATGCTTAACACATGATGCACTAATGATACATTGGTGAAAGCCAAGAATGAATAAAAGCTTAGTCAGGGATAATAAGTAAAAACTTCTGAGAGAGTAATGACTTTTTTTCTGTATATATTTGCTACTATTCATAAAAAAAGAAAGACAAAGCAAGATTTTTGGGTGAAATCCAGCATTGTACTTCTAAATGCTTTTAAGCTGAGTTCTGTGTCTGTCTGGCCCTTGAACATGTAAATCATTTTAGACAGCACGGCCTAAGTCATGAGCTCTTCCTTTGAGTGCTCTTTTGAATCTCTGCCCTGCTGCCAGAGTCTTCTAGCACAACACAGTTTTCAGAGTTCAGTACAGTAAAACTCAGGATCATTGTAAATTACTTTATTCACTGGTTAAATTAAACTAAATTAAATAATCTTTATAGGATGTCAGTATTACAAAATAGCTGCATTGAAGTCCCAAATCTTACAGTGAGGGACAGTGTAATGAGGGACTAGGATGATGAGATTTTGGTTTTAATCCACCTTCATCCATAGAACCTCAATGGCTTGTGGTGAAGATAATTTTGCTATGGTCTTTAAATTTGCTTTGTAATTACCTCCAACTGGACTCAAAACTGATAATTCCTTGGTTATTCCACAGCTTTCTTTTTGATTCCATAGCATCCTTTATAGGCAACTGGAATCCCTTTGTCTTTCACAAAGTGATGTAAAAAGGAGAAGGGCTTCAATGTTTTGACTCCTCCCTACCCCTCACCCCAGGCATGCCCAGCTCAGTGTGTGATTTTGGGCCAGCCTTTCTCTTAGGGTTCTTGTTGAGGAAACATAGGAGGAAGTAATGCATGAACTCCTGGAAGAAAAGGTTATACATCTAACAAAATAGTAATAATGATGCAGTGCAATAGATTTAAACAGCAGTTAATTTTCCCATTAAACAAAATCATGTTTCAATGGTCATGAAAGGAAGTGTGAAAGAACTTACAATTTTGTTTACAAAAGTTAACATTTATTGATAGAAAGAATTGTCAGATTTGAGGAAGCAGAATATCACTTGCCCCCTATTTTCAATCAACATAAATACAGTTTTGGTGTTATTGAAAGAAACAGCTGTGGAAACTTAACAGTTTTGTATGCTAAACTTCCACTAAAAGGAGAAGTCAGTTTTAATGTTTTTCTGTATTGTTCAGTTAAATGCAAAGAGTTAACACAAATGTAAAAGAAATCACAAGTAATAATAGATGCTTCCATAGATTAATCAGCTTGATCTATCTACAAATTAATTGAAGTTTGCAACCCAATGTCAGCTTATCTGGTGATGAGCTCTAAAGTATACGACTAACCCATCACATGGACAGATATGGCTATAATATCCTGCTCGTGAAACAGGAATTCATAATCAGGACTCTGGTGGCACTGTTTCCAACTAACAAATTTTACAAAATGGCATAAGCTTTCAGAAATTGCAACTCACTTCATCACATCACAAAAGCTTATACCTTTAAATAAAAATTGTTTATTTTTTATTTATGATACACCTCAGAAAAGGTGGTACCAAACTCCTGATTTTTTGCCACCATAGGGTAACATGGCACGTCTTCTGCAATACCCACAACAGGAATTTCTAATAAAAGGCCCATCTTCTGATAAAATGCTTGCCTCATTAATGAACATTAAGTTACTTATCAGTTGCAGCACCAAGAATCTGCAATATTTCTTTTCCTACGAGATTGCGTCTCTTGCTTTATTGGCATTTCAATTAATATTCATGGTTGTGTTGTTCCATTTTGTTTTTGACATATTGGAGAGGTGCTTCTGGAATATATTCGAAAGCTAAAGTCTCATCCTTCACTCAGAAAAAGCTGCTGTTATATGCTACTTTGGGGAACTGTTTGAAATAGAAGAAGAGCAATCTGTGACCACAAATACGGCCTTGGTGCCCTCCATGGATAGAATAGGTGAAAAAAATAATATATGTTGCCCTGATTTCCTTGAAACAATGGTGGGAAACAGTAGTCATCAAATAACCATTAGTATTGTTCTGACAACTTTGCCTCCTATGCTGAGATTGCTACTTTATATCTGACATTTTTAAAATTTTGAATTATGACAAAATGTCAGCCCTAAATCTCATCATATGATTGTACTCACAAGTCAGGCACTCAAGTTGTAAACGAAGTCACCAACTGTAACTATGGATGCAACATTTTATTTGTTTTCACTGAGCCATAGTTTGTTGGTTCAGATGCTAGAGTTTCACACAGGCCAGCCAAGTCTACAATCTTTAATTATGGTGTCCTTTATACAGTGAGAAGCCTGTGTGTTTAAAATGGGTAACACCATTTACTCAAAGGCTGGATTTAATGAAACTGGAGACATGCTACAAAATTGTTCATTTGAGTTATTGATGTTCCTAGGATTCCCATTTTAGAACAGGGTACAAAGCAGCCACAATTGAGTTTTAAATCAATGGAAGAGAATTACATAAGGGTTTAATTTCCCCATTAAAATAAAATGACACAATCCAGCCAAACTTAACTATTTTGCCTTGCTAAAATCTCTTCCATTTCAGTCAATGGGTCTGCAAAGTGGGCTTTGTAGCTATGCTTTGTTTTTGTTTTGAAGTAAAATTGTTTTTTTGGGATGGATTTTGAATTTTGCATTATTTCAGTGCTGTCCATCTTTGTGCCATTCTGTTTGCTTTGTTCTTCTTGCCTTGCCACCTACCCATGTGGCCACACTGCTATTTGGTTCTACTGGCTCCATGTCACTTCCAGGCTTTCTGTCAAGGAGGTCACATTCTTGAATTTGTTGTAATGATATTATATGTTTATGAGCAAAATTAATGCATTGATTCTGGTGATATGAACAAATGAGACCAAAGTTGTTGGAAGAAGGGCAGTGGAAGGAAGAAAGCAGCAATGGGGATAAGAAAAAGGTAAAGAAACAATAGCAGCCAAGGATACAAAAAATGGTATCACAAATGTGTGATAGAAATGCGTGAGAAAAAAGAACTTCATTTTGATAATTTGTAAAAACCAATTATAACTATATCTATCTATCTATCTATCTATCTATCTATCTATCTATCTATCTATCTATCTATCTATCTTGGGTAATCCTCTCATCTAAGGGAGGATTCCCTTAGGGTGATGCTTTGATAACTTAAATGTTAATAACATAAATGATTTGAAAGTGATTTAATTGGTTGGATTTGGATTATATTGACTGGATAGGTACCCTTGCCCTAACTTATTTCTAATTCATGTCACTTCCCTGCAAAGTGCTTCAAGAAAATAAAATTAAAAGTACCAAAGGAAACTTTGTAAGTATTCAGTTAGTTAAACAGATCACTTATATCTTGTTTCTCTTGATTGCTTTATTAATGATATTGTTGTCTGAACCATCACCCCCCACACTGCCTAGTCAATTCATAGTAACTAGACATGGATTTAGCTGTTGGGGAAGGGGGAGCCCACACAGAGAGCAACCTGTGGGATAGAACATGAATAACTTAACTAGGTAATAGGCTGAGCCATTTACCGCAGAGCAGATTCCTGCACATGATGACAGCATTGCCAGCCTATTCCATGCAGAGATGGGGCCATTACTGGTAATTACAGTTAATCATCCACAATAGTCTTTACCAAGATACAGATCAACACTGAGCACTAGCCTAACAGGACCTAATGAGGGTAATGGAGGATGAAGAAAGCTTGATTAAACCCGTGAAACACTGAATGATCTGAGCAGATGATGCATTGTTATTTCACGTTCTCTTCCTCTGGTCTGCAACCCCCTCACTAGTTAAATCAAGGTTGGTTATGTGGAAAATTAGTCACACAGCAAAGAATGCATTTTGTATCAAATGCAAAGGGATTCAAAGTCCCTGTAAACAATGCTGTGAAACCAAAAAAAGAGGCTGGTGGAATGACAGAGGAATTCTCAGTTTTGACTACAAATGGAGGTAGGACATATAAAGCAGCTTTAATAACAGTAGCACAATTATTTACACCACAGGACCTGCTGGAATCAAGACTTGCCAAACATAAAAAGTTCCTGCATGTGTTCAACAGCTGTAGGGGGGGCCATGTGTAGAAGCAACAGTAGAAGCATTCTACTGACTTCAATCCAAATGTGGCATACCACAGTAGTCATATCCATGCATCTAGGCTTTCGTACAGGAAATGGCAAGTACATCAGGGTTTCCAGGTACAGGACCACCTTTTGTATCTTAAAAAGCTGCAGAGTGCAGCTTTTTCTAGCACAGTGTGTCCTTGAGCAACTATCATGCCAGTCCTTTGCAATTAAAAACAAATGCATTGCAGCATGCAGAAAGCAAACAAATTCACAATGGCTTAGCTGATATCCAGGTTCTGTCAAGGCCTGTTGCTGGCCACCCCTCATATGACCCTTGCAATTATTTCTAGAATGCTTCCTAATACCTGTGCAAAGAAGCCCCTTTGGTGGTTTGTGCTACCATTGGGATGCCTTTCATCAGCTTTGCCAGCTCCTGAGGATCAAGTTGTAAGTAAATTAATTCATGATTTGTAAATGGTGTGCCATTTACTCCCACTTTAGCTTTGTAGTTTATGCTCTTCTCTTTGAATAACAAGGTTCTCTTTTATGTTTACTGAATATGCATATTTTCTCCTTTAGTGCCTCTTTTTCATCTTGTTCTCGACTGGAATTATGAATTCCCTGGATAAGCAAGCAAGTCTTTCTTCAACTTAATGGAAATGTGATTAAATGAATGCCATATTCTGTCAAATACAAACATGTTCTACACTTGTAAAGCTAAGATCATTTGCTAGCATGTTGCTTAAAAATATTTTTATGAACAAGACCCAAGGGACATCCTTTCGCATGAAAAGGGCACATTAGGGCACAAAGAGGAGTAATTATACAACAGGACAGAAGGTCAAAGCCATTGATGATATTATTATCAATGGGGATGGAGGGAGAGAGAGAAGGATCTATGTAACACTGTCCACTGCATGGTTACTTAAAAGTAAATCCCACTGGTAATCCTAAACACAATGGGACTTACTCTTTATTAGACTTCTTCACATCTTTTTTAAAGCAACCATGATACTGTATATAACAACTGAAAAAGAAACTGGTCTTTCCCTACTGATTTACAAGTCCATGCTTCTAATTTTGCTGCAATTGTTGTCAATTATACATGGTCTAGAATATTTTTTATGAGCCAGCACTGTTTTAGTTTCGGCTCTTATTTCTACATTTATTTATTTTTACAATATTTATAGCCTGCCTCAATCCTAATGGATGCTGGACAGGGTACAACAATATATTAAAACAGATATAAATAATAGTTGTTGTATAAAAAGCCTAGACATCAGAGGTACCATTCAGTTCACCTAAGGACCAAATGCTCTCTGGAACAGTACTGTTGCTGGTCTGTTTCCAAAATACTTATGAGTAGAGGGCATTAATACCTCTGGGGTAGGGGAAGAGTGTTCTGTTAAATGGAGGGCACCAATGAGAAGGTCTGTCATCATGAACTACACAAGAAAAGTGGATCTGTAACAGGACCTCTGTAAGTTATTGGACTAGATACGCTGACTGAATTTTGGAAAGGGTTGCCTGATATATCCCAGTGCTGCACTGTAAAGCCCTTTGAATTGGGTCTGGAAGCCTACTGGCAACCAATACAGGGGCTTCAGAACAAGTGTTATTCTTTCTTGATGGAGTTGACTCAACAGGAATCTAGCTCCAATATTTTGTGCCAATTGTAGCTTCAGGTCATCATCAAGAGCAGCCCCATGTAGAGCACATTACATTAGTTTCGCCAGGGCATGAGTTCCCATTGCTAGGGCATCTTGGTCTGGGTAAGGTAATAGCCAGCCAAAGCTGAGAAAAGTTTCTCCAGGTTTTTAAGCTGAAACTGCAAGTCCAGGAGAACCCCCAAGCCACAACCAATTCCTTTAGACAAGCATAACCCCACTTACATTACAAATTTGTCACAATGTCTGTTGAGAACAAACAACTCTGTCTTGGTTGGGTTGTATTGAAGAAAACAATTCCTTTTACTTTCCTACCTAGTAAATCAATAGTGTGTATCATATACTAAACAATGAACATTAAAATCACCATCAAGTAAGATGGGAGAAATTGATCTGAATCTTTTCCCTGGTTCTTTTATTTAAGGATATGAGATGAATGCTTGCAAGACCGAATTTCTTGACAACTTTTGGGCACATGGTGCATGCAGGAAAACAAAATTTAGCATCTCTCAAAGTATTTTAGCTTTCTGATCTCTTCCTGAATGTGAAATTTTAGAGGTTCATCAAACTGAAATCTCCCTGGTAGTAAACAGAGTAACCTTTGAAACTTAAAAAATATTGCTTAGGTTCACTTTGAACAATTTGACTTTTTTTTAATATATTGCTTTTTTTTCATCATCAGCTCAATGAAGAAAACTTTTTTGGCAAATAACAAATGTGAAAACATTAAGAAACCCACCTACAGATGTGCATCAAGCTTACATGTTGTATTTTGCTGCTTAATGCTAACAGCCCAGGAAAGAGTAAGAAGCTGCCATGATTATGATGTATTCTTATTTTTTTAAGTATAAATTTTATATTTAGTAAGTATAAAATATTTGCTAAAATAGTCTTTTGTGATTTTTTTTCAGATTTAATTTTTTAAAAATCTCAAACTTCTGTATAGGACAGAAATATTACTCTGTAGAAGTTTTTATCAATTTCTTTCACCTTTTTCATTTCCCACAGTGCATTAACAATGCCAAGTCTAAGGCATTGTATAAAAGTTGAGAAATAATGGCTGGATGCCAATAAGATTTCTGTGTTGACATTTGCAGCAGAAAAAGAAAGCAAGGAAGAGGAATTGCTGTTCTGATACTTCGGCCATTGGTCATGATGTGTAACACATGCAGCGCAAAGATGTTTTTGTCCTATTATGCTGAACCACACAGGGCTCATTTGCAGAGTTCTTCACAGTCCATTAACTGACTTGAAAAAGTTGGCATTATCTGAGAACTTGATTACCTTATGAATAATAAGATGTGAATTACTTATGTATTAAATTTATGTATGTATGTATGTATTTATTAAATTTATATGCCACCCAACTCCCAGTAACTGGGAAGTTTACAAATTGTTAAAAACATCTCAAAAACAAGGAAACAAGAAAAATGGAAAAGAATAAAGATGGCAGAGATGTTGAAACTGGATGACAACAAAGAAAAAAAGGGGGCTTCGATCATCCTCACCAAAGGCCTGGGCAAAGGGCCATGTCTTCAGGGCCCTTCAAAACACCAGTAGGGAGGCGGCTGTTCAGATGGTCAGGGGAACTTCATTCCAGAGGGCAGACACTGCTACAGAGAAGGTGGGGTCCCGACAGATGGCACTGTTTAATCAAAGGAACCTGGAACATGCCAACCCTGTGAGATTGGATTGGCCTGGCAGAAACAATGGGAGACAGGAGGTCCCTCAAGTAACCAGGCCCTGTAAGGCTTTATAGGTAGCATCCAGTGCCTTGAATTGCATCCTGAACTGAACTAGCAACCAGTGCAGCTCATGAAGCACTGGTGTTACATCAGCACACCCAGGCATGCCATCACTGCCCGCTGCCCACTGAATTAGTGGAAAACTGTTCTGAATTAATGGTACGTGTTGTCATATACCAGTTGTTCTAATCTCTTTGCGAATCTGTAAAATATTACTCTAAGAAATACAAAGAAATATAATATTTTCCTGTAGTGTATGCATTTTTCTACACCATATATGTGCCTTTTTGTTCTAATAAGACTTAATTACTTTTTTGACAGTAGCTTTTCTCATATAGAGAGATTTTGCAATATCGTCTAAAACAAGCTTCTTTAAATGCAACTTTGCCAGCATACCTTTTTTATGTGCACTTTCCCCCCAAATAAGCTGATTTTTAAAAATTCAGCTGTCCTTAATATACTGTACTGTATATTCATTCTCATGGGAACAATTAATGGAAGCAAACCCCTTCTTTGCTGCTTTTCATGCTGAAGTGGAGCCCACTTGGAGGACTCGTTTGGTGGCACCTTGAGATAAAATATATTGTGGGATTTATTATGCTCAGAAAGCAGCACATTTTGGTTATCAGAATCTGCCAGTCCAAACTGGGTAACAGGATACAAGGATTTTGCAAGTTCCAGGTTTGGACTTCTCTGACTTCCACTCCCCACACTCAGCAGATTGTTGGGACTCTGTTACATTTTCTAAGCATAGATTATTTAGTTTGTTTGACTTGGCTAATACACAGAGGTGTGTTATTTATGACGATATTGGTATTAACTGAAGCACAGTGCATTACTTTTACTCTTAATGACAGTGTTACTTTCTAGCTATTTTCTCTTTTGTCAGCAAAGAAAATCTTTGAGCTGTTAGAAAGGTGTATTTAACATATTCTGTTGCTTTCTCACCACTGAGTAAAAGGAAAACTGAGAAATTGTGTTTATGGTTAAACACTCATGGTGTCTCCTGGAAAGGGAACTTCTTGGAGATGCTTTCATTTTAACAAAGCTCTGAAAACAAAGAGATTACTGGAATTTTTTTGACTTAATTATAGTGTGTTCCTACATGCCTAATATGCTATTAATTCCAAAATAACTCCCATAATCCTTAAAAAGGAGAATCAGAGATCTACCCTGTTTTTACCTGTATTCCCATCAGCAATTATGCAGGTTGAAATCACTGAGCTGCCCATTTGCTAATATTATTTTATCTATTAATCATTTATTGCCAGCAGCAAATTGGCTCATAGTCATGAGACAAACTGTAAATGTCTTTTTAATCAAATATATAAAGTTTGCCCAGGAGGTGAAAATGGCCATTTATTCATCTGTTCACAGATCTGTACCAATTGTGTCTAATAAAGCCAGTCAGAGACCATTCGGCATGCCTTATGTACTCTCCCGGTAATACCTGCTTTGATCATTTCCATCTCCCAATTTTTAAGTCCTACATGGCAGGATTTATTATGTACCTGACAAACCAGGATACATGGCTGCTGAACTGTGTTTGGCATGAAAGAACAAGCATGTGCAAGCATATTTCAGTTTTAGGTTTTGTATATATATGTGTGTGTGCGTGCGTGTGTTTGTGTGCGCCATATCTAAAAGTCAAATGCATTTAAAGCTTAATAACATGGATGTTAGGACAAGAGGTCAAAAGAAAACATAGGTTTGCATAAAATATGCATATCCTAATTTATATGTATAGATGCAAAGCTGGAAATAGTTACTATAATTTAAATGGAAATGCAACATACTTCATCATAGACTATAATCAAGTGACCTAGATCACTCAACTGTGCAAGTCTTGGATAGCCCTTCAGAAAGAAGAGTCCTTCAAACAGAAAACTGTCTTCTGCCAGGCTGTCAAACAGAAGACTGCCATCTTACAGCATTTGAACTGAGATTTGTCACTGGTAGCACAGAGCACAGAGATGGCTACCCTAACAATGAAGAACCTGAAGGTAAAGCAAGAAAATGGGGTGGGGGCAGGAGAGTTTCTTAATAGTTTCAACTCATGCCAGATTTATTTCTGGATCTGCCTTTATTTTCCTTCCTTCTAGGAAAAAAAAAAAGCAGTTTTCTGTACTGTCTTTCTAAACGTGATGAAGAAAAATCTCTGCAACCACAATTAAGAAATAACAACAACAATAACAGCAAGTGAGAAATGATCACTGGAAAATTTGCCCCTCTCATACACTACAAAGAATTGAGCTCCCAATATTTTTTAAAAGTGTTTTTTTTTAATTTCATTCTTTTTAAAAATTAAAAAGGTGGGATCAGGTAGAAAGAGATACAAAAAGATATATACAATGACTAGGAAATAAATATGAATTTAATAGAGAAATCATGAAGGAAATGACATTTTAGTGAGAAAAAGAAATGAAATCTTGAAATGTAAATAAAACTAAAGCTGAACTGAACAGCTTGCAAATGTTGAGCTTCCGTGATCCTATCCGAGCTATCTCCAGCCAGTGTATCACTTGGATTACAAGTTCTATACTCAGAAGGAGTAATGGGACTTGTAATTTACCTTTCTGAAGAATGATTGTATCCCATTTTCTGTTTGGAAATAAGCCCAAAGGCTATGGAGACATGATAGCACTCGATTTTCCTCTAAGAAGTGATTCATATTAGACCCTAGTGAATTGAGGTCTAGAATATAAGGAGTGAAGAGGGTTGTCTAAATGAGAAGTAATCTGTAAAATGCTTGAAGTCTGTTTGCTTCACTTGCAGGTAAGTAGTAGTAGGAGAACGGAGAAACTTCTCAATCACTTAATCAGTAAGAGAGCTTGATTAGATTATCTTTGTTTCCTTGCAAAGTTTTAGCTTTACTAATATCACAAGAGCAGATATGTTGGTTTTCCCACATGTGGATTGTAAATAGAACACAAATGGTCTTGAGCTTCTTTCAAATGCAACTTCTTCCTGATCACATTTTCACAGAATTTCAGTGACCATGTAATATACACTAACAACAGCAGTATATATAGGTTCATCAAAATCACAGCAGCATCCACTCTTCTGTTATATATAGATATATTTTAATGAGTATAATGGCTCACTTTTAACACTGAACTTCAAATATAATTGGAGGGCCCTGGAAACCTGGTCCTGCCATCCTGCATGGGGCAGGCAGGTGGGCAACCATCCATGGGGTTGTCTCATGCCTTAGAGCCCCTCCCACCTGATCAGAATTTTTAACCTCTTGGATTTTATACTTATTTATTGCATTTTATATCTGAAATTGTTTTTATAGATTTTAATTGTTACTAGTATAGTCTTGATTTTATTGATTTTATTGTAAACCACCCAGAGTCTCCCTTTTGGGGGAGATGGGTGGTAGCAAAATGTGAATAATAAATAAATAAATAAATAATGAAATAATGAAATCTTTCATATCTCTAGTCCTTTTTGAGTATGGCTGCTAAATTAGGGTTTATAAAGTAATATATCCCTGAAGAACTGTAATGGTTTAAGAAAAAAGGGTTATTCAATATAAGGTGTATAATACTTCTATACATGACTATGATTAGTCAGAAATAAAAGTCCTCTGTGGGAGGCATTCACTTCATGCTGCCAAAACCAAACAGTCAAACAATTTAACACAAGCTTTTTAATGATGCTCAATCATTGCTTTATTTCTGCTTTTTTTTTGGTCAACTGCTTTGAGAACCTCAATAGTTGGCCTATAAGGTCATAGCTATATCCATAAATACTTACTCTGAGGTCTGACCCTTGGAACTTTAAGGAGGGGCCTTGAAAGATTTTTATCTCACATATGGAGAGTCATTATCAGTTTCCATGGGCAAAATCCAAGTGGAAGTGGATCTGACTTTCTGTGGGTTGTTTTATGTGTGTGTATGAGATGAGAAATTATGTTAAAGCCAGAGAAATGTTGTGAAGCCTAGTTCCCCAGGCAAAGGAAGTTGGATTAGTACTCATATTTTTATTTTATAATATGAGACAGTCTTTTTGTGGCTGGGAGCCACCCTTAATTTTTTTTCTTGGGGGCTAAGGCAACAGTGAATGGGATGATTAAGAAATCATACATAATGGTATGACAAATGAGGGAGACAGCTGGATATTATATTTCTGTTCTTTTGGGGGACAAGTTAATGTTTTAAAAAATATGCTAACATTCTAGGTTGATAAATGCGGACATGGTTTATTAAATGCATTGTGTGTGACATGCTATAAACAAAACCCCACACATTTATTTATTCATGATTTCTTCTGTACCCCCTTTCCCCACTTTCTGTCTCTCAAGCTCTCCAAAAAGAGAACAAGACATTCTTTCACTGAAATGGCCATTCACCACAAACAACATATTGGGCTACAGTACAAAACCTTGAAAAAGCCATTCTCCTTTCACTGATTTATAAGGATTGGATCAAGAGCTCATTGACATTTAAGAGAATTTAAAATATTTTCACCTTGCTTGACAATATCTATGTGTCCCTTCATATCATGGATCTCCATGAGATAATAGGAATTCAGAACTGCATGCTTCATGGAAGGCAAACAGGGTTATTTTTCTGGATAGCTTCAAAAAGTCTTGCCCTCTGCAGAATATTAGGACTGAATGCATTTTTAAGATGTTATTTGTATTTATATTTAGGTATAGTGAGACAATTTTGAAAATAAAAATTCTGTTAGGTATTGGAAATGTCTTGTCCTGTAGTAATAAACACTGAATACTTCACTTGTATGCAGCCAACCACCTTCTAAATCTCAGACGGTGCCATGCCTGGTCAGCATATGTTAGTTTATAGTTTTACTGACATTACTGAAGTAGAGATGTCCACAATCTGTAGGAAGGGTGAGGCATTGCTACTGAGCTGCAAGTTTTCTTAATAAACTGGCAATTGCAGTAGGAAATGCCATCCCATGTCTCCTGGTATAACAGTTATGTACACACCAGCCACCACAGCAGCTACTTATTATCATAACACCTTTCTCAGATGGAACAACCCACCAAAAGCACTGATCATCCTTGTCAAATTGACACAGTTGCAGATCTGACGAATAGTAAGGCTATTTAAGGCTTTGGAGTCCTTGGTGCTCTCTGAGCCTTGTTGTTTTCTTGCAGATGTTTCATTGCCAGACTAGGCAACATCTTCAGTGCAAAGAGGGAGTGGGCCTTGCTCTCAGTTTATATACTGTGGCTTGCCCTGCTTGTGTTGGTGGGGGTGTTGTTCTCTCCTTGGGAGTTCTTTGATTGGGCTGTTGTTTGCTCCTTGGTTGATTGCCTGAGTTAGTTCCTTGATTAAGCTGTATTGTGCTGTTGATGGTTCATCTGGTGTTAATCCTAGTGTTGATTTTTGCATATCTGGATGTTGATTACTGGCAAGGGAGTGTACTGGTTTTTTGGCTTTTCTATTGTCTCTTTTGAATGGTATGTAAATGTTGTTTACCTCTATGTGTCTGTTGATGGCTGTCTTGTCTGAGTGCCAGGCTTCCAGGAATTCTCTGGTGTTTTTGGATTTGGCTTGGTTCAGGATGCTCAACATTTCCCAGCTGAAACTATGGTTGAGTCTGTCCATGTGTTGTGAGATTAAGGAGTTCTTATTGTGTCTTTTGACTGCTAGTTGATGTTCGTCTGAATAAGGTTCTTACACAGCTTCTCTTGTGGGAGGTTGGACTGTTACCTCCCACAAGAGAAGCTGTGTAAGAACATTATTCAGATGAGCACTTACACACTGCAGCAACCCAGAACACCAGAAAAAAGAAAAAGAACATCTGCATA
Source organism: Candoia aspera (assembly GCF_035149785.1). Classification (NCBI taxonomy): domain Eukaryota; kingdom Metazoa; phylum Chordata; class Lepidosauria; order Squamata; family Candoiidae; genus Candoia; species Candoia aspera. The sequence continues at coordinate 53,484,348 of NC_086160.1, forward strand.
GCATCTTCCAACAAAATGGATACCCGCTCAACTTTATCAAAAAGTGCCTCACCACCCAACCCACTACAACCCAACCAATGGAAACTATGAAAAGGATAATACTGCCATACATCAGAAACATCTCAGAAACCACCAACAGACTGTTACAACCACATGGCACCACCGTAGCACATAAACCAACTAAAACTCTTCAGAACATATTAAGCAACCCAAAAGACTCAATAGCCCAAGAAGAAAAAACAGGAATTATTTACAACATACAATGCAAAGGCTGTAACAGCCACTATGTAGGACAGACAGGCAGAAGACTAGCAGAGCGCATCCATGAACACCAGCTAGCAGTCAGAAGACATGATGAGAACACCTTAATCTCACAACACATGGACAGACTCAACCATAGTTTCAACTGGGAAACTGTGAGCATCCTAAACCAAGCCAAATCCAAAAATGCCAGAGAATTCCTGGAAGCCTGGCACTCAGACAAAGCAGCCATCAGCAGACACATAGAGGTAAACAACGTTTACATACCATTCAAAAGAGACAATAGAAAAGCCAAAAGACCAGTACACTCCCTTGCCAGTAGTCAATGCCCAGATATGCAAAATCAACACTAGGATTAACACCAGATGAACCATCAAACAGCACAATACACTCTAATCAAGGAACTATTAACTCAGGCAATCAACCAAGGAGCAAACAACAGCCCAATCAAAGAACTCCCAAGGAGAGAACAACACCCCTACCCAGGGCCGCAACTGGGGGGGGCAACCAGGGCATGTGCCCTGGGTGCCACGCAGGGGGGGGGCAAAATGAGTGCTGGGGGGGGGCGCCAAAATGGGCATGGAATCCATGTTTGCCCTGGGTGACACAGACCCTAGTTGCGGCCCTGCCCCTACCAACACAAGCAGGGCAAGCCACAGTATATAAACTGAGAGCAAGGCCCACTCCCTCTTTACACTGAAGATGTTGCCTAGTTTGGCAATGAAACATCTGCAAGAAAACAACAAGGCTCAGAGAGCACCGAGGACTCCACAGTTCAACCCTGAGCTACAAATATTTGCTTCGATATTTAAGGCTTATGCAGTATATCAGTTTTACTGTCTCAGAATGGTCAGAAACCATATTATGAAAGTGTGGCAATTGTCAAAATTCAGCAGAGTACTTGGAAAAGGCTCTGGGAAGAGCATCAAAAAAGGATTTGGGAGATTACATATGGCCCTTGGACTGCATGTTTCCAAACATATTCCTTTATAGGCAGGGATCAATGCAGTTCTTATGATATTTTCTTGGAAATAATTTTTACATTATTCAGCAGAGCTCCTAAGTAACTGTTCATAGAATATGTCTTATTGCAAACCAGATGTTGTATTTTTATTATTGTTATTTCAGAGTCACTTACAAAAGAACTAAATATCCTATAGGGAATACTTCTAGTCTCAGAAACTATATACATAGGATAGTGGCAGCAACTATCACTCTAAAGTAGCTGCCTAGATCATCTTAGTATCCTTACCCATCATTATCATAGGGCTGATTAAAGGTTTTAATTAGTTAAGACAGTCAGTCAGTCAGTATTTATAACTGCTTACAGTATTTATAATTGCTTATATTCTTCCCCCTAACCAAGCTCTAAGCACAGTTTACAACAAAATTAAATAGAAATTAAAAATACAAATTAAACTAACCTAATGTGTCATGAGTAAGGATGGCGAGCAGGGGGCTCCCTTCCAGACTGTTAAGCGCATGCGTAGCACTGAGGAATTGGTGAGCCATTCCAAGAGGCACAGATTAGGACCGCCTTAACCTGCGGGGTTTATATGGCTGGGTTTTTCCCACACTTGCTCAGTTTGTTAGGATTACTGTTATGTATTAGCAAATAAACATTAGAGAACAGTTCTCTAATGTTTCCTGGGAGTCAGGACGTAATGGAATGAATTGTTCTAAGTTACAGAATTCTAGATAACCATGTCCCTAGTTAATATTCTTCTGACAGTATACTTTTCTCTATTTTCTATTCCTGGGATCACCATCTGGAAGCATCCTCTGATGTTAACATAGAAGTAACAACAATATGTAAATGTTATTGATGTAGCTGATTTTGAGACAAATATATGAATTTTGCTGTCTTTTTCCAGTATTTAATCATTAGTTCCACTATATGTGCATGTTTATGTGCAATGGACAGTTTTAATTGATTAAGGCTATTTGATTCACAGCTAACAATTATGCAAGAGTTGGTACTGGTTAATCTGACTTGCTTTAAATAATATTTTGTTTTTTCATTCAGATCTATGTATTTTAGCTTGGTCTTTTTCCAGGAGAAATCTAACAATTTTGGAAAATTGGCATTAGGCTTTTTTTTTTCTGAAAACAAAGAAAAACACAAGTTTGAATTGTTCTTTTACAAATCACTGTGGAGAAAAGTATTACAAGGATTATTAAGATGATAATCCATGTACTTGGAGCTTGTCCAGATAGTTTACCATAGATCTGCTCTGATGCTGCAGTACATGATTTGTGCACATAGGCAGCGTACAAAATAACTCTTCATTCCAAGAAGAAATCCAACAGTGTAAATAGCAACGTCTTGCAATAGTTTCAACTATCTTTCTAGGCTTGAAGGGATCAGTAGAAGCTGAAGGACAAACCCATGTTTACTGCAGAGACTGAATGCAATGAAACAGTACATCTGATCCCTTTTATTAGAGCAATGGATGAGTCCCAATAAGTTATCTTAAGCTGCATCATAGTAGAGGCAGCATTCCAATTTGCTAGCGTGCCAGACCAAATGCTTAGCTGGATTACCACTCTGCTGATTATGCTACTTCTCTGTAGATGCATACTTAACTCATTGGGGAAATGGCAGGCTTTCTCTTCTCTCTACTAACTGTTAAAGTTAGGCGGCCAGTCATTGGTTATGTAGCTTAGGCAGGAAATGCTGAAAGGAGAGAGAGGCAAAACAACAAAACTAAGTCCTCCATATACCTACTGGGACATTTGACTGAAACAGAACCTCTATAAAATGCAACATATACACATGTCTTATGTAGACAGTCACATAAGAGCTCCTTCATGATGATGTCATGCTGTTATCTACCTGCAGAGAGCTCTCTGATGGCAAACATTACATGTTTGATTGGCATTTGTGACAAAACATTGCCTAACATTAGTACACAAATACTAAAAACCACCTAAAAATGGAACTGTGAACTGAAATTCCCTCTTTTCAGTATTTTCACTTTTTCATTGTTTAAAGGTTGATCAGGATTAAAAATGTTCTCTCACATACAAACACACCCTGCACTGTTGTTCAGTCTTTTTTTTTTTTAATAGCCAGAATTTTTAAGCAGTAAGCCCAGTTATTTTAGCACCAATTGCTAAAATCTTGTCCTACGTTTAGAGGATCAGCTGAGCCATCTGACCATCTAAAGCAGGTACAGGGGATGTGTGACAGATGAGCTTCTCCCAAGATCTCTCACAATCAGCTAGGCTGCTTGGGCCTGCTGGGAGTTGTAGTTCAGCAGCATCTGGAGGCTACACCTCCCCACTGCCCCCAGCACCATCTAGAGCCTAGGTGGGAAAAGAATCTTTTGTAGAATGCTATGGGAAGATTTTTATTTATGGCTGACAAAAATATAGCCTTAACCAGAAGTTATCTCCTATAATGCCATCTTGGCAAACAATGGGATTTTTCAAGTAAGAGCCAAAGTCTCTTCTCACTAGATAGCCTCAGAGGTCTTTGTGCTATGCATTATTCAGGTCTGTACCATCAGTATTGTGCCTGTTCTCTTGGGAACTACTTCTGAATGTCATATTTACAGACTAGCTCTAAAGTATATTGAAATAGGTACCAATGGCTGGGGAGCTAAATGCTGCAGTGGGTTAATGCATTAACCTTTCACACTGAAAGACCTGGGGTTCAGATGAGGTTTAGGTCACACACAAAATTATTGTGGTATCTCACTAACATTCCCAGTGAATGTTTGCCTACCTCCTGATGAATTACCAAATGATCTATCAATCCCAGGGTGTAGAAGTGAAGGTGAGGTTTGTGTTGATATACCAGAGAACTTTTAATAACAACACATGTGAAAATATTAGGTGTTTTCATGCAGAGCTTGTTTCTTGTACCCTGTCCGGTTAGCCAAAATATGCTCTATTGCCTTGAATCAGCCCTGATGATTCGGGTTTCTTGTTAGCTGTGTTGTGGCAATATACTTAAGATATACCATTTTATTATCTGTTATCCTGAGCAAGGGATAGGCAACTTTTTGATAGGCGACAGCTCCATAGTTTTTGCTTTAAAATATATATCTTGTTTTCAATATATATTTTAGTTCCTAAGGCTGCAGTTTGGTTCCTAAGGCCTATGCAAGTGGGAGAGTCTATTCACATTCACATATTTGGAGTTTGGTCTGACTGTTCTGTGGCTGGGGATTTTAAAGAAATGTGTTAAGCTGATGGAACCTTTCCCCTCCCCTTTCTGTTTAAACTTCATTGGAAAACTTTCGCAAGTGAACCCTGAATTTCAGCTCTGAAGTTTTTGTGAGTTCTGTAGGCCAGAAAAAGTGGATTTAAGTACCACATGTAGTTTGCAGGCTACAAGTAATCATTCCTACCTTAGAACAAGGGTTCTTCCAGAATAAGTCTCAGTGAAAAGACACAGCATGATTATTCTGTCTTTTCCTACTTCATGGAGGTATTTGTGTGTGTGCATTTGTGCAGGCAGAAAAAATGGTGAAGAAGCATGCATGAGGCTGATCTTTTGCAAATGTATTATGCTTATCATAACATCTAAAAGTTCACAGGCAAAAGCAGAGACAGATTTGTAACAGGAATTTTCATGCCTCAGCTCCCTGTTTCTATAACATATTAGTGAAGATTTTATTCTATAATGTACTATATTCCTTATCTTTGTAACTGCTTTTATTACTCCACAAAGTCAATATGATAGTTCTTATGGGTAAAGGTATATATAAGATTATCTATCTATCATCTGTCTGTCTGACTGTCTGCCTTATTACCGCATATTCCATCTGCTCTGTGGCCGTTTACAATATTAATTTAAACAATATAGCCAACAATTTAAAACAGTGAAGACAAGCATAAATACAAAACAATATAAAACATTATCAGGACAGCAATATTTCATAAATAATGTGCATTAAGAGGGAAAGACTAATTTACAGAATGGGTTTCAAATTTCTTTTAACATCAGTCAAAAAGGATGAAGATTCTTCATCAGGGGTTGGGCAGAGGAATTTCACAGCATTAGTGTCATCACTGAAAACGCCCTAACCCTACTTGATTCTGTCTTGGCTTTCTTTTGGAATGACAAATATAATAGGCCCTTAGTAGATGAATGCCATATTGGTAATAGATTGGGGGAAGCAAAATAAGTACAGGTAGTCCTCGTTTAACGGCCACAATTGGTTCCACTGACTCGGTTGTTAAGCAAAGCAGTCATGAAGTGAAAATCATGTGACTGTGACTGGGCTTATGATTTTACTTCACCTTTTCTTTGTTTTACAGTGTCAGAAGGATATGAGCCTAAACAGTTGGGTAAGCTGAAACGATGGGAAAGGTTTCTGAAACTTGACTCACAAGGAAGCCAGGTAAAAGGTCAAAACTTATAGCCCTTTTCCCCCACTCCCCCACCCTTTGGAATGCTCCCCCTGGTGCTGGGATAATTAGCAAGAAGGAAGTAAACGTTTGTATTTACATTCATTGGAAAGGTACAAGAGAGTAAGCAGACACACAATGGGGAATACATATTGAAAGGAATGTGCTAGCACCACTAGTTTGTGTAGTGCTCTGGTGGCTGTGATTCACAAGCCTCAGGAAGAAAAGAAAGCCTTTAGTGTGAAACTGATTAAGGTCTTGTCAGTTTCAGATAGCAGTGCCAGCCAGCCAGAGGGTTCTAATCAAGTAACTAAGGTCACAGACCTGAGCTTGTTAACTTGTGGTTAGCACCTTTTGGGGTAGCAATGCGCTGTGGAGAAAAGCAGCTCAGCAATCTCTCCACCCTTCAAGGGGGAAAAACAGGGGGAAAAAATGGGTCAGGCTTACTTTTTCATCAACTTTGTAACTGTGAGCAGTTGCTGTCTGAGGCAGTCACTAAACAAGGACGACCTGTATAGCAATTTACCAGGGAAGGTACCATAAACAGAAAATGTATCTGTAAAAAAAGGAAAACCATAATATCAGGTTTCCCTACTTCCATCATACTGCTATTCTCAGTAGGCTGAATCTGGTTTATGAACAATTCTGGGTGAACATATTAAACAACAGAATGGGTTGCATATTAATGCCTGCTTTCAAGATCCGATCCTATCCTATTTTCAGGGTGTAACCCAAAGTATTGATTACAACTGTTAAATCCCTAAACAATTTTGGGTCTGATTACTTCAGGGTTCTCTGGTCGCATTATAAACAAGTCTAGCTATTAAAATCTACAAAAGGTGTTCCAGCTTGCTGCACATATGAGAATATCATTTTTCTTGTTCCCAAACTATAGAATTCATTCCCATTAGAAAAGCAAGTGCTTGTCATTCATTTTCATTATTCTATTATTGTTGCATTATTCATTTTAGGATAATTTACTCTTGGTTTTTACATTTTGATTATTGTTTTTATTTATTGTGCATCACCTTGGTGTTTTTTATTTAAGAGAGCGTTTTTTTGTTTTTTGTTTAAAAAATAAAAGAATATGCCTGAAATAGGGGCTGCATAGGAGGCATCAGTACTTGGGCAGCAAAGTCTCCTGGACAGCAGTTGGAAACAGTTGGCTGGCAATTCTGCCATGCAAGAAGATCTGTCTGGATCCTGGAGCACTGAACATTGGGTGTGCTTACAGTCTTATATCTATTATTCTGCCCTTTGAGTTAGCTAAATGCATGGCCAGACTCGTGCCATGCTTGTCTTCATCAAAGATATTTAAACAAATTTAATTTAACATTGAGACCCTAATATACCTAAAAGACTGGTGAATATAGTTCAGAAAATGCTAAGTTTCACATATCTGGCTTTAATCTCTATAGACATTCAAACAAAAATTTGGGATCTTCCTTATTTAAGTAAAATCATGAGATCAATCAGTGGAGGAATAGGGAGCTGCATCAGTAAAAATGTGCTTTGGGTTTATGATAATTAAATGCAGAACTATTATACAGCTGATACAGGGAGTCTGTTAACCTACACCTAAACCTATCAGTTGTCAGCATCTGCCATAGTAGCAGTGCTCCAGGCAATTACAGGCATTATTAGTCCACATTACTCAGCTCTTTCAGTAGTCACAATGCTATTTATTTAACACTCATGCAGCTGCAGTTTAGTAGTGCATAATGGTATATAGTAGAGCATTATAGTGCAGAAAATGATTTGCAAAGATCTGGCACAATGTGGCTTCATATATACACTGAGCACACAGGATGGTTCACAATTTTGAAAAGCCTTCATGAATTGAGGGTCCAGATATGAACTTATGTGTCAGGAAATTCAGTGTTCCCTTGAAAATAGAAAGAGCAGAAATCTCAGTGAGATTGGTTTTCAGGTGGATTGTTTTGCCTAACCTCTTTTAAGGAAGAAGAACATCAGTCAGTTTTGGTATTGTGCCAAAGGGGAGAATGCTGTCCTTTTATGGTGGACACACCGACCCTTGAAACTTCATCTCAATTGGTGTGCCCTTCACCAGTCACTAGGGAGGAGAGCTGAGTTACACATTTTGCACTGCCTCCTGTTGGACTTAATTTCCTACCTTTTCCTTGCTGATTTAAGGCTTGAAATCCTGATGTGATTACCTAATTGGTTTCATTTCCAGGTCACATAGTCAGGGACTAAGGAACCCCAGATAGCATAGCGAACTCCATATACTATTGACACTAAGATGTCAAAGGATCAGGCTTAGCTAGGCTAACTTGCACCTCTTGTCACCAGCTTCAAGCAATGTGAGAGAAGACAGATCTTAGATCTTTGAAGCTGGCCAGCAGGAGATATCTGACACATCTCCACATTGAAAAGCAATGAAATGTGCATATCTATTTAATGTAGGATCTATTGTCCAAGTCTCTCTTCTGCTAGTCTCTCAAGAAGTCTTGCACAGGAAACAGGAACCAACACTTGGTGTTAGTTATTTTTTTTGCATATCCTATATTGTAATTTAGTAATTTAGTAATATTGTAAGTTGTTAGCCCAAACCTAGTTTACACTTGTTGGAATACAAAAATGCAAAAAGCTTAATGAGTGCAGCCTGTGGGAATTCTTCCGTTATTCAGAATAGATGGATCTTTTTAACTGAAGTGGGCTAAGGTTAATTAAGGTACTGAAATTAGCACATATTACTATGTCATACTACCTTGAAATCTCAGAGGTAATGCACCCTTTCAAAGACTAAGCCCAATCGGAATCTAGGTGAGAGGTATCATGCCTGGATGTTCCTCCACCAAATAAACAAAAGTGATGTCAGAGTATATACAAAACTGCCATGTGAAGTATTTTAAGAGCAGGGGAAACAATCATGAAGTGGTACATGATGTACAGATTATATTACTTTGTATGAGGCTAATAGTTTGAAATTAATTTCCTGGTAAGGAGTGATATTTTCCAGTGATTTATATAGACACAGTAACTTAATAATATACTAAACACTTCTTCTAACAGTATCCTCACTGAGATTTCCAAAAAGCAGGAATTACCAAGAATGTTTGGACAGTGGCTATGGTGGGCACATGTCTTATTTTAGAAAGACAATGCTTTCATTGATGGTATTCGATATTTGGAGGGGGTTCTTAAAATTCAAATCTAGTATTAAGATAAAGAACCATAAGAAAGGACAGCTGTGCCCTTGAAGTTGCCCATCAATAGAGAGCACCTGGCCAACAGTCTAAGCCTTCTTGCTGGTTATATGTAGTATATTTCCATTTAAATTAAATTAATTATAGCATACATTTTCATATAGGCATTTAAATAAGCATACACAATACTTGTATGCAAATCTTTATCCTCTTTTTTTAACGGTACACTTCCTTTTTTTTCTTTTCTTTTTCTGAAATATACAGGTGACAACATTGAACACAAGGGCTGAAGAACGTTCCACACAAAAGCAATCAGAAGATATTTAAAATAGTAAATGTAGTTGTATTATGAATTGATCAATAACTCTTCCATGGCATCAGTCTAAAGTTCAGAATTCTAGCTAATATTCCAGGAAGCATTTATGCATTCAGTATCTCTTTCACTGTTTTTCATCTTTCCTTAAAAACTACCTTTCCTAAATGTGATCCAAAGGACTTCATGAGTTTGGAATGCTTAGATATCACTTCTTTGACATGTCCAGTAATGGATATTATGGAAAGCTGGTTCTTCTAACCCCTCTCCCTATTCATAGTTACCTTTAAGCATCTGGCAGTTGAATGTGACAACTATCTGGCTTACATCTCTTTAGAGTATCTTTTTAGTAGGTCTAAAAAAGGGATTAGTGAGGATTGAATTTTCTAGCACTAACCGCCCAAGGTTTTCCATTATATACACTCATATTCAGACCATGAATCTTTTATTTTAGTAACTTCTTTGCCAGGTATCAATAATTTTAGTATAAACCAGTTATAATGTTGAAGGGTCTTTTTTAAAAACAAAGCAAACTGAACTAGCTTGAACAGTCTCCTTGATCGATGAGCACAGGCTTGGAAATACATCTTAGAAAGTAAAAAACACAATATTTTTCTTCCGGTCTGGAAAGCAGATTTTATAGCTACTTGAGTTAGTGTTTGGGTCCAAGACGAGCAGGAAGAAGAGGAATAGATGAGACACAAGTCTGGCTGAAAACCCCAAACTGTAAGAGATGGCAGCCAATGCTTACTGGAAAAGCAGTGAGGTTTCAAGAGATGGAGTGAGGATTTAAATTTGTGGTATGGCTGGGTAATCAGGAGTGTAGGCAAATACTACAGAAAAGGTGGGCAACTTTTGAACTCCTAGGAGCATATATTTTTTCAAAAAAAAAATGAAATCTCCAGACCAAGATGCTGAAATGTCCAGCCCTTCGAGACATTGTTTTGATGTAAAATAGTTTTTAATTTAGTGCCCTATATATTACCCCCAACTCAGTATGAAAAATCACATTGCCAGGAATTGATGGCTTCTTACCAAATATGCTTTTGTTTTTAATCTCAACTTTATTTTTCCCTTTAATGCTGCATTTTTTTAAAAAAAAAAGTTTTTGGCTAGATTTTTGCTTGCACAACAAATAAAAATGAAAATAAAAATAAAAATAACTTAGGAGCTTATGAGGTCTTTATGGAAAGGGCTGAGCACCCACCGCTATATTAAAAGAACTTCAAAGCTGGAAATCTCTGGACTAACTCTGGTGTGTTCTTGTCATGAGTGTGCTCTTTAATCTGAAGTTCTATTCACCTTTACCTGGGAATAAGTGTCATTGAAATCAGATTTCTTTCTGGGCAGGCATATATAGGATTCTGCTGTTTCTGTTTCATTTTGTACATCTGAATTCTCAGAATGAATTGCCTACTAGTAATTTGATAAAAGTTCCTCGTACGTTCTAGTTTCTGGCTAACCATTCTGATAAAAAACCTGAATTGCTCATATATTAAAACTCAGTACTTTTTCTGGTATTAATGATCCTGACATAATAAAAGCCAAACATAATATATACTCTAGAGATTGTTTAGTCTAGGGGGAATAAAATATTTCAACTCATGTGCATATGTACAACACCTACATATAATTGTGCATAAGTCTAGACAATGGTGTATAAACTACTACATCACTTAATTTTAAGGTTGGAAAGAAAAGGCAGAAGTTCTAGTTCTAAGGCTGTGATTCCAAGGCAAATTGTTCACTGTGACTGGAATAGCATCCCACTCAATACCATATTCCACAGCATCTTTCCCTAATTATTGTATTTTAAATAACTTATCACAGTAATTTAATAGAATATGTTGAAAATCCTGAAAAGTCCATCTTCCACAGATCAGGTATTATGCAATGCAATTCCAGCAGCATAAATCTCAAGTTTCACTACCATATTTCAAATATAAAGTGGCATAGGAATTTGTACTCCATATCCTGGTGGCTGCTGTATTGTTTCTTGTACACCAAACGATGCTGGCTTGTATATAACAATACACATTATAGGATATTGTGTTGGGGAGTAGCATATGGCCTAGCTAAATGGTGTGATTTGAAGAGGTTACCTAAAATGGGAAACGTAGCACTTTGACCCCAGTAACACAACTGCCATAGTCATGATTTATATAAGCATGTGGTACTCCACAATGATCTTTCTCTATAAAATCATCATTGGACAGCTGGGTGATGTTAACTAAGACCTGCTAATCATAAACATCTGCTTAGTTTACGAAAAAATCTTGCCTTAATTCTCAGATTTGCCTCAAAGAAAATATACTGTGAGGGTTTATGCACAAGTTGTTTTAACCATCTTTCTTTACTATTTTAAAAGTTGTCATTTATACAGAACTCTTAAGAGGCTTTTTTCCCCCCTTCCAGTGACACTTGCATACTAACAAATCGGACAGTTTGGAGTTTGCTGACTTTTTTGTAATGCTTAATAAAGAAATCAGATGTCTTAAAGTTAACTTAGGAGTTGTCAGTACCATTGGTACTGGATTGTTTGGCCTCAGATAAGTTGCCATTTTCATCTAAATGAAACTTGACAACTTAAATCCATTTCATTTTTTTACAAGTTTCAGTTTAATCAGTTTTGCATGCGAAGAAAAGTCATTTGAATAATGCTTTTAACATTTATTTGAAAACAATGCAGAAAGTAATAGATCAAAATATTTTATTAGCAACCAGTTTCTATGAATCTTTTACTCTTTGTACAGCTATGTTAACATTACACTAATTATTATTATTTTTTTTAAGAAACCAAGTGGATAAGACTATCCGCAGAGTGGTAGGCAGCAGTATTGCAACCGAAACTCTCCCCGTGACCCGAATTCCATCCCAGCGGAAGCTGGATTCTTGGGTAGCCAGCTCAGGTCGACTCAGCCTTCCATCCTTCCAAGGTCGGCAAAATGAGTACCCAGCTTGCTGTGGAAGGTGATGACTGGGGAAGGCAAAGGCAAACCACCCCGCTATAGTCTGCCAAGAAAATTTTGTGAAAGCGGCGTCCCCCCAAAGGGTCAGACATGACTCAGTGGTTGCACAGGGGTCCTTTCACATCACATATGAAATGTACTTATTTGTCATTAAGCATCCTTGTTTTTAGTCCAGTAAGATGGATTTTTGGTGGTTTACTACTAAAAGCTTGATTTATTATACAGTTCAGTTCTTTTGCTTTACTGATCAGAATAAATAAAATTATGCTTATTCTATTCTTCTGTCATACACATTTGATAAGTCCATTTCCTCATATAAATTACCTGCAGTGTTCTTCTAGCTCCTGCTCCGTGAGTAAATATTCTGCTGTGTATATTTAGATGATTAGTTATTCAACCTTACAGAATAAATTACTTATTATTCAGACATCATTGTCAATTTTATAGTACTGAACAAGCTAGTAGAAAGGACAAGGCCCTGCTCTATGAATCTACTGTTTAAAAATCAAAATAAGGAAAAAAGGGAAATTAAAAAAGAAAAGAACTTAAAGCTTTAATGGTACAGCTGAAGTCTGGACCTCTATGGATTTCTGACAAGGCCTGTGCAGCCCTGAAGTTATTCTTGTGGCTCCTGGAACATACTTCACCTGCAGTTTCTTGCCATTTTGTGACAGGGACCATCTGAACATTGTATATAAGCTTTGAAATAAGTTTTGTGTGGATTTTTTTAAAGGTAAAATGGTCTTACTCTAAAAACACACATACACACACACACACACACACAGTCACATACATACCAAAGCTCTATGCATTATAGTCTTTGTTCCCTGAAGAAAGGTTAAGTGCTCATCCATGGCTGCTCATCTATGCTATCAAGAAAATCTTTTTCAGAAAAATAAGAAAATGTTTTCCCATTTTTTTAAAAAAAAGGTGGTTTCCTTGTAAAAGGCCCTGGTTTTATACCCAGCATCTCCAGACAGGATTGGGCAAACTCTTGCCTGAAATCCTGGAGAACATTGACTGTACTGGGTCAGAGACCTGACTTAACTGAGAGCAGCCTTCTCTGATTCCATGAGGTCACTTAGTTGCTCTGAGTAAGAAAGAAGCAACCTCATAAGAAAACAGGATAAAAATATATCAGTGGCCTCAATGAGCATCATTTGTCTCCTGCAGGTGCAGAAGACTGCTCATTATTGTATTAGGTGATATCATCTTGTCACTCTTGTAATTAGTGAATGCCTTATACTCTGATAGGGAGATGCTGATATTATTCATGTTCTCATAATAGGTTACACACTCATAGGGGATTATTCTTATTACTGTCGATATTTAATCCTTCCATGAATCAGAGTAAAATATAATTTGATTCTTGACCACATGGACTAAATCAGAATATGTGGCAGACAGAATGAACCTAGTAACTTTTTCACAATTTAATGGTTGACCAACATTGCTACCCTCTGAAAGTAATTGCAGTGACTTCGTTAAGGGGAAAAAAAAACCTTTAAGCATACCTAATTAATAATACTGGCAATAAGATATAAGTCTTAATATGCATTTACTTCTTGTTTGAGTTTTAAGCTATAATAACAAGAACTAGACACTTGTTTTAGAAAGATCTGGGATGCTTGATCTAGCTTGATCTTCCATTTATTTGAAATGAAGTTTTGCAATATAAGATTATATTCACATGGCTTTCTGTATCTCCTCTATTTTGTATGAAATCTTTGATTACAGCTGACTCCTTGATTATGAAACTGACCCAACTGCTTATTATTTTCAGTTGAAGCTAGCTTAGTCCATTCTCGTTGGTAAAATAAGTTGAGACTTTGTTCATTTTTCTAGCACAAATTTATTCATGAAGTGTCATACTGTCATAAATAGCCCTTTGAAAAATTAGTGTTTGAGATCCTGTTCCTGTGTAGTTCTTAGAAACTGCAGTGTATGATGATGGTTTGTAAATATTTGTGACTTAGTGTCTAACATAAGAATGATGACAATCTTTTGGAGAAGTGTTACTATGACATTTTCTTGGTCCAAAATCACTTTCCGTCAAACAGAAGAAAAATTAATGGTCCTATATTTTCCACTTTTTTTTCTTTCAATAGTAATCCAGAGTCTGTACAATTTACATTATGAATGTGTTTATTCAGAAGGTTACCAACAAAGTTCAAATTATACATAGTGATAGAGAACACACACTTTATTATTATTATTATTATTTTGCCAAGCTTTGGGAATAACTTTCTGATAGTACAAACTCTTTTTTCAGCAAAACAGACTGCTTTGGAAAGTGGCAGACCATTCATTACTCTTATTTTTTTAAGCAGAACCTGGATAGCCACTTAATAGGGAAGCTATAGTGGTAGATAACTTATAGCTGGTCTTTGGTTCTAGTTCCATGATTCTAACTACTATACTGAATCAATGAATAAAAATAATCTGCTATTTTACATCAGAATTTAAGGAATCTTAGGTTGACTTAAACTCCACAAAGCTGAAAAACTGAACCTTATAGGCATATCCCAGGATCAGAGAACCTTTGGAATATCAACCCCCCTGAGATTAGTCTTGACCTTTTTGGCCTTCCAAGATCTCTCTAGACAATGGTTTTTCCAGCAGGCCTGGGGATCCCTTGGGAACAGGGGGCCCATAAGATGCCTTTATTACACTCGATCTTAGCCAAAAGGCCAAGAAGCCATAAAGAGAGAAAAGGCTTTATTATGTATGAGTGTTTAAACACTCTCCTGTGTCATATGCATGTTACTTGTTTTTTTATGGTTATTTTAAGATATGTTTTTTCATTCTGTTTTTATTATACACCACCCAGAGTCACATTTGTGAGATGCGTGACTATATAAATTTGATAAATAATCAATTAAATAAGTAAATAGCTTTTGGGAAAAAATATTCCACTCTTCAAAACTGGAACTGACGCATTGCTATTTATTTCTTCAAGTGTTTCTTCTTTTTTCCTAGTCTTTAGTCATAGTCTTTTATATATTCAAACATTTTAAAAGCCAAAATAATAGTAATTATTTCATTCTAAAGTGTGGTCTTAACTTTTAAACTACAAATGCAAGTTTTGCAATTCAGAACAATTCAAAAGAATAATAGTATGCTAATAATTTAATTCATGTAACAATCTAGATATCCAAAAGCCATATCTCTGCTGAATTATAATAAAAAGGAAAAGTTTAGATTTGGTTACTGGGACATTTTTTTTCTTTCAGTTTATAACATAAGGTATGGATTGCAAATGGAGAGAGTAATTCTGTTTTAATTTACAGTAAGCCCAGCATGAAAAGTCTTTGTCATCTCTGGTCTGCCTCTTACTATTCAGCTTTGGACTGATACGTGTGGATATGATATGAGAGGGTATGTGACAATAGTACAATTTTTTGTCTTCTCTAATTGTGGCTCTTCATTCATTGTTTCTCAAATCTTCCACTTCACATAATTTAATCTCAAATAACTCTTATTCAGAGATTTCACTTCTAGGCCCAACCTTCAGGGCCAAGAAAGAGCAGAGACCCCTCTTTCCATTTCTGTATGCTCAGGTCTCAAACCATAAATTCTCTCCTGGGAAAATATTGTTTGGCTGTACAAATATCCTGTGGATATAGAACTGATTAAATTGTTATTCAGACACTTCAGAGACTAATAAAATTCATCACACATGTACCAGTGAGAAGCCCAGTCCCTCATATTTTCACATCTACAATGTCATTCAAGGACAAGTATTCACATGGCCTGCACAGATATTGCATTGAAAAGGCCTTAACACTGGCTTTCATATGAGTCCAAACCCGACACCATCATTGGCATCTCAAGGAAGCTAACGTGCATATAGACATATGTAGAAAGACCTCCTCAATATCTACACTGTACTTGCAGACTGTTGTTATTAAACAATCTCATGGGCACAATGTTGTAGGGTGGATTTTCTCACATGATCATTTCTACTACTTTCTGTAATGTTTGACTAGACCATATATTCCTTTTGCAATGCAGAACCTGAGAATGCTGGAGTGCTGGTAGCATTCTGAACAAGAGAAATGCCTTGAGTTATGATAAGGCAGAAAAAACTTAATAACTTTGAAATAATTGTTCACAACTTCCCAGAAACCAGTGAAATATTGCCTTTTTTTTAACAGCTGGAATATATTGTATCAACAGTTTTCACCTTTTTTTTGGTTTAAAATAGGAGTTAAATGGGTAAAGGTGACAATTTTCAGCATTTCTGAACATGTCTGTATGACAGTTTTTATCAGATTAATTTAAAAGGCAATTCAGTTGTAGATGAAGTCATATAAAACACAGATGCCAAGGTTTAGGTTATTGGTTTAACTATGTTGTTTTTAAAAGCGATAGCATTTTGTAATGGCAAAATCTTTTCTTTGTGACTGGTGCTGTCATGATATTTCAGTAGGACATCTGAAATACCAGCTAGCAATACAGTTATTTTATTTAGTACAGCCCTCGTAAAATCAATATGGTTTAAATTTGTACAAATTAAGCCTGAATCCAACTCATATCTGATGGCCTAATTAAGAAAGGAAAGCAACCATATAATTTGTGTTGACATGTGTTGAACTGTACATGTTTGGATGATGTCTGTACACAGAGCCACTGGAAGGTTAAACTTGCATGTTAGCTGGGCGGGAAGGAGCATGTAAAATCCACTCACAAACTGGGTTAGAGAGGAAAAATTATATAATCCAAGTGCCAAATGATGGAAAAGTTGAGGCTGAAATGAATATGATTCTGGTTTATACTTTAGGCAGATTTGGGTTGTTGTTTTTGTTTTGTTTTGAAAAAATCTATGAGATACTATCTGAAGCATAATTCTAAAGAAATATAAAGGATCCCTCTACATTTGACATTTGCACCAACCTACAGTAGGTGATGACTGGGGAAGGCAATGGCAAACCACCCTACCATAGTCTGCCAAGAAAACGTCGTGAAAGCGGCATCCCCCCAAAGTGTCAGACATGACTTGGTGCTTGCACAGGGGACCTTTCACCTTTCACAAGTTCAGTAACTTGTGCCATGCTCTCTTCTGCAACTGAATTGATTCATTTTCAGCTCAGTCATGATACGTGCAATAATACTGTGAAAGTAATTTTGCAGCATTCTTTAAGGTGGAAAATTTCCCATTGACAAGAATTTTATCTCATTCCACCTTCCAGCTCCTTGATTCTACCTCCTTTCTGCTAAAGGCAGGGAATCATTTTGTTTTTGTAGTGAGGCAGCAATGAAAATGGAGGCTAGGTGTTGGCTGCATGTTCATAGGTACACTGGAGGAAGCACAGGTTTCCAAAAATGGAGCACTGAGCCCTTGGACGGCAACAATTTGCAGGGCAGTGTGAAAATCTTGAGCATTTGAAAGTGAATTCCTATAGCCTTTAATATGCACCTACAAGCATGTGATGTTTGTAATTGCACCTAAATCCAATTTTATAGCTATACTTTGTCACTAAATATTGGATTCTTCAAGAAAACAGGACTAATAGGTACAGAATTCAAATCTTCTTGTTTCTCTCTCTTATAATTTAATTTTTACCAAGCAGTTATTAATTTTATAGATCTTCTAAGCCAGACAATTTAATTGCATGTGTCACCTAGGGTTAACATATCTGGGCTGCAAAAAATCCAATTGACCCTCAGATTGGACAAAATAGAATTCTCTGTTATCTCTTGTCTGCCTTTCACTGCCATCCAAAGTTTTGTAGCTGGCTATGGTTGCCTTAATATTGATACTTTTGAGTGAAGAACGGAAGGGGAAAAGGGCTGGGAGGAAGAAACCCATCCTTTGTTTTGTGGCTTTTTAATTATAAAAATCTGTTTCATCACAGCACAACTTTATCATCCTGTTTGTAATTATAGAGAACTCTGCAGAACTAAAGCACAAGTGCAATATAACTACATGCACTGATGATTTTGATTCTTTTTATGTTGTACCTAACTCAAGAATTCAACCAGCCTACTGACAATCTATTTATTCATCTTATTTTGTGTGCTTCAAATAATTTAAGGAACATTTCCTAGCAACAACATGCATAGAATAAAATGCTTTTGCTAACACCATTTAGTTACTATTAAATAACTATAATATATCTGTGGGGTTGATCCACTTACCCTTTTGATACACCAACTTGTACTACAGTTGTACCATTAAACCCTTCCGTTCTATACATAGCCATTTTCCAAATTAAAGCACCAGGAGACCTGCACAGGGACATGGAGGTACGACACAATCAATGGGACCTGACCCATAATGACTGATGAAAAATCATGTTACATTACTTGTAAATGCAGATGTTGGAAGTTTATTCAAACTAATCATATTTACTTTTTTATTATTACTATTCTTTTCTAAACTTCAGCTCTCCAGTCCTTATAGTCTGTCTTAAACAGCTGATGAAAATGTGGTGGTCCCAAAGTGGGCACAGCTGTTCCAGATTGTGTATCCTTATAAAGAGCTTTACTGCAAGCTTCATACATTCTGAATGAAACAGAAGGTTGACCAGAACAGATTTTTTTTAAAATGGAAGATACTATCAGTTATTCATGACATACTTATACCATGCAGAGAGTAAGGAAGATGACCTTGACAGAGATATGCAAGCTCCATTACCAAAGCAGTGAGGTGTGAAGCATATCTTAAGTCCACAACAGACAAACAGTATGTGGAAGAGGCTCAGATAGAACCTCCTAATTCACCAGAGTATAAGAAGGGAGAAGAGGGAGAGCACAATTAGACTTGTAAGGTTCTATTATTATAGCCAATCTCAATAAAAGTCATTTTAGCCTTCTTGTGAAATTTATCTCCTGATCTGGTCTGCCTAGTGGGGCTGACATCAACCATTTCAACTATTGCAACTAAGTGTCCAAACACTGCAATTGGTATAAAATGCAGGAAACACATGATGCCTGTGCTGCAAGGTTTCACATTTTACTACTGGGCACAATTTATGGTGCTGGAGTTTACCTAATAACTCATGGAATTATTTTCTGTGAGATTGCTTCTTCTGCTATGAACCTGTCTGATTACTTAGATCAGCTGGAGAAGCTCTTTGAAGATGCTGCCACTGTCAAAAGTTCAACTAATGGGTTCATGGGAAACAACCTCTTCCCATGTGGCTTTTCTAGTATCTAGGAAGATAGTAAAAACAAATTCTGTCACCACATTTTATAATCTATAAATTTATAATCTACAAACATTTATAAATATTTGAATTCAGTCCCTGAATTAAGAGACCTTAAGAGAAGCAATTATGTGAAATGAAATTGCTTTCTTTTTATAAAAGCATCATTAAATATGTACTTGAAATGAATTCTAGTTTGACTTTAATGCTAAAATAGAACTGTCTTAGATTATGTATGAATTAATGTCATGCATAAAATTACTCATTTGGTTTGGTGGTTGAGCCCTCAGTGACCCTGAGCTCTGGCTGGTGCTTTTGAATGCCAGCTTAGTCTCTTATAAAGGTGACTTCATATGGAATTTAATCCTGGATAAGTGGGCTAGACTGGTGTGCATTACTGAGACCTGGCTGGGCTTGGGGTGTGTGTTTTTCTCTCTGGAATGTGCCCATGACTCCGAGGCTGGGGTGGAGGGGTTGCTATTGTGTTTCGGAGACTCTGAGGATTGTTAGAGGTACCACTCCACACATAGCTAGGTGTGGGACCCTGCTTGTGAGGCTGGGCTTTAGGGATCAGTCAGGATAGCTGCTAGGGTACCAGCCTCCCTGCCACATAGCAGCTTCCCTTCCCGTGCTGCTTGATGCCATCTCTGAGTTGGCAGTGGAGCTCTGCAGGTTTGTGGTCCTGAGGATTTCAACTTGCCCTACCTGGAGGCATACTTGGAGGCAGTTCTGGAGTTCATGGCTACCATGGCAACTATAGATCTCACCCAGCATATTTTGGGCCTGATCCACAGGGGAGGTCACATGTTGTTTTTTAATGTCAGAGTGATGGCAACATGATCTGGAGTTTGGATATATTATTGTAAGTCTCTTGTCATGGAAGGATCATTCCCTCTTGATCTGGGAATTCACTTGTTCACCCTTCCTTTTGAGGGAGGCTAATCCTATTCAATTTGGCCTGCCCCAGGAGCCTGACTGACTGCTGGTTTTCAGAGGATGCTTGGGGTTTTGCCTGAGCCTTTGACTCTGAGTTTGGCTGAGGCCTTGGCCACTGCTTGAAATGGGATGGCAGCAGCAACTTCAGACCAGATTGCACCTCTGTGGACTCTGTGTGTGGATCCTGGTGCCAATGTTCTAGCATGGTGTCTGGAGTTTGTGGAGATCTGGATGAGGAAAAACAAGCCTTGGCTCAACCCTTCCAAAACTGAATGGCTAGGGGCCCATGGATCCTGGAACTGATGAGATTTCAACTTTGAATCTGTGTAGGATTATACTGTCTTGCTCAGATTGCATGTACAATCTGGGGGCCTACTGGACTCCTGTTCAAAGAGGCGTTTGTCTTTTGCATGCTGCCCAGAGCCACATAGTTTGTTGAGCAGCTATATAACTGCATAAGTAAATAAATAAAAACAAAAATGAGTAAGTTTTGTAATATTTATAGCTAGCTTGGAAAATAATATTCATTGTGTATAACAGCGGATGATGATGGTTCACTCATGTCCAATTCTCGGTGATTCTATGGACCAATTCTCTCCACTTATAACACTTACAACTTATAACGTATAACAGAGGAACTCTTATTTAATAAGGACCATCTTTGGACCTTTTTCTAAAGTTTTTGTAGTCTGATCCTGGTAAGTGTTTTGAAATGGTTTGGACAATAGCATTAGAATATAGGCATCTGAATGCACTTTTTAAAAAGGGTAGTTTATTCATTCCGTAAATTAAAATCAGATTCTTGAATTCGGGCCTGGCTAGGCATCATGCCCCCAGACCACTTGAAATATAACAGCAATCAAGCAATTAAAGTTCTCCACTAAGATTAGCTGATAATACACCAGGCTTCTGGGTGCGATGTCAAGATGTAAAATGAATAAACAGAAATTAAGTGCAGCCTTTATGTCTGGCCACATCATGTCACAACAAATTATAATATAGTCAGTGACAACACTGATGCACTGTTGTTTTGTGGTGTTTGCTGCAGCCCTGGTTGTTTGTTATGAGAAAAATGCTGGGCATTTTCTTCAGTGTGAATTAAAACAGTGAAGGACAAGATGATGATGACGAGGAGGAGGAGGAGGAGGATGATAGTCATAAGACATGAAAGGCCATTTTTTTCAAGTATCAGTATGATACAAACCTAGATATTCAGTACATTAAATTGAGCCTCATAATATATACACCACTTTTTGAGGTCAAAAATATATTTGCATGGTAAGGAATGTTTTTAGTAGGGATAGATTTTAAAAGTAGCTAAGCTTAAAAGGCAAAGTGTTCCTGAACAGGTTTTGTGCTAGAGAAAGCTATCCACCAATAAGAGTTTCTTAGTATTCAGCTTTACATTTTAAAACATTTGGAATTATTTTACACTGGCAACAAGGCTGTTGCTAAAAAAACAAACCAATAAACTTCTAACCACATGGGAAACTGTTTTTGTGAAATCTATGCCTATATGGCTTGGATGATCTTATCACGCTAGCAACTTTCCTTGTCCTGCTTTTGTTTGTTTTGTGCTAATATAGTTAGGTTTGTAAAACCATATTCACACAACATGGTTCCCCACATGTGTGATACTCTGTGATTTAGCTGTAAATTCTACAAGGACAAGCCCTTATTATGTCAAGTTCATCAGGAACTTATAGTAGCTCTGAATGTATATTGTGCATATTGTGATGATGGATTTCATATCACAGTTCTGAAGTAGAGATATCAGTGTGGGAGGTCTGAAAAGAATGTTTTGTAAGATCTGACAAATTGCTCTTGATAGCCCATAATATTCAGGTGAATGTGTCTGAACTATGGTGGAATTAGAAGGCAGCTGTGGACAGAGATGATTCATCCTTATTCCTCTCCCAAATAGACGAAGGGGAGAGGTAAACTGTGTGAAAGCAGGAAATTTAAGTTGAAGCCTGCAATTTTGCAGAAGGACAGAAAGAGACTTAAAAGCTTAATTTATCTTTCCAAGAATACTATGATGTTGTGATTGCCTTGCAAATATTGGGGGAAGCAGTATCTGTGGACTCTTAATGCTCAACTTATGTATTTTTAATACACACTTAACAGATATATTTACAAATGAGTGAGTTTTCTGTGCCAATTGAATGGACACTTTCTGTAGAGTCCTCAATCAAGTTTTGCTTGAAATATTATTTCCAGATACATACACACATGTACACATTTCTTTCTGTATTTCTATCTATAACCTTAGAAACAAAGTGTATCTCCAATTAATTTAGAGGTTCATTATCATTCAATTTATATTTATAAATTTTTCTACAGTTTTGCACAAAATAAGTTTTTTAACTTGAAAGAATTCAAATGCTGATTAAAATTAAATGCAAAGAATTAATGTCTGTCTTTTCCATAACACATATGGAACCTTATTATCCTCTAAAATTTCACAGTGTATACAGTTACATGTAGGTTCCTGGGGGAAAAAATCAAAATGCTATGAATTGATTTTTAATATTTTTTTTTTTCAAATAATTTGAAAAATCTAACTATGATTCAGCATGGGTTAGAGAAATATTGGGTTTATACTGAAGTAAAATACTCAGGACTTTATACAACTACAAAAGGTTCTTCAAGGAATTTATACATACAGCTGAAGTTTGTATAAAACACAAATATTGTCTTTTTAGTGTTTTATGTCTTTATAAAGGCATAAGAGGAAGAACTGGGAAATGTGTGAATATTTCAGTTTCAGTTCAGACTGAAATGCTTCCAAGTTTAAGATTATTTTGAATCTAAGATTGCCAAACTGTTTTGAAAATTCTATGTAAAATTGTCTGCATTTTTGCATAACTTTAATAAGCACATGTTTGTGCTTTTCATTTTATATATATATATATATATATATATATTTGTGTTGGGGGTTGTTTGTTTTAGTTATGAACTACACAACATTTTGAAAAATGTAGAGTGTGCTGTGTAAAATGTGTTTCAATGTAGGTGCAGGTCTGGGTGGAATGGCCTACAAATAGGAACTGAATTAAATTCTCTAGTATTTGAAGATACACTGCACCTACACTAGAAGCTATGAACCATGAGATGTGCTGGTACAGCAGAACTGTGGCTCATAAGCTAATAAACCAAGTACATCAGCCTGTTATGTAGGAAGCAGTGGATGCTAAACAAACAAACAAACAAATATGACATAAATTGGGCAAAGATACCATCTGTAGCAAGAAGCTGTAAGTGTAAATGATTACAAATTTTAATACCTTTGAAAAAGTGCTCTATATTGCCCTTTAACATGGACAGTAAGTAGGAACAATGCATCAACAATAAATATTTGCAGGATAATATTTTACTGTTCCATTAACAATTAGGTGATAAAACATATTTTTTAAAAAGTTTTTATTGTAGGTTTCATAAAGGAATATACAAGGAGTTTGTTTATCTACCTTGAAAAATGTTTAGGGACATAAGAAGATTTGACCATTTTATTTATTTATTTATCTATCTATCTAATTTGTCCCCGCCCATCTCCTCCCGTTGGGGGACTCTGGGTGGTTTACAACAATCGATTAAAAACAATAACCATAAAATACACAGAATAAAATACAATAATAAATAATATAAATAAAGGTAAAAATAAAGAATCCAGGTGGTGAAGAATCTAAAACAGTCCAAGTGTGGGAGGAGTGGTCTATAGCAGCCATCCCCATGTAGATCTATTCCCCTCTCCACCCCAAGTGAGGCAGCAGAACAAGGTCTTCAGAATCCGCCGAAAGGCCAGGAGCGATGGGGCCAATCTCACCTCCGGGGGCAGCATGTTCCACAGGGCGGGAGCTACTGCAGAGAAGGCCTGCTTCCTGGACCCCGCCAGATGAAATTCTCTTATAGACGGGGTCTGCAGCATGCCCTCTCTGCATGATCGGGTGGGACGGGTTCATGTAATGGGGAAGAGGGAGTCCCACAGGTAACCTGGCCCCATGCCAGGTTTTCAACCTACCATCCTTTTTCCTATTATAGTTCACATGATACAGTAACCCCATAAAAAACTTATGAATGCAATTGTCTATGCCTACTATTGGTTCCTGAGCAATCAATCAATAAGGTTCCATGAAACCTACTACAATGTAATCTAGTTGTATGAGTCTGTATTTATTTATTTATTTATTTATTTAATCAATTTATTAGCTGTCTCAATTGCTGAAGCAAGTCTAGGAGTTTTACAAGGTAGGCAGCAATTAAAAAACAGAAGACAAACATCATCAATAATCAGGAATATAACGCCCTTTATTGGGAAACATGCAGTGCCGTAAAAACAGGGTCACAAAGTAGCCTGCTCAGGGAATGCTGAAAGAGCCAAGACTTTATGGCTTTCTTAAAGCTAACAGAATCAGGCCCTTTCAGATTTCAATTATGCTGTGATGAGAAGGACACTGTTTTCCTTGATACTTTTTTTGGAAACTTTACCTCAATGCTTATATAAAAAAATTCAAAAAAGAATTTTGTGTTCAACTAACATCCAATAAAGCCTTCCATATGACACACTGTATTTTCAAGGGAAAATGCTCTAATACTGTGAATGAGAGCTGCACAATTCTTCCTGGATCCATGTACGCAACCAACACAATCCCATCTAGAAGTTTAGCCACAGAAGTGTAATGAAGTGTAAAGCAAGTCTTCAGCAACAATATTAGATGCTATTAGCTTTTGAAAGTGTGTGTGACAAGGTCTGATAATAAGTTGAGGATCAATGCTCCTTACGTTATGGCTCCTTGTTAAAAAAAAAAAAAAGCAACTGTCAGACCTAGAGAAGAGATCATGGTTGCTGGGCAACCAGAGCAACACAAATATGCTCTTGCATCAGTTCTGAGAAAGAAAAATATATATAGTACTTTGTTTCCACCCCCTGTAGAAATGATCATCATTGATTGTGATGGTGGTGGGGAGGGGGGAGAAAATATTTGAACCTGAGCATTGTTAACACAAAGATATTAGTGAAACCTCTCAACAGAAATGGAAGGTGCACTATTGCAGCTATACATCTTTCCCATGTCTCTTCTGTTTGCTGTGGAAAAGAGAACAGAAAATAACAGCTGCAGCAGCAGTCCCATGTTCTTCACCCTTCAGGGAAAATACAGGGGCAACTTTACATTTAGGAGGAGTTGATGGTTCTTTTGTGTGTGTCTGTGTGTTTGGGGGGGGGGGTCCTTGCACCCTCCCTGATTCATGATATTGATATTAGGCAGACAATCACCAAAGAAGAGTGATATGATCCCCATTTATTTGTTTAACTAATATATCGAGTTTGTATCCTGTCTTTTCTCTAGGTGCTCAGGGTCTTGGCAGTCTGCTTAACATTATCTCTACAACAATCCTGGGAGGTAGCTTAGGCTGAGAGAAAGTTACCCAGTGATCTCTGTGGTCAAGCAGCAAATTGAACTGGAATCTCCATGGTCCAAATCCAACACAATATCCATTAGGTAGAAGTCTAATGAAGAATAATGAAACTTTCTCAGTAATGACTCTGGAGGTGCCAATTCCAGAGGACAACCTGGCAAACTGAATTAAAGTGAATATTGCTATGGGAGACTGAACACCAATGACACCCATGGTTTTATGAATTAATGACTATGGGAACATTAATGATACCTTCCAATTTCATGATTAATTCACATATAGTATAAATCTTGTCCAACTCACCATGCTCAACTGCATTCCATATACAACATCGTTTTCCCTAAAATTTCATACATCTGTCTTGGATTGTAAAAGGAGATTGTGTGAGATTTCTGTACAAATGGAATTAGTAGCATTAGTAGATCGGGCACCTGAACACCTGCTGTTTTGTAGGCAATTGTTGAGAAAGCTCTTTAATAGTAAACCACTTCCTCTCATTGAAAGCTACAAAGCTAGATTTTTTTCTAGAACCACAATGTTTTGGAATGTTTATTCCTTATTCTCAATTAATCTCTCATTGATTGTGAACAAACTACTTGATTGAATATCCTTTAGTTTAGTCAATTTTTCCCTTACAAATATTTTTTATGATTGCCTTGCCTCTTCCAAATCTAAAGTTCTTTTCTGTTCCAAAGTGCACAGAAATGTTCCCTTTGCTTTTGGAACTTCTATTTCAAGTGCACAGAAAAATCCTTCTACCTCATCCTATGTCTTTCAACCTATTCAACCCATATTTCTCCCTACCTCTCCCCAATCTCTTCAGAAATAACTGAGGAGCTACAGTATACTTTAATAGGGCTCCATACCAAATAAGAGTATACATTTAAGAAGCAAAAGTACTGCTACCCTTGGGATCCCACTATAAGGGCAGTAGAAAGAAGAGGCATAATGTAAAAGATGTGAGAAAATACTTGAATACAGTCTTAAGAAGACTGTCATTTACAAGCTTTTGTCTTTTCTGAAAAGGGATAATATGATAAAATTATGTACTTGGCACAATCAACACAAAGAGAACATTTTTTTATTTCAACCATAAGTGAAATAAAACCAAAAGAAAGAAGAGACAATATTTGCACTTAACCAAACACTATAATTTAGATATTTATTAAAAATATAGACGTCGGTAGATAGAATATGCAGTTGAGCATTACAGAAGCAGGTGTGAGATTAATTGTGTTTTGTCCAGCAGGCAGGAGCATAGTTGCTCTTGGGCTGGAATATTGTTAAATCTTCCTTCTAGCAATGAAGAAGTCTAAACATTGAATTTAGCAAGTGCAAGTGCTCTCCTGTAAGTTGAGCATAGAAAACTGACTCCTTAATTGGCACTGGACAAAGATCTTTTAATCAAACCTGTCTCATAAGAGGGAGGGATAGACTTAGATCTCTCTGGATGTCGTTGTCAAGAACCCATTGCTTCAGCACTGTCATGGCCCTCTTGAGGCTAACCAAGGTCAGATATTGAACTGATAAGCACTACAATTTTAAATAAAAATCCATTGCTGCCTTCTGTGATGACAAAAATTTATCCTGGAAGGTCAGAGAAGTCAGGGAGAGACCAGAAAAAACAAACCCTAATCTGAGTCAAAATTTCAAACAGCAAATCCATATATGAACTTCCATGGACCTAAGTCCATATTCCAAACTCAGCGGGGAGTTAGATACATATTATGGAACTTGCAAAAAGGTCTTAGAAATTTGGAATAGACACTTAAAATATAAATACTATAACATTTGTAGTTATAGTGATGGTTGATATATTTTTCAACTAAATTATGGAAATGTTTGACTGCCCACCTATAAATCTGGCTTACTTATCTGCCAGGATACTGTTCTGGGCAAACCAATAAACTAGTTTTCTATGGAGGTATCTAGCGTACAACTTGCTTACCATGTTCAAGAGGCTAAGTACATACAGAAAAATTATTATATTCCAAGCTGCTAATTTACATTGAATGTGTAGAACTCAGTTTCTCAGGAGTGAGTCCTTGTTTTGTGTCTGAGAAGCAAGAATTTTGAAATTGGAGTAAATATACTCATACTTTGTGTATGAAGTGATTCTAAAAACATGTAAAATGAGAGAAATAACCTGTAATAATCC
This sequence comes from Candoia aspera, assembly GCF_035149785.1. Lineage (NCBI taxonomy): Eukaryota > Metazoa > Chordata > Lepidosauria > Squamata > Candoiidae > Candoia > Candoia aspera. The sequence continues at coordinate 53,512,085 of NC_086160.1, forward strand.
TCCCAATCATTATGATTTTGAGTATTTGAACTGAACTGATAGTTGGAAGTATAGAGTAAAAATAAAATCAATCAAGTTTTGACTGATCTCAAAACTTAGGTACATGGAGCCTCCTGCTGCACAAATGTTACTGGATAGCTGTTTTGCCTGCTCCCCCACTCCCCAAGCACTTTCACAATATCCATTCTTAAATTCATAATATCAAAGGAGAACATTTTGATAAAATGTTTACAGGCATCAACAGCTTCTAAGCATGTTTTTTTTTTTGGAAGAAGAGGCCTGAAAGACGTTTATTCAATTTTAAGTCCCACCTTGAATGCTGTGTTAGTGGAATCCTTAAAAGCACAAACAACAGGAAAAAAAAGTGATGGTGGGCCTTGAGGGGAGAGAAAAAAATCAAACAGTTCTGTCTTGCACCTAATTCAATCCATTTAGAAGCTCTCTGCCTAAGCCAAGGATTACAGGTGATACCATCTACTTCAGGTTGCAGTGTCTAAAGAAAGCATCCTTCTTATTAAAAAATGGAAAAAGACAAAGTTTAAAGCCAAATAATTCAGGCTTGCATAAATCTTTAATAGGACCTGCCCTCCCAGGATTGGCTGCATGTTCTTTTCTCTGCCCAAGGGAAACACAATATGTCTTAGAAGAGAATAATAGTAGCTCCATCTTGTGTGTTATATGATATCTTCAAGTAATCCAGAGGATTTTGTCTTTGTCTGCCATAAACAAAAGACCACCCATACATACAGTGTCCAGGCTTTTCCAGACTCCTTACCTTAGCAGGTGACATCCAGAAGATGGACGTGGAAGAGTTAGGTAGCTAAGTTGCTAGAGGCAAGTTTCCTCTCAAGGCTTTAGGGAAATATGAAACAAATAGGGCAAATTCTGTCTTCCTGAGACAAAAAGGTGACAAGCTAGTTTTCTAGCATATTGTTTCCACCACTGCTGGCAAACTTAATTCTGTACAAGTATTTAAAGCTTCTTACAGTACATTAGCAGAGTAGAATTAAATATGAAAAGTGCAGAATATCAGAGAATTAAAAAAAGGAGCACAACAATGTGTTAAAAATGGCATTACATAAAAAAAAATTACTTAGAAACTTTCTGAAAGTTTTCTTTAACTTTTATTAATGTTGTTATTGTTGTTGTCATTATTATAAATAATATCATTCAAAAGGAACAGATGCAACAGAAAGTGTGGGGATGTTTCTTTGCACTTCCAGAGAAATTCTGGAATTGGAGCATGGACATCCTATCGAAAAGTATTTTGGTAAAAATAAAAGAGAGCAAAACAAACATGGTACTGTCATGAGGCTTTATCATACACTGGCTAAGCAGACAAACAATATGGATAAGGCTTTTTGTATCACAAAGTGTTAGTAGTAATAGTGTATTTTAATTATCCTGATATCTGCTGAGAGTCAGAGATCCAACAAATTCTTGTCTTCACTTGTTGAAAACTTAATGTGGTTAAGTGGAAGAGAGAACAAAATGTCTGCTGTCCTGGACCTAATCCCCATCAACAGGAAGGGGTGGATGAAGAAATGAAGGTGACTGGTACCTTGAGAGAAAATGTTCATGTTATTCTTGAATTCATGATATCCAAAGGAGGAAAGATCTAAAGAGGCTAGCATGGATATATGCAGAGTTATCTAAAACTCGGAAGAGAAAAATGAACATGTATAGGAAATGGAAGAAAGGGAATATAACAAAGTAGTCTGCATAAACTGTATCAGAAAGGCTCAGTGAGCTGAGGGTTGTTATAGATACGAAAAACAAAACAAAGCAAGGAACATATGGGGTTTATTGCAAATGTGTTGCAAGAAAGTGGTAAGAGAAACAAAACTGAACAGAAAGCTTAGTATGATGCACATGCCAGGGAATCCATCTTTGAGCCAGGTGATCAGGTATTGGCCCTTAGACAATGACATCCAAGTAGCCTAGGAGGGTTTTTACCACTTTAAAGAGAAAGTGGGACAATTGAACTATGCTGTAAAGTTCCCAGGAATCTGGTTGAAACCTAAAGCATACTGGGAACAGTAAATACTGCAAATACTGTTCCCTATGACTGCAGGGAATCCACAGTATTTAACATCACTGGGGATCTGGTAGAGGATATAGGTATTCCAGATGACAATATTTGGGAGATTGCCATGGACACAGAATAGATGAACTCCCTGGCACTCAAGCAAAATGAGGGTACCTAGCAACATGCTGACCCATTTATGATACTAGTATTTCCAGACTAATGCTAGTCTGGAAATACTAATCTGACCTTCCACAGCATGTATGGGATAGAGTAGACTGGTGTAATGAAGGCATTATTCAACAGCTGAATAGCAATGTAAAGCCTTGGAAAAGGAATGGAGGTGATTAAGTCAGTGGGGCAAGAATCTGAGCTATTACCTGGAAGCATTAGGTAATGATCTGACCCTCTAACAGCATAAGGGCCTCCTCAGTCACCCTGGTCCATGTGAAGCTTCACACAGCTCAAGGAAGCAAGACCTAAACAGACTTTAGTTAAGTACCTTTACTATTAGTCTTTGGATAAATACAGAATCTTGGAAACTGTAGGACATATTTTCAACCTTTGTTTATAGTGAGTTCATTTAGGCAAAATCTCTGAACTAAAACATTTATTCCCAGATTTCTTGCCATCTGGGATGGGTTGCCATTTATAAGATAAGCTGCTAAATGACTCACTTCTATCTCTTGATTTTTATGTTTACTGTCCCTTCCATGATTTCCCAGCCTTGCCACAATCAAAGTCTCCAAGACCACAGAGAAAATACATTCATTCATTAGCAGAGGATTTTCTTTAACTCTTGTGAGATTGACCTACCTCCCAAAAAGGGGAGGGAGAAGAAAGGGATGCCATCCTTAGTCACATGCTTCAATGCTACAGGGCTAGGAGGTGCTAAAGATTTATTTTTATTTCTTTCCCCCTTTTAGTTGCCGGAAAAGAAAGACAGGTTGTGGGAGTCCTCTCTTTGTTTCTAATCTCTGCCAGGTTGGAGGGTAGATGCCAGGTGAGGAGCTCCAGAAACTAGATGGTGACAGCTGTACTGAGTCACTACCCTACACTAAGACAGAGAGCTTCTGGAAGAACAGATTGGGATCTTCAATATTTCATCCTACAGTTTCAGCTGTACTACTGAAACTATAAATATAAAGCAATACATGAAGAAAGAAGATTAGACAGATCATGGAAGGCTGGGCTATTACATGAGAGTATGCTGTCTCCAAGTTCCAAGACTATAGATCCCTGAATTGCTAGTTATTGATAGCCATACTAGTTGTAGACAACCAATATTGTCATGTTCTGCTTTTGTCTCACTCACAATACTTAAGACAGCTGCTGGAGAAGTCAGAATACTAAAAGAGTTAAGTTATTGGTTTTATACATTAAGATTCTTCATATATTCTGATGTTAAGAAAATATAATTGGCAACTTTAAAATAATAATAATAATATAATAATAATAATAATTTAACAAGTAATGAAAACCAGTGTGAGATAGTGGTGAAGTGTTGGGCTAGGACTGGGGAGACAAAATAAGAAACAAATAAGTAATATAATATATTTTTACTTCCACATTACAAGAAGTGAGACAGCAATCTATTTCACCCATTATAACAATCTGTGGCAACACCAACATCTAGTCTTACAGTAATACAAAGTATTATAGTCAAAATTACTATGTTCAGTAATCTTGCTGCAGCAGGTAAAAGGTATGCTTAACTGCAATACATAAGCAAGCAGGTATTTTATCTGATTGCAGTCCTAGTCAAGCTGTCAGGGTTCTACCTCACATGGAAATATTTACATGTACAGAAAAGGCTTCCCCACAATCTTCACATGTTGAATTCTACACATGAAGATATCACCTGGTCATTCTCCTATGGAGAATTCTACTAATCAGACATCCTGAACTCCCTCTTTGTTAAACATAAGTGAATAAAAAATACTGGTGATCTTCTGCCATTTTAATCTGAATCTGGTTTTTCATGATAAGGTAAGCTATATATGACTTGATCTAAATCAGATAATATTGACTCTGATTACCTAAGTCAATATGTAAAAGAAATGATAATGACAGTTCTCTTTCTCTCTCTCTCTCTCTCACCTATTCTAACAAATCAACTGAAACCCACAGATCACCTGGACAGCTAGAGCTTCATTTTGTATTTTCTCTACCCATCCCTTGAGTACCATCCTTATGACTAGAGTGGCAATTCAGTTTGGGTGTATGTATAATTCCTCATTTAGCAAGAATTAATCTTTACCATACAGATAGTGTAGTAGTCTTCCACAGATAGTACTTTGCACAATTCATATTTTAGACTATTATGAAAACCAAGGATATCATGTTTCTTTGCTCCCTATGGAGAAATGAAGTTGCCAAATATAGGGCCAATGCCAGTAGAAGTCTGATAATTCATTCAATATACATTCTGATTGTATGCCATTGTGAATTCAATAGATTTGATTTCACAAATGTTTTAAATTTTATTCCAAAGCTTGCAGTCAAAATTAAGGCTGAACTGCTTGAAAAACAAATAGCAAAGTGGAATGAGTTGACTTTCCACAGCTAACTTGCACTGTGGAAAAAAGCCTGCACAGAGTCTGAACAGAGTCTCAGAATCAAAGAGCAGATCCTGCTTATTTTCTCCATAGTAGTTAGATTTTTAGTAGTATTGTGTGAGTTTTAAAATTCTGCTGTGTATACACAGTAATAATCACCCAGTCTTGGATCTATCTGATGAGTTCACCCCAAAAATGAGTATTTAGTTTTTGCCACATATGCTTACACCTCATGCTTCTATACATATACAGTGCATATCTCTATAAGCCATCTGATGAATCCTTGATGAGCCTACTGCTTGTTTTAATTTCCCAAGAGGTTAATAAAGGAAGTTTACAGAAAGAAAATTTCCTATCTCTCTCCTCCCTTTGCAGCTTCCTGCAATCTTTGAAAAGCTTCTCAAGGGGGTTGCTGGCCAATATGTGTGTATGGGAGCAGGAATGGAAGTTCTTGACAGAGGGGTTTGAAAATATCACTTCTATGAACTTACTTAAGAGGCAATTCTATCAACATTTAACTACAAATAAATACCGCAGAAGACCAAACTAAACAATGATTACTTGCAAATATTGTGCACAAATACTGTATGCACAATAAAAGCAGAATAGGTAGAAATAAATGCTCCGTAGCATAGAGACAGAAAAAGATCTGAGAGGATAAAATCTGCTGCTGGAAATACTACACAAAAGGTGTGAAGTGTGTCTCACTGAGAAGGTATTCCAGAACTTGTGATGGTTCGGGGGAACACTCGTAAGGTTCGGTCTTAGATGTCCACCCACTTGCCGCAGCTCAGCAACAGATGTGTTTAGAATTGCATGGTACATTTATTTTGAAACCCAATCCCAACTGGGGGACTATTTCCCCCTTTTTCCTAGTGTGAAATACTGTTATCTAAAATGGTATACAGTACTTGCTGTGCAAAATGAGTTAATGTCACCAAAGCATGAGACACAAATAAGAATTAGGTGGTAGGCTGAGTTCTAGTAAGACGATCTTTGTATTTCTCATCAGCCACTTTTAGCAGTTTTGCATTTTGTTTTATGAGTTATTTCTTGACCTCAAGCAATTCATGCCAGATGAGATTCCTCCTGCTTTCGCTCCATTAGGCTAGCTGAGCAAAATGTGATCCTGAGTCACGAAAGAGTTAAAGGAGCTCATTATCTCTGAGAATATTCACTATTCTCTGCATTGAAGCAGACAATTCTATCATTCGTTTAATAGAACTCTGCTGGAAACCAAACACAATTTTTATTCAGGGGAATGATTACTGTGTCTTGTTTAATTCTTGCCTAACAAATGTCAGCACTAATGTATTACAGATTATTCAGTCAATGTGATTGTTCTAGGTGAAAGAAGGGAACACGGATCTCTTTTTTTAGTGTAAAAAGGGTCAGCTGCATGACTTTCCACCGCATGAGCTGAGATGAGGCTTGACATGAATCAATCAATCAGGCTCAGTTTTACAGTTATAGCACCTAATGCCTAAACATGAGCATATGGGTGGAAATTAGCACCCGATTATGAGCATACATGATCTTCCCCTGGAAGACAATAATATTGGCATTAAGCTCCTCAAGAGGGGAGATGCTGCTGGTTTTTAATATGTCTTAAATTATGTCAGGAAAAACACTGGAACATCACACAAAAGCCACAGTCGGTGTATATTGCTATCTCATAGAGCTTGAGATCTTTACAACAATATTGACACAAGAGCAGGCAAGCAAATGTCAGCCAATATAACATATGAAATACTTAACGTAACCAATTTTCAGCTGTCAATCAGCAGGGAATAATGACTGATGCAAGGAATCAATACACCACAATTGAATTCCAGCTCACAAACTTGTTTCGTTCGGCACTATAAAAGACTGTCAAATGTCACACCCCATGAGATGCAACAGGATTCCAAAGATTTATTTATTTCAAGCTCTGAAGTCTATTAGCAATAGTGCTTCTTGTGCAAGTAGAAAAGAAAAAAAATGATGGCATTAAATTTTCAGCAATGACAATTTATTTCTTCTGAAGCCGATAAATAATGATTTTCAGGTATATCTAATTTTCCTTAGCCATTTACTGCATCTGCTAATGAGAAATCAAATGCAGTAATCTCAGATTGAATGAGAATTTCAAAACAGAACTCGTTAACATTTCAATATTTACTAATAATATTGGAATGTTTAAAATGTAAACATTTCTAGAAAATAATTATCTATAGAACCCAATAGTATTTCTGAAATAATATAATTCCTTATGAAATATAATACAAATGTGTCCCTACAGTTCAGCACATTAAACTAAGTAAGAAGAAGAAGAAAGAAGCTAGATTTTTTAAAAAAAAACCTATAAGTATCACTTTTCTTGGAATGTAGGACTGAATTTAAGATTCTCATCACAAACCTTGTCACTGGAATCTTCTTGTTTCAAAACTCAAGTTGTAGTTTTAAAAGAATCTAGAAGTCTCTTTGGCTTATATCTTTTATTTAATCCAATATCAGAAGTGTTACTTCGTTCCTGTTAATCAATGCATTCATCACAGTTGGGCCTTGAATAAAGTCCCATTGATAGACTGCTACTAATATTTTTTTTCTGTTTTGTCAATGTCCTTATATCAACAATACATTGAAGGAAATACCTGTTTAGCCCTACCTGTTAAAGCCTAAACAAAGGGCAAAATTAAAATCAAGTATCTCTTATGTCTTCCTCATTTACCTGCCGTATTTACATTCTAATGCAAATATCAGGACATAAATGTACTTAAATCTGTCCATTGTATCTAAATGGGATGTAAAATGGCTCATTGAATCTCATTTGATCCAGTGAAAATAGAAACTGTTCATTAAGAGTATGATCCACACTTATGCGTCTCAATTTCTTTAAGCCTGTCTATGCAGTGTTTATTAAAGCTAATATAATTTATAAAATAACTCATTTAGTTGGATATTCTCCTGTTTTTAGCTGTGATCCTAAAAGCAAGTTCAAAAGGAATGAATGAAAGAAATGAAAGAGGTCGACTGCTCTTTGTTTTATGGTTCTTCCCCAGAAGTGATACTGGCAAATTGCAAAAGTTGATATTGGAAGACTACCAGCATGTTACCTAATTTCAACCACAAAATAACTGTACACTCCATGACTTTATGAAGGAATAGGATTACAGGTCACAAGAGCTCCTTTATTTCCCACCTGTAGCTTCTGACAACATTTTATTAAGGATTTTCCCATCTTCACTCCATGACCTACAGGGACAACATTCTAACAGCTGTTGCCAGACTATTACCAAAATGGCATTAACACAGATTAGCAGTTTTGAAAAGTAGTATCCATTTATCAGGACTGTGTTTATGAGAGTCCACCAATTTTTACATGGAATGAAAGATGAATACAGTGAATCATTATGTAAAGAAGAAAAATAATTTTTGGTACAACTAAACATTTAATATTCCTTGATGATTTCATAAAATATTCCATGCACTAAGAACTGCCTAAATACTTGCAGCTTTGTTTTTAACAAGATAAATCTTACCATTGCTCTCCTTGGCAAATAGCATTGCTACAACTTTGTAAAGGACTGTAGTAACATCAATCATCCTATGAATACTATAAGAAAAATAATAAAAATATTTCATATACTGTTTTAGAGCATCTATTCAATAAAGCCAAATAAATTCCCCTCAATAGGTAGGAAAAATTTGTAAGAAATAAATGTGTTTGATGACCCCTTACAGATAATAATGTTTTGAGTTCAATTGTGTCCTTCCATTTGTGGGAAAGATTTTGATTTTGAAATGTCTGCAATAGCAGAAAAAGAAAGTTTTCCCCTATTCAAGCTTTTGTTGTTGTTGTTTATTCGTTTAGTCGCTTCCGACTCTTCGTGACTTCATGGACCAGCCCACGCCAGAGCTTCCTGTCAGTCGTCAACACCCCCAGCTCCCCCAGGGACGAGTCCGTCACCTCTAGAATATCATCCATCCATCTTGCCCTTGGTCGGCCCCTCTTCCTTTTGCCTTCCACTCTCCCTAGCATCAGCATCTTCTCCAGGGTGTCCTGTCTTCTCATTATGTGGCCAAAGTATTTCAGTTTTGCCTTTAATATCATTCCCTCAAGTGAGCAGTCTGGCTTTATTTCCTGGAGGATGGACTGGTTTGATCTTCTTGCAGTCCAAGGCACTCTCAGAATTTTCCTCCAACACCACAGTTCAAAAGCATCGATCTTCCTTCGCTCAGCCTTCCTTATGGTCCAGCTCTCGCAGCCATATGTTACTACAGGGAACACCATTGCTTTAACTATGCGGGCCTTTGTTGTCAGTGTGATGTCTCTGCTCTTAACTATTTTATCGAGATTTGTCATTGCTCTTCTCTCAAGGATTAAGCGTCTTCTGATTTCCTGACTGCAGTCAGCATCTGCAGTAATCTTTGCACCTAGGAATACAAAGTCTTTCACTGCCTCTACGTTTTCTCCCTCTATTTGCCAGTTATCAATCAAGCTGGTTGCCATAATCTTGGTTTTTTTGAGGTTTCTCTGCAAGCCAGCTTTTGCACTTTCTTCTTTCACCTTCATCATAAGGCTCCTCAGTTCCTCTTCGCTTTCAGCCATCAAAGTGGTATCATCTGCATATCTGAGATTGTTAATGTTTCTTCCAGTGATTTTAACCCCACCCTTGCATTCCTCAAGTCCAGCATGCTGCATGATGTGTTCTGCATACAAGTTGGATAGGTGGGCTAAGAGTATACAACCCTGCCATACTCCTTTCCTAATCTTAAACCAGTCCATTGTTCCGTGGTCTGTTCTTACTGTTGCTACTTGGTCATTATACAGATTCCTCAGGAGGCATACAAGATGACTTGGTATCCCCATACCACTAAGAACTTGCCACAATTTGTTCTGGTCCACACAGTCAAAGGCTTTAGAATAGTCAATAAAACAGAAATAGATGTTTTTCTGAAACTCCCTGGATTTTTCCATTATCCAGCGGATATCGGCAATTTGGTCCCTAGTTCCTCTGCCTTTTCTAAACCCAGCTTGTACATCTGGCAATTCTTGCTCCATGAATTGCTGAAGTCTACCTTACAGGATCTTGAGCATTACCTTACTGGGATGTGAAATGAGTGCCACTGTTCAATAGTTTGAACATTCTTTAGTGTTTCCTTTTTCAGTATGGAGATATAAGTTGATTTTTTCCAGTCTGATGGCCATTCTTGTCTTTTCCAAATTTGCTGGCATATAGCATGCATTACCTTGACAGCATCATCTTGCAAGATTTTGAACAGTTCAGCTGGGATGCTGTCATCCCCTGCTGCCTTGTTATTAGCAATGCTTCTTAAGGCCCATTCAACCTCACTCTTCAGGATGTCTGGCTCTAGCTCACTGACCACACCGTCAAAGCTATCCCCGATATTGTTATCCTTCCTATACAGGTCTTCCGTATATTCTTGCCACCTTTTCTTGATCTCTTCTTCTTCTGTTAGATCCTTGCCATCTTTGTGTTTGATCATGCTCATTTTTGCCTGGAATTTACCTCCATTATTTCTAATTTTCTGGAAGAGGTCTCTTGTCCTTCCTATTCTACTGTCTTCTTCCACTTCCGCACATTGCTTTTTTAAAAATAATTCCTTATCTCTTCTGGCTAACCTCTGAAATTTTGCATTTAATTGGGCATATCCTCCCCTATCACTCTTGCCTTTTGCTTTCCTTCTTTCTTGGGCTACTTCTAGTGTCTCAGCAGACAGCCATTTTGCCTTCTTGGTTTTCTCTTTCTTTGGGATGTATTTTGTTGCCGCCTCCTGAACAATGTTGCGAACATCTGTCCATAGTTCTTCCAGGACCCTATCTACTAAGTCCAGTCCCTTAGATCTATTCTTCACCTCCACTGCATATTCCTTAGGAATATTAGTGAGCTCATATCTAGCTGATCTGTGGGTCTCCCCTAATTTCTTTAGTCTGATCCTAAATTGTGCAAGAAGTTTGTGATCGGAACTACAGTCAGCTCCAGGTCTTGTTTTTACTGACTGTATAGATGTCTGCCACCTTTGGCTGCAAAGGATGTAGTCAATCTGATTTCGGTGTTGCCCATCTGGTGAAGTCCATGTATAAAGCTGTCTCTTAGGTTGTTGGAATAGAGTGTTTGTTATGCAGAGTGAGTTGTCTTGGCAAAATTCTATCAGCCTATGTCCTGCTTCGTTTTGTTCTCCCAGGCCATGCTTACCTGTAATTCCAGGTGTCATCTGACTGTCCACCTTAGCATTCCATGTTTCTGTTCATTTTTCATGCAGCCTAGCACTATTTTGTGGGAGTTGAAATTCACACATCTATTTCATACCTTAATTTTCTCCCAATCTCCTGAAATTAAAATGGCATGCCTTCTGCTAGTGATATCATGTTCCTTGGAGGCTGAAATAGTTTTTACAAATAAAATATGGGCTTTGACCAAAACAGCTTGCCCTGGCCTAAAAATAGGGCCAGGTTAGCACATGAGAACTGTTTCCATTCACAGGGGGGCACCATTGGTTCTCATGCACAGCTGATGTTCTACTACCTTGGTAATGCATGATACCATTGATGTTGTAGGCTCAGGGTGATTCAGTGAAGTCAGCTCAGGGTGATTCATATTTGGGCAAATATTTCAAAGGAGGACCATTTAGAAGTAGTTACTGTCTTCTTTTGTAATAATAGCAGCTGTTTTTTGAAATTAATAATTAATCAATATTGGACCTGTATCACCGAGAAAAATGGGTGTAGCCTTTCTTATTTCCTTCCTTATTTCCTTTTCCATATCTAAAAAGTAGGTATTTAATTCATTCATTCAATTTGTATACCTGCCTATCTCACATTTGTGACTCTGGGCACTTACGTAGTTAAAAACAACCAAATAAACAAAATCCAGGAAAACAGTAAAAACACAATAACCCTTAAATACAAATTAAAAACCTAATTAAAAGCAAAACTGAAGACAAAAAGACATAAAAAACAGGTACGTGCAAGTCATGGGTTAATCAGTATAATCATCTAGCAGACTCCAAAAAACTCTAGGGAATTCCTGAAAGCTTGACACACAGACACATCAGCCATCAATAGACACATAGAGATAAACCACATTTATACACCATTCAAAAGAGACAATAAGAAAGCTAAGAAGGAAACAAAAAGACCAGAACACATCCTGTCCAGCAACCAACACCTAGATAAAGAGGAATCAACACCAGACAAACAATCAAGCAGAAAACAATATCTTGATCAAGGAACTACCAAGGAGACAAACAATCAAGCAGACATACAGTGAAGTGGGGGACAATACCCTAATCAAGGATCTACCAAGGAGAAAACCACCTTCCCACCAACACTGGCAGGGCAAGCTACTGTATATAAACAGGAAGCAAACTCCATACTCACTAGCACTGATGAAGTTACCTAGTTGGGTAATGAAACATCTGCAAGCAAACAACCAAGTTCAGAGAGCACCAAGGACCCCACACCTCTGATGTATGTTGGGCTGGGAGACAATGACTGGTTCAAAGTCAGTGTGTGAGCTTTTATACTTGAGGGTTGATTAGAACCTGCTCCTAAACCAGCACCTCAAACACTATTGTTGTCAATAACCCTATCTCAGTATGTTTCTTAGAGAGAAACTTTATCTGTGACTTATAAGCAGGATTTTCTTCACCTGAAGAGAGAGAGTGTGTGTGTGAGAGAGAAAGATTCTGAAGTTTAGGTGAATTTAATTCCATCCTATTTAATTTTACCTTTCTTACCTATCTCCATCATGTGACCACAGTCATCATCTTCACCTGCAGATTGTGTGATATGTCTTTAATGCAAGATTGTAGATTACTTCAAACTTTTTTTAAAAGCAGTTAATACAATAATTCTATGTACTTAAGATAGGTAACTGTGTGTACTGTGCCACATTATTATTTTGAGGGGAGATGAGGATATGCTCTTAAAGTCTGAAGCTGAGATTATGTTCTTTCCATTGTCGTAGTTGTGGTTGTTATTATAATAAGTGGTCCTTGAAATTATCTCATCTTAATTGTAGTACAGGTTACAATATTATGTCAACAACCTTAATTTGGCCCCATTCAATTTAACCAATCAAAACATTATTTTCAGTGTATCCCTTACTCCCCATTTATTTTGGAGTGACCATATTTAAAGATATTTCTCACCACAAACAGAAACCATAGAAACACTTTTAATATAGGGTCAGTCTATGGGTCCATCTAAAACAGTACAGCATTGCTAACATTGCCTTGTGGTTTTGAGGAGTTCTTGTTCCTAACTCTACTTTAGAGATACCAAGGACTCAACTGGACTTTTCCAATTCCCTTTTCCAAACCACAAAATACTGCTACCAATTGCTATTTTCTATTCTTCTATTTTCCTCCACTGAGTATCTGAACTTACATTAAATTCTTCATGGATTATTAAAGATATGTTAATTTATTTCTACAAAATCAGAAAATTAGATAAAATGAAGATGTGATTTAACCCAGTCTGAAAGTCAGCTTCCATGTTATCTTTCATTTATCAAATAGGCTACATAGAAAAAAACTTGCATATATACATAAATACGTGCATCACATTATTCCTTTCTGGGGTGAGCAATGTTATGCAGAGGGCAGAAAATGAATAAAGAAATAGTAAACCAAAGAGATGAAAGTCATGAGATTAAGAAAAGGAAAGGAAATATGGCTAAATCCAGTTTACTTCAACACTGTCCAAGATGTACTCCTATACATTCCTGTCCTAAAAAACCATTCTTTCTTCTACCCTGTCCCTACACTGCTTGATAGCTTGCCTTTTTTTCTTTACACTTCTGTATCTCTTTCTCAGAATCTCATCAGCTCCATCTAACTACACCGTTCTTGGTCTTCCGCTTCCCCTCAATGCATTTGCTCTTCTGTCATATGTTTATTTTGTAATTTGATCTTTCATTCTCTCTGTATGACCATCTTAATATGCTTGTTTCTTCTGGCCACTCAGTTTTGTATTCAGTCCATATTCATTCAGGACCCACTAATTCTTAAACCTATCTCTTCTTCTTTTACCACACATACTCAAATACTCATTCCCACTGCATGCAACTTATTTTTCCATTTCTCCTGACATAATTATCATTTCCATATAAGAAAGTGAGCAGAAGCACTCTTACACACAGCCATTTCTGCTTCTTCCAAAAAACATTTTCTTAGTGACAGATGATATGATAATATCCACTACTTTTTACTAGCAGTTTACATATTAAAATGTATCCATCCATTTCCCCATCTTTAGTAAACATTCTCCCAAGGTACACATATTTATCTGCTTGCCCTAATTTTTCTTCATGTATGCATAACTTGTAATTGTTCTCTCCATTTTCCCTGTCAAAAGCAATTACCTTGTTCTTTGACAGATTAATTTTCAGATCCATACTTCTCACTGTATCATAAATCTACCTAACAACTGCTGGAAAACATTTGTATTCTCAGACAACATCGAGGAATCATTTTATTTATTTTTAAAATAAATTTATATAGCTGCCCAATTGATTTTTGACTCAGAATAGAGTACACAATTAAAAACAACAAATTACAGCAAAACAATCCTACATTAAAATATAGTAAAAATATTGTGCCAGAGGAAACTTAAATTGTCATAAAGAGTCAAGACAGAGGCAAAAGCCAGTACTACACAGAAAATCCAGGTCTTCAGAACTCCCCAAAGGGCAGGCAGGGTTGGAAGCCACCTGAATCTCAGGGTGAATGGTATTCCATAGGGCAGGCACAGCAACAGAGAAGGCATGTCTCTTGGGTCTCCTGCCACAGCTTAAGTGATGGGACCTAGAGCATGTATATCTTATCAGATCTTGTTGGATGGCAGAAGTAATTGAAGATAGGCAGTCCTGCCAGTAACCAGGTTCAGTGCCATGAAGGGCTGCACCTAAAAACCTCCTGGTAACCAGTATGACTTGTGAAGCAGTGGTGTTATATGGTGGCACTGGGTTGTGCCAATAATTACTTGTGCTGTTGGCTGCTGCATTCTGAACTAGTAGTAGCTACCAAATGGTTTTTATACCACACACACACACACATACTCTATGTATATGTGTGTGTGTGTATGTATGTGTGTATGTGTGTGTGTGTGTGTGTATGTATGTATATGTATATGTATATGTATGTATGTATGTGTGTGTGTGTATATATGTATATGTATATGTATATATATGTATATGTATATGTGTGTGTGTGTGTGTATGTATGTGTGTGTGTGTGTGTGTGTGTGTGTGTGTGTATGTATGTATGTATGTATGTATGTATGTATATATATATATATATATATGAAAATATATAAATTCCCTTCTCACCCCTTTGGGTGGTATGTGTCTTCCTCAACCTCAGGTCCTCTACCAGAGGCCTGGGAGTTTGAGGGTTCTGCACAGTATCTTAGCTGTTCCTAGCATTGCACTCTTCTGGACAGAGAGTTCTGATATTGCTCCTGGGATCTGTTGGAGTCACTCTCCCAGCTTGGGAGTCATAGCCCTGAGTGCTCCTACCACCGCTGGGACCAATTTGGCTTCCACTTTCCACATCCTTTCTAGTTCCTCCTTCAGGCCCTCTTCTCCAGCTTCTCATACTCCTTCTATCTGATGTTGTTGTCAGTTGGCACTGCTACATCTATCACCACCACTGTCTTCTGGCCCTTGTCTACTACCACAATGTCTGTTTGATTGGCCAGTACCTGCCTGTCCATCTGGATCTGGAAGTCCCACAGGATCTTAGCCCTGCCATTTTCCATGACCTTCTGTGGAATCTCCCATCTGGACTTTGGAGGGTCTAGCCCATATGCTGTGCAGATGTTCCTGTATACAATGCCAGCTACTTGGTTATGCCGTTCAGTGTATGCTGTTCCTGCCTGTTCCATCTTATGCCCTGCTGCTATGTGTTGGACTGTCTCTGAGCCCTCTCTGCATAAGCTGCACCTTGAGTCATGTCTAGTGTGGTAGACCCCTGCTTCTATGGATCGGGTGTTTAGTGCCTGTTCTTGTGCTGCTATGATCAGTGCCTTGGTGCTGTCTTTTAGTCCAGCCCTTTCCAGCCACTGGTAGGATTTCCCAATGTCAGCCACCTCAGCTATCTATTGATGGTACAACCCATGCAGGGTCCTGTCTTGCCATGGCACTTCCTCTGCCTGATCTTTCTTCCATGTCTGCTGCTGCCTCAGGCATTCTCTCAGCAGCTCATCTTCAGGTGCCATCTTACTGATGTACTCCTGAGTGCTCTGGCTCTCATCCAGGATAGTGGCTTTGACACCCACCAGACCCTACCCACCCTCTTTCCAGCTGGTGTACAGTCTCTGGGTGTTGGACTTGGAGTGAAACCCTCTGTACATTGTGAGGAGCTTCTGGGTCTTCACATCAGCAGCCTTCATGTCCTCCTTTGGCCTGCTCACTATACCAGCAGGGTAATTAATAACTGGCAGGACATACATGTTGATGGTATGAAACTTGTTCTTCTCATTCAGCTTGCTCTTCAGAACCCGTCTTATCCTTTGGTGGTACTTGGATGTTGCTGTCTTCCTTGCCTCCTCATCTTGGTTCCCATGAGACTGTGGGATAACAAGGTACTTGTAGCTGGTCTGTGTGTCTGCTCTATGGCCTGCTGATAGTTCCACCCCAACAACTGGTAGTTCCACCCCATCAGGAACTACCTTCCCTCTCTTTACTACCATCCAGCCACACTTCTCTAGTCTGAAGGACATCACAATGTCCTCACTGTAGATCCGTGTCAAGTGGATCCGTGAGTCAATGTCTTGTTCACTCTTAGCATACAGCTTGATGTCATCCATGTAGAGGAGGTGGCTAATGGTAGTTCCACTCTTGAACTTGTATCTGTATCCAGTTATTCTGATAATCTGGCTGAGGGGGTTCAAGCCTACGCAGAACAGCAGTGGAGACTGTGCATCACCTCGGTATATGCCGCATTTGATGGCCACTTGTGCAAGCTGTCTTGAGTTGTCTTCCAGTGTTGTCTGCCACAGTCCCATTGAATTCTTGAGGAAGGTCCTTAATGTTCTGTTGACTTTGTATAGCACCAGGCATTCACAGATCCATGTGTGTGGCACTGAGTCTTAGGCTTTCCTGTAGTCAATCCAGGCTGTGCTCAGATTGGTCTGGCTATACCTTGAGTCTCAGATGGCTGTTCTATCTCTGAGCAACTGGTGTTTGGAGCCTCTGGTGTTGTTCCCAATGACCTTCTGAGCTGTGCTCATGTATTGGCCCATATGGTCCTGCAGCTTGGTGGCTATGATGCCTGATAGGACTTTCCATGTTGTGGGGAGGCAGGTTATTGGTCAGTAGTTGGACAATGTTTTTCCCTTGTTGGGGTCTTTCATGATCAGCACTGTCCTACCTTGTGTTAGCCAGTCTGGGTGGGAGCCTGCTGCTAGCAGCTGGTTCATCTGTGCTGCTAGGCATTCATGCATTGCTGTTAGTTGCTTTAGCCAGTAGGTGTGGACCATGTCTGGGCCAGGTGCTGTCCAGCTTTTCATGTTCTTGACCTGCTGTTGGATGTCTGCTACTGTGATGGTGACTGGTTCCTGCTCTGGGAGATTGCTGTGGTCTGCTCTCAGGTCCTCCAGCCACTTTGCACTGGTGTTATGTGTCTTCTCTTTCTCTCATATGTTCTTCCAGTACCGTTCAATTTCTGCTGTTGGTGACTCTGCTGTTACTGTGTTGTTGCACTGCAGTTGGGAGTACAACTTGGATGGTTCTTTGGTGAACAGGGCATTTATCTTCTTTGCTTCTGCTTTTCTCATGTATCTCCTTAGCCTGGTGGCCAGTGCTGTGAGCCTTTGTTTAGCAGTCTCTAGGGCTTCAGATGGAGTCAGGCCCTTGTATTTTTTCAGTAGCTGAGTTTTATCCTTAATCTCTGCAGCCTTCAGTAGTTCCACCAGCTGACTAACTTCCCTCTGAGCTGCCTTGATCTTAGCCTCCAACCTCATTTTTCATGGGGGTATGTACTGTTGTTCTTCTTGATCATGTAGCCAAGCATCCCCAGAATTACAGCCGATGTAGCATATACCAGTTCATTGGTTTGAGTTATAATGGTAGTAGGAATTGTTGTGAGGGCTCTGTTGGCATCTTCTAGCACAGTGGTTCCCAACCTTTTTGGTGCCAGGGACCAGTTTCGTGGAAGAGAATTTTTCCATGGACTGGGAGGGCGGGATGGTTTTGGGATGATTCAAGCACTTCCTCTTTTTCCCAAACTTTTATTCTTTTTTCTTTGTGCCGTTTGGAGATAGCAGCCAATGGGCTTGCTTTCTCTGACAGAAGGCGGAGCTTAGGCGGTAATGCGAGCAATGGGGAGCAGCTGTAAATACTCAGGCTGTAAATTCGCTCACTTGCCCACTGCTCACCTCCTGCTGTGTGGCCTGGTTCCTAACAGGCCACAGACCAGTACTGGTCTGCGGCCTGGAGGTTGGGGACCCCTGTTCTAGCATACTATCTGATGGTACTTTTCCACTGAGCCTTGGCAATCAGTCTCGAGAGTTGACTGTGGCTAATTTATCCATGATCTTCTGTCTCATATCAGCTGCTATGCTTTGTAATGGCGGGTGTGGCAGTGACGCTCCAGGTTCAGGTGTTGGCTGCACCTCCAGTTGTTCTTCTAGGTCTTCTTGAGTCTGGGATATAATGTGTAGTTGGTCTATCTCAAGTTGTGAGAGCAGCTTCCTCTTCACTATGTTGAAGCGTTGGGTAACTAGCTGTTCTTCAGTTAGTGTGGAAGTAGGTTTTCTATCCATCCATAGTTCCCTCATACTTTTCATATATCCCCTCTCATTAGGTCTTCTGTTGTAGTAGCATTCCACCAATTCCAGGTTCTCTTGTCTTGTCCATGCATGGTTTGTTCCAGTAGCCCACTTATCGTCAGATTGCTCTGGTTCCCCAACATTGGATGCAGACCTTGTTAATCTGGGTGTGTCAGGCTCCCTTTTCTTGGTTCGCCTGCCATTAGAAGTTTCTACATGCTTAACCACATTCTTCACACATTCACCACATTCCCAGAGGACCAACCTGTGTTAGCTTCACATTCCTTTGCCTCAGGCGTTTCAGCCAAGGATGCTTTGCTGCTGATAAGGCACCTGCATTGTTAATCACTTTAATGAACTGCCGAGATGGGAGGGGAGAACTCAGGATGTGACAAACAGCTTGTTTGCAAGAAAGGGAGGAGGGATGAGATCATAGGAGGGAAAGAATCACTTTGAATGTCTTGGCACCAAAATCTCACTTGGAGCTTTGATTACTATCCTGTGTTAATCAGATCCTTAATAAAGAATTCTTTAAGCTTTCTGATGGACTGTCTGGAGAATTTCTAAGTTAGGATCTTGGTACTGGGATCATCACAGGGCGACGTCCGAGCTGGCATTACTCTCTTAGCTCATGTCACTCTCATATTTGAGGTAGGCAGGTGAAGCGTTAGGGGGTCTTTGCCCAAGGACCCCTGCTGGTAAGGTAGGTACAGCTGGGACTTGAATCCTGGTCTCCCGCTCCAAAGGTGGGGCTCTAACCACTATGCTATCCAGCTGCTTTTACACACCCACACACACACACATACACTTAATATGTAACTTTATACATTCTGGATAATTTTTTATAGTGTCATATACCAATGGTGCATCATTTTATAAAAATTCTATTTGAGATTATGACATAGTGTAAATTTCAATCCTTTCAACCACATATTTTCCCAATGTTCCTTCTGTATATTTTAACCAACATTTAGCTCACTTTATCATACATTCCTTAACTTTTTCTTCTTCTGTTTCAAATTTCAATAAAAGTTTATACACTTTAGCAATCACATGTTCATCATCTGTATACAAGCATTTATTCTACTTTTCAGTTCTCTCCTTTTCTATCATACCTATTTTCCCCCATGATCTATTTGTGACACTTCTAAAGAAATGGACTGTTTGACAATCAGAATCTTTCATTACCACTGGAACCTTCACTAATTCTCACTTTTTCCCTATAAACAATTACATCAGTCATGCTTATATACATATATATATATTCCTTCTTTTACTCTGTGTACATATGACTAGACTTTTCCTTTAACCACTTATGTGATTACTTGTGTTTGTATGTGCATTCCTATAATTTTAAAAGAAAATTAAATTTCAATTTGTGCAGTAATATTAAAATGTGAAACTAGTTAAGTTCACATTCAAGTGTGAACCAAATGAACTCTTAGTTCATTTAGTTGATATCCATATCAATGAACTATTCATTGATAGTCCATCCTTACTTCATACTAGGAGCCTGCAAATTGGAGCTCACCTGTGCACGAGTGAACAGGGCAGCCACCCATGTTTCAATTCTCCAAGAACCCCCCTGTTACTTTTAAGGCCCTTATGTGAGCAGCCAGATCAACTCAACATATTGTATGCTTTTTTTTTTTTTACTAAAAAAATCTGGGCTGAAATAACAAAAGGACTTCTGAAAACATATGAAAAGCTGTCTGGCTTTCTGTGTGCATATTGAAAATGCAGAGCAATATAGCCAAATTTGACTAATAGAAACAGAATGCTAAACTGAAGCAAGATTACAAATGATTTTAACATCAAATGATAAGATGCTATTGTTCTTAAACAATTAACCACATTCTTCTCTCTTTTTCTGTCTGTTGTCCAACTGTCAAGGGCCTGGAGACCAAACAACCAAAAGAACTTTCCTCAGTAGCAGCATTTGGAAGTTTGGCAGATGCTCCAGCCAGTATTCAGTTTTGTTGGATTCAGTTCTACACATCTGTCAGCAGTCAGACAATTTTTGATGTGTAGTCTAGTCTAGCTTGTCCCCTTTAATGCAATATCTTTATCAATCAATTATTATTTATATTCACCCCCTTTTTATGATGACTAACTGTGGTTTCAAAAAAAAACAACCCAGAGGTTTCTTTTTCCTTATAAATATCCATTCTGTCTTTAATAACAGCAATAATAGCAACTATGCCTGGCAGCAACTCTTTTTTCTTGAGGAGGAACTGCAAACAACTTTGCTACTAGATTTTTTTTTTAATCTGTTCAATCATATCCGATTCTTGGAGATTGCCAGGACTAGTCCCTGCAGTTTTCTTGGCAGGGTTTTTCAGAAGTGGTTTGCCATCGCCTCCTTCTTAGGCCTGAGAGAAAGTGACTAGTGCAAGTCATCAGCTGGCTTTGTCCCTAAGGCGGGACTAGAACTCTCAATCTCCTGGTTTCTAGCCTGGTGCTTTAACCACTACATCAACTGGCTCTCACTAGAAAATATAACTGGTGGTTATTTTCACTTTTTTACTCCATGAAAAAGGTAGGACAATAGGCCTGATAATAATTTTTGGTCATACTTTGGAAAGACAACTTGCTTTCCCAGCTTATTTCACCAATATATTCCACAGATATAAATGTCAGGAAATGCATTTATCCCTGATTATGCTTTCATAGCAAGGCATTCAGCCATTCATTTTTCCAATGAGAGTTAAAACTGCTTTTCCTCATGGACACCTAGGAACTCTTAGCACAAATCATAAATAAAATTCACCTTTCTGCTATAGCTTGAACCATAGCATGAGTACCTACATGTTACTTTATCCTATTGAGATTATTTAAGAATCACCCTCTTTGGAAGACAACATTTTTTATTTATTTGCATATTTATTTCAATTTATATGGCTGCCCATTTTGCAACTGCAGCTCTGGGTGGCTAACATAGGATTATGTTACTATTCTCTGTAAAGGATTGGCCAAGTGTTGGCAAGTCAGACAAATGTAAGGAGAAAGTATTTTTTTCCTTACCTTCCTTCTCAAGGTGACTTTTTGTTTCCTCCATCTCTTATCTGGTTGGGTACATTGCATATCCACTGTTAAGTTCTATTGACTTTAATAAGATTTTTTAAAAGTAAATGTGCAACTTTAATCTTTCCTTGTACACACTGAACATCAGTGCCCTTCAATTTTCTGTAATGGGTCTGCTTATTTCCGAACCTCTATGGCCATCTATGGCAACATTCCATTTTTTGATGACAGGAAATAAGATAATGCACACAGATCTTTCTGTATATTTCTTTAGCCATCTGTTTTATAGCAAAATTTTTATTCAAAAACTTTTCACAGGGAAGCCTTGACACTAAAAGAGAACAGTGTGTTATAATCATTTGCATGGGTGCTGTCACTTGGAGGGAATCTGCCCTTAGCATTTATTTATTTATTTTATTTTTATTCTGGCGTTATTGTTTTATAAATAACTCAAGGCAGTGAACATACCTAATACTCACTCCTCTTCCTGTTTTCCCCACAACAACAACCCTGTGAGGTGAGTTGGGGTGAGAAAGAGGGACTGGCCCAAGGTCACCCAGCCAGCTTTCATGCCTGAGGTGGGACTATAACTCACAGACTCCTGGTTTCTAGCCCAATTGGTCTGAAGATAATAAAAATAAATCAGAGCTGCAGATTTTGTTAGGAGTATATGGGAATAGCTATGAAAAGTAATATTGGGGCACAGTTTAGAAAATTATTTGAGCCAAGAAGGAAAGATTAAAAAGCCTTTGTACAAATTTTTAAGCACAATGTTACTGGGTCTTTCAAAATAATAGTGTCAACATATAAATCTAGATCCTCTTTGTCCTTGTGTGTGAGTTTATGCAGATAACCACAGACATTAAAAGATATTTTAAATCTTCAAAGTCATCCTTATGGCTTTATATTATTATATGATTCTTTGGTCCTGGCTGCCCTACATTCATCTGATGTTTTTCGAGAAGTATTTAACTGGATTATTTGGAAGAGCAACCATAATGTAACATGCAGCATATTGGTATGATTCATGGTTTTGGCATGTAAAGGGTGGCCTTTGTTGGATAGAGCAAACAGAATTTAGAGATTAAAAAGACTTTCAGAGGATACAAAGTTTAATGAAATGCATGCACACTGATTTGTACTTTTTCTACATTTTCTTTATTTTAAGAAGCTGGAATTCTTTCCCAACAGAGATATCCTGCAGTCTAACAATTAGAGGGGATAGTTAGACAGCTGGGATCAAGTATATATTTCTGATTACTTTTTAAAAAGATCTATCCCTGTTTTGCTATAATCTCCTGGGGCCTGTCGTATTTTTAATCACCTTATTTTATGGATTTTCCACGTCACATCTACTTACGTGGGGAGGTAAGTAAACTAAATTGTCTAATTTAGAAGCTTAAAATGTTCATTTCTAAGAATTAACATACCTTTACTAATTTGTGATCAGATCACTATTTTTGCTTGCTTTCTTCCATTCTTTTACCATGGAATGAGTTAATCAATTAGCTTATCCATCCATATTTCACTACCATCATTACTAACTATCAGGAGAATTCCTTTTAATGATTTAGAAAATCTGTGTCTTCTTGTGTTTCCAAATGCTTTTTGGGACAATTTGCAAATGTTCCCATATTAGCTTTTCCTAAATAAAACATGTTTTATAGAAGCATGATAATCATGATTTTTATTTGTTAGTTTTATTTCCACCATTTGTTCAAGAGCCCAAGGCACTGCACTGCCTCTCTTCTGCTAGTGTTTTCTCACAATAACATGTTAAAAAAATACATCACACTGACTCATGATGGAAATCATGAAGATGCCTTTTTTTGTTTTGATGCTGACTTTATGGATTCCTTTCCCCTCTTTTACAAATAAAATCTGAAATTTCAATACAAACTGAAACTTAAAAAAAAATTGTTCTGACATTTTGGGATGTATGGTTGCTGAGGCTGTTTTAATTTATGGGCACTTCTCTATTATATGCATATTTTGGGAGGGTTATGTAATACTATATTTGACTTATTACTGTTTATAGTTCAGGTACATTCCATATGGTATAGAAATACTGGGGTTGTGGGGGGAGAGATAATAATGGAGCACATTGTGTAGGCTGCTCCAGTGGCATATTGCCCTGTAGGCTAATAGCACTGCAATGTGAACTCCATATAATCATGTTCCATTTGATTGCTTATTGGGTTGTTACCAAAGCAGAGTATCTAACAGTTTGCGGTATATCGCTTTTGCACCAGTAACCTATGAATTAGCCTTAGCTTTTTGGACGCTTCCCTCTGTTTTAGAGGAGGAAAGATTGGTAGTCTTGAGTTTAGCAAATGTTTTTTTCTTGTGACAGATAATGCTTTATGAGGACTTGTGTACACTGTCTACAATCAGAAGGGAAAGAATTACATTTATATTTAGAATCTAGAAATTTATGCTACCAAGACTAGGTAGCATAAGTATGAATATAATCACACATACTAGATTGGGCCAACTCAACCTGAAATGCCCTAGTTATAGACCAAATTGTAAGTTTCTCTTGATAGCCATGATGAGATGGACTTATTGGTAATCTGGACTAAGAGTAATTTATGTATACAATACCCCTTGTACTGTATATTGTGTAGTGTCAGATATGTGGCTCTCCATTTGGAATATGTGCACTATAGCTATTGAACAGCTGGATCTCTGCTTTCATCACTGAAGGCACACATGCTGAGTGTAATGACAGCCTGCTCAGTGATACCTGTATTGTGTAAAGTTTGGAGAAGGACCAGCTGTTTGCCTACAGATTGAATGTATTTGGGGCACTGTTAACATGGTAACACATTTGGCTCTTCATCAAAATTAATTTGGTCTTGTTAATAATATACAGAGTGCAAAGCTGACAACTATACCCATACTAGTGAACCTAATACGTCTTCCTTAAGTAAAAAAGGAAAGACTGTATTAGAAGTGGAGTATATTAGAAGATGATGGGGGTGAGAGCACTATTACTGCACAAAAAAGCACATGAGGAAGCCATGGAGGATGTTAAATTAAAAATAAAGGTTAGCATATTTTTATTATGTCATAGCATAATTTTCACATGTCTTATTTTAAACTTAACCAGACATATATACTGTATGTTTTGCCAATTCTATCCTACCCGTTTAAATACTCTTAGTAACATTTTAGGAGTGAAGGAAAAGTAGCATCTGTGCAAAATTTTAAAATGAGGTTAAATAAGGAGAAAGAGAGAAAAATAATACATATCTTGCTTGTTGGAGCAGAATATTAGGGGCATAATTACCTTATTGTAATGAGAATACACCCAGTATATCAGAAACTGCTATTATAAATCTGATCATTGTGAATTATGGTAAAAACTGACCGAAATCATGTATCAGCAGTAACCAGTATTTTATTTGTCCCACATTTTGATATATATTTGCACCTCCCCTCCAAAAAATTACACACGAATCTCAATGTGTGTGTGCGAAAATCTTCATTTTTCAACATGCTTAATGTATCAAGAAACTGTTTATATCTTACAATGATATGCTCAAATATGTATGTTTCAGGAATTTGCAAAAAGCTAAACAAACCATAAGAAGAAAGTATAAGCATGTGTATATCAGGAAAAATGTGTATGAGACAAAAAGAGAAAGAGAGAAAGAAAACTTAATATACCTTAATCAAGGAACTATTAACTCAATCAATCAACCAAGCAACAAACAACAGCCCAATCAAGGAACTCCCAAGAAGAGAACAACACCTCCACCAATACAAGCTGGACAAACCACGGTATATAAACTGAGAGCAAGGTCCTCTCCCTCTTTGCACTGAAGTTGTTGCCTAGTCTGGCAATGAAATGTCTGCAAGAAAACAACAAGGCTCAGAGAGCACCAAGGACTCCACACAGAAAGAAAACTATTATCCTAACATTTTTTCCCCTTGTTAATTTGGTGACTATTGTTTCCTGGTATGTCATAGAAGAAGTATCCCTGATAGTTGTCATAATTGTGCTAACATTCAGGGTGAATGTCACCACAGGCAAAGCATGTATCTTCCACTAACATTTTCCTTTTGCTACTTTTCGGAGATGAATTTGTTCTTGCTGCAGTTGAGCAAAGGTTGGACTCTTTACACACACTCTCTCTCAATGATAATTCTACTAGTAAGATGTACTAATAAAATTGTTCTCTTCCTACTTGTATTTCAGCTCAGGAAACCCAGAGACAGATGCAACAGCTGCTGCAACTGCTGGAAACTAAGCCCTTTTCATTTTTTTAAAAAAATTCCACTCCTACCAACCATCCATGTGCTCTCCTACAGTTACAACACTTTCAGAGAACACTGAGTTCAAAGGCATACTGAAAAGTCCAACATTAGGGGGAGGATATTTGAGTCCTTGTGTCCAGACTTCATGGCTTTACAAAACTCAGGTCAACAGTAAGCTTCAAATAACAATTAAAAATAGTATTGAAAAGCATTCTTTAGGTGCTTTATTTTCTTGCTCCTGGTTTTTCTACAATGTTGCACACCTGCCAAGGAAAATATCAGTTATGAGCTTTCCATTGAACTTTAACAAATTATTTTCCACATAGTATATACTGCATATAAATTATACTAAAAGAGAGATCAGATTATTGTCTGAAGGTAAATTTTGCTTATGAAATGGGATTTTTCCTCTTTTTCCCTTTGCCTAATATAAGTTCTCCTGAAGGTCTCCAAATTGTCTGGACCCAGTTACTTCCTTTTCAGTTCAGCCGAAAGCATTACTATCACCATAAAAATGAACTAGATTTCATCTGATTTATTATTTGATTGTATATAAAAATAGTTCAAGAAACATCTGGCTCTTAAAATATTATCCCCTGGGGAAAGATTTTCTCAAGTACTGTTGCATCTCACTATGTGTGTATGTCCACAATTTAATTTTTAAAGGTCTCTCTGGATTGATTCAGAGACTGTTCCATTGCCCCATGATATTACAAATGCAATTTATGTATGCATTTATGTCTTCCAAATATTGAAATAAATATATAAATGAGAGCAAGAGCCCTTCTCTCCACTTCCATACTTTTCTCAGAAACCAATATGGGAGGGACATCAGTCTCTCATACTATCACATTATGATCTAGTGACCCTGAAAATAGGGTCAGAAGGAGGTCTACATGCTAACTGAAAAACTAATCAATATAATTCCGCCATGGAGTTGGTGTGGGCTACATAATGTAAATGTTCCCCATCTCCATCCCTGTTTATGTCATTTCATTCAACTGAATATAAATGTTAATACAAACACACACACACACACACACACTATAATAAGTGTAAATACAAACAAAAGTGTGAGGAGAGAGATATATATCTATCTATCCCCACACTTTTGTTTTGTTTGTATTTACATTTATTATAGTTTATTTCTTATAATAGAACATTTTGATTTAATGTGGTTTTGTATAGAACAAGGACTTAACTTTTTATCTGCAAAAATGCAATGTTCAAGCTGAAAATCTAATAGCATAATAATTTAACAGCATAAACTAGAAAAATGCAATCAGATAAACCATAGGTTGCATTTGATTCAGGTCAGGTCCCTTTACTGTGGAAGAGAGCAGTACAGAGGGTAAAAGGTTATTGGTGACTAATTTTCTGAAAACTAGCAGCTTGTGTAAGTAATAGAACATTTATTGCATTTCTTTGTTGTCCCAGCAATGAGCTAGAAAATCCATAAGAATTCCCAGCTCTAGCCTTTATTAAGGGATAGCCCTGGATTAGTTTAATGTCCAATTTAAAGTCACAACTTGGTCTTTGTTTACTTTCCTATACATGAAGTATTTTCTGATCATATAATTTATCATAGTGTAAGTTACCAAAACCGAAGTTTTTTTCCCCAGAATCAGGAGGAATTATTTAGATGTGTTTGGAAAAAAGCAAATTTATTTATTTATTTATTTGCTTACTTATTTTCTATCCCTTCTTTAGTAATTTTATAAATAACTTAAGATGACGAACATACCAAATACTCCTTTCTCCTCCTATTTTCCCCACAACAACAGCCCTGTGAGGTGAGTTGGGCTGAGAAAGAGTGACTGGCCCAAGGTCACCCAGCCAGCTTTCATGCCTAAGGTGAGACTAGAACTCACAGTCTCCTGGTTTCTAGCCCGTTGCCTTAACGACTAGACTAAAGTTAAAATATGTATATTTCCTTTCTTGATATGTGCACATTTTTCACAGCACTTGAAAAATAAAAATAGATCACTACATTTTATCCAGTCTGTGAAACTACTGTACTTTTATTTGGGCTCAGATAATATGGAGTGTTGGAGTGTTGTCAACAAAACCATAAAGAAATTATTACCAGTATATAGCACAGGAACTAAAGGCCTAGCAGTTCATTTACCTTCAGGAGCTTGGCATTAGGACAAATAATTAGACTTTCAACAACCAAAATTATTAATTTGCTTTCCAGTATGGAAGATGCTGAAAGGACAAAGTAGTATCAAGCTACTAAACAGCTCTTTTTTCACCAGACCCTGAGTTGTGCTTTAATGCACTCTTCTCGACTAATAGGGATACACCTCCAACACTAGAGTAGAATCCCAATGCATAAAGAATACTTGAATATAAGCTATACATTCTTTTATTTAATATTTTATAAATGGTGTTATAATGGCAAAAATGATGAGAAGGAATACTTCCTCGTTGTAAATTGATGATGCAGAAGAAGAAATAGTACTGAGGTTGAAAATCATCTGCTTATATAATATCACAGATATTTGACAAATTATAGGATAGGAAGTTCTGTTAAATCTCAGACAAAATTGCTGTAGATGATAGAGACTCAAGTCAGAAAAAATGTATAGAAACATTCAAAGTATGCTGAACATAAAATGTATATTATTGGCAAACTCATAGGAACCTGTTTGGGTTTTCTTTGTTCTGTTGAATCATAATTAATGGAAAAGAAGAATGTGGAATATGAAATTGAAATAAAACTATAGCTTATAAATATGTATGCTGAGGAAGAAGTAGCTAAGGTGATTTTTTTTCTGAAAAAATCGATTCTATTTTTTTAATCAATATGCACCTTGTAATTTAGCACTAATGGGTGTTCTGACGATATGATGGATAGAGTCCTTGCATTATTTTCATATTTGTATTAATGTAGTCTGTACATATTTGTAACCTTATGGTTGTATTTAGTATTCCAACCATCAGTCATGATATAAAGAACACTTTTGGTCCATTAATGCACCAAGCCTCTGCTCTATTTCTGCTGTTGATAACTGATGGTCTTCATTAAATCCACATCATTTTCAAACTATATACTTCCATATTACTGCTTCTTAAACCACAATCTGTAAGAAAAACAAATTCAGGATTAAGAAGCCTGGCCAGGGCCAAAAGAGAAATTCACAACGTAAGTCATGCCTATTCAACTTGTTATTCTTTGCCTAGCAGAAATGCAAATTGGTATGCATATTCTATGTTTTTGTGAATACCAAATGTGCATTTTCTTTCACTAAAAGAAATTCTTAGGAGACCCATTTTTTCAGACTAGCAAATACCACATATTTAGGTAGAAAAATATTGATCTTGGACAGCTTGCCGAAATCTGGCTATTTTTGAATTTTACCTAACATCTCAAGCAGTCTGAACATTGCCAGCCAGAGTTAGAAGAACACCATGAAGATAAAAACATTTACTAATAGATTTTGCTATCTGTTAATCTGAAATAGAAATAGAAGTATGACAATTTATAGCTTGTCTAAAGTGACCTAATTGTGCAGAGAAAAGGAAGTATGAATTAATTTTTCAATAGCTATTAATAACTGTAGGACAACTGTATCTTTATGAAAACCTCCCAAACACTGCTATGAGCTATGAAACCATGTACTGTATGTGTAGAGAATTATAGCTTCTTTCAGCATAAGAGAAGAAAAGAAGAAAGAGGGCGTACCACATCCTGAACACTGGACCTTTTGCAAATGAAAGGAAGTAGTCTTGGATTAAGAAGTGTTGCGTACCTCTGTCTGAACTCCGTGGCAGCAACAGTTGCCCAGCATCTCTGAAAACTAAACTGATACTGTTTAAAACACCCACTAATTTTGTATGGATTTGTTTAAATGCTGCTGTAAACCTTACTTTTTCAGACTGTAAACTCTCAGCAGTTTTTGAAACAGATCCTAATTCTATGTTTCAAGTTTGGAGAGTTACTTTTTCAAAAAATGATCCCACTAAGTA
Organism: Candoia aspera; assembly: GCF_035149785.1. Classification (NCBI taxonomy): domain Eukaryota; kingdom Metazoa; phylum Chordata; class Lepidosauria; order Squamata; family Candoiidae; genus Candoia; species Candoia aspera. Next base: position 53,541,708 of record NC_086160.1, read on the forward strand.
TAAGCTGTCATTCAATAGTCAGGGTTTCAGTTTGATCCATCTTGCATTAATTGCATAGTTATTTATTCAATGCTTGTTAGTGTAGGAACAAATATCTCTTGTGTGCTTTTAAAAAGTAGTATGGTGCTAGACTAAATCAGCTGTGGAACTGTTATTTGACCTGTGGGTATCTGTATGTTTTACACTAGGGGCCAAATAATCACTCCAAGGAATAATTCAGATCATGAAAACAGCATGGGCATTGGATTAATCTTACTTTTCACAGCCCTAATTAAATCTGAATTACTCTTTACAGTCCTTCAGAAGACACTTTTATCACACACCATAACTGTGTTATGTCACCTGAAGGTTGAATATAATAATGTAAAAATATAAAAATGCCCTTTACTGAAATTCAGTTCCTGGTAACTCCATTCATGACTGTGTTGTGGAAGGGATTTACCACTAATTTTTCTGGGGTATTTTTCAGATTTGCAGTTTAGCCAACAGGTCTGGTGTTCCAAGTACTAGCCAGGCTCTTAGCTACTGGGATAGCAGACTGGCTATACGCTACCACATGTATTAGTATATTCTCAGACCCTCCACCATCTTCATACCAGTACTATGATATTAAACATGTAAAAATACAAGGGGTGTGTGTGTGTGTGTATACATACAAAAAACCCATTAAAATGATGAATTACTTCAGGAATGTCTGGGCAAATAAATAAGTCTTAACTGTTAGTGAAACTGTTGTTAACATCAGCACCAGGACACTGAGGGAAAGAGGGATCTGGGAAAATCCATCATAGCTTTTGTTTAGCAAATTAATTCATCATTAATTATTAAATAAGGAATTTGTGGAATTTACTAGTATTACTTTAACATACTTCTGAACTCCAACCCTGCATCCCAAAATGCATATATTTATTAAAGCTGTGTATTTATTTACTGAAACTGCATAGATTATATATTATATAGTAAATGAAAAGTGATTTGAAAGAATGGAAAAAACTGGTCCATTCAGAGGGCCAAGAATGAATAGAATGGGGATTGGGGAGAATCTGCTTGGAAAAAAAATGATTTGTTTATTTGTTTATTTTTATTTAATATCCTGCCTTTATTATTTTTATAAATAACTCAAGGTGGCAAACATACCTAATACTCCTCTCTCCTCCTATTTTCCCCACAACACCAACCCTGTGAGGTGGGTTGGGCTGAGAGAGAGTGACTGGCCCAAAGTCACCCAGCTGGCTTTCATGCCTAAGGCAGGACTAGAACTCACAGACTCCTGGATTCTTTGTTCTGAATATGTGATTTCAATATGCCTATTCATATGTACACAAATAATTTTTTTTTATTTGATTGTATATGATGAAAGCTCAAGGGAAGGCTCAAGAGATTCTGAATGAGAGATGAACCATTCTTTGATAGTGTTGAGAATGGATCTCAGGAAAAGCGTAGTGTTATGGAGATCACAGGTGAGGAAGGAGGGGGCGTCTTCTGGGGGAAAAACGCACTCACAGTATGGAAGACCTTGGGTGCCCGGCCAAGAAGGTCAGGTAGGACCTGCCTTGGAGTTTCTGGACTTTTTCCCTTAGAGCCTGCTAGTTTTGCTCAGTTTGGCAAGATTCTGTTTGTATGGTAGAGACTAGAGCTTCATTCCTGGCTCAGCATAGTTTCTTTGCCTAAACCCTGACACATAGCCATCAAATAAAAAGAAAGAAGTGAAAGAAATTAGAGTGAAAATAGAACAACTGTGTAAAAAAGGTGATGACACTTGTATGAGAAAGTATTAGAATATAGATTAACCTTAAAACAGAATGAGTGGAAGGTGGATATAAGGAAAGAGGATGCAAAAGTTGCTTGGAACTGAGTGAAAAGAACTATATTTCAAAGTGTTATGGAGGTGTGTCGAGTTATACAAGTGATATGTTTTGAAAAAGAATGTTTGGTGGAAGAGTAAAATGGAAGAGGCTATGAATGAAAAAAAGACCCTGTATATAAGATTTACTGCTTCATAAATGAGATGAGAGAAATATATTATACATATTAAAGTTAATTGAGAAAAATATAGACAAAGACAACAAGGAATGATTGGTAGTTGATGATATGATGGAGTATAGATATTACGATTCAAGAAAAACAGGAAGTTGTAAATGCTGTGGGAATGTTGAAGTATGGTAAGGTTCCAGGTGTACAAGTTATGAATACAGAAACATTAAAATATACAGTAGATGCAATTTGCTTATGAAGTGGCAGTGTGAAATGATTAATGTTGGTGTGAAGACTATCTTTGTGTGTATTATGTTGTTAAAAGTGATAAGTTGTCTACAGTTGATTTTATCATGTATGTTTTATGAAAAAAAGAATAATTACAATTTAACAAAATGCAATAATATGTGAAAATCTGCAACACAGACAGATAATATCTGGACTGTTCTACACATTCATGATCATATATCCTTCGACTGTAAATAACAGTGCAATATTGGGGGCAATTCTGTTTACATGACAGTTCTGTGAAATATTTATCAAAGATCTGAAAAAGCCAGTGGCTCATGGTGAATAAAGTTGGATTTGGCCCAGGATCAGTTGGAGTTAAATCCCCTTTTACAAATGAAATTCCCTTTTACAAATGAAATAACTTCAACAACTTACAGCTTTCCAGCCTAAACTGCTACATAGAATTGATGAAAAATAAAATGAGGGAACTTTATGAATTCTACCTGTTCCTGGAAGGAAGAACAGAATGTCAATAGAATCCAAATGTTTTAAAAATGTATACCCAATACATGAACCAAAATGGTTGCATTATTTGAATAAACTATAAACCAGATTTCTTTAACAAAATAGAAACCGTATAATTGAGTCAAATCTGTAGCAAACATTTGCAGTGTAGAGTGCAGTGAAATTCTGAATCCCCACCATAATTCCAGCCAGCCTGCCATGCCCTTTTCCAATATATGGCATACATTTGTCCCCACCCTCTCAGCATCCTTCTCTTTCCCATTCTTAGCGTCACTCATCACTTTGTGTATGGCACATGCTTCATTCTCTTTGAATGCATTCTAGGGAGGCGGTTGTCAAGGGTATCTATAAAGGGAAGTGTTCCTGAAGAAGGAGGGAAGCAACTCGAGCACTGACCAACCAGAAGACTGGATCATCGAACAATTACTATCAGCTAGATCACTGTCTCCCAGCCTCAGCAACTTTAAGACGTGTGGACCTCAACTCCCAGAATTCCCCAGCCAGCACTGAGCTAAATGGTGATAGTAATGATAATAATTTTACCTATTATTGCTGAAATTGCTTATAAGCCATCATAATAGAATCTGTGTCTTGAAAGGTGGAGGATATATAATTGTGAGTAGTAATAAATAATACATCTAAAGGGGGAAGACTGAACCTTTGGTAAACCGTAAAGTCTGTTAAGTGTGGATAATGCCATTTTATCAACTGAACAACTGACCTATAAAAAGTTGTGTTACTGCTGGTATATATTATAGTTTTTAAATAATGTTTTACTTTTAAATGTTATCTGGATGGATTTGTTCAGTATCTACTGTTAGGAATGAGATTCTGCCAAAATTCCTCAGGATGGCATAGCAAAGTAGTAGCATTTTGAACCCCTGACCATAAGAACAAAGGCAATCATTTGATGGCTGCATATTTATGATCTGTTTTCACAGCATGGAACTTATTTTGAACCACTTCACTCATTCAGTTTTGCAGTGAAGTTTCCCTTCCCCTGGGCATAAGTCTACTGTCTCACTAGCTTCAATAAGTAACTTTTTATTGTGTCTAATCATGTGCAAATGTGTTAAAATTGGTAGTTTTTAGCAAACAGTTATGGAACATATTACCGTAAGGCATTTGTTCATGGCGTGACAATTATTGGCCCTTGGCCATTTAAATGTTTTATTTAATAATGTGGGAATTTCAGTGTGTTTTCCTTTCATTATTTTTAACTTGAAAACAGAAACAGAAAGCGCCTTCTTTAAAGTTAAAACTTTACTGCTGAGAGTCTGTCAAAAGCAATATAAGCATCTGGATTTTAAAGAGAAAGCTTTTGCAGGATGTTAATTTAATATACTGGCATATTTCATGCATACTTTTTATATTTTGTATGCTTGAAACTACCTCAGCAGTGACCACCCAAGAGTACCAGACTTCTTTTCAAGATTCTGAACTGCGGAGCAAAAAAGCCTGCCCATGAAATGCTGTAACTCTAATCTAAGGTGATACTTGCTAACCTAAGGGACTCAATTACAATCTAACATTTCATCTGACCCCACAACACATCTATGTAGGCCATAAAACAGAAGGGAGAAATGGAACAGAGGCATGACAAACACTCTAAGCTTGGATTTCCTACAAAATGGACTTCCATGACAATCCCATTTTCCAATAAGCCATTTGGGCTACATTCTTAAATAGCATACAAGTCTGTGCAGCAAATGGTGAGATTCAGAGACCCTTTTATCTAAAAAGTTCTCCTAGCTTCACTTTTTATGTTCTGGACCATACAGACACGGACATTCTAGGGGATTGCCTACGGTTAAATATTTCACTAAATATTGTGCCCAAGACCCCACACTTGGAAGGAACATGGTTTCATATGTGACATGATCAAATGGGACAATATTTTTAAAACTATTACATTAAATTAAAACCTCAAAAGTTAATTTTAGGGTTCCCCTTACATTTTCATTTACTGGGACATGGACTTCAAAGAACATAAAACAATGGGGAAAAAATATTGAACAAGAATGCAGTATGAAGACCGAGTGGGACACAGCATTTGTCAGAATGTTAACTAAGAATGTATCCCTTGATATGCTTTTTTATGAATTTTCTATTAAGGGAATAAAGCCAGATTCCCAATATTCTTTGTAGAAAATGATGCTCAATAGGTAACTTCCAACAAGGAAAAAAAAGTCCTCATTGCTCCTTCTCAAGTCACCTGCTACTCTGAGTGATAGGGGTTTTTTGGGGTGGGGGAGATAACCTTTGGGAATTAAAATTAAGGGGATAGAATCAGAATTCAGATAAGAGAGCCTCCTGAATTACAGCCTTCTAGGAATGGGCTTTTGAATTCCAAGATACCATTGTAATGCATGCTTACCTCATTCCTAAACCATGTATGGAATCTAACATCTAGGCAAGTACTATATGATTGAGTTCATCCAATATGCTAAGCCTAAATCTGTGTCCGAAAACTGCAATTACTGTATTTACATAATATGCTTTGCACAAATAAACCATTTTATGGATTGTTATATCTGATTTACATAACCTACTAAGACAGTGGCTGAGTTCTTACAATCTGAGCCACAAAATGAACAAACCCTCTGTGAACGATGTGTTTACTGATTACAGAGCACAGAAATTAAGACTAGTGCTTCTAGTTACTATTCTTATATTGTGGGATACAGTAAATATAGTGTTAAGAATTTTCATATGGGCTGAACAAAACTTCAATAGGGTGACATACTTTGATTGTATCTAAAAGCAAAGTTTAATGGCCATATTTTTTCACTTCACATTGCCTCACAGCTTCTACCCACAGCTTCTACCCACTGGAAGTGCCAGTTCAAGACTGTAGAGGACTTCGTTGAGGAGAACCACAATGTTTTTTGCCTCACAGTGGATACACATATCACCACCTTGTCATGAAGTACATTGCTGAGATGTATCCAAAGTGCTTTGCATGGGCATGCTATTTTTTTTTTTATTCCCAAAATATAGTCTTCAGGGAGGGTCCATGTAGTCTTTTCGTGCTTCTCCCTTTTGCCGAGTCTTTCTCATCTTCACCACAACCCATTAAATTAGCATGCACATTTCAAACAAGGAATTCCCAAAAACTGGAAAAGGCTGCAGCAGGCCAAGTTGAGAGAAAGGGGATGAATGAGACTTACTCAATAGTTCATCTTTCCAAATGGTTTCCAACGGGTGGGGGAAAGGACCCTCCATTTATGTTTGTTTTAAATAAACAAAGATATAACTAAATACACATTGGCAGCAGTATTTATAGAGTAAGGATATCCAATTTTTCTGAGGAAGTGACTTGCCAGAAGTGCAACAGCTGCATCTAATTTCCATAAAATGGAGCAGATTGTTTCAGCTGCCCTTTAATATGAAGGCAAGGCCCACTAAGTCTATCCAATGTTTGATGGTCTATTCTGATCCAAGTATTTTACTGTTTGCTAGATTGTGATAGAGCAGACTTTTAAAAATGTTGCTGCTGTCTCTCACCTGCTTTAAGCTCTGCTAGGTGGAAGCACAGACGAGATACTTTTGAAAAAGTGTATGTCTAATTATTAGTTGTTTATAGGGAACAGATTATAGGAAGATTCTTACCTGTACATCATAATACAGTATATAACATTTTTTTTCAAACAGTGTTCTCTGTAAGTGTAGATCAACAAGTAGAAATAAACTGTACTGTAGGATGATGCTTCTTTATATGCAGCTGCCCTGTGTCCTTCTAGCCCATTCATATGGTCCAAGCACTGCATGTTACATACTGAATTTATATGCTGCTGGGATTTTTTTATGTTACTGTAAGGGTGTGGATTACCAAACTAGGGTGGGCCCACCATATATAGTTTGGGGAAACTAATCCCATATCTGCTTTGTTTCAGAATTCACCTTCCATTGGGTACAGCGGCATCTACAGGAGAGGAGTGTCAAAAACATCTTGATGGTGAGTTGACCATGTGATCAAAGCTCCATCCCTTTTTTACATGTGTATAATGCATGCCACACATATTAAAAAGGATGGGGCTTTGATCACGCAGTCAAACCTTCTATCTTGACTATTTTGGACACCCTTCAATGGATACCCCTGACTGGATATGCAGTTAAAGGTTCAACTGCAATTCTTTCTATCTGTTTATTTTGGAAAAGGTTTTGAAAGATTTTTTTCTTCCTTGCTCCTTAATTCCTTTCCTTGAAGCATTCAGGTAGGAATCCCAAGAGCAGGCTTTTAATAAAATAACTATGAATACTTAGGAAATATATCTAGGTTTGGACTTAATTTTAATGAGTAAGCAAGCAAGTCAGAGAAACAAGCAATGCTTGGAATTATGTCACAGAAAACTTACATGCTTCCCTCTTTCACTTCTCCCAACCCATCTTTCTTATGATGCTTCTGATATGCCTTTACCTGTGATTAGGTCTAATAATGTAAATAACTGAAACAAGATACATTCTTCCATCATCCATTCCTGTAATGTTCACAGAATGGAAAATAGTTAACTTATACTTTTTAAAAATGCCATGCAATATGGTGTCATTATATGCATATCTTTGCATGTTCATACTGTATATATACAGGAAAAAGGCTCCTTTTCTGTACTGTCTCAAGGCATTTGGTTACCCAGGGAGGAAAAGTGCTATTTGTTGACTCTTTTATGGAAGCAAACTGAATTTTCAGTTGAATCATATTTCAGTGCTGGCAATAACCTAGCATCAACCACTTTTGAGGTTGGTTTATGGACCCAGGACAGGTAGTATAATCTACATAGCTCCATCTGCAAGAAAAAGTGGAATAGACAGAGTTGGAAATAAACTTTCAAAATATTAACCTTACTGTGCCCCATAATCTACTGTCTGAGAAAATTGTAAATATGTTTAATATGAGGGCCAGCCTTTCTTTTCGCTTGTCTTAGTCCTTATAGCAACATGGACATTTATTGTGCTTAACAAAATAAATAATAAATAGACATCAATGCTAATGCTATGACATTTTATTAAACGCAATTTTAAAACTTTGCTGTAGTGTCTTGCCAACTTCTACATACCAAAGAGCCATCATCCTTTATATTTGATAGAATATTTGATATTTAATATTACAGATTCCATAACAGGTTTAATGTACAGATTAGAGAAATTATGAAGTGCATATTATCTGGGATTCACTTTTACAAGCCAACGAAGTATTATTTATTGTTCTGTGCCTATTATTAGGCTGATGATGTCACATTTGGCTTTTTCCACTTTTTTTTCTGTCACCCTGATTTCAACCAAGAGAAACTGGACACTGCAGCAAAAGCAGGAAGATGTCGAAAAGCATGTGCTTTGATTTATCACACCCCAAACATTCAGAGCATACAGACACTATGTAATGCCCGATAGAGAGCTTTTGCATAAGCATATCAGCAGCTTGCTCTCCCTTTGTCAGTAGTACTAGATAAACAGTAGACTTCCTGTACTCTGGTGTCTAAGTCAGAAGACCTGTCAGCAGCTCTATGATAATCATCTGGGGGGAACAAACTCTTGGCCCAAAGCAAGATGATGTAACACACAAGGAGCTTTGGCAAGGACATGGTGGATTAGTCTAAAAACCTATCATATTTGTTAGCTAACTACATACGACAGCATTTGAGAGCACAATAAAATGCTTTCATTGATGCTTAGTAAATCCCCTGAGTTCACCACACTTGCATACAAGCTGAGCTCATCTACCAAACTGGTAGTCAGCAGAGAAAAAAAAAAACAGTCCTTTTTTGTTCCAGGAATGAGTCTGTCTGTCTGTCTATCTGTCTGCCTGCCTGCCTAGGCTGTGCTCTGATTTGGTGTGAATCCTGAAAATTGGTTTAATGTGGGTTTTAATTCATTCATGATATAATGGTGGCATATGATCACTAATCCTCCATGCCACTCTGTTTCTGATATGTACTTCAGGAACTCAGTATCTTATGCAGTGCTATACCATGATTATGTATTTAAAAAACAGGAACCTTGCAATGCTATCTTGAGAAAAATGTTTGGTGAAGAGAGAAGGAAAAAAGAGGAACATTGGATTCAGGAACTGACAATTCAGATTCAATTTTGCAATCATTCAAATTATTTCCAGCATTTCAGATAGGTGACAAGATCATAACAGGTTAAGGGATATTTTTATATCCCTATATCTATGTGTTTAGCTGTTTAACTCGTGACATTAAGTCCAGTCGTGTCCGTCTCTAGGGGGCGGTGCTCATCCCCGTTTCAAAGTCAAAGAGCCAGCGTTTGTCCGTAGACACTTCCTCTGTGGTCATGTGGCCGGCATGACTAAATGGAACGCCATTACCTGCCTGCCAAAGCGATACCTATTAATCTACTCACATTTGCATGTTTTTGAACTGCTAGGTTGGCAGGAGCTGGGACTAGCAATGGGAGCTCACCCCGTCACACAGATTCGAACCACTGACCTTCCGATTGGCAAGCTCAGCAGCTCAGCTGCCCTATATCCATATCCACATCTATATCATCTACCTTGTGTGTGTGCGTGTATTCATTGACAATTGTACTTATATACCATTATTACATAGATTTCTTTTTGAGATCGTCTATAGGGCCATCCTTATCTCTGACTTATAGTAGCACTAAAGTGTTTCAGTAATTGATTTTAAAGAACATGTCCTCTTGAGATTACCTCCATCTCATTCCCAGCCTATTGCAGAGACAGCCTGAAATTTTCTTTAATTGTTCCACTGTGAAAGTGGTGTTTTTACACCCTGACACAATTTTTGCCATACAAGCAGTGTATAATGACTAGGCCAGAGATGACATGATAAAGAGCAGAGATCTTTTCTTCTCCCATTGGACACTTGACTCTGCCATAGGCACACATTCCACTGAATTCAGTCACCATGAGTTGGCTGGAGCTGTGACAGACACTGGACACTTGGTTTGTATAGTCTTTGTTTATTTGTTTGTTCTGGTCTTTGCCTGTTTTTGACATGGGACTATCAATATCCAGAAAGGCCATGTTTTCTAAATGAATGCTAGTCTTTCAAGGGGTCAGCATACTCACACAAAATGTGTTTGGGATCAATTTGCTTAAGTTAAAAAAAAAAAGATAAAAATGTCCCCCCCACCATGAAGCCATTTTTTCCTGTGAATCTGTTAGAATTTAAAATAAAACAATGATTTCCCAATTGTCTGTAGCCTGTTGTAGTGTTAATCACTGTTTTTATCCTCTGTTTGTACTGTGTTTAATTATAGGCTCATGATAACTACATTTACTATTACTACTACATGTTAAGAAAAAAACATGTAAACTGTAAAATACTTGGCTGACAGGTCTATGGAAATGGGAGGGTCACTGCACAAGTGGGGAAGGAGATTTCTTTATCTACCTGCAAGCTTGGTCCACCCTTTGCCTAACGCTCCACCAACCCACTGTCATCTCAAGACGGACAATTTTTTCTCTGGGTAGATCAGCATCCCCATTTCATAGGAAGGACCCAAGATGCTGTGGGAGAAAGCTATGTTGATGATGTTTCACCTCATAGCCTCCTCCATCCCCACTGATCTGTTAGCTAGGGCTTTTATTTTAAGCACATGGTCAATGTGCTTGTGAGCACCATCCCAACTGACACTTTTCTTTGTTTTGAGATGGGAATATTGATCTCCCAGAAGATCCCTCACCCGTGTTTTTTTTTTCTTTTAACATGAAAAAGGAAAATATGGGCAGGCTGGCTGGGTATGATGGAAATTGTAATCTAACATATCTTGTGGGGGCACCAGGTTGAGGAAGGCAGCACTAAATATTACCAGAACAGAAAAGTATAATTAACAATATCAAAAACAGCAACAGCTAGTTTAATACTTTAAAAACACATGGGTTTTTTTTACCACCTGCATGTAAGCCAACACTGATGTAGGCTGATATACCTCCCTGGGGAAGAAGTTCCAAAGAAAAGATGCTACAACTGAAAAAACTCTGTTCCTTGGATCCAACAGCTGGTCACTGATGGCTGCTACATTCAAAGGAAGATCACACACCACAGTCTGACTGTATTTTGGATAACAGAATTCCATCAATGCTAAACAGGACACTAAAAAAGAATCAGATTTAGTTACATTTTCATCATTGGAAAGCTGAACTCTAAACCACATTCTGAAAAGTTAATTAGAGACCTTATTTGTTCCACATGGTTGTTAGGTTGTTATTGAAACAGATTTTCTTTTATTTGAACATTTGGTAAATATAATTGACTTTAAAAGCAGTCCTGCTGAGCTAAATTTGCATAGTCTAATTAGTTTAACATGTTTGGTTTTAGCTAATACATATTTCAAATATATCCTTGGGGAAAAAAAATAAGGAAATTCTAACATTTGTCTCTTTATAGTCACCAAAAAAAAAAAAAGTGGAGAGACAAAAACTCAATGTCAGGGTATTATAAAGAATGCGTAGTTGGTTTTTCTTGCAGAAGAGAGAAGGTCAATAAATGCAGAAGAAATTAGGCATCTTTAAGGACAGACTGCAAAAATCTATAACCTGAATATGAATGGGACACTAAGATTAAAAAAAAACCCAGTAAACATACAGTAGTTGGATTCATTAGTTCAGGTACTTTTGGGTAGAGAATGAAGAAGAAAAGCATGTGTAAATAGATGACATAGACCACAAATTCAGAGACAACTTTTGAAAAGGAAGTACCTTTCCTACATATTAGGTAAACATTACAGTATATTCCCTATGTTTTGCCCATATAGTTCTGTACATTTCATCTACATCGTAGAAATCATCACACCCAAATTTTTGACTCAGCCTCAAATTATTACTCCATCAAAATGTGTTGTGCAGCTTCTGAAAAGCTTTCCTCCTCTTCAAAATAAGGATTTGTTTTTCTACATCACTCTTAGGATACCTTGGAACTTATTTTGCATTTACTTTGGTAGAAGGGGGAATGAAAAGTGGAAGAAGCTGCGGGTTTTGTTTCTTTCTCATTACGTATTTCTCCATCACACTGTAACCTTCACAATCTGAGAAAGATCCACACTGTCACAGGAGCTCCCTCCAGATGTCTTCCTTTGAGATTTCACTGAAGAGAAGGATGCCAAAGATTAGTGGGGATATGAATGAGTATACAGTGCAGGACTATGCAGCAATTTGGATTCAAAGTTCAACAGCTGCTTTGGAGCACACAGTGGCATGGACAAAGCACCTGTCTGCAAGCCCTTCAAGCAGCTGCACCAAAGGCAGAACATGGTTGACAGGTGCTACATTTATCCCTTGTGTATTTCGAAGACCTTTCTTGCCTTCACATCTGTAGTGCTGCATAGTCCAAGCACAGCAAAAGGCATACTACCCTTTCACCAGCTCATCACTAAGTTAAGGAGAAGAACACATCATTCCAGCCATAAGAATTTCACTGTCATTTTCTCTCCTGAGGAAAAAAGAGCCGTTTCCCCCCCAAATGTGATGACAATTCTGTCTATCTGTCTATCTACCATCTACTTATCTAGCTAGCTATGTATCTCCTTCTCTCCCTTTCTCCCTCAGTATAATAGTATCCTAAATATTAACCAACTAATATAAAAAAGCTACATTTAACTATGTATAATTAATAAATCTGTATATTTATTAATATGCTACATTACTTGACTGATTATGTGCCATCAAGTTGTTGAGCCTTAGTGACCACTAGATAGATTTTCTCCATAACTATCTGTCCTTAACCTGGTCCTTCAGGTCTTCCAACAGCACTCCCATTGCCACTGTAACTTTTAATGCTCATAGTCACTCACACCCTTGTGACCTCCCATTTGGACTACTGCAATGCACTGTACATGGGCCTGTCCTTGAAGAACATTCAGAAGCTTCAGTTGGTGTAGAATGCAGCAGCATGGGTAGAAAATGGTGTCAATTACTCAGCATGTGTGACACCACTACTTTGTGAGCAGCATTGGTTGCTGGCATGCTTCTGAGTACAATGCAAGGTTACAGGAAAAACCATTGGCTGCACAATTCTGATCTCTGTAGGTATAGACAGCATCTAAATAGTCAGGGCTTTCATTGCTACCCTACCAGTTGCTCTTTCTTGTCTCCTGTTACTTTTACTGTTGATAGCTGATCCTAAAAGGCAGAAGCTAGCACTCTTCATTATCATTTCTAAGTCTGGTTGCTGTACCTGTTGTCATTAGTTTCATATTCTTGATATTTAATCTTAGTCCCATTTTTTTTCATTATGCTCCTTAACTTTCACACTACAGCCTCAAAATCTTTTCCATTTTCAGCTATCAGAGTATTGTCATCACATAGTGCAGGTTATTGATGTTTCTTCCTCCAGTTTAAACACTGTACTCATCTTCTTCCAATCCAGCCTTGCTCAATATATATTCAGCATATAATTGAATAAATAAGGAGAGTACGCAATCTTGACTCATTTTTCTACTAACCTTGAGCCAGTCTATTTCACCATGTTCCATCCCAGTTGTGGCTTCCTGTCCTAAGGACATTCTACAATTTGACATGTTCAACACAGTTGAAGCTTTTCTATAATCAATGGAGCACATACTGACTTATTTCTGGTATTCTTTGCTTTCCCGGTGAGCATCAGCAATAATGTGACTTGTTCCACAGTATTTTCTAAAACCAGCTTGAACATGTGTTATCTCCATTTCCATGTAAGGCTCTTATCCACATTGGATGATCCTAAGCATTATTTTCTAGTATGTGAAATTAAAGTATTGTTCTTTAGAATATTAAAGTATTCTAGTATTGTTCAACAATTTGCGCATTCTATTAAGTTTCTTTTCTTTGATATGAGCATGTAGGTGAGCATGTAGATGTAGAAGATCACTTTAGATCTTCACACCTTGGGTAACCCTGCTAGGATATATGCTCTTGGCACAAATCCTTTGTTCAACTCTCCTAGGAACACTCCCCACCCCCAGCCTTCTGCCACAATAGGTCTAGATTTCTTAATCCCCTCTTTTTGCCTATTTATAAAGGGCAACACAACTGAAGAAGATGAAAGAATTAAGATTATGCATAGAAGCTTACAGTAGAGGCACAGGAAAGCGTAGACATATTTTATTAAGTGCATGAAATGACTAAGAATTTTTTCTCCAGCATTAAATGTAAGAATTAGTGATGGAATATATGCAATAGTATACTTATTTGAATGTTCTGATTCAAAAATAGTTTCTGTACTCTGAATAATATTTCTGTGAGACTTACCAGAAATTAATTCAGTATTTAAACCTTTTGAATGCAAACAATATAAACACAATTTTGAATATAAAGAGTGTTGTGCCACCAAATAAACCCTAGGTAGGACAGGCACAGGGGTTGACATTTCTGTAGAAAAGAATTGGCTGGTTGGATTATCCAGAAATAAGCACCAATAAAAACCCTCAATGTGGAGAATTCACTGTAGGCCTATAAATAATCACACAAAAGACATGTGGAGTCTACCTAAGGCCCTCTGTTATTTACTTAGGGGGTCATCAAGCTGAAAAAAGGAAAGGGCCTTTGCTTAAAGACAAACAGGCAGGCAAACAAATAGATTCACCAATTCGTGGGGCTGTCAGATATAAAATGAAAAAATGTGAAAGTGCAGAAGTCTTTGAGCATTAAAATATGGTGACTGTGTAAAGGATTATTTGGTCTCACCAGAAATGTTGACGTATGCATCAATGTTTTTATCACACATGAATGTGATTCAAAAATGGCAAAGTATACTATGTGGTGAAAATCAGAGACAGATTGTGGTACTATTTCAGTGTTGAGGAAGATGACTTACTGTGTCTCCTTCTGAAGTCACTCTGTAACTGAGTTAATTGGAAATTATATATAAGAATATATAAGGAACTGATAATTTGTCATAATTTGTCATAATCTGTCATCCTCTATTCTAAGGATTGGTCTGTTTAGGTGAGATTGTATTTCTGAATATTGATTAGCAGACCAGAATAGTCCATTCTGTTTAACTGCCTTCTTTGGGGGACTGTTTTCCAACACAGCAGTAGATGAAGTTTGCACTTACTCATCTAAGTTTTGCAAGATTGCAATTTTAAAAAAGCATTTAAAAGTCCACCACACTCTTATCAGCATAAGAGTTTTGAAGACTGAGAATTTCTTTCTTGGCACTTTCTGCAATGATCATGTGGTGGCTTATTTTCACTCAAGCGAATACTACACACATAAGATTTCAAAATTCTTTGAAATTTTATTTCAAAGGACAGGAAAAGTAGAAGGGGCATCGTAACAACTTTGAACTAAATTAGAATATTAAACAAGTTTCCAGTGGTACAGCAAATTAATTTTAGACTGCACTTAATAATCTCATGCATTGGGATTTATGGTTGAGGTTTTAGATGCCCATCCTGTATTAACTGAGTTGCAAAGTACACTATAGTAATTTCCTGATATACAGCTGCTGTTTATTTCCTGGTTCGATTAATTAATTTCTTTGGTTATTTATCCCAATTCTGAGACAATCACTGCTTCCCAAAGTGGCTCATATAAGTAAGAGAGTGAGGAGAGAATGAGAGAGAGCGGGGGGGGGGGTCACTGACTCAAATGACTGCATATCTACTGTACACCAATTCATATGACAATATACAAAGAAAAGGGAGACAAAGGAAATTAGCTCTTCTAGATCAGAAAGAAATGAACCAGATGCTGCATTTAACATACATGGAGCTGATCTCCTTTCCTGTGTTCTTACAGTATTTAGAAAATAGGGTCAGACTTGCCATGGGACATGAACATAATTTGCTATCTTTTTGGTCCCAAGAGACTAGGAGTTGCTGTGCAATCCAGCGAGGGAAGGGAAAGAAAAGTGAACTTCCTGCAACTTTTTTTTCTGAATGATGTAAGGGGCAGGGTATATTACCCTTGCTATGGCATTCCTCCTACAAATCCAGGAATACAACCTCCTAGTGGTCCTTGATCTTTGGTCAATGGAAGCCACAGTGTGTTGCCTTTCAGATCTGGAAACCTAAGGGAATAATCAAGCAAAGAAACAAGAAAAAATGAATTAAGGTAGAGGCTGTTTCTCAAACCTTGCAGTGCTGTGACCCCCAAATGATTCATGAATCTGTGGTACTCCCTATTCATGGAAAAGTCTAATTATTTATTAGTGTTAAGGTTGAAGAAGAAATAAAAATACCAGTTTCTCTGTCTCTTTCTCTCTGTATAAGATAAAACAATGATCAAACCTCACAACTTCATAAAATAAAATATTTTCAATGAAATTATAAAATAATCAAATTGAGAATCACTTTTTTAATGAAAAGGATAAGCTTGCTGAATTTTATTTCATTTCTGAAATCTGGGTTTTAGTTCTGAAATACCACTCTCTCCTCATTTTACATTTATTTTGGATTTACATTTACTATATATAGGGATACCTGTAGAAAAATCTTATTTTGCTTGTAGCTTCTGTGGAAGCCTGATAGTTTGTACTTGTAAAGCAGAATTGTTGTCATAACTTCTTTCCACTTTACTTGCACGAGCTGTGCCTGGAGAGTGTCTTGTCTGGGAAGACTGAGAGCAAGTTCACCCAGGGTCCAATAGCATATTAGTAGAAGAGAAGCCGAGTCTGCAGCTAGATGGAGAAGAGGAGCTGAGAAGGAAAAGATCATGGCAAAAGAAAAAGAGAAAGTGGGATCTTTTTCAACACCACGCTGGCCGTTGTTCAAAAAGCACATTGAGAAGCCATTTCCCTTGCCTTACCAGCTGTCCTGTTCAGACAATGCAATCAGGCAAGGTCTTATAAAACACTCTTTATTAAATAACTATTTACAATAATTAAGTCCTTGAAATGTGGAGAGGTGAATCCACAAGCCCAATGGGCACAACAGCAGAGAAACAGGACTTCTCACTGGACAGGCAGGCTGGATGCAGCTGGAACTCAGTGTGCTGGAGGCAGCAGATCTCGAACTGGAACAACGCTGGAGCAAGGCTGGGAACTCGAAGCAAGGCTGGACTCGGCTGGAGCCCCGAAGTGGCCAAGAACCCAGATCCTGAACAAGATAGTTGTGAAACCCCAAAGCACGGCTGAGTCTGCGAAGCACGGTTGCACCGGACTGAGGACAAGCAGTGGTGCAGAAACTTCTTGACTTGACTACGCTGCTGAGGAGATCATGGAGCTTCAAGGCTGGCTGCAGGGTGAAGGCTGCTGGGCACGGCTGACACTGGTTCCTCGATTGCAGCAGACGCAAGATTCAATTCCTCTTTGGAGTGGAGCTCAGGCACTGATTCCTTTTTGGCCACAGATGCTGCCTCCGATGCCGGTAAGGACTCTTCTTCTGAAGCTGCAGGCTTAGAGGATCGGTTGTCTCTGGCAGCCCATTCTCTGCACAGCTGCCTTTTATACCATTCTTTGGTGCGCTTGGAGTCTCCTGTAGCCAATTGGGCTGCTTTTTCCTGCATGCACTTTTCAGCTCATCATTGGCACACGCTGATTGGTGTATTCAATTCCTCCTCCAAATCTTGCCCAATCAGTGCCATGGATTCTTCCCGCACTGCTTGCTCAGCCTGGAGTTTTGTTTTCCTGGTTTTGGACTGGTAAGTTTCCATTTCCTCCTCTGACTCTGAAAGAGTTTCACTTTCCGAGTCAGAAGCAGGCTTGGTTCTGACACCAGCTTCTCCTTATGATGTCATGCTTTTGCTACATATTCAGTTGTAGTCTCCCTGGGGCAACAACTTGGGTTACGATACCCTGTAAAGTTCAGGCACAGTGAAGACACTATCTATTAATCAGTGAGGGAAATTAACAGCAGCCAGATTTGGAAAGTGGGGTGAGATGGCCACTTCCCAAAATAGGGTGCCTTTTGTCTTTTCTCTCCAGACTGTCTTGGTACACAAAACTCACTGGATGCTATCCACCCTGAGAGCTATTCTACCATCCATTCAACCTGGAACAAGTCCTCACACTTGGCCCCTCTTTCACTGGATTAGATGGTGCCATGGATTAGATGAAAAACATGCCCTCTTCAAGCAGTAGCTGCAGAAATCACCTCATCATCTTGATGCATGTCACCACCTTGGCATTGCTATACCCAGAGCCACTGCTCAACCTTTATACCTCTGCCATCCCAACCATCTTTCAAGAGCAGTGTTTCTCAACCTTGGTAACTTTAAGATGTGTGGACTTCAATTCCCAGAACTCTGGAAGTTGAAGTTAACACATCTTAAAGTTGCCAAGGTTGAGAAACACTGCTCTAGAGAGTGAACAAAGGTGTGGAGTAGCCTAAGAAGACTGACCATCCCATCCAATTCAGAGCTATGAAGTATCCTGAGAGCCCCGTCAAACCTGTGCCCTGGGCTTTTCACTCCAATTTGCTTGCAGTACCACTCAAATTAACTTCCAGCCCTAGAAACTGGTGAATTAAAGAGTGCAGTGAAAGTTTCCTTGGCAATTTGATGTTAGACATTTTACTGTAGAAGACAACAATTTGTTTTAAAAGTAAAAACATAATGCAAATAATGATATGCGTGGCCAACTGCTTATCTCTTGACTATAAAATATTTTTAAAAAAGAATAGGAAGAAGCAGCTCACCAATAAACATATTTTTATTAAACTTTTAAAAAGCTGCTCTATCAAAACCACAGGAGCTGGTGGAATTAGATTCAGAAGTTTCATTGCCACAATTCTGAAAAAAAAAAAATCTCATTCCAGCTGCTTCTTACATTGGAAAAAACTCTCCAACTGGCAGGACTGAAATTTCCCAGTCCTACTCACAATAGTTCAGATACTCAATTTTTCCCTAGGGGAAAAAAGCATGTTTTAATCATCTTGTGAAGCATTCAAAACATCTCATAAAACATCCTCAGTGAAACTCATAACTAACATTTCTAATCAGAAAAAGCCTTCCCCAGGTTCTGATCATAGCATCCAACTGGCTAGTAGCTATAAATATTTTAGGTCATTCTTGTTGATTGCCTAAATTTAAGATTGACAACATGGAACTTTCCCGATATTTTTGCACATATATTCCCATCATTCCTCTTAGGGAGTTGGAGAACAATGTAAGTATAAGAACATGCATTATTAGATAATAAAATGTATTATTAGATAATAAAATATAAAAAGCCATATTTTTACTTAATGGAATGAATTATTTTTCATTTTTTACTTCTGCCACTGAGTCATGTATTTGTTTGCTTTACTTAACCACACAGATGCATTTATATTGAATTCTGGACTTTATTTCTCCAAGTTCTGTTATCTCACCAGAGACCAAAACAAGTGCTTTGTTTCTGGAACAGATGTAAAGGGAACACCTCATATCAGAATCAGAAGATTTACTGTGGTCAATTACCAGTCCAGAAACACCTTATATAATTGTTGTCATTTCCTAATGGTCAAAATCCAGAAGAATTAAGAAATTCCATCTGTAAAGTCAAACTGGAATTTACCCAGTCAACTATTCAATAACCAACTCCTGTGAATAAAAACAGGATCTAAAATTAATCTAGCTAGTAATAATTAACTAGTCAAACTAATTGCATTATTGATTCAAAAATCAACCTTTCAGCTGAAAACACTAAATAAAAAGGTAGAAAGCTAAATAATTTTTGACGGACAAAATTGTTCACCATAATTCTAAAAAGAATGCTAATAGTAACGAGTATTATGTACTACTATGCTTGTAATCAGACGCCTCACTGAAACAGGCAAAAATCACTCTTGCACAAACATACATACACACCTTCACACAGAAAAATTTATAGCTTCTATTTCCTCTAAGTTTAACTACAAATGACCAAAGATATTGCAGTGATATGGAAGAACCAGCCCCATTCCAACCAGCTGCAGTGTGAATTCTTCCCAACTGTAACATTTATAAATATAGAAGTTGTTGCCCACACCCTTCCTTCTTTGTGGGATAAAAGCTTTGTGCATATTCCCCTGATAACTACACTCCTCTTCCGGGCATCAGATTGGATTATCTGCTGTATTGTGTTCTGCCAACACTGAATGGATGTTGCCCTCTTAAGTGCAACAGGGGTTCAGTATCTGCACCTTAAAACTGGTAATTAAGATCCAAGAGACAACTTGTAATCTGCTGCTAGCAGAGTATATAATTCTAAACTAGATATAAAAAAATGAGGTGACACTATTCTCATAAAATACATTATTCTTTCAGCCACCAAACTCTATCAAATCTCCTTACCTGTGGGTGTATCCATATACAATCACACTAATGGATCAAAAACCCAACGTCAGAAGAGAGTCTCCCCCCACTTTCTTTAGGAAGACTCCTTGTGCCAGGAGTGAGCTAGCAAGGCTTCATAGCACTGATATGCACTGCCTGGTTGTCCTATTGCCAGAATGGGCAACTATTTCTAGAGGGCAAAAACAGATGATATTGTAGAAGGTATCAGCAAATCAGCATGCCTCATTAGCATGTGGATGAGTTCATTTTAGGATGCAGATTCTCCATGTGCTTCTGGAGGAAGCTGTTGCCCCTCCCACATTCCTCACTTCCTCTTCCTCCTCCTTCACTCTCTGGGAAGGAAGGAACCATGCGGCTGTGTGTTCCTTCCATCTCTTGGCCACATGCTTGGTCCTAGAGTCAGGATTTTGCCTCTTTCTCCACTCAGCCTTCAGCAGCAATGAGGGCTGAGGGTAAATTAAGTTTAGGGAACAGAAAGAAGAACCAGAATAATCAACTTTTCTTCTGAGATGGATGTAACTGGACCAAATAAGTGAGTAAGAATTTCTTTTTACTTACTTTTGAACCTACTTTGTCTAAGTGTCTAATTCTTTATGCTTGGGTGGGCTAAGTGTGTAAGATCAATAACCTATATATCTCTAATGTGCTCATTAAAGCTTTTTTGTTGTTTGTTGTTGTTTATTCGTTTAGTCGCTTCCGACTCTTCAGGACTTCATGGACCAGCCCATGCCAGAGCTTCCTGTCGGTTGTCAACACCCCCAGCTCCCCCAGGGATGAGTCCGTCACCTCTAGAATATCATCCATCCATCTTGCCCTTGGTCGGCCCCTCTTCCTTTTGCCCTCCACTCTCCCTAGCATCAGCATCTTCTCCAGGGTGTCCTGTCTTCTCATTATGTGGCCAAAGTATTTCAGTTTGGCCTTTAATACCATTCCCTCAAGTGAGCAGTCTGGCTTGATTTCCTGGAGGATGGACTGGTTTGATCTTCTTGCAGTCCAAGGCACTCTCAGAATTTTTCTCCAACACCACAGTTCAAAAGCATTGATCTTCCTTCGTTCAGCCTTCCTTATGGTCCAGCTCTCGCAGCCATATGTTACTATGGGGAACACCATTGCTTTAACTATGTGGACCTTTGTTGTCAGTGTGATGTCTCTGCTCTTAACTATTTTATCGAGATTTGTCATTGCTCTTCTCCCAAGGATCAAGCGTCTTCTGATTTCCTGACTGCAGTCAGCATCTGCAGTAATCTTCGCATCTAGAAATACAAAGTCTTTCACTGCTTCTACATTTTCTCCCTCTATTTGCCAGTTATCAATCAAGCTGGTTGCCATAATCTTGGTTGTTTGAGGTTTCTCTGCAAGCCAGCTTTTGCACTTTCTTCTTTCATCTTCATCATAAGGCTCCTCAGTTCCTCTTCGCTTTCAGCCATCAAAGTGGTAACATCTGCATATCTGAGATTGTTAATGTTTCTTCCAGAGATTTTAACTCCAGCCTTGGATTCCTCAAGCCCAGCATGTCGCATGATGTGTTCTGCATACAAGTTGAATAGGTAGGGTGAGAGTATACAGCCCTGCCGTACTCCTTTCCCAAATTTAAGCCAGTCCGTTGTTCCGTGGTCTGTTCTTACTGTTGCTACTTGGTCGTTATACAGATTCTTCAGGAGGCATACAAGATGACTTGGTATCCCCATACCACTAAGAACTTGCCACAATTTGTTATGGTCCACACAGTCAAAGGCTTTAGAATAGTCAATAAAACAGAAATAGATGTTTTTCTGAAACTCCCTGGCTTTTTCCATTATCCAGCGGATATTGGCAATTTGGTCCCTAGTTCCTCTGCCTTTTCTACACCCAGCTTGTACATCTGGCAATTCTCGCTCCATGAATTGCTGAAGTCTACCTTGCAGGATCTTGAGCATTACCTTACTGGCATGTGAAATGAGTGCCACTGTTCGATAGTTTGAACATTCTTTAGTGTTTCCCTTTTTTGGTATGGGGATATAAGTTGATTTTTTCCAATCTGATGGCCATTCTTGTGTTTTCCAAATTTGCTGGCATATAGCATGCATTACCTTGACAGCATCATCTTGCAAGATTTTGAACAGTTCAGCTGGGATGCCGTCATCTCCTGCTGCCTTGTTATTAGCAATGTTTCTTAAGGCCCATTCAACCTCACTCTTCAGGATGTCTGGCTCTCGCTCACTGACCACACCGTCAAAGCTATGCCCGATATTGTTATCCTTCCTATACAGGTCTTCTGTATATTCTTGCCACCTTTTCTTGATCTCTTCTTCTTCTGTTAGGTCCTTGCCACCTTTGTTTTTGATCATGCCCATTTTTGCCTGGAATTTACCTCCAATGTTTCTAATTTTCTGGAAGAGGTCTCTTGTCCTTCCTATTCTATTGTCTTCTTCCACTTCCGCACATTGCTTGTTTAAAAATAATTCCTTATCTCTTCTGGCTAACTTCTGGAATTTTGCATTTAATTGGGCATATCTCCCCCTATCACTGTTGCCTTTTGCTTTCCTTCTTTCTTGGGCTACTTCTAGTGTCTCAGCAGACAGCCATTTTGCCTTCTTGGTTTTCTCTTTCTTTGGGATGTATTTTGTTGCCGCCTCCTGAACAATGTTGCGAACTTCTGTCCATAGTTCTTCCGGGACCCTATCTACTAAGTCCAGTCCCAGAAATCTATTCTTCACCTCCACTGCATATTCCTTAGGAATATTAGTGAGCTCATATGTAGCTGATCTGTGGTTCTTCCCTAATCTCTTGAGTCTGATCCTAAATTGTGCAAGAAGAAGTTCATGATCTGAACTACAGTCAGCTCCAGGTCTTGTTTTTACCGACTGTATAGATGTCCGCCACCTTTGGCTGCAAAGGATGTAGTCAATCTGATTTCAGTGTTGTCCATCTGGTGAAGTCCATGTATAAAGCCGTCTCTTAGGTTGTTGGAAGAGAGTGTTTGTTATGCAGAGTGAATTGTCTTGGCAAAATTCTATCAGCCTATGTCCTGCTTCGTTTTGTTCTCCCAGGCCATGCTTACCTGTAGTTCCAGGTGTCATTTGACTGCCCACCTTAGCATTCCAGTCTCCCGTGATGAAAATAACATCTCTTTTAGGCGTGTTGTCCAGTAGGTGCTGCAGATCCTCATTGAACTGCTCTACTTCAGCTTCTTCAGCATCTGTGGTTGGGGCGTATATATTGGATCACTGTGATGTTAGATGGCTTGCCCTGAATTTGAATTGAGATCATTCTATCATTTTTTGGATTGTATCCAAGCACTGCTTTAGCCACTTTACTATTAATTATGAAGGCTGCTCCATTTGTTCTGTGGTCCTCTTGTCCACAGTAGTAGATCTGGTGGTCATTTGATGTGAAGTGGCCCATTCCAGTCCATTTCAGTTCACTGATGCCCAAAATGTCTATCTTTAATCTTGACATCTCACCAATAACCACATCCAATTTGCCCTGGCTCATAGATCTTACATTCCAGGTTCCAATGGCGTGTTGATCCTTAGAACATCGGATTCGCCATTCACCACCAGCACCGTCGGCTGCTAGCTGCTTTCGGCTTTGAGCTAGCTGCGTCATTACGTCTGGGGCTAGTTGAACTCATCCTCTGTTCCTCCCCAGTAGCATTTTGACCATCTTCTGACCTGGGGGTCTCATCTTCTGATGGTATACCGACATATCTCTGGTTGTACTGATCCATTTAGTTTTCACAGCAAGAATACTGGGGTGGGTTGCCATTACCTTCCCCAGGGATCGCCTTTAGTCTGACTTCTCTGTCATGACCTTCCCGTCTTGGGTGGCCCTTCATGGTTTAGCTCCTGGCATCATTGAGGTGCTCAAGCTCCAGCACCACGACAAGGTAACGATCCATTGCTGAAGTCATTAATGCTATTGAAGATAATATTTTGTTTCTGTGCGCATCTTTCGCTGTGTTACGCTCTGCTCCATTCAGTGGTCCTTCAGTAGCTGTCCACTAATGGCTTCAAATTACCGTCCTTTATCCCACACTTACCTTCCAAGTGCTGTCAGCTTATGTTTCTCTGCTCTGCTTACTTTTCTCTGTTATGCTCCCTCAAGTGGTCCTGTCAGTTTGGGCTACAGCCTGTCAGTTGGCTGCAGGGTAACCTCAACAATTCATTGCTACTTGCAGAAGAAGGACTGCCCCTTCAATTGAGCCAATGCTTATCATGCATTCTAATGTTTCTAAACCTTCCTTTATCAGCATGAGTAAAATAGAGTGATTAAGATCTTCACTTAACATAGAGAAAGTTGCTGGTTTGAAATCTGGCAGAAATGTTTTTTTTTTTGTTATTAATTACAAATTCTATTTTTTATTAGGTAGTTTTCCCCCTTGACTTTTTAAAATAAGTCCAAAGGTTTACATTTTATTGTTTTCCCAGTCACCTGAGATAGAAGGGTTTCATCCCCAGATCCCAGATAGCTATAGAAAATATTTCAGTGCAATCTTTTTAAAATTCATATAACAAAGAACGACACATGCATACACATGCATGCACACACATCAAGGCTCCTAGGTAAATATTAATAATTACCAGTCACACTATTTTGAAAGAATGTCCCCATGAGGCATTTTTCCTGGAAAAAAAAACTCCTTTGATTTTAAATTTGAAAAATTTAAATATAGTACAATGTGCTTGAAGTGCACATATCCATGAGGAGGGGAATTATATTTGTATGCAAAGAAGAATTATATGTGTATGTATTCATGATGCAAAGAATATACACTACATACAGTTTTTGTGTCATATGTTGTGACATAAGTACCAAATTGTGCTCTTCGTTCAGTGACTTCATGACTCATGGGTCATCATTATGACATTGTGGCTTATCATGGAATGTCCTAGCTTAAGGCCTCCCACTCTGGAACAAGTGGAAGGATTTCCACTTATCCCTTGTTTCTGTAATGGACTAGTCTTATTTCTGCATGTCTGCTTCTGACCGTGAGAACACTCTGAAGGAGTCTCAGAAGAACACTCCTTCTGCAAGACAAGGAAGGACCACAGTCCAGTTGTATGTTGGTAAAAAAATTCTGAAGAGCAAGGACAGTTTGAAGGACGAGCCAATTATATAAAAGAAGGGGTCTTCTTGTTGAATTGATGTGTTCAAGCCAAAGCTGCACATTAATCTGTTGAGAATTTTTTAATTTACATTTCTGCATTGTATCAAAGGCCTAAAATCACCCCCCCCCCTTTTTAGCATAATGCATGAATCCAACCTGCACAGCATTTTTTAAACTAATAGTTTTTTTTATTTTTTTTACATCAACTGTTAACAAATATTAATAAAGTTACAGAATAAAGACACAAAAAACATAGTAAAGAAAAAACAACTATTAATAAAGCATGAGTAAAATATTATGGAAAAACTTTAGTGATCCATTCTCCCCTACCCTCCCATTTGTTCTCTAACTGCTTACCACAGTCTAAATATTTGTACTTTACACTGAATGTTGAACATTGAAGGTTATTGCTAGTGTCTGTTTAAGTCATTGCATCTATTATTTTTGACTGGTCTCATAACTCTTTTCCTAAAATCCATATTATAAATGTCTAATTTGCCTTGTTGTGTGATGTGTAGTGTATAAGGAGCCAATCCTGCTAAAATTTGGTTAGACTTCTATTGTGGTTATATAATGTCAGTTTTGCCATTGCTTCATATTCTCCAATTTTGGTCTCCCAATCATGTATCATCGGCAAGGTTCCTCTTTTCCAATGTTGTGCCAAATTTATTCTTACAGCTGTCAGCAGGTATCTTAGTAAATTGCTATATTTTTCATTTATGTATTCTGGAATTATACCTAATAGAAATATTTGTGGTTTCACTTCAAACTTTATTTTTAGAATTTTATGAATATTTTGATGTATTTCTTTCCAGTATTTTTCAATTTTTTTACATGACCACCACATGATAAAATGTCCCTTTTTTGTTGTAGCATTTCCAACATTTATTGTTATATGATTTGTCTAACATGGTAATTATTGAAGGAGTTACATACCATCTGTAAAACATTTTATACCAATTTTCCCTTAAATTGTAGCTTGGAGTAACAATTATAATAAATTATGGGAAGAAATAAAGCAAGATCTTGATAGATGGAAAAACCTAAAACTTTCTTGGCTAGGACTTATCACAACATTAACACTGAATATACTACCCAAGGTGAACTTTGTATTCCAAATGGCACCAGTTACAATTTCAGACAAAATCTTGCAGGATTGTATATTGATGTATACAAGAATAATCAACACATTTACATGGAGTGGGAAAAAACCAAGAGTAACAACATTTTGCAAGATTCAAAAGAAAGAGGCAAATTTGCATTTCCTAACCTAAAAGACAGTTAAAGGACAATGTTAGAAGTGTCTTGGACACTTTGTAATATTTGGAGCAACATAATGAAAAACAAGCTGCATTGATTTTCTTAGATGCAGAAAAGGCCTTTGACAATTTGAACTGGGCTTTCTTGTTCAAGGTTTTGGAAGATACGAGTTTTGGAGATAACTTTATGAGTAGGATCAATTTACACTTCACAGAAAACACAAATAATTGTTAATGGAGATCTAACAAAACCCTGTGATATACAAAAAAGAACAAGGCAGGGATGCCCACATTGATCCCCATGAATAAATTCTTGCAAAATTGTTTTCAATCTATCAGCTAGAATCATTGTGAACAATTTGTAGTCATTATTGAATAATGATATTGGCGTATAGTTTCTTGATAAAGTCAAATCTTGTCCCCCTTTAGTCTGTATTGGTCTCTTTCCAATTCTCTGGCATCTTTCCCTGTAGGAGTTCATCATGTTTTATAAAGATTGTAAAAGTTCATCCTCAAAACATTTATAATAAGAACCTGATAATCCATCTGGTCCAGGCACCTTTCCTTAAAGCAGTAATTTATAATAATTGGCTTAAAGTCATAATCCCAGCTTCCACCCAAATTTCCAGTAGTATGTTTTACCACCTATTTTCAAAGTAGAATTTTTCAAAGAATTCAAATATTAATGAATCTCATTATCAAATGTCCCTATTTGGCCCAAAGACTTGTCATCACATGCACTCCTGGAAATAAAACACCTATACTATTTCTACTATATACCAAACGTGCCATAATCTCAAGGGAAATAGTTAATAACTTTCCAACATAGTCCATAAAGTGTAATATCCACTATATTTCCCACATGCTGGTGGCTGATAAAATATAAGACAAGTTATTTTTTTGAAAATCAGATAAATTAAAGCCACCTTCCTCAAATGGTAATCTCAGTTTAGCTAAAAAAAACCTTGGTGGTTCACTATCCCAAATAAATTTCCTAAGTAAACTATCAATGTGGAGGAAATATTTATTTGGTATTAGCATAGAAATATCTCTAAGAATGTAATTCAAATGAGGGTTAACATTCATTTTAGTAGCATTAATTTTACTCCACAAACTTAAAATGAATTTTAACCCATCTGTTTACATCCAATTCAAGCTTTTCTAAAAGTTTCAACAAATATTTATGATATAAAGAAACAAAAGAAGAAAATATTTTGAAAGGACATATTATAAGACAAAGTTTGTTAAAATATGGAATCTTCTAAAAATGGTGTCACTGTCAAATACCTTTTATTTTACAACAGATAACAACAGCCAGAAAGATTTAATAACTTATGCCAATATGGTATATCTAGACTCAAAAAGCAGACTAGAGACACAGCAAGCACTATTTCATGAAGGTAGGAATTTACCATGATTGATGTATTTACAAATTGTTGGAAGACTAAAAAGTGATCTCAAGAAAGAAGGAGGAACCTTGAAAGATGACAGAATTTGAAACAGTTTTACAAAATCAAGGTTTTCTATTACGACATACACACACACACACACACACATACATATGTATATATAATTATGATTATGAAATATGACATGCAGATGCAACAAATCAAATTATATGATAAAGTGAATGCAAATTTCAAAGAGGTAATCAGAATACATAAGGAGAAGACCTAAGGGAAAAAAAAATAATCCCCTTTGATTCTATGATTCTATGACCAGTTCTTCCTAAACCAGATGACACATGACTAGTGGTCTGGAGAATCTCTCTCTCTCTCCTATGCATAGATCACTTGCACAGCAAAGGTGGACCTGAACATCAGCTTTACATTTTCTAATGTGTATGTAACATCTGCATGAGAGACAGCTAACAATATAGTTTAAGAGCTGCTTTCAACAACAGCTTGAATAGATCCCTAAAGCCATATCTTACATATCAAGCAAATTTCCTGTTGAATTTTGAATAATTCAGCTGAATGAAAATAAATTAGAACTTTATTCTTGCATTAAAGCTGTTAACTTATTTGTGACTTAACCCTTTCTAAAATCAGTCCCCATGAAATTGCCATCTCCCTATTCACTTGTGCAAAGCATTTGTCTCTCTATTACTCATAATTATTCCAGAGTATCCCTCTCATGCCCTTTTATTTCCACTAAGTCAGCTATAATTACTAAGCAGTTCATGTGTTAGACATTGCCATATCACTAAGAGCAATAGAAGATCATCAGGCTGTGTTGTTAATCTTATCCATAATGACAGAACTTAGAATATTCTAACATCAAATCCATTTTACAGCTCATTTTACAGCTCCAGGGTTAGTTGTAACACTGACAGCTCCTGTGAGATGAGATTAATATTAACAAAAAATGTAAGACACTTGTTCCACTAAGTTTTACAAGCAATTTTAATATCAGATGCTATTTCAGCTACTGTTTTGCCTATGCTGTGGAAAATGGCATTAATAAAGAACTGATTATTTTCTCCCATTAATATAATTTCAGTTACAGTATTTTATGGACAGACAGACAGAGAGATACTAGAAGTAACATTTTTTTACACTGGCTGTTAGGAGGCTTAAAAAGTCATTATGCCAGTTTAAGTTTTAATTCTTCCTAAATCTGATCTATTGTAGACAAGAATCCTTACCGATTTCCCATATATTTCAGTTCTATTTAAAATGATTTTTCTTGATTGCCTAACCAGTAATGGCAACAAATTCCAATTCTGTTTTCACATTCATGTTTAATAACCTCTTTGATTTCATTCTGTAGTTCCTTTGGCTCTCAATCAATAAAGTTCAGGACTTCAGAATGATTCTGTTGTTATCCTTGAAAATGGTGAGTGTATGCTCAGGATCATATAACTAGAAGTGGTTGGCTTTCTTCTGCTTTAGCCTGAGCTGGAAATTTCTCTTAAGCACTTCATGATCTGTTCCACAGTCATTTCCTGGCTAAGTCTCTGTTGTTAAAACTGAACTCTTTCACCTCCTTGTACCATTAATAACTTCAGTTTGATTTCTGTGTACTCCATCTGGTGAGGACCAGGTGTGGTTTTGGTTGTTGGAAGTCTATATTAGCAATGAAAAAAAATAATTGGATTGGCAAAAATTGATATGTCATTCTTCTGTTTCCATAGTTCCAACTTTGGCATTCCAGTCTCCAAGCTTATTTTGCTTCTATGGTCTGTCAATTTAAGATTGAGGTTGACCATAAAACTTGTCAACCTCCTTCTGCATTGGTGGTTGAAG
This sequence comes from Candoia aspera, assembly GCF_035149785.1. Taxonomy (NCBI): domain Eukaryota; kingdom Metazoa; phylum Chordata; class Lepidosauria; order Squamata; family Candoiidae; genus Candoia; species Candoia aspera. The sequence goes on from NC_086160.1 coordinate 53,571,198, forward strand.
CATAAACTTGGATAATTGTCATATTAAAGGTTTGTATGTGAAGTCTAAGATTATTTGGTCACTGATTGTACCCAAGTGCTGTCCTTGTTATATCCTTCCTAACTATTAAAGCAACACCATTCCTTCTTTGTTTTTTCATGTCCTGAATAGTAAACCATGTGATCTTCTGACTGAAAGTGTCCAATTCCAATCCATTTCATTTTGCTGATGCCTATGATGTCAATGTGTAATTCATTTCATGTCTACTCTGTAATTCTTTCTTTGTAGCTTGGATTTTCTTTCACTGTCTGGCAACATCATCAACTAGACATCCCAAAGGTTTTAATCCAGCCATGTTGTAAATACCATTAGTACTCTGAAAGATCCACAACTCATATTCAGGAGCATGTTGAGTGCTATCTGACCTGATGGCTCATCTGGAGCTATAACGTTAATCATTTTATATTGTCTATGTATGTGATTTTCTTGGTAAAATACAGTAGTAGTTTAACATTGCCTTCTCCTTTTGCCATTGTTACTAAAATGATCAGCTACCTTCCTATATTTCTGCAGCTAGTTACCTGCTTGTTTAAACTAGGTGTCAGGCCTAACCCAAGAATGACCTACAGTAGAATCAATCCATCCAAGTTCAGTTCTTTATTTGCTTATACCGTATAGACAGAATCTTGTCAGACTAAACCTTCTCTACTCTAACCTAACCTGGGAGGGTCTAGGTCATGGCTACTCTGAAACTCTTTCTTTTTTCACAGCCCTGCTCTGGGGTGTGTTGTCTTTTGTCTTGCCTCCCTCCTTGGAATGTGTTCCCTCCTTCTTGAGAACCAGCTGCGTTACTGTAGTCCATCACATCACCTCCCCCTTCATAGATACATTCTGTCACACTGGGAAGCAGGGATGACCTTCATGTTTTTGGTGACTTGGCTGGGAGTGTAGCCAGTGTACACCTCTAGCATTCTTTGCTTATCCCTCCCAGGAATATCCCTCTGCCCCTGCCATGATGAAGCAGCATAGCAGGACTTGATGGAGAAAGAACCAGAATAGTCAATTTGTAATATTACTTCCTTTTATACATAATTTTATACATAATTTTGAAATTATGCTGAGGAAAAATAGGAAGAATCACTATCCCAATCTGAAATGCAATCACAACATACAGTAGATCCCATGAGGGCAGTCTAGAATGCAAGCTCTTCAGAAACATGTTGAAAACCCCAGTTACAGGGGTTCCTGACACACTCCATGGACAGGGTATGTATCATTCTAAAACACATGTATCTTGAGCTACATACAATTCACAGCTGAATTATCCAGAGATATAAAATATAGAAGACAGTGTATTATATCACTGGTCAGCCTCAAAGTCAGGACATTTGTAGTGGCCCAAAACAACACAAAATCATTGCAGGACACCATAATGCATGTCTGGGTTTTTGTCTTAATTTATATTACTTCTAGGAAAGTTTTCCTTATATTTCTGAACAAAAGCCAAAAATATGCTTTTTTCTTCAATGAGATTTCTGGGAAGAGGACCACAATTCTCTCAAGTATAAAGATTTAGTGTAAGGTTCTCCAAAGTAGTCAATATACTTTGAGAGTCGATAGGACTATCGATTATCATCATTACTGTTGTTGTTATTGTAGTACTATTAAAGTAGTATTTATTAAATTATTTTTATATAATAAATGTTGGGAAGTTGATTAACAATCTGAAACTTCATGAAGGGGTTGGGGACCCCTGTTTTAGACAAGACCTTTTCTCAAATTCATATCACTAATGCTTGGATTATTAATGAATGGAAGGAGCAGTTTCAAATTATTTGATGGCTTCTGAATTTTAAAACCTGATATTTATTTATTTATTTATTAATCAAGTTTATACACTGTCCATCTTGCCATATAAGTGACTCTGAGAGGCTTACAATAAAAACCTGATGATAGCCTGGTATTTAAATCATCTCACATTGATAAGGCATTGATTTATGCAGAATTAATTGAGTTTTTTCCATCAGAATGCAAAATTATTACAAATTTAATTTCTGATTTTCAGATACCTGCAGTTTATTATAGAAACATGTAGATACAAAATGAGAGAATTTTCAAAATTCCAAAGACTGATTTGGAATTTGCATGAGAATCCCATACAAACACAATGAAATAAAATTTAATTTTGTTACTCTTATCTTTCCATGACATAAAAATTGAATAACCTTTTGTGGACACACTGCATTATTTAATTTATGCAAATTTTAATACAGATGCAAATGTATTAAATTAATTAACTAAAATTTAATACACCCAAATTATAACAACCTTTTGAAAATTCTGCTAAGAAGCAAATTAGCTGCAGAACTGAATGACAGCAAATCAATACTGACAGTAAAACTACAGAGTTCTTGCTGATTGCATATTGTCTGTAAATGCAAACTGTAAAAGAGGCCCCTACAGATTTTGCAACAATAACCCTAAAGAAGAATAAGACACAAAGGTTTTTGAGTTTAAAGATGCTTCTATTTCCCTAGACACTTAGCTCTTGTCACATCAAACTACCTATTAGTCACAAACTCATACAACTAAGAATGTCCTAGTCTCTTGAGGTTTTCTGTCATCTTGAAAGATGCAATACCAATGAAAGGAACTGCCTACTCTTGTAACATGTTCAGTTTATTGTTTTTCAATGGCTTGAGCAATTTATGATCTTGTATCAAATTCACCATGACAGATAAATAAGTTTGGATGGCCTTTGCCCAGGAATGAATTATACATCTGTGGCTATGTTTTGGAATGTTGATAGTTAATGTAACACTAGAGATAGAGGAATAGCTGCTAAGGGATAAAGTCATAGACAGATGTTTTCCAACATGTATTGATGATGCCAGTATAAAATGCATTGTTTCTTAATTAGAGAGGTTCATCCAATACTAAATTTCCTCAAATTTTAAGTATTGGTAGCAGGATATACACACTTGAAATATTTTTGACTCTATAGGAAGCTGTATAAAGGATCTGTGTAAGGTCAACATGGCTAGGAAATGAGTAAGGATCAACTATCCAGCATTGTTTTTGGTGCAAAAAGTTCTGATTTCTTTTAGATCAACATGATATTTTAAAAATAGAGTAAAGAAGCACCAATAATAACCATAATTTTTGTCTGCAATTAGAGCATTATTTTAGAAAATGTCCCTAAATACTAACAAATGCCCTAATCCAGAAAATCTGGCATCTGTGCAGAAAAGGTAGTGACAGGTAACATATACATTACCATGCAGTTCCATGTATGTCTTCTGTTTTCCCTTGTGTTGGTGTTGGTGGTGGAGTGGGGGAGAGTAATTTGCACATGAGAACATTAGAAGAGGTAACAGAATGTTGATTACTGTGGATATTTTTGTCCTTCTTTTATTCCACAATCATTCAGTCTGAGAGATTATAAATGTATGTAAAAATAACTGGAAAAAAAAACTGGTAGGAGCTGCCAACAATTATCCTATATGGTGAGCTATTGTACTACAACTTGTTCATTAATAACTTTCTGGGGTGACTTTATTCAGCCTGAGTCCTCCTAGACAAGCAAGGGAATAAGAGGGTTTCTTGTCTCAATCAAAATTTGAGCAACAAGATCTACTTAAACCCTTGCCTTGGTCTTCTTTTCTTTGATTCTACATGCCTTTTCATGATTCATGGCCCAATGTGCCAATACTAGCAGGAACATAGGGGAGACTACATACAGTATGAAAGAAAGAAGGGGAAGCAAGAAAGACTTTTTTTTCTGGAATATTCCTGATTTTCTTTATTCTCAAGAGAATATTTGACAATGCAGTCACTGGAGCTCAGATACAGTACATGGTGTTGCAATAGAATTACAGTATAGCTTGATGCTGAGTGATACAGATCTACTCCAGACCAGAAACTGAGGACTACGGTGGAAGTACTTCCCATTCCCTCATTTAATATTCAACCCTGCAGTAAGTGGTGATGCTGGCTTTGGCAATTCTCTTTTTAGATGAAGAGATTCATTTTTTTCCATATCTACAGTATGTAAGTTATCAGTACAGTATGTAAGTTAAGTTATCCTTGCTACATAATCAACCAACCATGAAGTATCCAAATTACCCTAATTCCTATTGTTTGGCACTAAGCTGGCCATTGCTACTCTGAGAGAAAGGGATCATTCTGATTTTCAACAGGCAAGGAGCCGACCCATTAATATAGATCCTTGTATAATTCAAGAATCGTTTTCTCCCTTGAGAATATGGATGAAGGGAAAACACTGTTTTAATGTGTGGAATGAGATCTAAAAGTTAATTTAACAGACTTACAACTAATGCTTTAATCACAATATTGTGACTTGTTCTTACATACGTTTCCAAAAAGGTAACCGTGTAATTACTATTGTGGGAAGAAGGTGGTGACTTTTAAGAGATGGTGCTGGAAAGCTAATGAATCCAATCCACTCTTTAAAAAAAAATTACACAGCTTTTCAACTGGATGCTCATCTATTTACTGAAGATAGAAAGCAAAGCTACCCACTGAACTTTTAATTTATGTCACAGAAATGGATTTTATAAACTATAGGAAGATTTGTGATAGAGCTGGTGCTTACCCAACCCATGCAATGCTTCAGTTATGTTTCCTAAACAATACATTCATCAACAGTGTAGTTTCTTCATGTGCAGAATGTATGATTGAGAAGAAACATGTTTTTTTCTTTTGACTGATCCCTCCGTTCACACACACACACACCTGACTGATCAGATCATTATCTGAAATACTTTGCTGTGAATAATTTCAATATATACTTTCAGATCCCTTCTCAATTAAAAAGAGAAGTGCTTTATGGTGGCAATTCTATGTACCCTTACCTAGAAACCGAAATAAATCCCATTGGAGACAATGAAGCTTACTTTTGAGTAGATATGCATAAGATTTCACAAAATAACAGAGGAAAAATTGGAAAAAACTGGTGCATTATCTTTTCCTGATGTTAAGTATAAAAAAG